>NC_089822.1:238318572-238995436 GCF_035046505.1 Tiliqua scincoides | reverse complement strand
GACATGGAATTAATGTCTATATACTTTATGGTATAAAGTAAGCAAAATTCAAAGTATGATTGCATTAAAATGTGGAGTATTTTATTTTAAGGGCTCTTATACAATTTTTCTCCTATAGAATCCAAAGCAGTTTACCAAAAGCACATGAAATACTCGTCCACATCTGATAGCCACATCCTGCTACTAAATACCACCCATGTGAAACAAATGGTTCAGAGTTTCTCTGTGAAACTTCTAGATGACTTGCGCTGGTATCTCTTCTCTGTGTGGCCTCAGCTAATTAATTACTTATCCGCAGGTCCTTTAATTTTTGTTTAAAAGTAATTGGTGTGTACAGCTGATTGCATACTTTTGTTATTTTCCCAAGAGAAACTGGAGTCATTTATGTGCAACTTATCTGAATGTACAATCAGTTAAATTAAGACTAATTATCATTTCTGAGGCTCCCATGTATTGTTGGCTTTGTGGAGCAAGATAATTTAAATTAAAAACAAATGAGAAGGTACTGTAAAATATCGCATTCATCTTTGGCTATTTGATTACTAAAAACAGATAGCTTATATCATGTCTTGAGAAAGCAATTTTGGCTCACTGCCTTTTATCTCTGTCATGCACCCAGTCCTCTCGCATTGCTACATCACTTGCAAATAAATGTGTGAATTGGCTTTAGCTGCCTCCGTTCAAACCCTGGATGGTGCCAAACAGGTGCCAAACAGGATGGAGATGAAGAGCTCTGCCTTAGGTTGAACTCGGGTAACTGAGAAGGACCCCCCCTCCCAGTTGCTAAAAAACGTACCTTGTGGCAACTGAAATCGACCGGGAGTTGATTGCTTAAAAACATTGTACCATTAATAGAGTGCTGTTCCTAAATGCACTAATTATTTCATGTCCTAATTATTATCACAGTGCGTGCCCGCATCATACAGACGTATGTGCTTATAGTCTTGGTTTAAAAGTCAAATTAGCAGAGCAATTAGAGACATGCACTTGAGAGCATCTCCTATGGCAAGGAGAGTTGCCGTTATGTACACACACCATGAGTGGGCCCTGCTTTGATCACATGGAGCTCGGACAGTGCTTAAAGCAGTGATTTTCAACCAGTGGGCCACAACATATTTGGTGTGCCATGAAAGGGCACCAGATGTGCTACGGGAGTTTGGAGCATTGAAAATAACTGAAAAACTCATCCGGATTCTGCGGCTCTGTTTCTAGGACAACCGTCTGTAGTAACAAATAGTCTGTCCCTCTTCCTCTGCTGCAGTTGCTCTAGAAACAGAGCTACAGAACCCAGACAAGTATCCCAGAAGCCAGAAGTGACATCACAAGAGGTGAAGACATTGAGAAGACTATAGAGGTCAGTGTACCATGAGAAGAAAAACACTGAAAATCACTGGCTTAAAGAATCTTGGGAACTGGCTCACAGTCCCTAGTCCCCAAATATGGTGTATGGAGATTGGTTTTTGTTTGTTTGTTTGTTTGTTATGCCTATCTGATAATGGTGAGGATGTCTCAAGGAAGAGCAGGTGTAACATAATTGATCTGGCAGGAGAATATCGTCCAAACCATCCCGCTGGTTTTTCTCAGAGATCACTCCTACTGTATACAGCTGCCAGGGATGTCCTGACCTTTCAACTTGGCCTCTAATGCTATACCAGTGCTCTATCATGGGGTTGGTTTCTATGCATTCTGAATTTTGTATGCTGACGGCAGGGTGACCAGATACAATGGAGGACAGAGTGCCTCTACCTTTAACCATTGTATAGAAGTGGGAATTTTGGCAGGTGCAGCTTTTTAAACCCTTCCATGTTGAGCTGCTTCTGCCAAATTCCCTCTTCTATACATTGGTTAAAAGTATAGGCACTCCGTCCTCCATTGTATCTGGTCACCCTGGCTGCAGAGCAATGAAAAATTGCTGCGAAGGGCAGCGTGTTGTTTCTAAATCGCAGTTCCCAAGCAAGAACAATGAGCAAAACCATAAGCACTGCAGGCACCACAACGCACCATGTAGGTGGCACATCCCATTCACTGTTAGAGCCATTGGAGCCCCCAGCTGTTGATCCTCCTTTCAGACTGACCTTGATTGAGGGAAGAAGCCCTAATTCAGTGGCAGAATGTATGCTTTCAGATGGTGCCTGGTTTAATCCCAGGCCTCTCAAGTAGCAGGTGCTGGAAAGACTTCCTCTTGAGACCCTGCAGAGCTTTGGTGCATCAGAGCAAGCAATGCTGGACTAGGCAGAACAGGGCTCTTTTGTGCAGCTACCTGTTCACGGGCCTGTGGGTTTGCCTTGCTTCCTTATCCATGGGTGCATTTGCTGGTAGTGGGTAAGAAACATCTTATCCATTAGACTGCAATTTCCACTGGCAGGCCAACCGCACACCTTGGCAGCAATCAGCTCGAATTTAATTAGCACTGAGTTGTGCCCCCCCCCCGTCCCCCCAATCAGATAAAGCCTCCAGGGTGAACTTCAAGTGAGGAAAATACCAGGGAAATCAGACACTTTTAATCTCCTAATTAGTGAGTTGGGGCTAATGGACACATCAGTCCTACACAAACTATTCCAGTACTATTAAGGTGCCTCTCCAACTCCCTCTTGCGTATTGATTATCTCTTCACCTTAACAGAACCAATAGGCAGCACATAACACATCTATTTCAGCCATGAGAGCACATCCCTGCTTTCTTATCGCTGTGCAAGCAAATTAAGATGAAGCATTGCAAAACAGATTACTACAACCCTGAAACACACACTTCTTTTTTCCCTTTTTGGGTCAAAGGCTTTGGCTACAGTCCTATACATACTTACCTGGGACTAAGTCCTATTTGATTCAGTGGAGCTAACCTCTGAGTAGACATGAATAAGATTGTGCTGAAGGCAGACTCTGTGCATGAGGAGCTGCGGATGATGGTGTAAGCAGTGAGAAATCTCAACAGTCTGTTTATGGGAACCACTCTTTGTATGAGATACCTTAATGCACTGCCTAAATGAACAAATGGCCAGCAGTGCACCTCCCCAGCCCCACGCCCAGGGCAAAGGTCCACGATGGCGCCCCCTGCAGGCTACTACTGCCCCTGCCCCCAACTCACCTGAGGCTCACAGAGCCTCACATGACCTCCACCTGCTTTGGAGAAACCTCTGTGAGACTCTCCTCTGGTTGGGAGCCTCAGAGAGGCTTCTGTGGGGTTCTTGCACCTCGTGCCTGGATCTTTTGCCCCATCAGACCTTATGGTAGGTCCACAACTGCAAATGGCTACCATCTTGCACATTGCATGTAAGGGTAAGGCCTCCCAGTTGATGTTGTACTATGGTGACAACACCTACATGACAAGAGGATCAATGGTGGCAGCCTCAGAATTAATGCATCTGCCCTGTGTCATAATCTTTACGTGGATTAGCTTCATGTTCAGCCCCATCTAGTCCATTGGTCTTTGTGGATTTTTGCCTTGAAACCAGTATGTTAGCTTCCAGTTAAGATTGCAGAATTTCTAGCTTAATTTATCTGATTCTGCCAGATTTTGAGCATTTTATGCTAGTACAGAGCTGGTGTATGTAGTGGATAAGCCTGAGCAGTAATCAGGATACTGCCATGAACTCCTTAGGGCACAATCCTGTACATACTTTCCTGGGAGTAATCCCCATTGAACACAGTAGAGCATACTTCTGAGTAGACATGCATGGAATTGTGCTGTAGGTTGTCTTAGATAAGCTACTCCCTCTCAGTCCATCTATAGAACAGTGTTTCTAAATGTTTATAGCTCGCCGTCCCACTTTGCATGATCCATCTTTTGGAAGAACCACTGGAAGTAACTGGTGATGATGTCATCAATAGTTACTTCTGGGTTGAGAGGTCACCAGTAAGAGGCTCAGGGTGGACAGGAGGGTTTTTTAAGAGTGCATGAAAATCATGATTTGGAGCTGTGCCCACCAAGCCAAGCCTCCTACCGATGTTTGTCACATCACATTGCTCATCTCGCTGCCGGGATGTCCATGTACCACTGATACCACCTCAAGTACCACTGGTGGTTCCTGTACCACTGTTTGAGAAACACTACCCAAGAAGAATTTTCTGCTACAGGCAGGGGGTTGGATGAACTTGTGGGTCCCTTCCAACTCTGTCCTTCCAACTCTATGTCCCTTCTTTGATCTGCCATAGGTAGATAGTAGTATGTACCTAACATAGTTGGATTTACATCAAATAAAACATGTAGATGTGCTCAAAAGTTAATATACAGATGTTAAGTATGATTGTATTATAATGTATATGTCCATCATAATATACTGGACATCACATCTTCCTCATACCTAAACATTTCACCTGGATTGGCTGGAAAACTGCAAAGTTATGGGGAAGGTAACAGGAGGTCTTTCTTCCATTGGAAACCAAGATTTTGGTGGAGTCTGTAAATTAAAATGGGTGATTTGCAGGACAGCACAGACATGGAAGTTGGTAACTTCAGAAGAAACTTTGTCTGAGAGAATGTCAAACCCTAATGATCAGCACCTATCTTATATGAATAATAGAAACGAATAAAAGGCCAGATAGAAGCATCCGTGTATAAAACATGTGGGTGTTTAATCCAGAAGATGACTTTTTTTTCTTCTTTTTCTTTTAATATGGATGCCGGTATTTATTAACCTGTAGCAACTGTCAGTTTCAAACAGGAAAAAAAAATGGCTATTACAAAATGGAAATTATTTCCAAAGTTCAGCTGCTGCTAAATGAGATGTTAGACTCCTTTGCTTAGAAATGCTTAACATAAATTATGACCTAATTAACATTTGCATGGCAATCCAGACTTCCTACAGCTTATTCTGCTAATTAACACATGACAAATGATCAGGCATTAATATTTCATTGCAACATAACTTGTCCGAGAACGCCTGTTAATGTGGTGAACGCTTCCATTCCCCTTATATTTTTATATCGGAAAAGTGTTTTGTTATGATTAGAAACATTATGTAAATTTTAAGTCTCTAAAAGTATTTCCCATTATAAAAAAATCAGACTAATGGGCAAGAAAGCTTGCAGGCGTTTCCGAATGGATTTTCAACCCTCCCCCCCCCCCGCAGGTCTGTTTAATAATATATTAATAAATGTCGGGGAATGAACTCCTCAGGTAATGAGAATTTGGAGTCCTAGGTGTTGTTCAGATGCTGTGCTTTGAACAATGAAACACAGTCACTGCCATCACTAGGAACTCGTGCCGTGCAACAGCCTCTTTCTCTCTTGATCTGTTTTGTCTCTCTTCAGACTTGTTTAGCCTATCAGGGCATAAGGTCAGCATTTCTAGGGCAGTGTTTCTCAGTATTTCTCCTCTGCCATACCACTTCGCATGCTCCAGCTATTCAAAATACCACCAGGAGTAACTGGTGATGATGTCATCGCCAGTTACTTCTGGGTTGGGAGACCAAATGTAACACAGCAAGCACCATTAAGAGGCTCAGGGTGGATGGGAGGGCTTTTTCAAGTGCGGAAAAGCATGCTTTGGAGCTCTGCCCACCAAGCCGAGCCTCCTGCTGCTGTCTGTTGTGTCACGTTCCTGGTCTCGCTGTCAGGCGGCAGGTGCCCAGGGGTCCCGTGCGTACTACCAGACACCACCTGAAGTACCACTGGTGGTACCTGTACCACTGTTGGTGCAATGCAACAAACACTGATAAGAGGCTCAGGGTGAACGGGGACTTTTTTGAGTTTTCTGAAAAGTGCATACTGGAGCTCTGCTTGCTGAACCTCTTACTGAGCGCTAGTGCTTGTCCAACATTGCATTGCTGATCTTGCTGCCAGTTCGTGGGGTTCTGGGGATCCCACAAGTTAGGACACCACCTCAAGTACCTCTGGTGATACAAGTAGCACTACTTGAGAAACACTTCATTAAGTATATACCCAGATGTGTGACTTTAGAGCACTGGCTCCCACACGTGGTCTGTGAGACTCTGAAAAGTGGTCCACGAGGTCTTAGGGGGAAAGAAAAGATTGTCTTCTATCATTTCTACCTGAAGTGTCGGTTACAGCTGTGGGCAGACTGTTCTCCACATTCTCTGGTAGTACGTGGGGGAGCATTTATTCAGGAGATGCTTCCCCACTGACCACCAGAGAGGGCAGCTAACGGACTTCCCACAGTCACAACTGGCCACAAAAACAGCCACCCTCAAATCATCCCTATAGAATTATCCCTAAGAATAAATCTAAATAATATTTAATATTTTCTAATTACAAATTTAATTGTGATTTTTTGTGTTCAGTTGTGTGTGATGGGGGGGTTGCACGTGGTCCATGACTATTCCAATTTTTGCCTCAGTGGTCGACAGGCTCCTAAAGTTTGGGAACCACTGCTTTAGAGCAATTGAAAAATTTAAGGGCGCAATCCAAACTGTGCCCTTTGCCCTTATCGTAAAGCACTTTTGCACCACTCTGAGGGGAGTTCTGTGGGCCTGGGGAAGAGGTAAGTTTGCACCGGCTGAGCTCGGCCGACATAGGGGTCTGGGGGGTTGTGGAAAGGGCGGGGAGGAGGTGGGAGGAAGGTGTTTAGAGGCAGGGAAGAATGGGTGGTGGGCATTCCCGGGGCAGGCTGGTGGGGAGTGAGAGGCAGGGCTAGAATCTGACACTTATACCAGATCCCTAATCTCCTTCCCGAGTAGCCCATGGCAGTCCTGGGCTGCTCAGATTTGCACCACCTGGCTCAGATCTGAGTAGCCCCATCTGTGGCTCTCACCATCGTAAGGGGAAAAGTTCCTCCTTGTCGCTGGCTGAGCCTCTTGCTGCCTGAAACTTGCGCTGGATACACCACAGGCCTGCTGGCCTGCCTGTTCCAGGGCACGTCAGGATTGGGTTGCCTGTTGATTCATAATATGGGTTTTATGGCCCAATCCTATCCTTCACCACCACCATCACCTCCTCCCCCCACTGGTACAGCCATGACAAAAAGGTGCATGCTGTACCCAGTGGGGAGTGGTGGAGCAGAATGCTTATATGCTACAGCATGCACACCCATCCCATTGGCAGAGGCCAGCACAGGATTGCGCCATTCATTTAGAATGCTGGAGTGCCTTGTGAGTGTGCCACATTCACACTCTTCTAAACATTTCTTAAAGGTATAGGCATGGTGTCCTCCGTTATATCTGATCACCCTGCTCTTGATAGAATTTGTCAACATAACTAACTGATGATAATTGGTGAGCAGATAGGACCAATTTTGACTGACCAAAGAACCAGTATCAGAAGTGAGCAGCTAATTTAGCAGTTGGGAAGACTCTCTAAGAGGCATAGAAGTTACTCAGATATACTTAAATGCATCTGACGTACCGTCGCCTGTAGATAATTAATAATGAAATGCTCATTAGAAATAAACCATGCAACCAGGATAAGAAAGGTGTACATTACCATGATCAATAAGGCACAGAAGACGGTTAACTTGCTTCTCAGGGATTGAAGCCAGCACAATTCAATAAAAGGAAAGTAAAATCAAGTGTAGTGTATTTAAGTTGTTTTCCAGAACTATGAACATTGATCATGGACTTGTTGCCCTGAGCAGGAAGTGAAGGGTTTGAATAGATGTATGTTGTTGGCATCCTTCAGTCTCGGAAGACTATGGTATCGCACTCTGAATGGTGGTTCTGGAACAGAGTGTCCTCTCCAGTGTGTGAAGCCTGGGTAATGCGGATATGGAGGATAGACTGTTACCCATGCAGCAAATCCTCCCTCTCCACGTCGCTGAAATGGTCCAATGGAAAGGCAGAAGCCAATACGGTTGGTACCAGCGGCGTTGCAGGAGTTGCCAGAGCGTGACTGTATATAGCCACAAACTGCCTCAGGGACTCCGGCTCCGGATTTTGCCTCGAGGTTGACTCCTGAAGCCTTTTCCATAACTGGATGTAGCCACAATGCAGTGGAGGTTTGAGATCAGAGTTTTCCTTCTCTCAGATGAGCTGCCTTCCCAGGCTGACAAGTCCCATCTACTCGGTGGCTGTTTAGTCGCCTCTTACGACGAGTACAGCCAAACTGAGGGCCTGTTCTTAGCCCAGCCCCCAGGGGTAATAGATGTATGAGGCTTACGGTATAAAACAGGAGCAGAATTAGGTAAATAAGATATCCCAATTCCCTGGATGAGCAGCAACTGTTACCCTGCAGATGCCTGATCTCCTCTAATCTTGGAAGCTAAGCAGGGTCAGGCCTGGTTAGTACTTGGATGGGAGACCACCTGGGAATACCGGGTGCTGTAGGCTTATATCATAGTCTTTCGAGGCTGAAGGTTGCCAACCATTTCCCTGGATGAGGAAATCAGAATAATGCTGATCCGTGGTTTTCATATCTTGGCTTGAACTTTATGGACTTCCTTTGTCCAACCAACAGCCCTGGTGGTGAGAGAATTAGTGATTGTCTCACAGAGCTTTCAGTTTCTCCCCATTTTAGATGCTTAATAAAGCTGATTGAGAGCCTGCCTTATGGCAGAGGTAGTTGGGCCATTACAAGTTCATTAGACAAGTCCTCATTTGCTAGTAGCCAGTGACACCCTAACAAGTTTGTTCTGTGTGTATCTTCAGGACCACCCAAACGAGGGGATAGCCTATTTCCATCGTTCTCCAATAACTACTAGATCTAGAGTTTCGTGACATCCCTGCATTTTGCAATCAACTCAGTGTCAGTGTTTGTTGATTAGAACATCTCAGAGGCTACAAACCCTTTTGACTGGTCTTAGAACTCAATGGGAGACAGCCTTTTTTTATCAGCATTTTGGCCCCCCCTTTCTTCCACCAAGAACAGCATCCACTTCCCTTGAACAGCCTCCAAAAAGAAAACTGGTTCATATGATACCACCTGACCAGACCACCAAATTATATGAGGTGGATTGTGTTTATACAGATCTCACCTCCCTCCCCCATTCAGCATTCCATCCAATCACTGCATAATCTTGGAGGACAGAATGTTTGAACTGCCCCTTACCACATGCAAGAGAGGGCTCCAGGAAGCAGGTCTCTTATTGTCTTGTGTGCTCCCTATGACATCTGGTGGGACTGCTGTGAGATACAGGAAGCTGGACTAGATAGGCCTATGGCCTGATCCAGCAGGGTTCTTCTTATGTTCTTATTGTTTCAATACTACTTTAAATGTCACAGCATCTCATATTCAGGCAGGCTGTCTGAAACGGCCAGTGTTTAATTATTTCTGCTCTGGTTTATCCAACAAGTAAGTGGTGGTGATGTCCTGGGAATGTCTGTTATGTTCTCGCCTTCCATGGTCACTGTTGGTTGTGAATCTCGGCAGGAGCATCTGAAAACTCTTTGCTTTCCTTATTCCAACCTGTTATGAAAGTGCTAGCTTCATGTCTTCACCTTGTTTTGTTGACCTTAAAGAAAGTTAAACTCTTTTCCCCCTTGTCTTTTTGTACACTGGGACAAGGTTAAGAATTTATGGCTCACATAGTTCTTATGCTTTGTTGCTCTTGCATTGGGGTCTTCATGGATGTGTTCGCGGTTCTAGCTGTGAAACTACTAAAGTATAACATCTTCAGAACTGTTCAGTCAACAATTTTCTTATTTGCATTCAGAGTTTGGACTGAACAAAAAGTAAGAAACACAAATAGAAACTCAGTTCAGTTCACCCATCTGTCTCCTCTTTTAATGGCAGATCATTCCAATGTTGACTGAAAATGAGCAGAACTTTAATTTATGGCAGAAGCTGTAATCAATTGCATTACATTTTAGGGGACTTTTTTTGTCTATGCAAATGTCCAAAGATAAATAAAATACGTCAGATCAAAATAGATAGCTTTCCCCAAGTACAAATGTGTATAGTTCTATGAACAGTTGCTCCATCCTCAGAAAGGAATGAAATAAATTGCTCTCTAAATTCTAAAGAGTGATGTGTAGACCAGTTGTTTTTGCTTATCCTGATTTTCATCTGCCAGAGATATGAAGCATATCGGTGTATCCGTGGTGCCAGTAAGACAGTCATACAGCTCCTGGGAACTGAATGAGACAAGATCTACCTGTAATTGTTGCTCTCACTTAATAATTTAAAAATGCCAGAATTTTAGATCTCACAGTTCTCTTATCATTTATACTGTGCATTAGGTCTGTCTTGTTAATCTGTAGCTTTCTTTCTGACTGATTCATTGCGATCCCCTATGGCAGTGGTACTCAAACTTTTCTGGCCAGTGGCTCCCTTGACCCCCGTGGCTGTTGGCCATGACTCCCCATCATGTTCCTGAGGGCTGGAAGTGACATCATTAAACAGAGAGTGGCCAGAAATATTAACTATATCAAATATATTAAATATAATATTATATTAAAATATAATATTAAATATTAAATATATATTAACTATATTAATTATATTAATCATATCATTAATTAAATGCAGGTCTTAAAATATATTATTAATACACAGCAATATACATGCTTTATAAATGATCAGCTGCTGATCATTGTTGGAGACAGGATGCTGGAGTTGGTAGATTTTGTCTGGTCCAGGAGGACTCATTTTTTAAAACTTTGTAAGCATATCAATAGAATTGTTTTATCAAATGAACTTTGTGAACAACCAGTCTGACCAACATTACACACACACACACACACACACACACACACACACCCCTGTGGACCCCAGTCCAACTAGTCATTTCTCCCATTCTCCTTGGATAGGATTGAACCCTTTATTAATTTAATGAAATTAAATTTTTTCAGCAGCTGGTGGGGAAAACAAAAATAGATCATGAAAATATATCAGAGCTGATAAGGGTTTGGTTAGGAAGCTGATTTGTCTCCTATACTAGGATATGCACAGCTCAAGCCTATGCATGTCTACACAGAAGTAAGTCCCATTAGAGTCAATGGGGCTTACTCCCAGGAAAGTGTGGATAGGATTGGGCTGGCAACCACTTCATCAATGGCTGATAAGTATTCCCTTCAAATAGCAAGATTCATCACTTTAAAAATACAGCCTCTCCTCTTCAGTCAAACAACAAGATTAATAAATCACTTTAAAAACAGTACCCTTTTTCTGCTCCTGGCCAAGTAAAGTGTGGCCCTTTGCCAACTGCATGGAAGCAACTGATGACTGGTAAAATAGGAAGTGTTTTATTTGGGGAGGGGGAGGAAAGCGGGAAGGTTTGGAGATCGAAAGGGGGGGAAGAGGGAGTGGAAGAGGGAGGGGGTTGAAAAGAGAGATTACAGTTTGATGAGAAGCGATCCTAGGCTGGGAACTAGGACCAAACCAGACAAGGATCAGCGAGGGTTAAGGACTGCAAGCTGAGCATGCTCGGTACTTGCCAGATGGGTGTTGGAGTCCAAGAGCTTTGGAAACAACATGCAGTGAACACAGAAGGCGGCAGCCTCGGAGTGGAGGGAGAAGAGGGCAGGGCAGTAGCAGCCACTCTCGCAGCTGAGCAACTCCCATTTCTTCTGCTTTAAAAAAAAGCGCAGAAGACGGGCTCGTATTCTGCCCAGGGGTATGACTGTATCGCTGTGAGAGGACATCCTGCGCCTCCCCTTTGAGTTCCTGGCGCCTCCCTAAAGAGCCGCACCTCACAGTTTGAATAACACTGCCCTATGGCTAGAAAAAAAATACTTGATGATTGTGCTGTAATGGGAGGATTCACATATGTTGGAAGGAGTAGTCAGGCCATGACACACATTTGGGACACTGTCCTCTTCAAAAGCGTGTGTTAGTAGCTAGGACCAGGGGAAGGTCATGCCTTATGCAATATCTGGAACAAATTCCATACAACATTATTAGGTGACGCATTTTCACAGCTACTTTTAACAAGAGAATTTCCAAGAAAGTTAAGAAAACTATGAGCTGCCTTCTCATAAAATTACAAGAAGTTGAGACTGGTTTCATGGAGGAAATCCTGATCCAGCACTGGTTCCAAGCTTGGAGGACTCTCATGGATCAGGTGACCTCAAAGAACAAGTGGTGATCCTGTGGGTGATGAGGTGATTAGGGGTGGAAACAGATCATTTATGGAGCTGATTAGCTGTGATTTCTTGGATCAGAAAAGCCTGGCTTTAAATACACTTGTCTTGTCCTGACACTCAGATGGGAGTGGGCTTTGCAGAAGTCAGATCACAATTGGCCAGGTTTAAGGTTCTATTGAACTTCTGGCAGGGTTGGTTTCAGTTTTTTGTCTGTACTTAGTAGAGCTTTAACATTCCTGCTCCAAGTTAGTTTTAGTATTTCTTGGGTGCTAGCTTAGGTTTTATTCTATTTTTTAGTCCCTTGACCATGATTACAGAGTACAGGTGGGGCCTTCGTATCATGGGAGATCTATTCTCAGACCCCCCCCCCCCCGCACTGAAAATACCAAAAATTGTGGATAATCAAATCCACAATTTTCTTCCTGGTCACATCTGGTCATGTCCAGAGCCCTTCTGAGCCGTGGAGAAGCTGCACACCACCTCGCACATCCTCTCCAAGGCTCAGAATTCTTCCCAGTTCCTTTAGAACACAACTTCTGGTTTGTGGCAAAAACCAAAAGTTGCATTAAAATGACTCCAGGTGCCATTTTGAACCTCAGAGAGGTTGCCTGTAGCCTTTACAACATTTTAAAATTAATTTAATTAGTTATATTAACTGCCCACTTTTCAACCCCCATCTGGTTTGCATAGATCAGGTAGATAAAAGAGCGGATAAATTCATGAATTGATTGAAATATTGAGAAATGAGGTCCATTTTTAAACCTACATTACGTTCTACTAACCATTCACACATTTGGAAAATCCACATTTTGCCACAATGGTTAGGGTTTGTCATATTGGGGAAAGCACATATTGGGGAAAGCACAATAAAGTTTTGGCAATCCTGGTTAGATTCTTAAACTGTATAGCAGAAACCTGGAAAGGTGGCTGGCAAGGTGCTGACTCTCAGTAGATAAGATAGTCCATGGGTGTCAAACTTAAGGACCGGGGAGCCAGATGTGGTCCACGGAAGCTTTTTATCTGGCCCTCAGGCTCTCAGCTGCTGAGCAGGTCTGCGGTGACACTGCTGAAAGGGCAGCCCACAGGATAATTGGGCTTTCCCGTACCTTGAAAATATTATCAAGATTTGTGTATTTTCTCTTCTGTCATTTGCAGTTAATGAGTTCCTAAGTGATAAAAAGTGCTTATTTCTGGTTATGACCTGTTTAATGACATTGCTTACTGTCTAATGACATCACTTCCGGTCCTTATCAGGCATCATGGATGCTATTCGGCCCTCTGCACGAAACGAATATGTCACCCCTGATCAGTGGTCTAACTTGCCATAAGGCAGGTTCATATGCTACAAATGCATACAGTTATAATAAATCATAGCCTATATGACTTGGTTCAAAATCTCTTAGTGCTCTTTTTGCAATGGAATTAAGAAATGCATAATGGGTGGCCATTGTTTTAGCGCTATGGCATGTAGGTGACTAGAAAAAAAATCTTGGAGAAGAGGAAAAGTACCCTAGATAGGGCCAAACCATCCATGATGGGAGTGAGCCTCTCTGCATTGGATGGTAGATTGGGGCCTGAGCAAAGGGATGGTGTACAGTAAAGAGAATAATGATTTTCTGGATATGGTCTACACATATTGAGCAGAACCAACTCCAGCCTGAAGGGAAGTTCTCTTGTTGTCTCATGTGCTCTCTGAGGCATTTGGTGGGCCATTGCGAGATACAGGAAACTGGACTTGATGTGCTTTTGACCTGATCCAGCGAGGCTCTTCTTATGTTCTTATGGTATTCTTTATTGGATGTTCCTCCATGTTAAGATCTCCCTCCAAGGGTTTTTTAAAAAATTGTTTTTAAGATCCTGAATACACAGAGAGAAAATTTCAAACCCATGCCTTATCCCTGCTATGTTAGTTTTCTGCTTGCAGGGATGTGCTGGGTGGTATATTTTTTGTTTTTGTTTTTCTTAAATATATAGGACCATTTTAAAAGTTGGAAATGGTACAGGCCATTTCCTATGCATATCTTCTCAGAAGTAAGTCCCATTGTGTTCAATGGAGACTACTCTCAGGAAAGTATGGATAGGACTGTAGCCTCAGTATCTTTCACCTCATCGCCCACTCATTCAACTGCAGCTACAGACCAGGTGCTAATATTACAGCTGTGTTTTTGGACAACGTTCTAGACCGCAAAATCATTGTACAAATAGACTGGAGAGGTGACCAGTTCTTCCTGCAGAATGTGCTCTTGTTGAATGACTTGATGCTTTTTCATGCTGCTCTTTTCACATCTCTGCATTCCAGCAACTACATAGCTGTGCCTTAGTGGTCTAACGATAGGCCTATGATACAGCAGCCAGGATGATGGAAAAATGTTGCACCAGAACAAACAGGGAATGGCAAAATGCTTGGATATATGATACCATAAATAAGTAAGTCAAGAGTCATGTAGCATTCAGTTTCTACCAGCAAAAATCAATCTATGATGTATTCAGTAGTATAAAACCAGCACAGGTTGTCACAGTATTTGCGGAGTATCTGGTTACACCTGAAGCTGCGACACTGCTTATAGATCCCCATTCTCTACGTGCTGTACTGACCCTTTTCTTTAAATAAAAAGCATGTAAGATATAAATAAGATCCACCTTTTCTAATCAGCAAAATAGGGTCTGGTATGGAAAATGTTTGAATGTTAGTCTGCTTATATAGTTGACAAGGATACTATCACTAACATCTGGAATGAAAGGGGTCTTTTCAACAAGATCTCACTGCCCCCTCCCCCTGCACAAATCCCAAGGCTGCAATTACATTCTGGAGATGGAAGCTTTGGATGTTTTCACACACTTAGAGTTTGGCATTTGTGGCTTTTAGAGCGGCATGCAATATTTATGTGTTGTTCAAATGGCGCTGCTTAGTTACCATTGGCTGCCTACTGCGCTACAAGGCTTGAATATAGAATTATGCTGAGTCTGATTTGCAAAATACATAATCTCCTTTTGCACTTGTTCAAGAGTCTTATCCTGTAATCTGAGTCATGCAGATTCCTAATGATTTTTTTAAGAAGTGCTCTCCCCACGCTGGGAAGACAAAAGCAGATTCTAGTGTGTAAACTTTTTAGTGGGAAAGTCAGATCCTCTAAGGGGAATGCATAATCCTTTTAGTTTTCATTGCAATGTCATTTCCACATGATTGATGGGGAGAAGAGGTGGATTGTGCAGTGACTGTACCAAGCAAATGCTGCTTGCCAAAGATCATGCAGATTCTGTGCAGGTTTTTGATTTTCTGCATGCGAACTTAGGATGTGATTGCACACACCACTTGGTGACTCTGTCCTCCACATTGGCGGATGACAAATGGAGTAGTAGCAGTGAGTATGTGCATCTAGATAGATAGATAGATAGATAGATAGATAGATAGATAGATAGATAGATAGATAGATAGATAGATAGATAGATAGATTCACATTGTTTGTGATCTGTGAGATACAGGAAGCTGGACTAGATGGGTCTGTGACCTGATCCAACAGGGCTTATGTTCTTAAAAATAAATATTACTTGGAAATATAAGGTGGGAGGCAGCACATTTAAGAACAGACTCTTACCATTCAGTATAACATAGATATCTGCTTTCTTTGTGTTGTACCTGAGCTACTGAATGAGGGCCCGATCCTGAACAGTGCGCACCAGCTCACTACTGACGCACACTGTTGCAAACGTGCCATAAGGCCCGTTTGCGAGCCCTTACCTCGGGCCTAACTCTGGAGCTAGCCCTATGTGAGCCCACGCTGGACCAGCGTCAGCACTGGGCCCATGTTCTGCTGCCCGATGGTCACCCAGACCTCTGGGCAATGGAAAGGTGAATGGGAGTGTAGGGGGAGGCGGAGAGAGGCGTTCTGGTATGGGGAGAAGAGGGAGGGCGTGGGGCGCTTGGTGGGGAGGGCGTGGGATGGGAATTGTGAAGCTGAGCTCCACTGGATACTTAGCCCCATGTTGGGCTGCGTGACCTGACATGGGACTATTTGATTCTGAGGCAGCTCAAGAGCCACCACAGAATTGAGTAGCCCCCATTGTGGGGCTACTGCCCTTACTCAGGGGAAGGGGACAAAAGTCCCCTTCTACTGAGGAGATGGTGGTGGCTACCTGGGACACGTTGGATGCAGTGGCAGTCATTTTGGCACGGTGACAGCCATTTTGGCGCCACAGTAGCCCAGCGCTCCAGGCAGCTCAGAACTGAGCTGTAGTGTTCTGTTATTTCTAGCACTTTGCTTCCCCAAAGAGCCTTCCTCTGGGATTTTAATATACATGGCATGGTAAAATTGTAGGCTCAATCTTCCTTTGTCTTCATATCATAGCAAAGAACTTGATTTGGCAAACACTGATAGCTTCCAGGATTTCCAAACCACTTTAATAAGAGAAGAGTCCAACAGGCCTGCATTCCATCTTCAGGTACAGGGTTGTAGACTGTCAGTGCCCCTGCATGGCTAAAGTAGCTCTCTTTAATCCACAATTTATGGACAGATTTAGAATGCAACCACAGACTTAGATGTACAGGTTGAGTCTTGTCCTTCGCAAGGGTTCTGTTCCCAGAACAGAACAGATGGCAAAAATTGTATTAAAGCAAATCCATTAAAAAACAATGTCCTTTTGCTAGGCGATTTAGAAACAGCCTTGCTTGCCTGTGTGATGCAAGACAGAGTCCTTGGCAGACAATTCATCCGTCTCTCTCCAGGCACTACCTGGAGCCAGCAACCCCTCCCTTCACCCAGAGCACAGTACTGAGAAAGAAAGCAATCATCTTTCTTTCACATGCTCAGCTTCAAGCTGCTCTGCTCTCCGCTCTCCTGCTCTCCAGAGGTGGCACAAGTCCAAGGAAACCCATAGGGTCCAGGGTGCATTATCCAGAGATATGGGAAAAAGTTTCCCCTTACATCTGGCTGAGCCACTTTGGGCCCCTATCCCACACTGGTTACAGTGCAAGCCTCTTGGCTTGCCTGTTCCAGTGCAGGGTAGGATTGCGCCCTAAGGTTTTGTTTTTGTTTGTTTTGGTAGCACAGAGCCTTTGTTGCTCTATTCCTTCTCAACTTTCTTTCTTTCTTTCTTTCTTTCTTTCTTTCTTTCTTTCTTTCTTTCTTTCTTTCTTTCAGTAGGTGGGTACAGAACCAAAGACAGAAGTCACGAAAACAACCCCCAGTTTTTCCCTCTGTTAAAAAAGGAGCATTAGTATCTATTTTGGCAATGCATGTAAATGAAGCTTTGAACACTCCAAAGCACTATACAAATTTGAATTTGCTTTCATATTCATGTCATTTGCTTGAAACGTACTAATTTTTCATATGCCATATCTAGGCCATCAGAATTATGCACAGTTGAATAAACAGTCCAAGCCATTTCACCTTAAACATTAAGACATCAGATCTGCCCACTGCATTGTTTGTTTTCCATTTGCTATTCTAGCTGGAGCATTGTCTGAGACATTTATTTAAATTGTTGCTCAGTGGCGTTCCTGGTGTGATTTTGTTTTTGTTTGTCCAGAATTAGGCAAGACCAAATGGATCCATTCTCTCCTAATGGATGGATGTGTCACCATCATTAAAAGGAAGTTGGTTTGCTTATCCAAGGGTGAAGGGACCCTAATCATGATAAACAGGCCATAATGTCAGGTTTTAATGTTTCACATACTCAGTGAAGAGTTGCCTAAAAAGCTTCTCAATGCTTGTTTAATTGTGGTCATTTTAGCATTTTGTGCTCTCGGATATTTAAAATGTGGAGAACGTCTCCTTCACATCTGCTCTTTCAGATCCCCTGTTGTCAAGCATCAAAGCCATTATTCTGGAAGATGAAAAACAAAGGCCGTTAGTGAATTTCTGCAAGTTTTTTTTTAACATTACAGAGAGTTTTGTTTATGGCTATTATATGTTGATTGCAATTGTGGTTTAATGTGCAGTTGCCTTGTGTGTAGAACAAATGGAAGGAAGGAACCATGTACACTGCCCCGAGCTTCTTGGAGGAAGGGTGGTCTAAAAATATGAAAAATAAATAGATATTTGTGGCCTAGTGTCAGGATATAATGTATTTCAGACTAAGAGGGAGGGAAAAGGCAAGTCACAAACCTTTCAACTGGGAATCCTATATAGCAGAAGTTCCCAAAGTGTGGGTGTCACCTTAGGGTGTCACAGCGCACTTACAGGTGAGCCATAAAATGGCCCTTTCTACCAGTTCTCGTGAGTGCCACCATCTTGGATATCACATGATACCACAAGATTTGGGTGCCACCATCTTGGGAATCGTCAGATTACTGTTTTAAAACTGATTTTATGATAAACTGTGTTTTTATGTTTTTAGATTTTATTGGAAATACATGTTAAACATATGATAAAAATGAATGAACGAATGAATGAATGTGATTAGTGTAATACATGCATACATTTCTATTTGCTTTTGTGGCCTTTTTATGCAATTGTTGCTACTTTTCTGAGAGTGCAGGACCACACATCTCAGCTTTGTTTGTTCTCTCTGCCTCATAAGTTACCTGCTACAGGTAAACCTAGTACAAAAAGCATATTGGTCCATAGAAATCAGGTACTTGTAACTGTGCAGTTAGCACTGCACTTCTTCAAGCCTTAGAGACATTTATCTCATTGATACAAGTGCTAGAGCTATTACGCACCAGAAAAAAGTCACTATAACAAATGCTCTTTAAAACACTGCTGTTCTTTGCAATTGAATCATGAATATGTAAAAGAGCAAGAATCCATGAGGAAAATCTAGTGCCTAATTCTGCCTAATTCTAGTGCTACCAATTCTCAGATTACAGGTTTCACTGTGCTTATGAAATTGGAAGCCAAAAAGTAGCTCCATAACCTAACAGCCCAAACTTTGCCAGCTTGTGAAATGCAGTGCCACTGATGCCAAAATTGCTTTCTAAGGGTGTGTGTGTATGTTTGTGTGTGGTTAACAAGATTTTAAAATAACTGAAAGAGAGAGAGAAAAAAAACTACCTGTTAATTTGATAAGTAACATATCTTTAGCATTTTCTCATTTCAGAATTAAAAACAGATCAAAGAGTTAAATGCAAATTTCAGGTCAGTGCTTGTGAATGAAAAAGATGCATCGTTTATGTTGCTATGATTCCACTGCTTAAGCGATGCAGCTTAATAAAACACAGCTCCTCTTTGAAGTATCTCATGTCAAAACTAAACATCTTGGAAACTTTCAAATATCAGGTTAGAACACTGATCACTGGCATTCGCATTTTGTACATATACAAAATATGTATCCATCAGTACTCTTGCTTTTTAAGCAGAATGAGGTTGTGGGGCTTCTTTAAAAAAACCAAAATCCCGTTTTTGTCACACATTGAGAGCAGCTCCTGAAAACTCTGTTATGGTCCATTAGAGTTTATTTGCTACAGTCTTATTCACCACCTACCAGTCATTGCAGAATACAACCTTCAGTGCATTCTGGCTCTGCACTGTGAGAAGTCTTCCATTAGCTCTTGCTTAAGAGTTCAAGGGACAAGACTGACAGCCCAATCCACTGTAAATTCCTGCACAGTGATACAGCATTCTGTAGGGGATTTGGTCTCCTCTTGGTAATGGAACATTTTCTCTCTTGCCCCGGGGTAAGCCCAGTAGCTGCAAGGGGTCAACTCAGACCTGCATCAGTGATATTAATGGCACATTGATCTGTGCAGGGGGATCAGACCTGGGAAGGGCCTTGAGATTCACCATTCACTGGTGCCACCAAAAGCACCCCATCACAGGCCTGATTTCCCCCCGCTATCCTCAACCCTACCCAGCTCACAGGCTTACCTGATCCAGTGGGCCTCCTTCACTCTGCTGGCACATGCTGGAATACTCTGGCCTTTCTGCTGGTGCACCAGCTCTCTGTGCCGTCGCAAAGCACCACAGATACTTGCCCATAAGTCGATCTCACAGATAAGATGAGGGCAGGTTTTGAGCCCAAAATCATGGAATTTGTTATGACCCTCGGATAAGTCAGGGGTTTAACTTAGGGAGGTGTCTGACTATAATTTTGTCTGATTCTACCCGAGGCCGAATCCTGAAAAATGTCCCAGTAATTGTTATCTAAGAACTGTACCATCTAATTTATTAAAAATAAAGTAAAAGATCATAAAATACATTTGTGTACATGGAAGTGGGGGGGGGGGGAGATCTCTATACAGACCAGTGCAAAAACAGGGAGAAGGTGTGGGGGAGGGAAGATCTCTATATAGACATCACAGCAACACCAGTGCATAAGCCCTTGCACACAGAACCAACAGATGGAAGTGTGGGGGGGAGGGGCAGATCTCCATACAGACCAGTGCAAAAACAGGGGAAAGGTGTGGGGGAGGGAAGTTCTCTATATAGACATCACAGCAACACCTGTGCAAAACCCCTTGCACACTCAGAACCAACAGATGGAAGGGGGGCAGATCTCCATACAGACCAGTGCAAAAACGGGGAAGGTGTGAGGGAGGGAAGATCTCTATATAGACATCACAGCAACACCAGTGCATAAGCCCTTGCACACAGAACCAACAGATGGAAGTGTGGGGGGGAGGGGCAGATCTCCATACAGACCAGTGCAAAAACAGGGGAAAGGTGTGGGGGAGCGAAGTTCTCTATATAGATATCAAAGCAACACCAGTGCAAAAGACATTGCACACTCAGAACCAACAAATGGAAGTGTGGGGGCAGATCTCCATACAGACCAGTGCAAAAACGGGGAAGGTGTGAGGGAGGGAAGATCTCTATATAGACATCACAGCAACACCAGTGCATAAGCCCTTGCACACAGAACCAACAGATGGAAGTGTGGGGGGGAGGGGCAGATCTCCATACAGACCAGTGCAAAAACAGGGGAAAGGTGTGGGGGAGGGAAGTTCTCTATATAGACATCACAGCAACACCTGTGCAAAACCCCTTGCACACTCAGAACCAACAGATGGAAGGGGGGCAGATCTCCATACAGACCAGTGCAAAAACGGGGAAGGTGTGAGGGAGGGAAGATCTCTATATAGACATCACAGCAACACCAGTGCATAAGCCCTTGCACACAGAACCAACAGATGGAAGTGTGGGGGGGGAGGGGCAGATCTCCATACAGACCAGTGCAAAAACAGGGGAAAGGTGTGGGGGAGCGAAGTTCTCTATATAGATATCAAAGCAACACCAGTGCAAAAGACATTGCACACTCAGAACCAACAAATGGAAGTGTGGGGGCAGATCTCCATACAGACCAGTGCAAAAACAGGGGGAAGGTGTGAGGGAGGGAAGATCTCTATATAGATATCACAGCAACACCAGTGCATAAGCCCTTGCACACAGAACCAACAGATGGAAGTGTGGGGGGGAGGGGCAGATCTCCATACAGACCAGTGCAAAAACAGGGGGAAGGTGTGAGGGAGGGAAGATCTCTATATAGACATCACAGCAACACCAGTGCATAAGCCCTTGGAGCCTAATCCTATGCATGTCTACTCAGAAGTAAGTCCCATTATAGTCAATGGGGCTTACTCCCAGGAAATTGTGGGTATGCACCTCTTTAAAATGCGGATAGACTTTATCTTATCTTTACAGTGCAAATAACCAGAACAAAAGCACAAGGGAGGAACACTGAGTGGAAGGAAAAGGGATTGCCATATCCTACCTTCCAAGCTGAAAGCACAAATTGGAGAGTTTTCTAATGCAGCCACCGCTGCTACCATGTGTAGCTCCTCACTGTCTCCTTCCTCAAGCCTGTCCATGTGGTGCTCCGAGTCCCGCGCTCCCGCAAAGTCTGGCAAAGCAAGCCTTTGCAGCTTGTGTCCATGCTGGGGCTGCAGCCTGTTTGTTTTGCAGGACACGGGAGAGCTCCGGGCTCCATGACTTGCTCCCATCATGCCCACAAGTACCGGCTGCAGTCTCTAGCAGCCAAAGAAGCACAGCAGCAAATGGAGGGGCGTTGCAAGCCAGATGGAAGCTCCTCTGGGCTTCTGATAGCTGTTGCGATACCCTTAAACCACCCAAGCTCATTAATGACCCAGAGATAAGACGAAGAGGCAATCCACGCTGGATTTCAAGGCATGAATTTTCTGCCTTATAGGCGAGTATCTACGGTATGTTACAACACTTTTGTGGCAGCCAGGGCTGGCTGAACATGCATTCTGATGTGCTTCCTATCAATTGGACTGGGCCACAAGCCGTGGCATCGCTAGGGGGGTGCAGAGGTGCAGGCAACACTGGGTCACATGCACGGGCGGGGGGGTGACACCACTACTAGCCAAAATTTTGGTATTTTTGAATAATCATATCATGTTATATATCATTTGATGCGTAATTTCATTCAGAATGCAATGAAACAAACAGCATTAAAATATCTCTATTCTATCAAAAATTATAGCCAAAGAATCCCAGTGAGGACAGGGCAATTATGCATCACCATGCCCGCTGCTCAGCTCCCATGCCTGCTGCTCACTGCATGGGAGGAGGTCCATAATGAGCCTGGCCTCCTGCACTAGTGATTCAACTAGCCCCTTCTGCTCACAGTTTTTTGGATTCAGGTCATGGCATCCAAGAGATGCTGCACATGAGTCTTGATTCACAAACACAGTTTCATTTCTCCCAATGTAACACGTGAAACTGTCACTTTCTTGGTCAGTATCTTCACACCTTCTGCTTGTGCGTCATATCCTTTGCCCACAGTCACAACATGTGCTTCTTATACCATCAAGACAGAAGGAAATTGATGATAGTAAATACTGGATGGTTTTCCAAATCCGAGTCGACGGGTGTGCAAGAGAGTAAATGGCTGTGCAAGAGAACAGAAGGCAAACGTGTTTTATAGCTGTTCTGAAGGACTGATGTTTAAATATGTTTGTTTAAATATTTAATTAGTTCTTATACCATTTTTTTTCTGGCTCATCAGGCACTTGGAGTAGCGGGAGGGTACCTGACACATGTTCAAAAAATGATTGCGTTACTAATAAAATAAATATAATTGGATGGAGAGGACAGCAGAGCTTATATATATAAATAGCTTGAATTTGGGTGGCATTCCCTGGAAAATGAGCATGTGAATTCAGGGTTGAAGGGAAAGAAGTAAGATAATGGTTAACTAGATACAAAAGGCAAGCATTTGTCCCTCATATTGGAAAGGTGCACATCAAAAAGTATATGCTGAGCATTTCAATTATTGCTCTTTTCTTCCATTCAATTATTACAGAAACTTCCATTGTGCTGGGATATCAGACCAGCGATAAACTAGCTCTTTTTTTTTCTTTTTTCTTTTTTACAATAATCAAATCTCTGCTTGTCAGGTCCTTATTACTCCACACTGCCAATAATCACATCAGACACAGACTTGGAATTAATCTGGGCCACTTTATTAACTATTAATACATAAAATACAGCAGGGCACTAACTAACCCCAATAGTGGCGCAGGGAGCTAGCTGGGGGAAACTGGTCGCCAAGATGTATTTGGGCATACAGTTTGACTCCTGGCAATGCTTAGTCCTTGACTAAGCTTGGAGGTTCAAGGCAGCTGGATGACTCAGCCCGCAGGCAAACCCTGTGCGGTTCTGTCTATTCCAGGCCAAGGGCTTGCCAGCCAGCCTCTTTGAGCCAGACAAGCATCATGGAAGTGGTACTGGCTCAACCCTTGCTTTTGCTTACCTCAGATTGTACAAAGAAGCCTGTGGGCTACCTATCCACCCTGCACGACACCTGCCAAAGTGACCAATTAACCTATCGCAACTCTGCATAACCTAGCTTCAGTCTAGGGTAGGTGGAAAAACACTCACACTTACTTAGGGCAATCTGCATGGAAGCAAAAAATTCCTACTTGGTTTTCAGAGAGCGGCCAGCTAGTCTTGGACTAAATAAAGGAGATGCTGTCTGGAACTCAGCTGAGCTGAAAGCCTGTGCCTGGCTGCACTAGGCTAGAGCTGGGGCAAATTTGTCAGTGCGCAAACATGCACAGCAACAGGACTTCTATTAGTTACCTCTGCTGTTGGTGAAGACCTTCTGCTCTTGTAGAAAGATGATGTAACTCCCTGTCACCCCTCTGTGGGCACTACATTTCAAAGCTAGCATTTGATATGCACATTTGTGGCCTTGTGCCTTCTTATTTGTTGGAAGTAGAAAGGTGGGGCATAAATACTTGAAATGAAATGAAATACTTGGACAGCCTCATGAACAAACATTTCATGGAAGGCAAGTCTATTGGTGTCTACTAGTCATGATCCCCTCAGGTTGAGAGATAGTATGTAGTGGTCCAGGAGTTGGACTTGGCCTGGGAGATCCAGGTTCAAATCTTTGCTCAGCCATGAAGCTTCCTGGGTGACCTTGGGCCAGTAACTCTCTCTCATCCTCACCTACCTTACAGGGTTGTTGTGAGAACAAAAGGAGGAAACTATGTACACCACCCTGAGCACCTTGAAGGAAAGGTGGTATAAAAATGTAGGAAAAAAAAATATGGAAGGTACTGTATCAGATTGAATCCCTAGTACCTTGGTTGGGCAGAGAAAAAAATCCTGGCTGAAACCTTGAAGGAATGATTGCCAGTCTGTGTCAACTGTACTGACCTAGATGGTTCAATGGACTGATTCAGTATACGATAGCTTCTTCTATTCATTGTAAGCAACTTATGTAATCCACCCTTTTCATTGATTTTTCTCCCCTGAGGGAAACAGCCTTTTCCCCTTAGTGTTACCAAGAAGAGGTTCCAGGAAAGAACATGCCAGAATAATTAGTGGATTGTGAATGCTTTGATAGCTCTAAGCAGACAGTTTGACTAAGCTGGAATCCGTAAGGTAACAGCACGGTCTTGGGAAGATGCAAATAGCTACACTGCTGGTTGCTGCAGTAAATCTGTTAGGAAGCAATTAGATTTAGATTTAGCAATTAGATTTAGTAAGCAATTAGCAGTACAAGCACTAAGTAGGCTTCAGGGTATGCACAAAAATTTTTGGTGTATAATAATTTGCAAGGGACAGGGGTGAGCAAGAGGCTTGAATGTCTTTTTCTCCCACACAAGGGGCCTGAAGTCAGAGGCAGGACTACAGGATGCAAGCAGTTCTATTTAGAGCTGGCCCACCCATTCAGCCAACTGTTGGTTGGCAACCTTCAGTCTCGAAAGACTATGGTATAAGCCTACAGCACCCGGTATTTCCAAGCGGTCTCCCATCCAAGTACTAACCAGGCCTGACCCTGCTTAGCTTCCGAGATCAGATGAGATCAGGCATGTGCAGGGTAACAGTTGCTGCAACTGTTGTGGTCACCAACTGTTGTGGTGGTCACCTCAGGCAGCAGATTGATGGAGTGCACCCAGTGCTTTTTTTGTAAATAAAAAGGTGCAGGAACTCACAACTTGTTAATCTTTTATTTATTTATTTTTAAACCATTTTTTTATTGGAGAAATAAAATATTTTTTATGTGCTTCCCCCCTAAAGATGAACTTACTTCTGAGTAGACATGCATAGCATTGGGCTGCCAATCTCCACATCCCCTTCCCCCTAGCTATTTTTTCTACACATGGGGAAAAATACTGTACAGGTGCACTTGTAGCGTGTAGTATGTAGTGTGGAGAGGAAGCAGTGAATGGATTCCGGAAAAATGGCTTACATGAGTTCCATGTAATAAAATTACTCTAAGCAACTGTGGGAGTAAGAACAAAAAAAGAATTCTTACACGAGAGGGGTCCTGAGGTGCACACAGAAACAGCTACATTTGCAAACAAGCAATTAAATATGGTTTAATTCAGGTATCAGAATACTCTGTGTCTTTGGGAAGGCGCTTGGCATGCAATTGCATGTTCTCTGCTGCCCTGAGCAGCTGCTGTGCATTGCTGGAGAGGAGCTGCAAACGCTGGCTGGCGGAGGGCATGCTTGTGGGGGAAGGATGAGGAGGATCTCTGGCAAGGCTGGACAGCACGTTGTACAGACGTAGAATCCCTTTTCACCTGCCCTTGGCATGTGAAAACGGGTGCAGATATATATCTCTGCCAGGATTAAGAGCCCAATCCTAGGTATGTCTACTCTGAAGTAAGTCTTGTTCTAGTCAATGGAGCTTACTCCCAGGAAAGTGCCTAGGATTGCAGCCTAAGAGCCCAATCCTATGCATGTCTACTCAGAAGTCCACTTTAGTGAATGGGGCTTACTGTGGATAGGATGGCAGCCTCAGGGCCTAATCCTGTGCCGGTCTCCTTAGAAGTCAGTCCCACTAGAGGCAGTGGGGCTTCCTCTCAGGAAAATGTGGAGAGGACTGCAGCCACAGAGCCCCTCCTGTGCCTGTCTACTCAGAAGTCAGTCCCACTAGAGGCAGTGGGGCTTCCTCCCAGGAAAGTGTGGAGAGGACTGCAGCCACAGAGCCCTTCCTCTGCCTGTCTACTCAGGCTGCAAGGCTATGACACTTTTCTGGGAGTAAGCCCCATTGAACACAATGGAACTTACTTCTGAGTAGACATGCCTAGGCTCGTGCTGCAGATTGGCAGGGGGGCTGCACCAGCCAGCTTCCTTCCCCTTCTCCTCTGCCAAGCCAGTACCTGGGTGTTCTGTGGGTGCCGCAGCCCATCTCCCTGGCTGGCTGGCTGGCTGGCTGTCCGTCCTCCTCCTCGGTGTCAGCGCGTGTCACCCGTGCCCTCCACCGGCTTGGAAGCTGCACTGGGAAGCAGAGCGCAGGGGGAGGGGAGGCAGGCTGGGCTCAGGCAAGAGCTTGGGGATGGGGGCAGGAGGGGGTCGTTGTGCGGTCAGGCAGGGGTCAGGCATCCGCCCACCCTGCACCCCAGCACCCACCCAGTGAATGCCTCTATTTTGCTCCCCCCTCCTAGAATGCCTCCAAAGGGGAGGGGCCCCTGCAAAAAGGTGCCGGAACTCCGTCCCCCCGTGTTCCATTAGAAAAAAAGCCCTGAGTGCACCCATCTCTGTTAGTCTATTGGATTCCACTGCACCTCCTTCTCCGTCCATTCTCTGTATTGGAAAAGGAAGAGGGGACCAAAGACAAAAAGGAAATGTGAAGGGAAGAGAGTGCTAAGCTAGAACATTGGAGAGTTGGAGAACAGAGGCTGGCACATAATCAGGTAAGGGAGCAGCATTTGCCATGCCACCACAGGTGTCAGAAGGCTTTGGGCTGGCGCTGGCTCTACTTTTTGTCAAGAAAAGCACATAAAGCCAGGATTCTAGTACCTAGACTGGCCAGTTCAGATTCTTCATTCTGTTAGCCACTCACAGAAGCTGATGTTGTGAACCCTTTGCTTAGGCTTGCCAGGACAGATTCATCTCAAAACCCGAGTCTGGGCCTGGTGCTGTCACAGTTAGGGTTGAACCCAGAAGCGGCAGGGCCAATGTGGAGCATTAGCATATGTCCCACACCCTCCCTGCAGGCCCCCCACTCGCCATGCAGCCATGGCAACTGCAGTCATGGCCAGTCAAGCACTGATGGTTCCGTGTGTGTGAAGCATGGCACCCAGAAATAGTTGGCAGTGGTGGGATGACATCACCACCAACAGCTTCCGGGAGGCTCATTTCATGTCATACGGAAGCAAGGAAGGGAGGGAGGGTTGACACAGTGCTCTGGTCACCACTCCTCAGCATCGGCAATTCTATGCTGGGGCAGTGGCAGCACTGTAGGGCCTGATTTGACCAAATTGGCCATATTGCCCAAAGGCCAGCCTTGATCACAGCCTTTGTTGTTGCCAACCTTTGAAAAAATTGCCAACTTTGAAAAATGGGGAAAAATCAAGTCCTGGGGCAGAGTTTAGCAGAGACCCCAAACTGTCCTGCAACCTATCCATTTAAGAAAAAAGCTGTCTCAACTGCATCATTTGGGAGCAAACTGACAACCCTAATTTTGTCTTCTGTGCCAGAAGAAGGCTCTAGGACCTGCGAACATACATTCCTTGATAGCTTTACTGGCCTAGGGAGGTCCAGGGCTCAGAATTTGTGCTTTCTGATAAAGCAGGGGTGTCCAAAGTTTTTGGCAGGAGGGCCACATCATCTCTCTGACATTGTGTCGGGGGCTGGGGAAGAAAATAATTAATTTACATTTAAAATTTGGATAAATTTACATAAGTTTACATAAATGAATATATTAAAGATGAACTTATATGAATGAATGAAGGTCTTGCCATAGCTCAAGGCCTATAAAAGGCTTTGCATAAAGCAAGGCTGGCCTTTCCTTTGCTGCTGCTACTGCATCACAGAGGTGAAACAAAAAGCAGTGGAGGGAGCCCTCATTCCATAGCTCACGCGAGAGGTCAAACAGTTGCCCTCATGCTGAGAGCAGTTGCGTCAGGCCAGTGTGGGCTCCAGCAGGTCTTCAGAGGGCCAGAGGCTCATTGGAGACTGGGGGCTCCATGAGGGCCGCATTGGGAGTCCTCGAGGGCCACAAGTGGCCCCAGGGCCGGGGTTTGGGCACCCCTGTGATAAAGCCTTAAATACCCTGACAATTTCACCCTTTTTTTGTCAGTGTGAACCACCTTCCTAAAGGACTTGGAAATGCTTTTAGGAAGGCTCCCCCCCCATTTTTGAGGACTTTCAGTCTAGTGGTTTTTATGTGTATTACAATTTATGAAGAGGAAAGGAAGAAATAACAGCCTCTGGCTTTTTTAACAAGGCCAAACTGGGATATATAATTAGCCTTTCTCTTACACATTAAAGCAACCCTGATGGTGAAACATCTATTATGACTCTGAAGTCTTAATCTCAAAGCTGGGCAGGATCATGTATCTGAAAATTAGCATAGGCTTTCCTCCTCATTAGAGAAATGCCGAACTGCACGAATGCTGAGAAGAGGGGACTGGTACGGAATCGAAAACGAGTTGTTCTCAATCCGCTTAGTCTCTGCCTGAGATATAAAATAAAGTTCAAACTCTGATTAAAAAACTCCCCGAGAGGACCAGTTTTTAATTGAACATGAACTTCTTTTAGTAGTGGAAGGACAAGTTCTTTTCTGGCAGATGTAAGTGCAGCAGGTTTGCCGGCAAAGAATGACAACCCAATTTTCTCAAAGAAATCATATACTTAAGGGTATGCAGTCATGATCAAACAGGTGTATTTTCTGGGTGCTGGAACCACAAAGGTATTCTCCCAGCAGCTGCAGGTGACTGTCAAACTTGGTAGTTCTGTTTCTGTGTTTGGAATTTTTTTTTTTAACATCACACTGAGTGTGTGATTAGTCCTTATTTCTCAGAATTGAACAGCCCAAACCTATTTGGATGCCACACAGATGTCAAAAAGGCACCAGGGTGATGTCAGTCATAGCTTTGGTCTCTGGAGGAAGCCCTGTAGTCACTCCTCCCAGAACTACAATTCCCAGGAAGACTTGGACAAACGGAAGGTCCATTCAATTACTTTATGTGACCCTGAAAGAACCTCCTCTCCCCACTCACTTTTATATACGTTAACCACTTTTTGCCAAAGGGAACATCAGGCACTTTAAGAGTCTTCTGCTGTATGAAGAGCAAGAGGAGCTTTGGCAGAGCTTTCCTCTTCTATACCTCAGTTGCACCATCCCAGGAAGGCATAGGAAGTGAGAGTGAGCAGGTGATAATGCTAAAGGAAGGGCTTTGCCCAAGTTGCTCTTTCTGATCATGTTGCTGGAGAAAGGCCTTGTCGTGTGAGACTGAAGCTATTGGTGACTTCAGTGGTCTTGGACCTTAGGCCCTTGCTTAAAATAGGACCCCTGTTACAACCCGCCAAACCAGGGAACCTGAGCCTTCTTCTAGAAGCTGCTTGAATCACAGAAGTTCTAAGATGCTCATGGCTATTGCTTATCAGGACTGCCTTTTTTTTGCACCAGATCACTTGCCCTTGGCTGTCTGATTTGGAATGTGATGGTGTACTGTTCCAAGGACAGAGGGAAGTCATGTCAGTCTGTTACTGCAAAGTCAAGAAAAGAGTTTTTGTGGCTTCTAAAAGACTAACAATTTATTGCAGTGGAAGCTTTCATGGAGTTCAAAAACGTTTATAATGTTTATTATGGCCCAATATTATCATGACACTGTGCAGGTGCAGCGGCTGCTACATTGGCACTAGCTGGCGCAAACATGACATAAACATTTACTATGACCTCTGTGCACCAGAGGTTTTGACATTTGATTTGACGTTTACTATGACTTACGAGTAGGCAGCACTGGCAGGAAGATCTGTACGCTGAATCCAGTCTGACGGTCAACCGGGCAGGTAAGTGATGCACTGGGCAGCAGAGGGGTGGGGAGAGCACAGAATTGAGGCTAGTAGGGGGTATTTTGGGGTGGGGGATGCAGGGAGGGTGTGGTTCAGGCTCGGGAGGAGAATGCATCTCTGGAGGATACCCTGACGTATCCTAACCCCCTCCTGGGCCCTATATGGGGCTTCTCAGATTTTCACCAGCGATTTTGCTGTCACAGATCCAAGTAGCCCCATTGGGCATGTTGGGGTGTGACATGGAGTAAGGGAACAACCTGCCCAATTTCAGCGCTGCATATGGTGTGGGCTGTGCTGCCCCGCTGCCCTAGCACTGAATAGGATTGGGCTGCCCATCTCTCCTGTGCCACAAAATCAAATTGATTTTTTTCTTTGTCAAATAATTGCATGGTGGTTAACAAATTTAAAAGCTAGGTTTTACGTGCGCCCTTTATCCAGAGGTCATGGTAAGTTCCAATTCCATTTGCAAAGTGTTTTTTTTTTAGAGAAGGGGAGGAGGAAAAGAATTATATATATATATATATATATATATATATATATATATATATATATATATATATATATATATATAATTTCCCATTCTGATAAAGGTTTTCCAAACTGTCAAACGAATGCCTTGCAAGTCAAATAATCTTTGTTAGAACCTGCTCCGGTTTCTATTGTGTCTCTGTTATGCACCATTAGTACAACTGCACTTCACAGGTTTGGAAAATATTCTCTCTTCCCTGCCCTGTGTGCCTTGACACTGTTTCATTATTATTTGTGGGTGTATAACATAAGGAATTACCTTGAATGGTTACAATAATCTACTGTGCCATACAACTGACTAATAATAATGGTGATGACGATGATCATCATAATAATAAACACAAAGGCTTATTGTGCAGGCAAGGGAAAAAAGCATTTGTGAACTGCTGTGCTGTTTCAAGTATTGCAAAAACACCATGCACTGTCACTGCTATGTTGCACTTGGCCTTGAAATTGATACGAATCTTACACTGTCAACAATCATAATGTTTGGCCATGGGTCAGCGTGAGAGGATGCATATACGAATAACAGGTCAGTCCAAAGTCTGATGTGAAGATGGCTTCTTAAGATAGTTCATGAAAGTTGTGGACTAGCTGGTTATACTGTAGATCAGGGGTGCTCAATAGGTGGATCGCGATCTACCAGTAGATCGCGAGGCAAAATGAGTAGATCGCGGAGTGCCGACCCCCCCCCTTCAGGTGCCTCTGAGAGGAAACGCTGGGAGTAAGGCCCATTGTACTCAATGGGGCTTACTCCCAGGTAAGTGTGGCTAGGATTGCAGCCTCACAGCCTAATCCTAGGCATGTCTACTCAGGAGTAAGTTCTGTTATACTCAGTGGGGCTCAAGGTACACCAACATACATTGTACACATAAATGTTATATGTTATGATGGCGCAAACATTGTAAAAAAAACTCTGGTAGATCTCCGGGCCTTGCTGGGTTTCAAAGTAGCTCTCGAGCCAAAAAAAGTGTGAGCACCCCTGCTGTAGATAGTGCCTCTAGCAAAGACTGTTCTAGGGCAGTGTTTCTCAACATTTGTCCTCTGCCACACCACTTTGCATGGTCCAGCAAAGTGGACCACCAGAAGTAACTTGTGATGATATCAATGCCAGCTAATTCTGGGTTGGGAGACCAGATGTGACACAACAAGCACCAGTAAGAGGCTCAGGATAGACGGGAGGGCTTTATCGAGTGCGGAAAAGTGTCTGCCTGCCAAGCCGAGCCTCCTACCGCTGTCTGTTGTTTCACATTCCAGGCCTTGCTGCCAGGCTGCAGGTATCCAGGGGGCCCTTGAGTACCACCAGATGCCACCTCAAGTACCACTGGTTGAAAAACACTGTTCTAGGGGTATCCTGCTGGAACAACAGGAGTTCAAAAATGCTTCATTATGGGTACAAACTTCCAAGCCTAGCTTTAAAGTTAGATCGTAGAACTGTATCTAAGGCTGAAACTACATGTGAAATCAATCCATTGCATGTTTGTTTACTTGTTTGTTGGGTTTTTGTAAACAGCAGCTAAAGGAGGGGGACCTGGATTTGGTGAACAGTGGGGAGGGAGTTTTAACCCTTTTTCCATCATGTCCCAGCCTCACCAGTCCCTCACAGCTGCTGTTTGTCCAAAAAGGAAAACTACAATTGGCACCAATGGCAAGCTTCTTCTCTTGGCCAATGGTCAGGTGTGTGGTGGATCTAGATTAGGACCAAGGTGGAGAAGAGGTTTAAAGCTTATCTGCATGGTCATGGTCTCAATCCAGAGCACAGGCACTCACACACAGACCCACTCCAGTTGCTGTTTAAGTAAAACCATGTGAACAATGGCCAAGGATGTGCTTGATGTACTGGGTTACTTAGTCTTAAACTGAACCAGAAAATTCAATACTTCTTTAAACAAAGGGGACGGGGAGAGAGTGTCATGTCTAGAACCAGTGGCATAGCTAATGAGCGTGTAACCCGGTGCCAAGCTCAAAATGTTGCCCCGGAAGTGATGTCACAACTGGAAGTAACGTCACGTCTGGGCTTTTTCAAATGTGAAAAGGTATCTCAATCCATCTTTCTGCGCAAGGTAATTGAGCGAGTGGTGACGGCCCAACTCCAGAGGGTCTTGGATGAAGCGGATTATCTGGATCCTTTTCAATCTGGTTTCAGGCCGGGCTTTGGGACGGAAACCGCCTTGGTCGCCTTGGTGGATGACCTACGCCGGGGACTGGACAGGGGGAGTGCGTCCCTGTTGGTCCTGCTGGACCTCTCGGCGGCTTTCGATGCCATCGACCATGGTATCCTTCTGGGTCGATTGGCCGAGCTGGGAGTTGGAGGCACTGTTTTGTGGTGGTTCCGCTCCTACTTGGAAGGTCGGTCCCAGATGGTGGTGCTGGGGGATGCCTGTTCGACACCCTGGCCCTTGAAGTGCGGGGTGCCGCAGGGTTCAATTCTGTCCCCCATGCTATTTAATATCTACATGAAACCGCTGGGAGAGGTCATCCGAGGGTTTGGAGTGGGGTGTCATCAATATGCTGATGACACCCAGCTTTATCTCTCCTTTCCTCCAGACTCCAGGGTGGCGGTTAAGGGCCTGGAGCGCTGTCTGGAAGCAGTGAGGATCTGGATGGGGGCTAACAAGCTGAAATTAAATCCGGACAAGACAGAGGCTCTCCTGGTTCGGAAATCCTTGATGCAGGTGCTGGATTATCGGCTTGCTCTGAATGGGGTTGCACTCCCTCTGAAGGAGCAGGTCCGCGGCTTGGGGGTCCACCTGGACTCGCAGCTGCTCCTGGATTCCCAGGTGGCGGCTGTGGCTAGGGGGGCCTTCGCTCAACTTCGGCTGGTGCGCCAGCTGCGTCCATACTTGGATCGTGCAGACCTGGCCACGGTGATCCATGCTACGGTGACATCGAGGTTAGATTATTGTAACGCTTTTTATGTGGGGCTGCCCCTGAAGACGGTTCAGAAACTGCAATTAGTGCAGAATGCGGCGGCCCGTGTGGTCACTGGAGCTAGGCGGTTTGACTCTTGTCAGTCCACTTCTCTGGGGGCTACATTGGCTGCCCATTCGTTTCCAGGCCCAATTCAAGGTGCTGGTTTTGACCTTTAAAGCCCTATACTGCTCTGGGCCAGGCTATCTTAGAGATCGCCTACTCCCGTACAATCCGGCTCGTCCTCTCAGGTCACCAGAGAAGGCCTTTTTACAAGTGCCGCCGCCTAAGGAGGTACGTGGGGCGGCGGCAAGAAATAGGGCCTTCTCAGTAGTGGCACCAACGTTGTGGAACTCCCTTCCCCTTGACTTGAGAAAGGCTCCCTCTTTGGAGACTTTTTGGTGAGGCCTGAAGACCTTGTTGTTTAATCAAGCCTTCTGACTTCATGGCCTTTTTAACATCTTTTATTCATCTCTATTTGCTTTTTACAGGCTTGATTCCTCTAAGTACTGCTGTTTTATGCTCTTTTATTCTGACTTTTATCTGACTACTGTTTTTATGGGTTCTGCTAATGTGTTTTTTTAATGTGTTTTTATCTGTTTGTGAAATTATGTTTTAATCTGTTTTATATGTTGTTAGCTGCCCTGGGTCCCTTTGAGGAGAAGGGCGGGATAGAAATAATGTTTTATTATTATTATTATTATTATTATTATTATTATTATTATTATTATCTATCTGCTATCTGGGGTCAAATAAGATTTGTAGCCCCCCCCAGACAAAATCAAATTAATTAAGTAAATTAAAAAGTGTGCCCCTGATAGGCTCAAGACACTGTATTGGGGTGAAGAGGGATGGTTATTCTTCTCATGCTAAATATAAGAGGTGCACAACAATCAGTCTCATAAGTCAGTTTTGAGTTTAGAAAATTCACTTTTTCTTCTATAAGGCAATTGTGTTTTCATTTTCTGGTTAATTAGCCATAACGTTTGATAGAATACAGATATTCCAATGGGGTTTGTTTCATTGCATTCTACATTAAATTACCTTTCCAATGATACATAACATGATGGTATTATTCATGCATACCAAGATTTTCACAATTGTGGTCACTTGTGTCAAGCTCAGCTTGTTGCCCCCCTAAAGCTTGATGCCCAGTGCAAGTGCTAGCCCTGCACCCCTTTAGCTATGCCACTGTCTAGAACTACATTCCATGATTAACAGAATCTGAAGTAGTTTCCCGTTTGGGTTTACGTATGGCTCATTCTCTTTCCATGAATTTGGCCAGTGTGGACAGCAATACAGTAGTCTCATAGGCCTCACTCTACATTTTCTTATGCCCAGAAAACAGCCCAAACCTCTTCACATGCCACACCAATGTTAAAAAGACACAGTCATGATGCCTGCCCTGGATTGCATGTTCTTCTCTGATTCCATATTCCTCTTTGTGCAACTTGTCTCCTCTTTGGTAGCTTGCTTGTATAATGGGACCGCAACATCGGCCTTTATAAAGAGAAACTGTGGCTGCTAAGTGGCAGTGAGTCAAAACTCAGCTTCCTTTTTGGATCTCTCATGTGCCAGGTTGCAGCTTCCTGATATAGGTCTTCACGTCAAATGGTTGTAGAGTGCTTGGCAGTGTAGTGCTTGTATCTCTTGAGCAAGTGCAAAAGTTGGGGGTGGGGGCATCTATATGATGACATTCAGTATCTCTGTCCACAGCTGCCTAGGGATGCTTCTGCCTGTGTTCACTTGACTCAGAAAGGGGGATGGGATGATGACGCTGCCTGCCAAACTCCCATCTGCACCAAGGAGAAAGAGAGGGAGGCAATGATGGGCATTGCTTGGATGGGACATAGGTTGAAAGCAGAAGGACAACAGTAGCAATGCCATTCTTCCTTCAGTAAGAATGAGCCAAGGGCAGCAGTTAGACCTGCCCTGTTGTGCCCTGGGGCACAGGTCTGCGATACCACCCCCCGCATCACATTGCCCCCTGCCCTCCCCCAGCTCAATGGAACCTTGCGCAGCGTTCAGGACCGCTTGGAAAGCCTTCTGAGGCTTCCAACATTGTCTTAAGCAGCATTTCCGGTATTGAATGCTTCATGGGGCTTTGCCTGCCCCCGGAAGGGCTCTGGAGGACAGGCTGAGGCAGCGTGGTGGCCGGAGGCAGCAGCAGCTGGCGCTGCACCCAAGGCTTTTGTCCCCTTGCCCCCCTTCAGACCTGCCATTGAGGCATTAACAAAAGCCCATTTTTAAAGACATTTTTAAAAGCCCATTTTAAAAGACATTTCCTGTTGTAGTCATTGATGCTTTAATTCTGCCATTGGTATGAAAAAGAATGAAAAAGGTTATTTTTAATACATCATGTTCTTTGTAAATGGAGAAGGATGTACTTAAGGCACTGGGTACAGTAATTGGTAGACTAGGATATCTTCCAACAATGAATAACTGAGGGATTGTTATAGAAGTACCCCATGTTCCTAACCATTTCAAATTCTGTCCATACCAACAAATGGCATCCAAATTGGGGGGGGGGGGGAAGGTCAGAGCTCTTTTTTTCAGCTGCTTAATGGTTGGCACTCCCTCCCTACGAAACTTCATCTTGGCCATTTCATTTGGCAAAAAGAGATAAGATTTCTGTACTTGGCAAAAATCCAAGGCCAGGAGAGGGGTTTTTGTGATACCACTAATTAACCGAACAAGCTTTCAAAGCACAAATTAGAAAGGAAAAGAAATAATTTTGAAGCGCATCGTTCAGAGCCTGTTTCAATTTGTTCATATGTTTTCATGGCTTTATCGTGCTGTTTGGACAGTTCAGCCGGTCTAATTAAGAATCTCGATTTTCTTAAGTACTTATTAAGCATGCATTTGCCAGTACCTGATAATGCATTGTTCTAAAATAAGAAAAGAAATTTGGGGGTGCCATTTGCAATGGTAATATTTGTCAGAATTTATCTCTGGACTAGCGGCAGGGACCCACATATTATGGCGGTTGTTGGTAGCAAATCCAAACTTTGGGGTCATTAGGACTCCTTCCAAGTTACAGGGGCTTGCTCCTGACATCAAGCTACACTTTATAGTCATTTTTTTGCTCACCTCTTCAGAAGCAGAAGCACAATTCCAAGCCCTCTCTGAAGCTGGAGAATTCTATTACCCATGTGGTTTCCTCTCCATCTTGACCTCATGGCCTCAAGCTTTCACCACTGGAAACCAGGATTCACAGCAGAAGTAGCCCTGGTGAGGAAGTCGTGCTCTATGAGAGACTCATCCTGTTTGTGCTGCATCCTCTTCTACCTTATTCCATGGGGGACTCTCTAGCTTCAGGGGGTAGAGGTGTGATATCTGGGGAAACAACAGTACAACTCTTTCTGCTGCTTCAAGAGGCTTTTACTGGGGGAATGACCAGAGAAGGGGGACACCACAACACTTTTTCTTCACCAAAGGGATTCCCACAGAGTCTTGGACTGGCACTTGCAAGGCAGCTTTCCCTTATGTAGATGCCTGACACCCCCAGCTTCTCTTTGGTCTGTAGGTGTCTCTTAAACCCGAGCTAACTTGTCAGGTTGACCTCAGCCCAGCATCGGTGTCAGTGGGAATCCTTCGGGATTCCTGGGTGAGTTGCAGAGGAAAGGTCATCTTCAGCCTTGCCTGGCCCCATCTGGGCTGCTGGGGTTAAATAGGGTAATTTCAACCTACCTCCATGCCCTTGTTTCCAATATCTCTTTTATTCCTTCTTTCCTTCTTTTTCGTTTGCCTCTCTTTCTCCGAACTCCCTCCCCCCTGTTCTCCTGGTAATCGTCTTTTTAAAGGACAGATTCCAGCTACCTAATCTTATCAGATTTTCCAGCTCTGGTGTAGTCATGCCAATGGAATGTGCACTGCATCCTATGTTGGGAGGCTAGTTACAGAGGCCTCCACAAGGTAAGGGAATGTTTGTCCCCTTGCCTTGGGGCTGCATTGCCACTGCACCGGCACTGGAAAGTTGGATAGGATTGGACCCTAATTCCCCATGATAGGGATCACTATCAGCTGTGTTGCTGAAAGCACCTCTGCAACTGTTGATGATGCCTGATGATGATGTCATCACCAGATGTTGTGGCAGTCCGCTGCCTTATGTGGCAGCTCTGGGCAGCTCCATCACCCCCCCCCCCCGAGCTACTATGGGCTACCACTGTTTATGCAACCTCATTGTCTGTTGTACTGTACTTGCAGATTTCTTTAAAGTGCCTTAAACCTTCAATTAGTAGGCAGGGTATCAATATTTTAAATACCGAGAAGGCAGAACTGTTCAATTGCTTCTTCGGTGGTCTTTCAAATGAATATCCCTAAACCTAAACACATTTAAATGAAATTAGAATTACAAACCACTTTGTACAAGGGAAAGATGTTTATAAATGCACATTAAAAAAGAAGCATAGTTAGAATTTGGTTGAAATCAATGCTTGTTTGCCTTTAGATTAAAAACAAACTCTGAGGACTGCATCAGTCAACACTATTTTTTAAGCACACACTCATTAGGTGACTTTTCAAATTAATGATTAAGTAAGATATTCCCCCGTCTCTCCTTAAGCTTTCCATTTGTTAGCAGCCTCTCTTGTCTTTTGAATAGCAGGTGTCCATTAATGTGTCAGGATGTCTGAGAAGAATAAATTGTTTGGCATTTGCTTCAGTTTATTCCCTCTTTCCCATCACAATTTTAATTGCATTCCACTGCTGCTGCTGCTTTTTTTTTTTTTTGCAATGTCCTTCACATTTATTATCTCTTTTAATGTTAAAGGCGTTAACAAACTACTTATTTACAAATCAGTTTGTTTTAATAGATTTTCACTGCTTTTGTTGGAATAAAATATCTTCAGCCACGGGTGGCTTTTTGTCTTTCGCATTCTGCCCAAAAATGAATACAGGGGATTCCATATAAATCTCGTATCCACAGTTTCAAGTATCCGTGGATCGGGTCTGCGGGGCTCCCTGCATGCACCCCCTCCAGAGGCAATGGGAGCGCTGCTCTCATAACCTCTGGGAGGTGTTATGAGCCCTGCAGAGGCCATTCGCATCTACCCATGGCCGCTGTGGGCTTCAGAATGGCTGTTGCAGCCAAAAAAACTTAACTTCCGGTTTGCTTGGGGAAATTGTCAGTGAATTTTTTTAACCTTATAAGGCATTCTGTGGCCTGGGAAGCCCTCCAGGCCATTCTGAATCCACGGGCAGATGCATGTGGCCTCTGTAGGCCTCAGACAAGCCTCTGGACCTGACCAGAGCACAATTCTGGTTGGGTTCAGCCTGGCTGGGGGGGTGTCCCTGGTTATCCGCAGTTTTTGGGGGGGGGTGGAATAGAAACCCTATGGATATTGGGTCATGCCTGTATTTAATTGTACACGTAAAGGGATATTTACAAGTCTATTTGACTCAAAGAAACTGCAGCTTTGTGTGCAAACCTTTTGTTTCTGATAAGAATATTGAAAACATGAGCATCAGGTTTGCTGTCTGGAAGAAACACCCTCACATTGAATGCTAGCCATTTGATCTGAGCATTCTTGATTCATTTTGGGAAGCTCCAGATGTTGGAATCATGGAAAAGTGTGAGAATCCCGCTCTAGGTTCAAGTTCAACGGGTAGTAAAAAAACAAAATAGTATTATTGTTTTTGCAACAAATATGCCCCAGTCTTGTACAAAATCATTTAGAAGATTATTTTAGTTTAATGAAGTCACAGAATTGCCTAGTAAGCAGAAGACTTACTAGTATGTTTCATGTATTATTTCATGTTTTCGTTGTTTCATGTGTTTCATGTATCAGGTATTCTAGTATTATTTCATGTTAGTATGGACAGACCACCTTATTAAATAAGCAGAACACTTTAGTAGGTCACTGTCTCCACAAACACTGTATCCACCTTTCAATTTATTTAATAGGGTGGTCTGTTCATACTAGCATGAAACTCACACAAAGGGTTATTACTGTGAAAGAAACTCACACATAGGGATATGACTTAGGCCCAAATCCTAACTAACTTTCCAGCAGTGACATATCTGTGCCAATGGGGCATGTGCTGCATCCTGCAGGTGGGTGGTAGTCATAAAGGCCTCCTTAAGGTAAGGGAATGTTTGTTCCCTTACTTCAGAGCTGCATTGCCCGTACCTCAGTGCTCGAAAGTTGGTTAGGATTGCACTCTTAGTCATTCATCTTCCAATTTTGTTAGGACAGCCACAACAGTGGCAGAGAAGGAGGATGGTCCCTCATGCTTGACTGCCTGATTGATGGAAGTAACAAATGATGTGTGCAACTGAGCTCACATTGAAAAAAAACTCTCTATGCTTGAACTTCCTGTCTATTTAATAAGTATATGGTGTTCCTGCATCAACTGTATGATAAGACAGAAATTAACAGAGAAAGGGCCTGATCCTAACCAACTTTCCAGGGCTGATGCAGCTGCAGCGCAGCCCCTTGGTACCAATAATGAATCAGAGATCCCCCATAGCAGATGGGAAGAGAGAAATGAACTTTTGCCTTCTGCTTTTACACATTTCCCATAGTTGATACATTTGGGGGGCTCAGTACAGGGCTTGAATCCAAGACCTCAAGCATCCTAGTAGTGGCAGTGGTACTGTTATATACTACTTTGTTGTTTAGTATTCCTTTTTAAATGTGTTCTGTTGTAAGCCATCCCAGGAAAAGTATACTGTAAATCCTTTAAAAATCCAAATAATTACAGGGGCCTCACCTGCTTGGCCACAGCCATGGGACTGTATCCTATGTGATCAGATCATTCTCTGGCTGTTCATTGGATTATGTGATGTCCTTGGGTAATTTTTTCCTACTATTATTAGAAAGTTTTACTTTTACTCCAATCTGCCTTTGATACTACAGGCAGCTCGCCTTCAAAATGTAATGACGACGATAACGGTGGTAATTAAGAATCAGTTGGAATGTTGCATTCAAGCCAACCTGGGAGTCATTCCCACATCTGCACACATGAGTTAACAGTGAGATCTAGTTTGCCACTTGGCAGTTCATTTGGGAAACAGCCCATCGCTCAGTGTGCTTTGTATGTATAACACACCAGGTTTAGAGATCCCTTGTGAAAAAGAGTGAGCGGACTGGGAAAAGCCTCTGCCCCTGGAGAGCTCCTGCCAATCAGAGTGACACTGTCACTCTGCAGGCAATCAACTAGCACCTGCTGAGTGTCTCAGCACTTCCTGCCTGTAGCAGGCCTCTGCTGGGGCCAAACTTTACACAGGCCTACTGTGTTGAACCCAGGAGCATCCTCCCGCAACTCCCAGGCAAGGGATTGGGCACAAACCTTGACAAGCACTACTTCCAGTTTTCAGAGGAAGTTCCAAAGGCAGCTCCGGTTACCTTCGGAGGATCCAGGTTGGGCCAAGTCTAGCTCAACGCAGGTCTGGGGGAACCTGCGTTGAGTCAGATCCACAGACAGAGAATCTGCGGACATGTAGGCTCAATCTGTATTACCATTTCACACATTATATTGACTGTTCTGTGACAACATGGAAATCAATGTTCTTGAATCAATGTGATTTGTACTTCAGTGGGTATTAGAACATTATGGGAGAGAAACACGCAAATAAACTTTGATGAGGAAATGATTCTCAATCCTAGTCTTCCGTGCACATGGCCTGTTTGCTGTTTCAGTGGTTATTACTTCATTTAATAATGACTTGGACAAAGTCAGGAATTGCTACCCAGGGTACTTCCGAGCTGGGATTTCAGTTATATTTCCTGCTTGACTGAGCTTCTTTACAGATCTAGTTGTAGCAAGGCTTTTTAAATAAGTTGCCTTCAGCTTAATTAATTAAATTTTGTAATTGTGCTGGCTCTTGGCTGCTATATTAGGTAGAAAATGGTGTTTAATTTCAAAGCTTCAGTAAGAGCAGAAGGGGTTTTTTTTTGCTGGTTGTTGTTGCAAGAAAGTTTTCCTTTTCGCCCCTCTTCCTTACTAAATGGCTTTCGCTGCTCCGCTGTGGACTTACAGCTGTGGACCTGAATTTGTAAAGTGCACAGAGTAACCATTCTTCTTCCCCCGATGAAATGATCCCCAACAAAGTTTGTGGCAATGTGTGTGTGGGGGGGGGGGGGGATATGCCATAAAGTGAGCTGAAATGGTGCGCCAGTGCTGTAGGGAGAAGGGGGAAGAAAAAAAGAAGAGAAAAGCTGCAGCAGCTCTACATCGCTTCTCCCCACAGATCCAGGGCTCTCAAAGCACCGAGTAGGCATAGAGAGGTGATTTGGAGCCTGCCTCCTTCCCTTCCACTTAGAGTGGAGCATACAGGCTCCCTGCTCCACACCACTTCTGTCTGAAATGAACAGAAGCACTGTATGCTGAGAATGCTCATTTGCCTGCCTGCCCCCTCCTCATCTTTGGGCGTGTGTGTCCAAGTGCTCTATCAGTGACCATTTTGGGACCACCTCCACAAGAGTGACAGTGCTCCACATCTTTCACTGGTTCCCACCATGCCTGCTGGACCAGGTAAGGCAGCAGTGGGTGTGGGAGGGGGAGGAACAAGGCTGAAGAGGAAGCAGGAGGGGGTGGATCCAGCAGCACTGGTACACACCGTATTCTGTTCCCTCTATTCGAGCCTCCTCACTCCTTCTCCTTGAACCTCCACTGGCTATAGAGCTGATACAGGTCCAAGGAGACTCTTTGTGGAGTGGGAGGCTTAAGAGCAGTAAGGGAAATAACTTTCCTCACCTAAGCCTCCAAATCCCTTCCACGGGATGCAGCATGCTCACTATTGGCACAGCTGCACCGACAGAAGGGGAAAGGATAGTTGGGCTCTAAGTGTAGTATAGCCCAGTTCACTTGTTTAATAGTATGTGGAGGGGCTGGAGAACATGCATGTACAAATGAAATTCTCCTTACCACACACTAGGGCCTCCAAGTCTCAGGGCGTGACCTGACGTTTTATGGTTTCAGCCTCCTACTCAGGGTCTTCAGGGGAAGGAAATTTCAGGGAGAGAACAGAATCAAAGGACTGAGTACTGGTTGGCCCACCTTATCAGTGGGTCTGGCACCTGCGGATTTGACTCACTGCGGATGCTGACCTGCAGCTGGAGAGCTTCAAGAGAGCTCCTGGACGCAACAGGAAGTACCTTTTGGTCACATCCCAGAGGTGTTCTGAAGCAGCGGAAGCCATGCACAACCTCCCCGTGCCTCAAGCCTCCCAGAGGCTTCTGACAGGCACTTTCAGATACAACCAGAAAGCAATTCTAGTCTTGTCCAGGGGTCCTCTGAGGTCCTCCCATTGACCTCAATATCCACGGATTTGGTATCCATGGGGGAGGGATTCAGGGAACAGATCCTCTGCGGATACCGAGGGCCAACCTGTATTTTATGCTTGACTTGAGATACTTTGCTATTAACTTCCCCCTCATGTCATGCTACCCCTTTTTGACACCCAAAATGTCAAGCTTTTTCCTGACCCGACATGTTCTGCCATCTGCCCTCACTATGCCTCTCTACCATAATCTCTACATATGGACAGTGGGTGGAATGGACACCACCTTTTAGCCTCTTCATCACCTTCTAGTCTTTGGGTCTGAACTTGACACCTGGCAACCTGACCCCAAAGAATTATACTATATTATACTACATCACAGCCTCTGCCTTGTCTTTTCTCAACATGGATTGCAGTTGGGACCTAGAATTGGTTGCATGTATCCTAGAAAAAAACACAACAAAACAGTGCTTACCTCTAGACATGTCCACATCTGAACAGTCTTCAAAATTAAAACAGTGCTTACCTCTAGGCATGCCCATTTCTTCAAAATTCAGAACTCAACATGGAAAGCACTACTACTAAGAGGAGATCATTGATTCACTGTATTTTTTTTTTATCCCTTGCAAACTACAGTTGCAAAAAATCAGCCAGTTTCAGTCATGTATTATCTGTTGTCTGATCTGTTTTTAAATGTTGGTTCTATTTGACACCCAACATTTTCAATTTTTTTCTGCCACTCATTGTCAGAAACACTTCTTTCTGGCTTCGTAATTATTGCTTTTGTTTAAACAAATAAAAACGGGTGAAGCGTTTGGCTTCATGACTACATTTTGCTCATATCCCTGATATTCACTGGTGAGAAAAGCTTAATGTGTTTTCTATAATACCTTTAAATAATTATTTTTATTTCTCTAATTGCCAGTTAGCTCCTTTTGATCCTTTTAGCAAGAACAAACCCATCTGATGCTAGACAATGAGCAGAAAACAAAGAATCTAATTTTAAATAGTGGGTTTTTTTTTCTTTTTTCTAAATATGTTTTAGTATACCCTGTTTTACATAAACCTGTACTGAATTTGTTATTTTAATACAGTTGTCTCAATTCAGATATCTGAACATGTGGATCTATTCAGTTTGCCTGTTGGTTCATTCATTTCAAGAAAGAGGCTCCATCCATGTGCAGTTGGAGATTGCATTCCTTCACTCCCTTGATAATTCCCCTTAAAAATTAACTAGGAATTCTACACCTGCACTAGAACTCATACCCTTGCTAAAAGTCCCCCAAAGAAGGAAGGTGTAGGGGCATCTTCATGTGTCCATCAAACCAAGGAAAGTTGTGCCACATCCTAGACAAAAGTTGCTTTGCTTTCCAGCCCATGTGCATTTCTGTGGGTGAGTGGCAGTCTCAAATATACAGTGGGCCCTTGGTATCCATGGGGGATTGGTTCCAGGATACCAAAATCCATTGATTCTAGAGTCCCAAGGTGGGGACAGGGTCATGACACTACGATAACTGACTTGGACATCATACCAGGACCACTGAAGTTCATGCTGGACCTGTAACCCATTCCACTTGCATCCCCACGTCCTCAGATGGCCTCCAAGTTGCAAGCCGAAGAGACTTCTGGTTCATATAAGTGAATTCTGGTCTGCTTCCGGTGGCATTTAGAGGTATCGGGAGGCCAAAGGAGTAGAGCGCAGGCCTCCTATCCCTCAGAACACCTCCCGGACTTGACCAGAAGTCACAGTAGCAAACTGGAAGTGGCTTTTGGTCACATCCTGGAGCCCTTCTGAGGTGTGGGGAAGTATCAGCGGTTGTTTAAATTCACAGATACCATAAGGAGGAGGGCCCATGTATCTAACTGAGAAATGAGTATAATGAAATGTACCCAATGGCACAGCAAAGTAAGAATCTGAAATATCAAGCTTAATATGAGAGAGGCCCAGCATTCTTAACAAATCACGTATTTGAGTAAAAATTCCAGAACTCTGTTTAGCCCGGATTACAAGTGACGATCTTTTGATGACCTTGGAGTCATCAGCATCCCTTTGATCACCAAACAGAGTCTGCTGAAACCTTCTGGGGATGGTGTACATGATTGGTTTAGAAACTGAAAGGGTGAGTCTGAGGACAAAGTGAGTTAAGAGAATCAACCAGGATGGCACTTTTCTCTGCCATCATGGTAAATGATTGTGTGAAAGCGATGCCAGACTGTGACCCTGTGACCAGATTCAATCCCAGAAGCAATTCTGTCTGGTCCCTAATATCCTTCTCAAATGTTCATCAAGGTGAGGTTAAATGTTTGCTCACCAGTTCACTTGTAAGGAAAAACAGTTTATTCAAGTTATAAAACATTGAGATATTTAACACTGTATCTTGCTTTTGAATTTTTTGTGCAATATGGATGCCGTAATCGTGAAACAAGAGGCGGCAACCTCTGTTATGGCACTTGACCAGTGTCAGCGGCAGGTTCTAGGAGGCCCATGGGCAAAGCTCTGTGCTGGATCTTCCATGGTGGTTTGGGGCATGTGTGCTTGTGCAGTTTTCACAGACATGCTGCTGCCCCCTGCAGAAGCTATTAATTATTATTATTATTATTATTATTATTGTGCCCCTTTCTCACCACGGCTAGCAGGGGTCTCCCTAACAGAGGAGTGGTGTCGAGAGAGGAGTAATCCAACCTCTCTCCTTTAATTAACCCTCTCAGTCTTTTTACCTCCCTCCTTTTCACCTCCCATTGCTGAGAAACAGCCAGAGATTGCTATCCTTACCTTTCAGCAATTTCTGTGTCCGCTCATGTCTTAGCTCTTCAGTGACACAGAGAGGTAATGACAAAATTAGTTATTCTGTTGTCATCTCTCCTCTCCCACCTTCCATGAAGGGGAATCCTCAGAGGCTCCTGACTCATTTCCACCTGTGAAAAGAAATGGGGAAAAGTAGTGGTGGCTGCAAATGGGAATGGTGGGGCACATAAAGAGGTGGCTCCTGAAGCCTCCATCATTGCTGGTAAGTTGGCAGCAGAGGCAATGTCTTGAGCAGGGAGGAGGAGGGCAGGGGGAGTTTGGGGCAGGGAGGGGGACTGGCAGGGATAGGGAGGGGTGAAGGGGTGGATCATGGCAGCACCGATATGCACCAGATCCTACTCCCTCTTTCCGAGCCCACCCTGTCCTTTTTCTCTCTTCAGACCTATGCCAGCAAAATGGCTGCCATAGGTCCAAGAAGACCACAGGCAGCCTACTGGGGGGTAAGTAAAAAAATATTTTGACTTACCTCCTGCTGGCTGTCCGATTGCTACCCCCAGCCACTGGATTGAGCATGTGCTCTGTCAGAATTCTAACATAACATTACCCTGAATTCTAATATAATAATATTAAGGTAGCCAGCTAGTGCATATAGTTGAAACATACTAGAATGTCCTAGTCATGTATAGTGGGGTCATTGGTTGAAGAAGTAAATGACTCTTTCTGAAAAACTCTCTCTTTTGGTTCTCAGTGCATGCTACTTACAACACTCAATGCATATTGGGGGGAGTAGAGTTAATTTGCACCCAGCTCATGAAACCGTCAGAACCAAAGTTGGCATCTTTTGAATCTCAGCTGCTATAATTTTGCTAATGCTCTCATTTTTAGCAAATATGTTTCCCTTCAGGTGAACGTAATGAAAGTCAGGCCTGGTGAAGGTGCATTTTCCACTGTTGCACCTTGCATGCAATGACGAAAGCAGGTGACGTGTTCCTCTGCCAAGTCTTCTGCCTCCTTGGGAGTCCTGTTGTTCGTTATGTGGAATACCTCTGGCATGAAGATAAAGTCGCACATGCAGGTGGCACACTGTTGATTTCCACAATCCATGGAAACACATTTTATACCTCTACAATGGAATAGCCAGGAGAATTAAAAACCACAAACCACTTAATTTTACAAGGAAACAATTGTCGCTCACCTAATCCTCTAATTCATAGAGAATACTTTTTCCCAATCTTTGCTTTGTTTGGTTCTACATGAACACTGCCTTTGTCTGAAAACTGGATAATTTGTTCATTCCTTGGCATAGTGTGGCAGGACCAGAATTGCGACAGATATCAGAAGTAGGCATTGGTTATCCTGTCATATTTCAACTTTATGACCCACAGCTGGGGCCTGGATCATGCAGCTGAATGATGTGGTAGAATATTGAGGGGACAGAGTAGGATGTCCAGGTGGGAGATCCAATTTTTGAATGCTCTACTACAATAAAACTCTCCACAAATAGAAAGCTAGCACAGCAGGCAGAATTATGAACAAGAACTTTTATCCCTTGTTTTCTGCTTTTCTGGTGGCAGAGACCTTTTGGAACAGGCATTCAAAGTCATATCTCCCATCTGAAGTGTTGCAGTTCAATCTACCATTTTATTATTCACATTCTAAAGTGGATCACACTCATCATTCTCATAAGAAGGAGAGACAGAGGTAAAGAAAATGAATAAAAGAGTGATGGAATAAAAGCGTATGTGTGTATTAAATTATTTAAATTTAAATTAAGATTTTAATTTTTTAAAGGAGGCAAGTGTTGCAGGCTGAAACATGGATCTTTGATGTATACACAACTAAGATATTTCACCTGAGGTTATGAACTTAACTTGTAAAAAGTTGACTAGGTCAAGCCAGGCTGGAAACCATATCCCACACCCTAAAAATCCACCTCCGTGCAACTTTTGACATTCAAATGAAATCTCTTCTGATACTTCCCAACCCTCCTAACTGGGCAAAGAGGCACTTTTTCAAGTGGTACTTTTTCCTCTTCTATTTAGCAGGGGAGCAGTATCTGTCCTTCTTTACCCCAGCACAGTGTCTTTTCTAGTGGTTATTTGCTGATGTTTCTCCCGTGTCTTTTTAGATTGTAAGCCCTTTTGGGACAGGAATCCATTTAGTTATTTGATTGTCTCTGTAAACCACTTTGTGAACTTTTTGTTGAAAAGTGGTATATAAATATTAATTGTACAATAATACGCACGCACATTATGGAAATATCTGTGAATATCTGAGGTCCTTGGGAAGGACTAGATATTCAACAGGCCAAATCCAGCCACCAAAATCTGATGGGCTGCATATAAGAACCATCATCATCATCATCATCATCCTATTCCCAAGCCCATCGTGTAAAAAGGCCTTTTTCAACTGAAGTCATTTTGTCTTCTCTGCAACCTTAGTTGGGCATGGGACATTTTCCACCAAGTTCTGGTGTATAAGACAGACTTCTTCATCAGCACTACTGTTGAGTGCTGGGTATTAGAGAATCAAATAGAGGAAACATAAATTATGTTGTATTTAGCTAGCATTTTGAGTCACGCAAATAGGAATAAACTCAATAATTTTGTTCATGTTTTCCCCTTATAATAAGTTTTAAATATTGGGCTGACAATCCTATTAATGCAAGCAATCCTAACTTCCCAGCACTCAGTGCTTTGAGATAGAATTTCCTTTGTCCCCATTGCTTCCCTGCTGTGGTATTATTGTCACTTCTGTGTTACACGATAATCAATTCCAAAGTGCTATCTTGAAAGATACATTTCCTCTGACCTCCTGCTGCATATGATTGAGGCCACTCGAAAGTGCAAAATTAAAAAAAAGAAAGAAAGAACAAAAGCTATGTACTAAGCAATCTTGGTAAGCTCTGTGCAAAATCGAACAACTTTAATTGGGATACAATCCTTCTTTGTCTTCTCTCAGCCTGTTTGGTCTTACTGGTGAGCTATAAGCTGTGCCCAGCCGATACCTGAATGCAGGTGTGGACTCTTCTGATTGAAGGTGCCTCTCAATAGTAACATACACATATATAAGGACCATGTGATTCTTGTCAATTGCCTCTTACTAGAACAGTTGCCACGCTCATCACCACGAACACCGCCGTGCATGAACATTGCATTTATATTGCTGCAAGTTGAGGCTCAGCTCCAGAGGACTTAAAGGGGTCAAAACCACGGATTTCATTATCTGCTGTTTTTAGTATCCACAGGGGATCCAAGAATGGATCCCCCGTGCATACTGAGGCCCCACCTTTATACTCCCCCCAGAGTGGAGCGAAAACTGAAGAGGAAGAATTGAACCAAACTGTAGTACAGTAGCTCCCCTGCATCCTCCGGGAATACATTCCTACCACTTTCATGGATACACAAAACTACAGCTAGTAGTGAACACTATACTTACTGTGAAACTGCAAGGCATTCTGGGATGCTACCCGGTACAGTCAGAGGGGAGCCTTCATAGCCTTAGTATTCAAGTAAGCAAGAGATATGAATGTGATGCTCACAAGAAGTGGACAGCAAGAGGAAGCAGGCAGCACAGGAAACAGTGAGAATGCTAACAGGAAGTGGGTTGGAGGGCTGCAATCAAAGAGAGATGATCAAGAAAGAAATGCATTTTTGGCTGTCTCATAAAGAGAGATGAGTCATGAGCATGACGGGGCAATTGTGAACTGTGGATAACTAAAACCGCAGAAACCGTGGATACAGGGGGGCTGCTGTATTTGCTTCCCATTTCTTGCAAGCACAGCTTTCTCAGCCACATTTCTTTACAACAAATCCCATTGTGTTTTGTGCTTAATCTTTTGGGGGTCCATTCTTAATCAGTTCTAGCATATTGAGTAGCGATTGCCCCTGGAATCTGCTAAATCAAAGAAAAAAAGGTTCTGCTAAGGAAATGGTTATCAGTGTATACTTTGGGCACAAGGGTTATGTAACAGAATAACGTGTTCAGTCAGGACATTTAAAACGGGGAAAATTCAGTCTTTGATAGAGCCAGCCTCTTGGAAGCCCCAGCTCTTTAGCACTGACACTCTGCAAATGCATCCTGACTTGATGCAGAGCTGTTCTTCCCATTTCTTTCGCAGGAATAATTCCATTTCATCCTAATTGTGCAATTTTTATTTTTATTTTTTTGGTGGGACACCTGTCTCATTTTTTTTTCCTGCTGGGTGGATGGCAAATGAGGCATCAGTGTGCAGCAAATGCAACTGAGTTGGAATTTTGGCTTTGTGAAGAGTAGACATTTCATCGAGGTTGTTGGATTTTTCAGGGGATTTCATAGAATGACAGGCATGAGAGATTGGCCTATAATCAGAATGCATAGCATAATGAGCCCTCACTCTTCAATGACTCTGATGAGTTCAACACAGTAAATTAAGCATGGCTAGGAAATGCAGCAGAAGAAAAAAGAATGGCATTTGATAACATGCACAGTGTCATTTCTAGTGGCTGTTTGCTGTCCTTTTTGCACAGGGAGCTATCTAGGAATTTGATTTTCTCTGCAAACTGCTTTGTGAACTTTTACGTTGAAAAGCCAAATTATTATTATTAAGGACTGACTTCATAATACGTGTAATAATACTGCTTATGCAGTAACAGAGGTCATAGTTCCCTAGATCCCCTTCAGTTCCCCGGCAGAAAAGTCATCACATTCTGTATCTGGATATGCAACTGATGTTTTGTGTATGCATTTTCAATTTGCTCTGTGGCCCATGGCTGGATGCAGGCTTAACTAAATAAAATCCTGATCAAATTCTTCTCAGATGCCCTACCGCTCCCCGATTGCTCCAAAACATCTCACCGGTAACTGTTGTTTTCTGAAGGTGTTAAGGATGCATTGTTAAAATATTTTAGGTTGCTTCCAAAAACCGTGGGTTCCAGATTTTATGCATTACTAGGCCAATTGTAAATCTGTCAGTATTTGTACACATGCTTCATTTTGAAAGGGGATATTTGCTGTGATGATGGTGTTTGAGAATCCCTGCCACAGAATATTTTGGAAGTGATGGCCCCATAAACCAGATTTCTGTTCTCTTCTGAACTCCTCATAGGAGGCAACAATTTAACTTTAGTAGGATATTTAGTGAAATGTAGGAACTTGTGTTCATCTTGAAACCTGCATTAAAATTTTGAGGGGGAAATAGTTACGAAGAAAGCTTATGGCTGTCAATATTCTTTAAACCAGAATGCTTATTAAATATGATATGCTTAACACATGCCGCTGTCAGATTTCATTTTTGGCTATGTGAAATATATGAACAGATTAGCTTCCTAATTTTTTTCCCCTCTCTCAAGGCTTGTTTGTTTAATCCCCATTGCAATGTAATGACTGAGTCTGTTATCTACATATGTTTTGAAGTTTTTGTTAATGCAGCCTATAATTTTTGGTAGTGAAAGAGGGATGTTTATTTGTCAAAGAGCTAAATTTGAGCATTGAGAGTTTAATTTGAATTGGGTTTTATTCACTATATAACTTCCTATACTTCTTTTATACAATGACTTAATGCCTGCTTCCATTTAATCCCGCCAGATTGCACATAGAGTCAAGAACTCATGTTGTCTCTGGTGGTTGAGGGTAGATCCAGTGACATCACTATGGGGTGCAGGCCACACTGGGCATCACCGTCAGGGTTGACACAAAAATGACTGTCTATAAATTTTTGTGCAGTGTTTCAGGGTTCAACCAAGTCACTGCTTCTCTCCTGTCTAAGAATATGAAAAAAGCACCTTAAAGAATATCAGGCAGGTGGATGGCTTACTGCACCCCAGGTCCAGCGAGTTCATCTCAGAGGAATGGCCCTTCCTCATCTCAAAGGGTTTAAGGGGCCAGGATCACACTGGGTGACACCAGTCCTAGTGATGCGACTGGGTAGATCCTCAGACCCATTTGCACAATCTGATCCCTTTGTAGTAGAGGAGCTGCCATATGAGTTGCATATAAAAACAAAAAACAAAAAGACAGAAACTATTGGATAGCCACGTGGCTCTGTATTTTCTTTGCTCTATATAAGTCATTCACAACAGCTCCTTGTCTTGCCTTCAACGCCAGCCTATGGACTCTCTTGCAGAGAGAGAGAGAGAGAGAGAGAGAGAGAGAGAGAGAGAGAGAGAGCTGTTGGGTGATGGGAGGAGCTGTTACCACTGCCTACCCCATGAGATAAACCTTGGGGGTTCCACTGGACCTGCACACCATGAGGATTCCTCCTTCACCAGGGGTAGAGTCCCCAGCCCTCCTTGTCCCAGAGCAATGCCATGAGACTGGACTGGGTCATGCATGCCTGACATGCACCCAGCAGCATTTATATGTATACGCAAAGCTTGTCAGGCAACAATTGCCCCCATCTCCAAGTTCAAAAAAGGATAGGGTAGCAGGCAGTGGAGAGTTCCCATTGACACAGGAGAGTCCCCAGTGGAAAATTACACCCCGTGGGGCCTCTTTTCCCTGACTATCTTTCCCCCTTTTTCCCCAAGGTAAGATTTTCTTGGCTTGAGGGGAAGGGGTCTAAACTGTGTTTTTGGAGTGTTTGTACCCCTTGAAAATCCCCTTGGGGATTTTGGTGTGTTGAGTATGAATATTAAAACCCATTTCTGCCCAGCCCACAGGTGTACACATTTATCCCTGTTGTGTATACGCAATGTTGGGCAGAAATGGCTTCACACACGCACAGACAACATGACAATGAGACCTAGAGGGCACATCTAGAGGTGCATATCTAGATGTGCTTAACAAGGTCAACCTTAAAAGGCACTATAGACGTTGCCCCTATTTTCTTTAGCCATCCTTAATCCCAAATCAATCCATGGATCCTAAACAGAAGCAACAAGTTATCGGTTGGCCTCACTTGCAGCAGGGATTGGGGGGAGCCATATTTTAATAACATAACACCTGTTTTGCATGCATGAAGGACTAATTTGATCCCTGGTGTGTCTTGGTAAGGCTGGGAAAGACCTGCACCTGGGGAAGAGGAGAGAACCTGCCTCACAATGTAGTGTAGACAACAGTGAGATGTATCACTGGTCTGGCTCAATACCAGGCAGCTTCATGTGTTGTGTGCCAATAAATATTTGATTGCAAAAATAGTAGTATGAACTCAGACTTGAGAAGTGGAAGCAGTGAGTACACAGAGCCTCTTTCTCTTACATATGGAAGGTAAAGGTGCCCCTGAAACACGATAGCAAGGGGGAGACGCTTACAGGTACTATGTTTGTTGTCCTATTAAAGATGATAATGGAAAAGGAGAAAATACAAGTTATCTTTGTGGGGGTGGAGAGGGAATATCGACAATCTCCATATAGATGATAAAAGATTGATTTGATTATTCACTAAGGACAGAATATTAGGGCACCATGAGTGCTTCCTTTTTTAAACCAGGACACTAAGCCTGTCAGCAGAGAAATATGACTGCCGGAGACTTGGCTTTTTATACACTGGCGAGAGATATGGCTTCCTTCCTCAGCAGCACAGCCACAGCTGCCATAGATGTATGCCATCTGCATCGACAGATTTGTGTTTTGTTGTTTAGGGACATGCCGCAAACAGCAAAGCCTCCCAAATACAGGATAGATGAGCTTTTGCAAAAGGACAGGGCATGGCCTGTCTTGTCTTTTCCTCTTCGATGGCTGCAGGTATGGGCTGGCTATTGTCAATCATCTGCTAGCCAAACACCCACACATGAACTTACATCCTTGTGTCTGAGTGTTTCCAGAGGAAATAAAATAAGTGGGAATTCTTAGGTCAGGCATCCTTCACCGATCCTGTAGTTAAGAGACAAAGGCTGCACCAGCGCTAGGTGTTGTAAAAGTGCCGCAAAGCACTTTTCAGTACCTGGAGGGTAAGCAAAGCTGGCAGGAATGCCTGTACCATCCCACCAGCACCAAATCCAGAGCTACAGCTGCCGGAGCAGGTAAGAGCTGCTCCATACAGTGCAGGGGCAGGGGAGGGCAGAACGGAGGCAGGGAGGGGGTGAGACAGGGTGGGGAAAGGTGAAATAGAGTGGATCTGGCCTGGGAGGGGGAAGGAGACCTCTGCCCATCCCCATCCCTAATCCCTATCCCAGGTCTCAAAGTCCTACACGGGGCTAGGTCTAAAACATGGCCAGCTGCTGCCCTAGCCATGCCACCTCTGTTTTTCCCTCCCAGACCAGATGGAAGCCCAGATGACAGCACTGGGCTGCAAATGTCACAGGCTGCAATCCTACCCACACTTACCTGGGAGTAAGCCCCATTGATTATAAAGGAACTTACTGCTGAGTAGGTATGCATAAGATTGGGCTCATAGGCACTTTTTGCAGCGGTGGCAGCAGCAATAAGCAACCAAAGTACACTCAGCCACCAGGCTAGCAAAGGACCAAATCCCTCTTTGCGCAATCACTTTTGAAAAAGAGAAGGGAGAGGAGAAGAGAGTGCTGCCCATAGAATTGGTCTAGAAAGATCTCTTCTTCGTGGTACTGTCAGTAGGGGCAAGAACTAGCAGGTTGGTGAGTGGGAAGAAGGGGGGACAGTGCCAAACCTGTCACCCAAAGCAGGTTGATTTGCCTTGCTGCAGGGCAGGGCAGGCTCTGCTGGCAATGCCATCGGTCTTTTCAAGCTAATACAGCAAGTGAGTTGAAATGCAGCATGCATGCGACTGGGATTTCACCAGGAATGTACAACCCTGCTGCAACTCACCCACTTCCGCACTGATGATCATGCTGGCTGTTTTGGTGGTGGCTACTGGGAAATAATATCACTCACCCGTGTGTGCATTTCAGTCACAGGACAATTGGATCCCAAAAGCAGCTGCTGGGATGGTTGGGTGCAGTGCTGGGCAGCAGAAGCCAGAAGCAGAAAGGGAGTGAGGAAAGGCAAATAACCCCCATAACAGTGGGAAAAGAAACAGACAGGGAGGTTATTTACACAACTTAGGGCACAAGCCTATGCATGTCTACTCAGAAGTAAGTCCTATTGTGTTCAATGGGGCTTACTGTCAGGAAAGTGTGGATAGGATTACAGTCTCATTTTCACAAGTGTTAGACAGCAACTGTTACCCTGCACGTGCCCAATCTTGTCTGATCCCGGAAGCTAAGCAGGGTCAGGCCTGGTTAGCACTTGGATGGGAGACCGCCTGGGAATACCGGGTGCTGTAGGCTTATACCATAGTCTTTCGAGACTGAAGGTTGCCAACCATTTAAATTGAGAAGCCAATAACAATAAAATGTTGCGATCTTTCTTGGAGGGACTCCTGTATTTATCCACCCTGCCTGAGGTCTAGCAGGTAGCTACATGGGAGAGGGCCTTCTCAGTGATGTCTCCACTAAGAAGGAAGACCCTCCCTCCCTAATGACATGTACCTCACTACCTCCCTGTTTTTTGTTCTTTCTCTCATTTTCTTTCAACCAGTGTGTGGGTTCACTGGGCTTGATAGCACTGTCTTGGATATTTATGTGCGTCTGGTAATGGCTTCTGGGTGACTTGATGGAGTGCTATGGAGTTTTCTTCTTTTGTTCTGATTGTGTTGTGGGTTTCTTTTAATTTGACATTTGCGTTGGATTTTAATGATTGTTAACTGCCTTGCAGATTTTTTTGTTGTCCCTGTTTATGGAAAGACAGGAAATAATAATGTGCTTTATTGTTTTAATAAAGAAATGAAAGTCCCTGTGTATTGATCCACACAGGGCACTTGTGAATCAGGAAAAAACAGAGAAGGCGTGGGAGTAGGGCAGGAGGTGGGCAAAGGTTCTCATCTTTGCATCTCTGACTGGTCATTGGCTGCATGAAAATAGCTTCAAGTTAGGCCAGTGATTATTCCATTTATGGATTGGTGTGGTCCATTTCATAGAATGGAATGATACGGCTGCTTTGGAGAAGGGATGGAGGAGAGGCGTGTGTGTGTGTGTTTGGGGGAAGGTGTCTATCTTCAAGTGGCACATTGCTTTGCCATCTATCCTAACCTAGAAGCCTGCAATTTGTTTCATTTATGGTGCTGCATAAGAAATGAACCTCCACGTCTCCAGTGCTCAAAGGCAAATACAGTAATCATCTGCATGACTTGATTCCTTATTCTGGTAATATGAAAATTGTCAATTATGGATGAATTATGGGTGCCAGCGATACCTGTAATTTGGTTCTGCAGTTTTGTAAACATATGCAGCTGCATTTAATTGCATTTCGATAGTCATGTAATTCATTAACGCTGCACCTGCAATCGTCTACGGAACAGCGCTTAATGAATTTCTGCAAAGCTGGCTTGCATTCTTCATTCTTGATATCGACGATTCTCACAAGTGTTAGCGTTTAATCAAAAATCGTGTGCATCTGTCTGGGTGACGGCAGTTCGGAAGAATGAAAGAGCTAAAATCATTCCCTCCGAGAGTCCAGCAACCTAACTGCTCTCGACTCAAATTCCGGTAGATGCCTGCTAAATCATTAATTTAAATAATTCCTTTGCTATGTACAGGACTTAACAGAATGTTATGGGGGCTGAGATGAATCATTAGAAAACCAATTCCAAAGATATGAGCGGCTGAACTTGGCAGTGCTCAAATAGGAACCAAATCTGCTCCTCATTGCTCAGTCATTCAGTCACCACACACACGCCACTCAGCATTCCGGATGGGCTCAGACATGAAACAGGTGAATTCATATAAAGCAGTGGTTCTCACACATTTAGCACCAGGACCCACCTTTTAGAATGACAATCTGTCAGGACCCACCCAAAGTGATGTCATGACCAAAATAGACATCATCAGACAGGAAAATTTTTAACAATGCTAGGTTGCAATCCTATCCACGCTTATCTAGGAGTAAGTCCCATTTACTATCATTGTTAAAAGAAAATGCATAGTAGCTTGTTAAAAGTACAGGTCTGTCACATTTCCCCAAAAGCAGTCACATACCATGGCATCATCAAGTCTAATATATTAAAAATAAAATATTGAAATGAATGGGGATCCACCTGAAATTGGCTCACAACCCACCTAGTAGGTCCCAACCCACAGTTTGAGAAACACTGATATAGAGTGTCTCTGATTATGTGCAGGTTTCATTCGCCTTACCTTAAGTAACGAAGTTCTGGGACATAGCAAAGCCAGCCTTGTCTTGTAAGAGACAAGAGCCTTTGAAATGGCTGGCTGCTGAATCCCAGCTTTATATAATATGGGAAGTGAGTATGGTCCAACTTCCTCTCTGGATGAAACAGCTGGTGAGGGTAGGAACCTAAGGTCCCAATTCTGTTCAGTGCTGATGTAGCTGTGCCAATGGGGCGTGCACTGCATCCTGTGGTGGGGAGCCAGTCATGGACACCTCCTCAAGGTAAGGCAGTGTTTGTTCCCTTATCTTAGGGCTGCATTGTGGCTGTATCAGTGCTGGAAAGTTGGGTAGGATTGGGTCCTAATGCTGAAATCCTATAGACACTTTCCTGGGAGTAAGCTTCACTGAACACAGTGGGACTTACTTCTGAGTAGAATGCATAGGATTTTGGGTGCATACCTATGTATGCCTACTCAAAAGAAAGGCCCGTTGAGTTTAATGGGACTTACTATCAGGTAATTTGTATCGGGCTGCAGCCCAAGCCTTATAAAAGGAGCAAGTTCTATGGGGGGAAAAAAGGCCAGAGGAGGAGAAAAAAAATGCAATCATGAGCTCTTCAGTCGGCAATGGGCATGTTTACTTTTGCTGCCCTTTTTATAATTACAGTTCATTTTCTAAACATTTTCTTATTTCATGTAAGAAACCCACCAAACCAGACTATAGGTTGGCCCTCCTTTATCCACAGATTCGGGACCCATGAATTTGACTTACCATGGTTGTCTGGAGAGCCTCACCACATCTTTTGGATGTGACTGGAGGTGCCTTCTGGTTGCACCTGGGAGGTATTCGGAGGTGCAGGGAGACCGTTAGTAGACTCTCCGTGCCTCAGAAGGGCTCCTAGAGGCCTCTGAGAGGCAGCCTCTGGGAGGCCTTTTGAGGCATGCAGGAGCCACACATGTCCTCCCTGCACCTCACACTTCCCAGACACAACCGGAAGGCACCACCAGTTGGGTCGGGAGGTCTCTGAGCCCACCCCCTGCAGATCTCAATATCTGCAGGTTTGGTATCCACAGGGGTTCTGGGAACCGATCCCCTGTGAATGTCAAGGGCCGACGTATATTTTAATTTGTTACTGCTGGGTGATTCTGACTCGACCATCAGTGCAGGCCATCCTGCCCCAGAAGCTTTAACATAATCCATGCAAATGTGGGCTTAGAACATAGGAGTCTGAGGCCAGGGGTTCAGTACATGATTGAAAATGAAATTTCCCTATTAGAAGAAACTTCTCTGTTAGTGGTCCGTTGCAGCTGCTATGGATAAAACTCTCAAAGTCAAAAATGTATACAGCATGCAATTTACATAAGCCTTCCTTTACTTTTGATATCAAGCATATCTCTCTGATTCTGATCATATCAGTTTCAACCGCTTTTATTCAAAGTAACAGCTGTCCTTGTTATTTCACAAGTCCATTGTGGCTTCCAGTGCAGCTGTTGGGGTTCTGTTTAGTAGTGTAACACTTACCTGACTACAATAGGACTTACTTCTGAGCAGCGATGCCTAGGATGGGTTCTTGTAGCCGCTGTTTATGGTGACAAGGGCCACCTCTGCGCTGGGCCTATATTTATTCCAGGCCTACATTTATTCCATGCTCAATGGCAGACCATTTTCATACAGATTATATCAAGTATGGCTGCACTGGTACATGGGCTCTGGTTTACCTGCTTCTGGTACACCTTGATGCAGGTGTAGGGACAGGGTGCACGGCTCCTCTCTTCTCCACTGGGGGGGGGGTGCTGGGAAATGGCAGCATGTCATTTTGCCATTTCCCACATGCCATGTGGGAACATATGCACCAGCTATCTCTGAGCCTTGAGCACAGTCTTACCTGGAACCTGTGCTTTAATGCGAGTTGCTAAAATTGTTTCATTTCCAGGTTCGTTTCTCTCACTAAAGGTCTCTGGAAGTTAAATCCTACAGTGGGGAATGGGCGTCACCTGGCTTGTCAATGCATGTAGATAACATATGGTGCACAGGCTGTTTGACACAGGGCAGCTACTGAGACTCAACTCTCCCTATAAAATCAAAATTCAGGCTTGAGAGCCAATCAGATAGTGGTGGAAAATGGGACTGCCCACAAAGAAAAATGGAGGTCTCTAAAGTGAACCCCACAGACTCCAGTGAAATGTACTCCATGACAGATGTCAAAAAATCAAAGCAGGCCACTACCAAAATAGCATTTCAGTAGCCCAGTAGCCACAAATTGAGGAGGTGTAATGGGGGGACAACGACTAGTGGTAGAACATGGAGCAGGCAAAGGAATTAGTTTCATTAACAGCTGGAGGCAAGCAATTTATGACTGGGAACATTTTGATGCAACTTTTTGCCAGACATCTTTGCCTAATTGGCACTTTTTAAAGCAGTGCTCCCTCATATATGTTGCAGGGGGAGAGAAACTGTCTCTGTGCACCCCAATGTTGCATCTTCTCCAGTGGCTGTTTGAGAGTATTTCTTCTGCATCTTTTCTGATGGTTATTGATCGCTGCATAAACTGCTCTGAGAACTTCTCGTGCTGTGAAGCAGTATAGAACTATTCTGAATAATAATATATGCAAATAGCAAACTCGCCTGTTAAATTGCTAGCAAAAGATGACGCCCCAAAATCAGGAAATGATTGCTACATACTCAGGGGACCCCTTAGGTATACAGAAGTACGTACAGTATATTTGTAAGTGAAAAGGAAGACAACAGGTACAAAAAAAAAAACCTCACAACAGCCTAACGTAGACTGTGTGTGCTCAGTGACCTGCAGGAACCAAAGAATGTTGAGATGAGAATTGTGGAGGGGAATGCAAAAGCAGAAGACAGGTGGGAGAAAAACCAGTCTTCTTGAAACTTTAGCACAGAGATTTTCAACCTTTTCCATGGCTCACTGAAAAATTTTTGAAAAATTTTGACAATTGATAAGGCACTGCTCTGTCGGTGGGAAGCTCACATTCCCCCAATGGCTCTACTAATAAATTATCTTCCCCCAAATTCCCATGGCACAGCTATGCACCATTTGCGGCACACTAATGTGCCATAGCACACTGATTGAAAATCGCTGCTTTAGCATTTTATTCCTGATCCCACTTAATTGCAGCCATTGTTAGCCAATTTGTAGGACAGTTACATCTTTGGATGCATCCAATCACCACCACGCCATATACCCTGCTTAGTTTTTTGGTGGAGGTTGCACATGCAGAGTTCAAGGAGGGCAGGGGTCTGTCACTTATCCTAGGTGTTATATGTCCCTTTTTCATTTATGACGTTTGGAGAGTGTGTGGCTGGTGACATGATCAGGGCTGCAATCCAATCTACACTTACCTGGGAGTAAGTCCCATTGGATTCAACAGGACTTACTCCTGAGTAGACATGCTTAGGCTTGTGCTGTGAGTCACAGCTTGTTTATAGCTATCGGTGTACAGTGAACCCTCAGTTTAACAGACTACTGGAGGAAAGTGTTGTCTGTTCATGCTGAAAGTTTGTTAAATCTGATTGCATTTATGGCAATGCAGACATACACGTGCAGAACATATATTATGGATTTTAATTAAGCAGACATCCATTATTTCCAAAGTTTGTTAAATTGAGGGTTCACTGTAATCAAGAGCTCTCATTGTTCACATAAAAATAGTTTTCCCTTCCATAGCCAACAATGGGTAATATTTGCCTGCAAACATTCTCGGCTTACTGGATTGTTTCGTTATGGAAAAATGCAGTGATCTGCAACACATTTAACTGCCCCAACTTAATTGAGTGGATGATCATATACTTACACAGGCCAACACACATTTTGCTTCCTTAAACATTACACCAATGCCTGGGTATATTTGGGGTGCCAATTCAAAAAATGCTATCCGTTTTGCCCTATCATGTCTGGTTTTGGAGACACAGCATAGTCTCTTTAGTGAATGGTTCAAGCAGCTTCCTTCAAGCCTACACCATGGCTTCCTCATGAGGAAGCTGCTTGAACCATTCACTAATGAAGCTATACTATATCTCCAAAACAAGACGTGATAGGGCAAAACGAATGCCATTTTTGGAATCGGCACCCCAAATTCATATCAAACCACCATAAAGTTTGGGAAAAACTTTTCTGACCCTCAGTTTTGTAGGCCTGTGTTATGTGTGAACTGGAAACCACTGTTCAGAATGAGTAGGATTTGAATACATGTTCTTCTTAAAAAATGGCCATCTAGGTATCAATATGAAGTAAAAGTTCAGCTCCTTTCTTTACACCATTTATGATGGAAAACTATTTCTGATTTTGTTTTCAAAACAGTGATTGCCTCCCTGCATGGTTTGGGTGCTGTAAGGTATTAAAGTATTACTAATGAAGAAAAATGACAGTAATTTTATGGGGATGCTTGAAATTGTCCAACTTGACTGCAACATTTTGAAGGGGAAATGAAGGTTGCAAGGAATTGGGAGGAGAGAAAGAATTGGGAAACTAGGATCTAGGAATCAAAGAGTGTGAGAAGTCTATTAAACAGCCAAAGGAGTAAAGAATATTGTTTGTTCAGTAATACTGAGCTTATCGTAGTAATAAATCAAATAATAACAATAATGTAGAAAGTTATTTTAGTGATAAATCATTTCATCGAAGTAGATCAGTAAATATTTGTAGATTTTTCTTGACAATATATTTTTTTTGCCACACCAGTAATCCTCAGACTGCAAGTCCATGCAGTTACCTTAGCGTAAGTCCCATTGATGACAATGGGATTTACTTTTGAGTAGACAAGCACAGGTTTGTGCTCTCAGGGCAATAACCACAGGCTTAATTTTTCATTAGGGTTGTTTTTTTTTTCAATGCTACAAGCCCATAATCAGCAGCAGAGGGACTACAACTGAGCCTTGATGGTTCTCAGTCTCAGACTCTCAAATTTTACAGCAGAACATCTGCTACAGCCCGGTCCTATCCAATGCGGGCACAGCGAGGCTGCTGGGCCTGTGCTATATCCAGCGTAGGAGTTGAGCAGGTGGGAAGTCTCCTTGGCGTAAGGAAACATTTGTTTCCTTATCCTGTGTAATGCACCAACTTGCTCAATGGAGCTACTTGGATCTGCACCAGCTATTTAGCTGCTCCGCCATCCCTGCCCCCCTTCCGGGGCCAATACACCCTTCCGTTCTGCCCTCTTCCCACCTAGAAACACCCACTCTCCACTGCTGGAATGTGCTCCCACTGCCCTCCCCCTGCCTCTCTGCCACTCAGCACAACACTCACATGACCTGGCAGACATCAGATGGGATGCAACACCTGCAGGCTGCCCGCATCAGGTGGGATGCGGTATCTCTTTTGGGTGACCTGGAGACCTGCAAGGCATATTCCCCCAGGCCTGTACTTAGTTGGCCAATAGGTATGACAGGGATCCCATCCAATCTCTCTTTTTGGAAGACTTCCGGGTCTGGTGGTCATGGCATTCATGTCCCCCATCATTGAGGGTTGGCACCAGGTTGCTGGAGACCCTGAGACAAAGCCTTGCACTGGACCCCTTGATGGTACGTTAGTTGCTACCACTACTGCTGGTACAGTACCGAGAGTCCAGTGGTTGGCCTGTCCAGATGGGCTGACTCCAGATGCCCCCCAGTCCAAGCAGTTGCACTGTACCCCGTTTCACAGACGGGTCTGCAACAGCTGTACTTGTGGCTGCCCTTCTGGTTTTTTTAACCATTTTGAGAGTGAACTCCCAATTGAGCAGCAGGGGAATTCTGGGAGGATGGTGAGTCAGGCAGGGCTGGTGGGTTAGCAGCAGATTTTCGATACAGATTACTGAATAACAAATCATCCGCAATGGGAAGGGGGTTGCAACACGGGCAATGCTGTTGTTATCGACCAATGTTGCTGAAACAGGAGCTCAGGCTCTGAAATTCTCTGTAGGTCAGGAAGTAGTGTATGTATGTCTTTTTTCTGGCAAGTGAAATTGTTAAAGAGAAGAGTTATACAGCAAGGCTGATTATCAACTCACTGATAACATTTACAGCATGATGGTAATGAGCTTTAGCTTAAAATCTTAACACCTCTACATTTGGGATTTACTTCCGATTCTTTGCATCAGAATCCTTACTTCTCTGAGCAAACTCTCTTATTTTTCATTGATTAGTCTCCTTTGTGCAGACTTCCATGAGGCTATTTTTTTTTTTTAAACTAGGCTTTAGAAGAGTCTCATGCAAGCTACTGGCACATAATGTCCTGCTATACATATCAATGACAATTATCCCTAAACCAGGGGTGCTCACACTTTTTTGGCTCGAGAGCTACTTTGAAACCCAGCAAGGCCCGGAGATCTACCAGAGTTTTTTTTACAATGTTCGCGCCATCATAACATATAGCATTTATGTGTACAATGTATGTTGGTGTACCTTGAGCCCCACTGAGTATAACAGGACTTACTCCTGAGTAGACATGCCTAGGATTAGGCTGTGAGGCTGCAATCCTAGCCATACTTACCTGGGAGTAAGCCCCATTGAGTACAATGGGCCTTACTCCCGGCGTTTCCTCCCAGAGGCACCTGAAGGGGGGGGTCGGCACTCCACGATCTACTCATTTTGCCTTGTGATCTACCGGTAGATCGCGATCCACCTATTGAGCACCCCTGCCCTAAACCATCTAAACAAAGTGGTTATTATACAGATTAGTCAGCTGCCTTGACAAAAAAGGTTGTTTCCTTGTGGGATATTTTCTTTTTGGTTTTTTTCACTGATTAGAGTTTTTAACTTGCTCAGGAGAAAAAAAAGAATTTTTCTTTCAAGGAAAACCTTGTGTGCATCTCTGTGTGATCCATCCACATTTTGTGTGAAAATCATTATCATCACTGACTAAATGTTCATCGCTCAGTATCCTCAATGCATCACTCCCCTCTTGCTACGCTACTGCCCCACAGTGTTCACTGTGGAAGGGATGCAGTAAGTGCTGCAACGCCCCTTCCACCTGCCGTCAGAGCCATTGAGGCAGCAATGACAATGCATACCTTTACAGTGGTTTGTAATTCCTTGAGTCCAAGCTATCCGTTTCAACCAGTGGCCAACCCCCCACAACAATACGTGATGTTTTTATTGTACTTTGAAGTGCTCCACATGTCTATTAACTGAATTAAACATTATCATGATACAGTCTGTACAACAACCCTGCAAAGTGGTATTCTCCCCATATTGCACCTGAGTGTGAGAGGGAGTGACTAGCCTCAGGCCACCTAGTTCAGTGGTTTCCCAACCTTTTTGGCATCAGGAGTCCCTTTTTGGCACAACAACCTGTTGGGAAGTTATGTCGTTAAGGTGGAAGTGATGTCATTAAGCAGGAATCAGGAAATGATGTCATTGTACTGGCAGGGCCAGAAATGATGACATTAAGCAGGAAGTGAAGTCATTGTTTTTAATCACACTTTTTGAATAAATCACATTTTGAAGATTGTACTCATAAACAGCCCGAATTGCAGAAATGGATGGACAGAAAAGGGATGGATGGACAAGTGTGTGTTCCATGTTAAGCTCTACCTTTCAGAGCTCTGCTGAGCTCTTCACTGCCCCCTAAAAGTTGGCTCACAAACCTCTTGGGGGTCCCCACTCCTGAGTTAGGAACCAATGACCTAGTGAGTTTATGGCAAGATTCAGACTGGGGATTGGCGGTGCTGTCTTTTAGCAACTTCACTACATCAGTTCTTACAGCTTTGCAGCCCCCATTTCTCCCCATGTCCTGGGTTGCCTCCCGGCTCCCTTGAGGCAGGAGTCAGAACCTGCAGGCTCATGGCTGGTGCTTGTTGGCGGCAGAGATGATGTCTGGCAGCATTTGGTGCCTTGTTGTTTTTTAAAGACCTCTCAAACCTCTTCTTAATCATCAGTGAAGGATTACTGCCATCTCTCTGCTGTATTTACAGGTTATAACGATTGCAACTATATGAGGGCTTCTTTCAGAAGAGAAGATACTGAAACTAGAAGAATATCCTTGGAAAAAATGTTTAATGGTTTAAACCAAGGGTGTCCAAAGTTTTTGGCAGGAGGGCCACATTATGTCTCTGACACCGTGTCAGGGGCCGAATTAATTTACATTTCAAATTTGAATAAATGTACAAAAATGAATATATTAAAGATGAACTTATATGAATGAATGAAGATCTTGTAATAGCTCAAGGCCTATAAAAGGCCTTGCACAAAGCAAGGCTGGCTTTTCCTTTGCTGCTGCTACTGCATCACAGACGTGAAACAACAAGCAGTGGAGGGAGCCCTCATCCCACAGCTCGCTCAAACAGTTGCCTTCACGCTGAGAGCAGTTGCGTCGGGCCAGTGTGGGCTCCAACAAATCTTCGGAGGGCCAGAGGCTCTTTAAAAGGGATTTGGACAAGTTTCTGGTGGAAAAATCCATTATGAGTTACAAGCCTTGATGTGTATGTGCAACCTCCTGATTTTAGAAATGGGCTATGTCAGAATGCCAGATGCAAGGGAGGGCACCAGGATGCAGGTCTCTTGTTATCAGGTGTGCTCCCTGGGGCATTTGGTGGGCCGCTGTGAGATACAGGAAGCTGGACTAGATGGGCCTATGGCCTGATCCAGTGGGGCTGTTCTTATGTAGGCTCATTGGAGACTAGGGGCTCCCTGAGGGCCGCATAGAGAGGTCTTGAGGGCCACAAGTGGCCCCAGGGCCAGGGCTTGGGCACCCCTGGTTTAAACATTAGAACAGTGGCAAAGGCTGTTTGTAGGTCCTCTACTCATTGCCCCGGCTCATTGCCCCCACTCATTGCTCCAGAGGAAGGAGGTTTAACTCCTTCCCCTGGAGACCTGAGACTGAAACGTCCAGTCCTTATTGGCAATCCTTATTCGTAGTCAGCAGGCAGGGCCAGCCCACCCATGAAGTGGTTGCATCAGGCTGCAGATTGATGGAGGGGAGCACCCATCTCTGTCTGCCTATTTGCCTCCACTACTCCTAAGAACATAAGAACAGCCCCACTGGATCAGGCCATAGGCCCATCTAGTCCAGCTTCCTGTATCTCACAGCGGCCCACCAAATGCCCCAGGGAGCTCACCAGATAACAAGAGACCTCATCCTGGTGCCCTCCCCTACATCTGGCATTCTGACTTAACCCATTCCTAAAATCAGGAGGTTGCGCATACACATCATGGCTTGTACCCCATAATGGATTTTTCCTCCAGAAACTCGTCCAATCCCCTTTTAAAGGCGTCTAGGCTAGACGCCAGCACCACATCCTGTGGCAAGGAGTTCCACAGACCGACCACGTGCTGAGTAAAGAAATATTTTCTTTTGTCTGTCCTAACCCGCCCAACACTCAATTTTAGTGGATGTCCCCTGGTTCTGGTATTATGTGAGAGTGTAAAGAGCATCTCCCTATCCACTCTGTCCATCCCCTGCATAATTTTGTATGTCTCAATCATGTCCCCCCTCAAGCGTCTCTTTTCTAGGCTGAGGAGGCCCAAACGCCGTAGCCTTTCCTCATAAGGAAGGTGCCCCAGCCCCGTAATCAGCTTAGTTGTTCTCTTTTGCACCATTTCCATTTCCACTATGTCTTTTTTGAGATGCGGCGATTCCTCTTTCTGCTTCAGTTTCCTGGATTGGTAAAGGAAGAGGGGGGGAAAAGAGGAAGAGGAAATGTGAAGGGGAAGGGAGTATTGAGCCAGAACATTGGCGAGTGGGAGGCTGGCACATTTTTGTGTAAGGGGAGATCGCATTTGGCATGCCGCCTCGGGTGCCAAGAAGTCTTGGGGCAGCCCTGCAAGCACTGAAGTACAAGAGAACAACAGCACTCTTAGTGATTGCCATTACTGGATGCTGACCAAGGGGAAGAGAGCCACCACCAGCTACTACTCAGCTGTCTGGCCCTCCTCTCCCACTCCTGCCCACATTTGGGTTAGGAAGCACATATTAAGCAGATACAACTGACTGCAGAGAAAGCAAGTGCGAGTGTGTGTGTGACAAATCTGACAGCATGCATATTTGCTAAAATATTCACATGTAAAATAATCTGTGAGAAACAGCCTTCAGCTTTTTGGCCCCTAATATTGAGCTTCCCCCCCCCTTGTAACTTCCTTCAATTCTGTTGATCACACGTTAGTGATTCTCCCACCCCTTCTTCCAAGTTTTATTAGCTCATTTATTTACTTCAGCTTCTACTACTCGAGCATCTTTGTAGAGTACATGGTGTTACAACAAACCACAAGTTGGTGTTGACATGCCAAAAGACTTCCTTAGTCCCTGAAGCCCTCACTAACGGATCTGATGCGGAGGTGAAGGGCACAACCTCCTTGTTTAAAAAATCAATACTGCTTCCCATTGCTGTTAAGCAACTCTGTCTGAAGCGGTAAAATCTAGTATATTACCCTGCTGTCATAGCCTACCTTTTAAATCACCCAAGCTTCAAATTTAATAGCTAACAAAAATGGGGAAAATGCTGCGTCAGAAATAAATGCGACCTTTGCTTACCTAAATTGTGAAACTCTAGTTTAGAGGGACGAATTTGGTCCTATTGCTTTGCAGTTCTCTCCTGGGTCCATTCTGTCTCGTATTCCATTCCTTCTGTCTTTGTATCTACATGGATAATTTCTATAATTTTAAGACATGATAATGGCACATATACGGGGTTGATCTTCAAAATGATATGTATCAACAGACGTTTCATTGCACAAGGAAGGTGGAGTGATTTTTGCCAGTCTCCCTTCCTGCTGAAGCTTCTAGCACCCCCCCTCCCAAATTCACTCCTGAGAACCTCCATCACATAGTTAGGATTCAATCCATAATTTGATATTGATCATCACACCTTTCTGTTCCTTTCATCCTTGGGATTTTTGTTTCTATTTAGGGAAACAAAAACTGCGCTCACGTATGAGGAATGGTGGGTATTAAAGCATAGGGCAGTGGGAGAGGGGAAGGGGTTCTTTCCAGCATGTGATTCCAAGCGCCAAAATTTACATGGAAAAGTCCCAACTTGATATTTCACATGTTAGTGCAAACATTTATGTACAGTCATATATTTAAAAAAAACATAAAAAAAACACCCAACCAAACTTTATATATTTTTAACTTCTTTTTAGGAAGGAGCCGTATCTCCTCTGATCACATGTTTTTGAGAGAGAGAGAGAGAGAGAGAGAGAGAGAGAGAGAGAGAGATTGTTCTGGAGCCAGAGGAGGGGAGATATATAGCTTAATGGTGCATACTGCCCAATTTAAAGCCTTGTCAACTTATTAGAGAACTAGATGAGCACTAATATAAAGCCCTTTCCAACCTGACTTGGATCTATTGTACTGCTTCCAGAGATGTACCTGAGCTGTTGAATAGATGACTGGGATCCGGTATAATGCTCAGAGACTCATGCTTAACTTGCGGGGGCTGGAAATGGAGTCCAATTATAGAGTACCTTACAGTCAGGATGACATCGTGAACATTTCAATTTGCATTCTGAAGCACCATTTGTTATGTTAGAAATGTGTGCCTTTTAAGACGTAATAGGGTATATATAATAGGGTATATACAGTACAATAAATATACATAGTAATAGGTAACAGGGTGTATATATAGTACAATACATAGCCACATTTCTCAAACTGTGGGTCGTGACCCACTGGTGGGCCGTGACTTGATTTTTGGTGAGTTGCAGGCCCGCCGTAACCAGGAAGCAGCAAGATAAAATGGCCTGTGACCTGTTTTGTTGACTGCATCGCACTGCTTCCTGGTTCAAGAATCAGGTTGCAGTTTGAGAACCAAAGCACAATGAGGCCAGTGAAGTTGGCCATATACCATCACAGCCAGGAAGTCACTTCTGGGTCATGTGCTATTTTACCTTGCAGTTTCTTGTTCTTCATGGGTCCGAAATCCACCGTGGATGACATGGTGGGTCACCAAGTTAAGGAGTTTGAGAACTCTAGTTATATTGTATATATGCATATATAGTGAGGGTGAAAAGGAGATAGTTGTGTTAACACTCCTCCACATACTCTGTCCAGTGGGTGCTGCTGCAAAGTGGGTCACTAGTTATGTTTCCTTTCCCAAACATCCTCAGAAACCCAATCAGATCTTTCCGCTACCCACTGGATAAAGAATGGGATTTTGAGCACTGGGCATCCTCCTGACCAATAAATTACTATCTAAGGCGTCTGCGCAGGTCCACGGACCCCATCAGCTTACCTACCCCAATCTCCATTGGTGACAGGTCACACTATATTCCTAACCACCATGTTACACAAGACCTGTTCAGAGGCAGCTTTTTTTGGTACTTTTTCTGCACATACTTGATGGGGTTTCAGTAGCCAATGGTCTATTGATGAGATGGAGTTAGTAACCTCCTCTGCTCAATACAAGTTGTCTGTTAGGTAGAAAATGTTTATATTAGGCAGCCAAATTCCTTACACATCTAATGCTTAGGAAAATGAGCTGTTGCACCAGCACTCTTCTTCACAAATATGTCTTTATAACTGTTATGCATATAGGCTGCACCTGCTGTCTTGGAACCTCTTACCATGGTCTGAAATGCAAGAAGTGCTCAGTCGTTTAAATACAGATGAAACCAACTTTCATAATAGCAGCCTCCCACGTGTTCTTGCTTGGATTCCCCCCCTCCCCAACCCTTCCACTTTATACAGCTGAACCGTGTGACTTCTGGTTTTATTGGTATTTATCCTGCTTGACATCTTTAGCCCTCAAGGATGCTCCCAGCTCTAAAGGCTCCTCATCGAAACTGCTGTAGTGGCAAAGTCGTTGGCTTCTGATTGGCTGAGAGCTTGCGGCGGTAAGAAGCTGCGGCAACGTCCAGCCTCTGCCATTAAAAATTAACACTGTGCAGTAAGCAATAAAATCCTGAAAGGCTCTGCTTTTAGGAAGCAAGGGATGGTGGAAAAACTGATTGTAATGAGTGAGTGGGGTGGGAGAGGCCAAGGGTTGGGAAACAACATTCACTCCTTCTCAGTGCTCCCACAATGACCAATGGAATTTTCTGGTAGTACATGTCAGGTTTGCCACCATCAATGCAGCATTTTTGCAAACCATCTTTCTTGCTGTCCTTCCCCATCGTGAGTGGTCATTTCCATACAGGCCCACTCCCCTAGCATGTATTAATGAATGCACAAATCACAATGCACATGCTTTAAATGCATGCAAACAGTGATTTAGTGCTTTCATTATTATTGAACGCCTCTGCATTCTACCCTTTCTACACAGAGCGGTGGGCAATGCGTGTGGGTTTTTTTTCTTTATTCTCATAGTCATGCTATGAAGTAGGGTAGGATTCTGAGACAGTGATTGGGAAGGTCTGTAGCTTCAGTGGTAAGAGTGCAAGCTCCCAAATGCAATCTCCAGTAGCTTAGGCTAAAAGACGTCAGAGTGCATGGACTACATAGATCAATAACGAGAGGCGTTTGTTTCCAGTGAGTAAGCCTAAACTTACTCACCTTCAGCCTACACTTACAGAGCCTACTCACCTACAGAGGTCCCCCCAAGTGTGGCATGGGGCTCCCTGGGGAGTCTTGGGGCACTCCCTGGGGAGCTGTGGGACGCCTGCTGGTCTGTGGCAAGGACGTGACAGGATGCTTCAAAAGCGAGCTGAGCTCCTGTGCATGGTTTTCATGTGCTTGGAAAAGCCTGCCCACCACAAGCCTCTTGCCATCCTCTGTAGCGTTGTGCCTGGCCAGAAAACTCAGAAATAACTGGCAATGATGTCATCACCAGTCACTTCTGGGAGTGCGCAGGGGTGTCAAGAGATGCCAAAGATTGGGAATCACTGGCCTAACAGCCCAATCCTATCCACACTTTCCTGAGAGTAAGCCCCATTGACTCTAATGGGACTTTCTTCTGAGTAGGCACGCATAGGATTGGGCTGCCAGTCTTCCTGAGCACAATGGGCTTACTGCTGAGTAAAATAAATGACACCATTTTCAATCACCCCGACCAATCACCCAATTGATAGCAGCGTTGAGGGAATCACTCAGTCCCATACACAGTACAGTTGCATTTTGTAAGACTTGTGTTGTAACAACAGTTACAATTACTGTTGTATTGTAACAACAGTAATACAACAACATTGTGTTGTAACCAATGTTATAGCAGCAAGAGTCCAGGAAGGCACAGGAATTCAGAATATTACTCAGGTCAGGGGGGAACCACCTTTCAGAGCGCGATACCATAGTCTTTTGAGACTGTATATTGGCAACCTTCAGTCTCGAAAGACTATGGTATCGCGCTCTGAAAGGTGGTTCTGGCACAGCGTCTAGTGTGGCTGAAAAGGCCAATCCGGGAGTGACAATCCCTTCCACACCGGGAGCAAGTGCAGTCTGTCCCTGGTCTGTCTCCCTGGCTATGGGCCTTCCTTCTTTGCCTCTTATCCTCAGACTGTTGGCAAAGTGTCTCTTCAAACTGGGAAAGGCCATGCTGCACAGCCTGCCTCCAAGCGGGCCGCTCAGAGGCCAGGGTTTCCCACTTGTTGAGGTCCATCCCTAAGGCCTTCAGATCCCTCTTGCAGATGTCCTTGTATCGCAGCTGTGGTCTACCTGTAGGGCGCTTTCCTTGCACGAGTTCTCCATAGAGGAGATCCTTTGGGATCCGGCCATCATCCATTCTCACGACATGACCAAGCCAACGCAGGCGTCTCTGTTTCAGCAGTGAATACATGCTAGGGATTCCAGCACGTTCCAGGACTGTGTTGTTTGGAACTTTGTCCTGCCAGGTGATGCCGAGGATGCGTCGGAGGCAGCGCATGTGGAAAGCGCTCAGTTTCCTCTCCTGTTGTGGGCGAAGAGTCCATGACTCGCTGCAGTACAGAAGTGTACTCAGGACGCAAGCTCTGTAGACCTGGATCTTGGTATGTTCCGTCAGCTTCTTGTTGGACCAGACTCTCTTTGTGAGTCTGGAAAACGTGGTAGCTGCTTTACCGATGCGCCTGTTTAGCTCGGCATCGAGAGAATGAGTGTCGGAGATCGTTGAGCCAAGGTACACAAAGTCATGGACAACCTCCAGTTCATGCTCAGAGATTGTAATGCAGGGAGGTGAGTCCACATCCTGAACCATGACCTGTGTTTTCTTCAGGCTGATTGTCAGTCCAAAATCTTGGCAGGCCTTGCTAAAACGATCCATGAGCTGCTGGAGATCTTTGGCAGAGTGGGTAGTGACAGCTGCATCGTCGGCAAAGAGGAAGTCACGCAGACATTTCAGCTGGACTTTGGATTTTGCTCTCAGTCTGGAGAGGTTGAAGAGCTTTCCGTCTGATCTGGTCCGGAGATAGATGCCTTCTGTTGCAGTTCCAAAGGCCTGCTTCAGCAGGACAGCGAAGAAAATCCCAAACAAGGTTGGTGCAAGAACACAGCCCTGCTTCACTCCGCTTCGGATGTCAAAAGGGTCTGATGTGGAGCCATCGAAGACAACAGTGCCCTTCATGTCCTTGTGGAAAGATCTGATGATGCTGAGGAGCCTGGGTGGACATCCAATCTTGGGGAGAATCTTGAAGAGGCCGTCTCTGCTGACCAGGTCGAAAGCCTTTGTGAGATCTATGAACGCTATAAAGAGTGGCTGTCGTTGTTCCCTGCATTTCTCCTGCAGTTGTCTAAGGGAGAATACCATATCAGTGGTGGACCTGTTGGCTCGGAATCCACACTGCGATTCTGGATAGACGCTCTCTGCAAGTACCTGGAGCCTCTTTAGTACAACTCGGGCAAACAGCTTTCCTACAACGCTAAGGAGAGAGATGCCGCGGTAGTTGTTGCAGTCACCCCTGTCACCTTTGTTCTTGTACAGCGTGATGATGTTTGCATCCCTCATGTCTTGAGGTACTCCACCTTCTCTCCAGCAGAGACAGAGGATTTCATGCAGCTCAGTGACGATGATCTCTTTGCAGCATTTTAGGACTTCAGCAGGGATGCTGTCTTTTCCAGGTGCCTTGCCAAAGGCAAGGGAGTCCAGGGCCACGTGAAGTTCTTCTAGGGTTGGTTCACTGTCAAGCTCTTCCAGCACAGGCAGGCACTCAATGTTGTTCAGTGCTTCTTCGGTGACTACATTTTCTCTGGAATATAGCTCAGAGTAGTGCTGCACCCAGCGTTCCATCTGCTGCGCCCGATCCTGGATGACCTCGCCTGTGGCAGACTTCAGAGGGGCAATTTTCTTCTGTGTTGGACCTAGGGCCTGCTTGATACCATCATACATCCCCTTGATGTTGCCCGTGTCAGCTGCTATCTGTATCTCGGAACAGAGCTGGAGCCAGTAGTCGTTAGCACATCTCCTGGCAGTCTGTTGGACTTTGCTGCGAGCAGTTCGGAGGACCTGCAGGTTGCACTCACTGGGACAGACCTTGTATGCTGCTTGAGCTCTCCTCTTTTCCTCAATGACTGGTGTCAACTCCTCAGAGTGGGCTTCAAACCAGTCTGCCGCCTTGTTGGTCTTCTTGCCGAATATGGACAAGGCGGTGTTGTAAACGGTATTCTTGAAATGTTCCCATCTGTTGGATGCGTTTGCGTCGGCCGGGCCTGGAAGAGATTCCTCAAGCGCTTGTGCAAATTCCTCCACTTTTCTCTGATCCCGGGTCTTGCTGGTATCAATGCAAGGTCTTCCTTCCTTTTTCGTGTGATACAGTCGCTTTGTTTGCAGTTTCACTCTGCTGCACACCAGGGAGTGGTCAGTGTCGCAGGCAGCACCATGATAACTGCGTGTGATCTTGATGCTGGGAAGGCTGGAGCGTCTGGTGAGGATCAGGTCGAGCTGGTGCCAGTGCTTTGATCTTGGATGTCTCCAAGAGACTCTATGTTGGGGCTTTGTGTTGAAGAATGTGTTGCTGACACAGAGACCGTGATGACAGCAAAACTCTAGCAGGCGTTGGCCATTTTCGTTCATCCTCCCAGTGCCAAACTGACCTAAGCAAGTGGGCCATGAACTGTTATCAGCACCAACTCTAGCATTGAAATCGCCGAGGATGAACAATGGCTCTTTTACAGGGATTTTCTTGACAGTGGTGGCCAGGTCATCATAGAATTTGTCTTTGGCTTCTGCTGGAGACGACAGAGTCGGTGCATAAGCACTGATGAGAGTGATAGGTCCTGCTGATGACTGGAGCTGCAGGGACAAAATTCTTTCACTTCCCACAGTAGGTGGGATGATGGATTTCAGCAGGGTATTTCTGACCGCAAAGCCAACGCCATGTTCCCTGGTTTCGTTTGGTGGTTTTCCCTGCCAGAAAAATGAGAAATTTCTCTCCTTGACAGATCCGGAATCTGGCAGCCTAGTCTCTTGAAGGGCGACGATGTCCATCTGCAGTCTGCTCAGCTCCATGTCGATGACAGCTGTTTTGCGTGCGTCGTCTATTTCTTGCAGGTCATCAGAGAAGCCAGGTGTCATTGTCCTAACGTTCCAGGTGCCCAGCTTTAGGGCAGTAGTTTTCTGTTTTCTGTTGCATGGTGCAGAGTTGTCGATCCGCTTGTCGGTTTTCACCCTAAACCCCACGCACCCCATGAGGTTAACGGACCGTGGCGAGGCAACACCTTACTGGCTGGGGACTGCCCAGCTTAAGGCGGGCGGTAGCTGCCCAATGAGATGCAATGATCTCTCCCACCGTCGGAAGCAGCCCCTGGCGTCATGCTCTACGCCAATCGAGCAAAGACTTATAACCGGTAAACTGCTGCTTCCCGTGTTGTGCCGACGCCGTATGGCGAAGTTGGAGTGTCCTCTCCAGTGCGCGAAGCCTGGGTAAAGAAGGTATGGAGGATAGGCTGTTACCCATGCAGCAAATCCCCCCTCTCCACGTCGCTGGAATGGTCCAATGGAAAGGCAGAAGCCAATACGGTTGGTTCTAGCGGCGTCGCAGGAGTTGCCAGAACGTGACTGTGTTCAGCCATGAACTGCCTAAGGGACTCCGGCTCCTGATTTTGCCTCGAGGTTGACTCCTGAAGCCTTTTCCAGAACTGGATGTAGCCACAAGGCAGTGGAGGTTTGGGATCAGAGTTTCCTTCTCTTAGATGAGCTGCCTTCCTAGGCTGACGAGTCCCATCTACCCGGTTAGACTGAAGGTTGCCAATACAGGGGGGAAAAAGCAATCGACAAGTGCAAGCCCTCTAACAAGATACATTACAGCGCTATATGCTTTTGAAGGTTTGAAGGTATACCTTGGTTAGTATACATTGCTATGTGTACATTTATCTGGCTCAGTGTTGTCTCCTGCTGTACCACTTTGTATGGTCCACCTATTGGAAGTACCACCAGAAGTAACTGACAATGATTGAGAGGCCAGTCACAACACAACAAACACTAGTAAGGGGCTCAGGGTAGACCGGAGGGCTTTTTGCAGCATGCAAAAAGCACACACTGAAACTCTGCCTGCCGAGCTTATTGCTGATTCCTTCATGCTGCTTGTCATGTTGAATTGCTGGGCATGCTGCCAAGGGGCGGGTGGTGGGCATCTGGGGGTCCTGTGAGTACCACAGGACACCAACTCAGGTACTACTGGTGGTATGAGTACCACTGGTTGAGAAACACTTATCTAGCTCCCATTGCAGTACCTCTCCAGCAAGTATCAGGCATCTTCAACTGATCCCCTTATTAGCACTCAATGAGCTTCATGGCTAAGCAGCGATCTGAACTTGAGTCTTCCTATGCTGCACTTGCCAGCCTGGCCATTATAGTATTATAATGTTTTGTAGGGGGAAAAAATGCTTTTTCATTAGTGAGACCCAAAAAGCTGCTGAATAAGTGTATGCTTTCCAAAAATCATCCATATGCTATTTGTCATCGTTTTCACGTTGGCATCATTACCCATGGAAGATCTTTACGTGGATGATTCTGGGAGTCAAGTCATAAATTCTTATCTGGTCAGTCAGAATAACTGAATGAGCCAGAGCTTTAGTGAGTACACATTTATTTTTTTACCTACTGAGATTGATATTGGTTATATCTATTTACATCCTGATCAGTGTTTCTCAACCAGTGGTATGGGTATCACTGGTGGTACTTGAGGTGGTGTCTGGTGGTGAACACGGGACCTGCCTCCCCGCTGTGGGACCAGCATGACAGCATGACAAACAGTGGTAGGAGGCTTGGCTTAGTGGGCAGAGCTACAAAGCATGCTTTTCGCATCCTCGAAAAAAGCCTTCCCTTCCATCCTGAGCTGCCTACTCGTATTTGTCACATTGAATCTAGCCCGAGCTTCCAACCCAGAGCTAACTGGTGATTATATCATCACCAGTTACTTCCAGTGGTGTTACCCTGCACATGCCTAATCTTGTCTGATCTTGGAAGCTAAGCAGGGTCAGGCCTGTTTAGTACTTGGATGGGAGACTGGCTGGTAATACCAGGTGCTGCAGGCTTATACCATAGTCTTTCAAGACTGAAGGTTGCCAACCAACCAAGTACCGTATTTTTTGCTCCATAAGACACACTTTTCCCCCCAAAAAAGTGTGGGGAAAAGTGTGTGCGTCTTATGGAGCGAATACTGGGGGGCAAGGTCCGCACTGGGGGCAAGGTCCTCATTTGCGCAGGCGCCACAGGGGAAGGGCAGGCTTACTTTAAAAGTAAGTTTTCCTCCTCTAAAAACTAGGTGCGTCTTATGGTCAGGTGCGTCTTATGGAGCGAAAAATACGGTACTTCCAATACCAATGCAAAGTGGTACAATGGAGAACAAATGTTGAAAAATGCTGATCTAGATCAACAGATAGAAACAAAATGATCTTAAGACATGTCAAGGACTTGGAAACAGTAAGACACCCTCCAAAATACCACAGTAAACTTTCAAAAAAGGATAACTTACAGACCATATCAATTGATGCGAGAAATGGTGGAGAAGACCCAGGCAAAGGTGATTGATCATGATTCCCTATATTGGTTCAAACCTGGAGTGTGTTTCAAGTGTGTGTGCCTGCCTGCTGCTTTCTCTTTGTGAATGAAAATAACAATGTCACTTTGAGAAAGATCGGCAGAATGTAGAACAACTTTCCGTTTCCCAAGTTAATTACTAGAATAATCTCTAGATAATCTCTTTGCATGTCTTATGGAAAAGCCTGGCTGCCTTTGAATTTCAGGGAGCACTTGGTTGGTATTGGACCCCAGCCATAGATTACACTTCCTCACACTGTTTTCTCCTGCTGATGAGTGGGACACACTGCTGAGCATTTCAAAAGTTGGATAAGCCCTCCAGAAGCACAGCTGCGCCTGGGCTGCCTCTCTCCTTCACCACTTGAGAGCTCAGAGCCGTCCTCTCAAGTTCTTTTCAACACAGCCCTGTACATTGTACTCCTGGTTTCCGCCACTGAAGCCTTTTAAGTTGTGCTCACAAAGCTTCGGCACCGGAAAGCTATTTTTGTCAGCGAGCAAATCTTGCGGAAAGAAGCATCTGCGAGACCGACAGTAGAAGAGTGGCACTTCTCAAAATGTGAGGGAGATTTCCCCAGGCAGGGATGGCACTTGTCAAGACTGCACCCAAACCCTGCCTTGGGTGGCTTCTGGGGAAAAAACAAAAAGCAAACTGGGAATGTAAAGTTGGCTTCCTGAAATAAGCAGCTTTCTTTTGGCACCGGAATCAGCCAGAAAGTATGAGTTTTGAATAGATGATCTCTAAAGGGTAGATCTCTGTACTCTGGCAAAGAACTTATTGTGACTGAGGGCAACGTATGAGACAGCCAGTTTGCCAGAGTTCTCGGGTAAGAGCATAAGAAGAGCCCCGCTGGATCAGGCCAAAGGCCCATATAGTCCAGCTTCCTGTATCTCACAGTGGCCCACCAGATGCCTCAGGAAGCACACAAGATAACAAGAGACCTTCATCCTGTTGCCACTCCTTTGCATCTGGCATTCTGAGGTAGCCTACTTTTAAAATCAGGAGTTTGCATGAGGCTTATGCAACCTTGTAACCTGTAACCTATGATGGACTTTTCTTCTAGAAATCTGTCCAATCCCCTTCAAAAGACATCTAGGCCAAATGCCATCACTACATCTTGTGGCAAGGAGTTCCACAGACTAAATACACACTGGGTCAAGAAATATGGTACTGGAATAGGAGTGATGAAAAATGAAAGAAAACTGAGCTGGAAGAGAGCTGCATGAGAACCGCTCCCCCCCCCCATTTCCAATTCCCCTGAGGTGGTTGGGGGGGGGAGCCTGCTATGAGCAATAGCCTGCTTCGCAGTGACAGCCTTCTCATGGGATACAGGAAGCAGGCATGGGTGAAAACCTGGATATTAATGCTGAAAGTAGGGAGAGGCCCATGTGAAAGCTTTGTGGCTCTCTCCAGGGAACAAACCTCAAGCTAGAGAGAAAGGACCAGAATGTGAATAACCCCCTTCCCTCTGACTGAGGCCAGTGGGAACCCAAGGGCTTGTCCTATTCACCTTTATCGTACTTACAGTATGTTTTGCTTGCAACAAAATGTATCCAAAATTGAAAATCCTTTATCAGTTTGGAAGGGTGTAGTTATTTAGAAAGAACTGCATTGTCTTTTAGCATATACAGAAGCAGCAAACCTGAACAGCTTGGCTTGTGAGTATTTAAAAAGAAAAACAGTGATTCATATGCATGAACATCCATGGAAATCTGTGTGGTACTCATGGATTTTGTGCATGTGCATTTTGTGCTTGTGATCCTGAGCGTGTAAAAGGTTGATGGAGACCTAGTATCTGTGTAGCTTCCTTCAATTGATCTCTAAAATTGTTTTTTGTGGATCAAGCAGTAATACTACCTAGCAATCCCAGGTATCAGATTCTTGCCATAGCACCACACTTCACCAGGAAGCCCTTGGCTTTTCCAGAAGAGTTGAGAGACCATCAGACGGCCATGCGCCAGACATGCACCAGATATAGGAGTGTTTTTTCAGTGACCAACACAGAACGTGAAATAATGAGAATTTCTGCTCAAATCATGCCATAAAACGATATTAAGATCAAAACAAGAAAACCACTCGTTTCACAAAATAACACCAATTTTGCTTACTTTTGAGGAATCCAGAAGTAGTTTTCACTAATGAGCCCCAGAAGCATTTCCGATGGTGGAGTGGCTGAGTAAAAGTATCTGCTGGAGGGTGTGAGCATGTGCAGCGGCTGGGGGGGGGAAGGGAAGAGACAAGAGTGGGTGGGGAGAAAGCAGATGCCTGAGCTGAGACACTGAGAAGGAAGAGATAAGCCAGCAGTTCCGAACTGCCTTACTCTCTCTTTGCTTTTCCTCACTTGTCTGTAATTGCTCTCTAGATGCTCCTCAGGGCTACAATCCTATCCACAATCCTATCCACACTTTCCTGGGAGTAAGCCCCATTGACTATAATAGGGCTGACTTCTGAGTAGACATGCATAGGCTTGGGTTCTGAGGGTGCCAGTTTTCCAGTGCCAGTGTAGCTGTGCTGGTGGGGTGTGCACTGCATCCTGTGATGGGGAGGCAGTCACAGAGGCCTCCTGACAGTATGGGGACATTTGTTCCCTTGCCTCGGGGCTGCATTGCCACTGCACCGATGCTGGAAAATTGGCTAGGATTGGGCCCTGTGTCATTGCTCCTCCAGAACTGTATTGTAATCTGGTGGTGAAGCAATTGAGTTCTGTGATCTGCATGTGATCTGTGATCAGGTCAATCTGGGTCTCCCCTCTGCCCCAAGCCACATTCTGTACATGCCTTTTCTGGAGCTTGTCCGTGTGGTGCTGCACTTTTGAGAAGCTTGGCAAACCAAGAAAGGCTCAGTGAAGCCTTTCTCTGATTTTTTTCCCCTATGTTATACTGCACCCTGTTAGTTAGTTAGTTGGCAACCTTCAGTCTCGAAAGACTATGGTATCGCGCTCTGAAAGGTGGTTCTGGCACAGCGTCTAGTGTGGCTGAAAAGGCCAATCCGGGAGTGACAATCTCTTCCACACCGGGAGCAAGTGCAGTCTGTCCCTGGTCTGTCTCCCTGGCTATGGGCCTTCCTTCTTTGCCTCTTTGCCTCAGACTGTTGGCCAAGTGTCTCTTCAAACTGGGAAAGGCCATGCTGCACAGCCTGCCTCCAAGCGGGCCGCTCAGAGGCCAGGGTTTCCCACTTGTTGAGGTCCACTCCTAAGGCCTTCAGATCCCTCTTGCAGATGTCCTTGTATCGCAGCTGTGGTCTGCCTGTAGGGCGCTTTCCTTGCACGAGTTCTCCATAGAGGAGATCCTTTGGGATCCGGCCATCATCCATTCTCACAACATGACCGAGCCAACGCAGGCGTCTCTGTTTCAGCAGTGCATACATGCTAGGGATTCCGGCATGTTCCAGGACTGTGTTGTTAGGTACTTTGTCCTGCCAGGTGATGCCGAGGATGCGTTGGAGGCAGCGCATGTGGAAAGCGTTCAGTTTCCTCTCCTGTTGTGAGTGAAGAGTCCATGACTCGCTGCAGTACAGAAGTGTACTCAGGACGCAAGCTCTGTAGACCTGGATCTTGGTATGTTCCATCAGCTTCTTGTTGGACCAGACTCTCTTTGTGAGTCTGGAAAACGTGGTAGCTGCTTTACCGATGCGTTTGTTGACCTGATCACTTTCTGTGACTTTTCTGCACATTTTATGCCATTCTGGAATGCAAAGGGGGGATTCTGTGGAAAAAGCAATCTGCTTGTCTGTGTGGTGCTGCACTTTTGGGAAGTTTGGAAAACCAATAAATATGTATGTATTTATGTTTGTAATGTTCTAAAACCACCATTCAGAACCACCTTTCAGAGCGCGATACCATAGTCTTTCAAGACTGAAGGTTGCCAACAACAACAATGTTCTAAAATGGTACAGAGTTCACAATTGAAATGCTTATTGTGCTTTATTGAACTGTTTGTACAACTTTAAGTAAAGCTTTGGATAAAAGCACATAACTGACCCCACAATTTGTTATTTTAATCAAGAAGTTTTAGAAAAAAGGATCATCCTTCCCCCCCCCAAAAAAAACACCCCTATCCAAAATCATGATATGCAACTTGATGAAACAATTCATTCACATTACCATTTTCGAGGCAGCCAAATCACCATGGTGCAGCCTTTTCTCACTTTTCATATGGTAAAAGTAGCTTCACGAAGGCCACACTCAGGCAAACTATCAAGTGACCAGTGGCTTAGCTAGAGGGGGTGCAAAGCACTAAGTTTTGCAGGGAGCCTCACCGAGGTGTGCAAGTGGCCCCTCCCCGCCCCTTTGGAGCCATTTGGATGGCCATTCCAGAGGTGTATGCTTCCGTTTTACTCCCACCTCCTGGAATGACTCTGAAGGGGAGGAGAAGGGGCCACCTGCACACCACAGTGAGGCTCCCTGCAAACTTTGTGCTTTGCACCCCCTCTGGCTATGCCACTGCAAATGACAGCAATCCCCACTGGCAATCTCACCATCTGAAAATGGGCAGGACTTGCTCCAAAGGTGGATAAAATGTCATGTAAAAATCTTGAACATTATTATAGTCTCCATCTAACAGATTGCTTTTGTTGGTCACTAGCAGTGGAAGGTTACTGATGTACCATCAGCAGATGGTGCAGATCATCAGAAGTATTTTGCCTGGTCACTTTGGATGTTCTTTGGGTCGGTCAGACTTAATGATATTTAACATTTATAGCATGGTTTCTGAGCCTGAAAAAGTACTTTGCATGTATTGCCTTCATGTTGTTCCTACAATAATCTTGTAAGTTAAGTGACTGTTGCCATCCCTGAACTGTGGTTGGGACAATGAAGCTGCGCAGGAGTGGCTTGCCAAAGGCCCTCTAGTGAGTTGGTGGCAGAGGCAAGATCTGAACCAGGCAAATCGTGAGTTGCCTACAACACAGTCCTCTGCAGGCCTACTCTAGTCCTATTGTGTTCAATGGAAAAGCTTCTAGGATCACAGCCTTAGGGCGCAGTCCTAACCAACTTTCCAGCACTGGCATAGCTGTGTCAGTGGGGCATGTGCTGCATCCTGCAGTTGGGGGACAGTCACGGAGGCCTCCTCAAGGTAAGGCACTTTGTTCCCTTACCTTGGAACTGCATTGCCCTTAGTGCTGGGAAGTGGGTTAGGAGATTGCACCCTTAACCACTACACTACACTAGCTCCCTGTTTCACCTTCTTGCTGGAAACTGTCACATCAGGGTGAACTCAGCAAGAGCAGTCTTATCTGAGAAAGCAGATTTTGGACACTGGGTGCTGATAATGCTGTGAATTTGCCTGCCTTTATGCTTTCTTCCAAGTCACTGCCATGCCAACTTGGCACTGTCAAAAATGCCTTAGTAACTCTGCAATGTGATTGTTAAGTGTTTTATGCAGACGGCTTCCCTTGAAGGGTCTTTGGAAACCGTAGCCTGTATACGATGTCATAGCAGGGCTATTGACCATGACAAGTTGGGCTCAGTCTATATACATGTGGGATCTGTTCAGGTGACCATGTTGGATCCGTTCAGGTGTGGACAGCCTAAGTGATCCTGTTTCCCCATCAACATATATTCCTCATACGTTGTGATGTCACCAGGAGTGTATTTGTATTATTGTGTGGGTGCTTTATAAGAGAGGAAACAATTGCTTGCTTGGCTACCCACTTAGGTTAAACTCATTTTCTCAGGCTTCCGGATAGGGGTCTCTTGCCAAATGTGAAAGGAACACATCACAGAAAGATTACAGCTATAATCCATGCAAGACTTTAATCTGCTAAACATGTCCGATTGAGTGCCTCTTTCAGTGATGCCAAATTTAAATCTTTGTTGAAATTCTCATGAGGGCTTACGGTTTCCTTAAGAATTTTGTTCTACATGCCAGAAGTGAGAACCGGAACAGCTACATGATGGTAGCAAGATCCAGGGTGGTCCATCTGATGAGCTATTGGATTAAGGTATGGGAAATGTGGCTTTAAATTCCTGCTAATCTGCTGACTTCCTCTGGCTTTGTGCAAGTGCTTTTGACATATCAGTATCTTTCAAGTTCATTTAAAGATTTTTGAGAAAGGGCTGCCATTGTTGTTTTGTTTTTTTTAAATGCTCAAAATGTAAAAGAATTAATTTACATTTGCATAAATTTACATAAATGACTATATTAGAGATGACTATATTAGACTTATATGAATGAATGAAGGTCTTGCAATAGCTCAAGGCCTGTAAAAGGCCTTGCACAATGCAAGGTTGGCCTTTTCATCGCTGCTGCTGCAACACAGTGGATGCTCACGTGAGCAGTTGAATAGTCACCCACATGCTGAAAGCAGTTGCATCGGGCCAGCATGGACTCCAGCAAGTCTCCGGAGGGCCAGAGGCTCATTAGAGACTGGGGGCTTCCCATGGGCCAAATTAGGAGTCCTCGAAGGCCTCAAGTGGCCTCTGGACAAGGGTTTTGGCACCCCTGCTCTAGACCATTGTTTCTCAAACTGTGGGTCTAAAAATTTTTCCTGCTTGATGATGTCACTTCCAACCATGACATCACTTCAAAGTTAATGGCATCATTTCTGTTGGGTCCCAGACAGATTGTCATTCTAAAAAGTAGGTCCTGGGCTAATAAGATTGAGAACCACTGCTCTAGACTTCTGAATTCTTAGAAATGAATTTGTGTTCCATGCAGTCAGCGGCAAAAGGCTACTTCAGCGGAATGTGGTTTGGGTGCAGAATATATAAAGCAGTTTGCTGTAGGGTTGTGTCAACTGTTCTGAATTAACCAGGATCATGTTGACATTCTGGAGCCTTGGATGTATGGATGTGCTTCAAACTCCTAGCACTAGTTTCATACAACATAAGAAAAGCACTGTTGGATCAGGCCAGAGGTCTGTCTAGTCCAACTTCCAGTATCTCACAGTGGTCCCCAGTTGCCTCAGGGAGCACGCAAGACAACAAGATACTTGTATCCTGGTGCCACTCCCTTGTACCAGGCATTCTGGCATAGCCTATTCTACAGCCAGAAGGTTGCACATACCCATCAGGGTGTATAACCTGTGATTGACTTTTCTTCTGGAAATCTGTTCAATCCCCTTTTAAAGGCAGATATCATTAACACATCCGGTGGCAAAGAGTTCCACAGAATAATGCCTGGGTAACACTGGGTAAAGAAATATTTTCTTTTATCTTTACCAACTTTAGGGAGCAAACATTGCTTTGGTCATTGATTGGACGATGGAAAAAAATGATTACAGAGCTGGGCTGGGGCATCAGGTGTTCCCCACTTTAAACGTAATGAGCTAATGTGTACGTGATGCTTCAATATGCCTTGCCATCAGAAAAGCATTCTGAACTGCTGTTCCACTTCTGCAATATATTAATTGCTGCAAATATACAAAGGTATGCAATCAGAAAAGCAAATGAGCGTTTCTAATTAGGATTGAATGGTAGCATGTTTGATCAAAGTAGGACACGCTGTACTCCGGAGTGCAGCATGTATTTTGGCCAATTAGTCAGCAAGAAGATTTTTTTGATGGCTGATTACACCTTTATAAAATTGGTTTGTCAGCTCAAAAACACCCTTGTCCACAGACGTAAGCCGCATACCACAACTTCAGGTCAGTTCCCTGCCCCCCCCCCGGCTTTCGGGAATAATACATTGATAGCAAGGATTCAGTCCAGATTTTGAGGCATAGATCAGATAGCAGCAGAATATTCCTTTACATCAGCCTCTATACCAGACCAACTTATGGGAGAAAAGAATCCATGGGGGAAGTGGCTGTTACGGCATATGCCCTGGGCGCCACTTGAAGGGGGGATGCCACTGAGCAGTTTCTATTAAAGTTGAGCAAGTGGAGGCTCTCATTGAACCACAAAAGAAGCAGGAAGGGGGGGGCGTCAGGCAGACCACAAGGCTGCAATCCTGAGAAGGATCACAAGGCTGGATCTCAAGGCTGCCACCGTCAGCTCCTCTTCGGGACAGGAGACTTTCCCAAAGAGAAAGTGATGTTCTTTCACTTCTCAGAGAGAAGAGCCCGGAAGTGACATTGCCATCATGCAAAGTTATGATGTCACTACATCACCAACCTGGGTGCCACAGCCTATAGGGCCAAGCTGGGAAATATAGATTTTGGGGGGAAATATAGATTTTTATTTAAAAAGTTTCATACTACAATAAATAATACAAAGGAAAGAAATCACATTTTACATTTTCAGCTACAGTCACATTACATCAACTGTTTAACTAGAACACAGATACATCACGTTATAGGTGGATTCACCCCATCTAACAACTTCCACCGTTTTTTCCACCTGTCTCTACCGGTTCTCACCCTTTTGTAAGCCGCGACGCCATATACTCTGGAGACCACAAAGCGGACCCATCACTGCATGTTGGTGGACTTTTTCTCCTTTATTTCTTTGTCCCTTTGGATGCCCAGCGCAAAAAGGACATACAGATTTATCAGTCTTACCGTAGAACACGGCACCTCCCACTTATCGTCTCCTCCCCTCCGTTGTCCCGCATTACTTGTCCTCTTGGGTCCCCTCATACCTCCCTCCAGCTCCTTCCCAGAGACAATAGTCTCCCAGGCCTGTTGGGCCAGTTTGGACCCACTACGCCCCTCCACAACTCTTTCGCCAGCATACACTCTTGAACAAAATGGGCTACCGTTTCTATCAGCAGCAGGGTGCCTACTGATATAGAGGGTCCCAACCCCAAACAGGTCGGCCTCTTGCACCTCTTCTGATCTTCTTGCAACCACGGATTTGCCACTCCTTTGCCCTTTGAGCTGTATTTCTGCTTTTGTATTCTGGCCTCCCTCCTCCTCCAGTGATATTCTTGGATAATCTTCCCATCCCTCTCTAATTTCTTCTTATTCCATGCTAGTCCTTTGTTGATCCTCTGGTGGCCCTTCAGAAAGCCAAAAAGGCCTCTGTGGTACTGGGCCAGTTCTTTCCTGTACATGTGCAATGACATCACGATGCTCTTCTGCTTAATTTCCCTCTTTAGCTCCTCCCACTATCTGATCGGGTTGTTCCTTCTGACCTCAGTTAATTCTCTCCAAGTGATAATACACTTCTCTATTAATTCTTTATATTCCTGTTCACGCAGCATAGAGGGGTGCAGTCTCCACCTTGGTTTGCCACGAAGGGTCAGGGGATTGTCGTACAGCTCTGTGGAAAGGTACCTGTGATCTGACCAAGGGGTCAGTCCTATCCTGCAAGATTGCACTGTCCAGTCCTTCTCCGCCCACACCCTGTCTATTCCGCTGGCCACCATCGGGTGATAGTAAGTAAAACGTCCGCCTGCCATCTATGGAATATTACTCATATAAACCTTCCTGCAACTTAAAGGAAAAAAAAATCTAACCCATTATCAATTAAAAGCGCTTTATCTTCTAAATCTAAATTAAGCAAAAGGGCATTTAGGTTCCTTTCTTCTAAAGTTCCTAAAGAGGAAAGGAAGCTTCCTCTTCCTTTCTAAAGAGGACAATCTTTAGCTGGGTGTCCCGTCGTCATATCTCTCAGATTAGTCTCCGGCAACTATGAGGGACCTGTTGGTGATTGCGTAATCCTTGAGTTTGGCCCACAGTTCTTTCCTAGGTCCAGCCTGGATCGGGGCGTAGGTCGCACAAAGTCTATAGCGCTTCTGATATTCCTTCCCGTCCCTCTGTATCCTGACGATGTTTAAATCGAGGATGACCAGGTGGCCTGGGACCACTTCCACCAACCGCTGAATTTGCAGGTCATCTCAGTTTCGCGCTAGAATAGCCACTCCTCCCGTCCCCTTGGTCTTATAGGGCCAAATGGATGGACCCCACATCCAGAACCTCTGAGCATTGTTCCTGTCCTCTTCACCCTTACAATTTAGCTCCTCCAGGATCACGAGGTCGTGGTTCAGATGATTCATGGCATCAAGAATTTCTTCTCTCCTTTCTTGTTGTCTCAGACCCCTCACATTCCATGTTAATATTTCTTTAATTTTAACTGAGCCATTGATATAGAATATAATAAAATAACAGAATTCCAATGAAAAATTAATACTAAAAATCCTACTCAAATCAAATATTTGACTGTTATGGCTTCGGCGACGTCTGATGTGTCCAATTTACTTATCTCTGTGCCGTTTCCATCTGTTGCACCATTTGGTGTGCGCCAGACAGGTTGGATTTTTGAACCTCCATTAATTCTACCTCCTCAGGGTTCGGGTCCAGGAGGCAGAAAGTACTGGCTGGGTTGGCATACTCTGGCCACTCCTGATCATTATACAACCAAGAGAGGAGGGTAAATAGACCCTAGGGCAGGGGTGTCAAACATAAGGCCCGGGGGCCGGATGCAGCCCCCGGAAGTTTTTTATCCGACCCTCAGGCATTCCGCTGCTGAGGTGTTATAGCTGAAATGGCAGCCCACATGAAAATTGGGCTTTCCCAAATCTTGAAATATGATCAAGATTTGTGTACTTTTTCTTCTGTCATTTGCAGTTAATGAGTTTCTATACAAGAACAGGGTCTGATTTCTGGCCATTAGCTGCTTAATGATGTCACTTTCTGCTTAATGAGATCACTTCCGGCCCTCAGCTGGAGCCCTGAATTCTAACTTCGGCCCTCTGTATGAAACAAGTTTGAGACCCCTGCCCTAGAGCATCTGCAAGCCCTGTGCAAGGGTTTGTGCAAGAGTTCACATAGAGTTCAGCAGGTCTTCTAGCAGTCTTTATGCATTGACATGCGTGACAGACGACGCAACCTCTTGCAGAAATGGAAAGACGTCTTTGGATTCCCATTTCACTTTTTTAATGCAATGCTCCAACAGCTCTTTCTTGACCTGATGACTCCTTCTGCATGTAAAAGGGCTCTTCTGGAATGGACCTAATCCAACAACTCATTTCAAAGACAATTGCCCCTGTTTATAATAGTTGCACGTTGCTCTCATTTGGGATGTTCATGATCAATTTTTTATTGGTTATGGAGGGGATTTGAAGAGGTTGAATTGTGTATCGGGCCATCTAGAATCAGCTCAAAACTCAGTTTATAAACATTTTGATTGAGAACATAGTAACTAGCAATGATATACTTTTAAAAACAAGAAATCACAGGGAGAAATGGCTTTAATCTTATTTTAAGAAACAGAATATGGATCCAGTGGAGCTGAGCTCTGCCAGTCCTGCCCCCTTTCATCCTGCTCCCTCCCCTGCCACACCTCCTCCCCCCTCCTTCCATGTCTCCACCCCTTGGTGGTCTAGGCAAGCCACCAGGTGGCAGACCGCATGCCCTGTGCCGGAGCTGGCCCAACGCAGGCTTACACTGGGCTAGCTCTGGCACGGGGCCCACAGTATGACTCGCAAACATGCCTTACGGTGCGTTTGCAACAGTGTGCACTGGCAGCGAGCCGGCGCATGAGGTTCAGAATTGGACCCTCAGTTGTGTGAGCGCTATCAAGTTGGCCACTGGTTTTTTCTTGGTTACTGATTTGCTGGGTGACCTGTTCTATATTTAAAAAAAAATAAAGTTAATGGGGGTGATATCAACCCTACTTGTCGTAAGAGGCGACTAAACAGCCACCGGGTAGATGGGACTCGTCAGCCTGGGAAGGCAGCTCATCTGAGAGAAGGAAAACTCTGATCCCAAACCTCCACTGCCTTGTGGCTACATTCACTTATGGAAAAGGCTTGAGGAGTCAACCTTGAGGCAAAATCCGGAGCTGGAGTCCCTGAGGCAGTTCACGGCTGAACACAGTCACATTCTGGCAACTCCTGCGACGCCGCTGGAACCAGCCTTATTGGCCTCTGCCTTTCCATTGGACCATTCCAGCGATGTGGAGAGGGGGGATTTGCTGCATGGGTAACAGCCTATCCTCCATACCTACTTTACCCAGGCTTCGCGCACTGGAGAGGACACTCTGTTCCAGAACCACCATTCAGAGCGTGACACCATAGTCTTCCGAGACTGAAGGATGCCAACAATCAGCCCTAGTGATGCCACTGCATTTAGTGCCTATGATATTGTCATTTATTCTGTACGGTCTGATGTGGGAGGAGATCCATCATGGGAGTGATGCAATGAGCTCTTGCACTGGGTGACAAACTGTAATGACCCCTCGGCTTGTTAGATATTCCAGACTCATGTAATAAGGAAAGGCGGTCTCAGAGCCCTGCCATCCCAATTATGCAGGCAATGGTTTTAAATCAGCCCTGGACATTGTACATATTACATCTTGAGGAAGTTGTTTCTTGATGTGCCTCCAAAGCCAGGCAGGCCACTGTTTCAATCACTGTCCAATATTCCATTCCCCACAACCCTGAGAAGGGCAGGGCAGGCACCTTGTTATTAATTCAAGGACCAGAGGTGCTCGTGTCTTGAACAGAGTGTATTGGCTGTATCTCATAGGAAGATGGCAGAACAAATGGAGCCTAAAGGCAGAGACCCCATGAATACATAAAGATGAATTTGGCAAGGCTTTCAGGAATCAATCCCTGAGCATCTAATAAGCCATTGTATAGCCCTCTGTATGTCTTTCCTGGCATTTTCAATTACTTGCCTCTTTCTTAACTTATAAAGATTCATTAAATTGGGGGAAAAAACATGGAATCCAAGTTACAAGAGCTCCTAAGGGGTCCATTAAAAAGGGAAAAATGAAGCTTCTCATTTGTATTATTGCTTTTGAAAACAGGCATAGCTGAGGATTTAATGCACACTTGGAGAATTGATTGACATCTTCTGTGATGAGTAAAATAAATGAAACAGAACAGCATGGATTTTTAAGAGGACCGTAATGATTTTTGCAAGCCACAGAGCTGCCTTCTTCTTTTAATCCTAACTCTCCAAAGTCGTCCTTTAGAACTTCAGTGCCTTTATTATCAATCTGACCTGTAACTTTGCCAAACTTCTCCTTTCTAATCAAATGATTATGGCTACATTTTCGGCCTGTGGAGTTATTTTTGCTTTTACCACATGATAAATTATAAATGATTTGATTGTAGTGAGTGATCCAAAAGTCACTCACTTCAGAATAAACTGTGGAAAGGGGGGGAACACTTTTCAATTCACTGTGCTTTAAGGGCCAACTGTGCTTTAAGGGCCAGATAGAAGTTTCTGTTCTATCTGACCTTTGTATGATTTGTTTTGATTTCTGTCCAATTGTCTTCTGCTAAAATCAGGGCCAGACATAGGAGCTGCAGGGTCCAATTTGAAACATTTTTGCAGGGGCCCCACCGCTGTGGGCTCCCTTATTCACTAGGATGAGCAGCAACAGTGGGCCTGGGGCAGGGGCAAATTCAGGAGGGGCCATGGGTGTGTGCCCCCCCCAAACTGTCCGCCTGCAAGGAAGGGCACCTGCTGGGCTGGGGAGCAAAATCGGGTGACAGAGGAATGCCCACTGGACAGGGCGCCAGCAAGATTGGCTTGAATGGAAGCCCAGATCTACCTACTGGGTAGACCTGATTTAACTTACAGCCTCTGTGACCAAGGTTTGGTGGGTGGGTAAACCTGGGCTCCCGCCTGAACTTGGAGCCCAGAACTATCAGGTAGACCTTGGCTCCCATTCCTGCCAATGGCTCCAAGTCCATGAGGAGCCCAGGTCTACCCACACAGTAAACCTATGAGGAGGTCATAAATTAAATCAGAAGCCCAGATTTATCTGCCTGGCATGGGCTCTAGAGTTTGTAGTGATTGTGGCCCACCCCAAACAAAAACAATGGATCCCCCACTGGCCTGGGGCCAATGGTGCGTGGCATGAAGGTGCACTTCCTAGTGACCTGGAAGTAGGTGGTGGTGATGTGATGTTATCACCACCAACTGCTTCTGGGCTCCTCTCCCAGATTTTGGGCCACATGATGCCAGCAGCAGGAGAACCTTCCAGCGGTGAAGCTCTGCTTGCCGCACTGACCTTGTGATGCTTCCTGATGCTAGAGGATTCCATGCCGGATTGTCAGCTACAGCGGGAGGTGCCAGGTGTTGATTATTCACTCTCCACCCCAGTGCAGAGCTCCCTCAGATAAGGCCTAAGATAAGCCTAAGGCCTAAGATAAGCCTAAGGCCAACCCTGGCTTAAATCTCTAGTTTGTTTTTCTGTCATCCCAAAGAACATGTTTTAAGCATTTTCTTAAGGTATTTTTCACATATTTCCTCCCCAAATAGCAGGTGTGATCATACATTGCAACAGACATATTTAAACATGTGAATTTTCCCACAAGGATACAGAATGCATAGCATCCATGGCTGTCTCTGTCACAAAAATCTGATCAGTCAGGAGGAGTCTGGAACCTTGTGTTTCACTGCAACAGAGAAATTCAGGACCTCTCTCTCCAGCAGGATTTCTTGAAAGGCTGTGGGGAATGTTAGCAGCCTCGGATCTTATTTTCTCCTTTAACAGATTTAGATTTGTGACATTTTCAAAGTTCATACCTCACTGGAGATGCCCCCACAAAAAGGAGGCAAGAGGAATGAAATCAAGTCATCTTCATGGCAGTGTGGATTTGCAACCAATTCGCGTGTGTAAGACAAGCTCCTTTCAAAACCCATTCATAATGATGACACAATGAGGTTGTAACACTGTCCTGTTGTAGCCACACTGTCCACTTATGCCTACAACAGGACAGTGTACAACTTCATTGTGCCATCTACTTGGTATCCAAGGTAAGGTGTAGAAGATATATACCCTACCCTCAACCACCCCCTACTCTGCCAATTAAATGCTACACTGCTGCATTAGGTTCCTTTCTTTTCTGGATTCTTAATTCTGAAATAGTAGCATTTTAGTTCAGGGCTGTATCTGTGGAATTCTCAAATGCGCCTGAAATTTCAACTAATGCTACTCATAAGAAACCATCATCACAAGATCACTTACATATTTTTATTTTATTTGTTTTTTATATTTTTATGCTGCCCTTCCTCCAAGGAGCTCAGAATAGTGTACATAGGTGGGAGCTTGGTATCTATTGATTTGGTATTCACTGATTTGGTATTCACTGATTTGACTCACCACTGATACCAGGGTCCACCTTTAAATGCCTCGTAACAAGGAAAAAATACATCAAAATCCAGTTTCTTACCTTCATGCTGTTAAACCACACTGGTTGCAAGCGTCTCAGAGTTCAGGATAGCTTTAAAGAAACCACTTCTGGGTTTCTTGCTCCTCCATTGTCACCCCAAATGCATGGGTATAGACGCTATACCTCAATCAGCCACTAGATGGGGTGAGTAATGGATTGAAATTCTTCCATTAGGTGCAACGGAGAAGCAAGACACCTGGAAATGGGTCGTTAAAGCTATTTTTCCACTGATTTTTAAAAATCCACTGGGGCTTCTGGAACAGAACCCTAGTGGATAACGAGGCACGACCTATAGCTCCTTTTCTCCTTCTGACGACAATCTTGTGCGTTAGTTGAGGATGAGAAATAATGCCTGGCCCAAGGTCACCCAAGTAGCTTCATGGCTGAGCAGGAATTTGAGCCTGGATCCTCCAGGACTAAGTCCAACTCCAAGTCCACTACACCATCCTGGCTCAATCCTTTTACAATCCTGGCATCTGTGACTGAAACACAAAATGTATCGAGATTGGAACGACGGCTGTTCCTGAATGTGCAGAGTGCCAATAAATGAACAAAGACTGTGAAGAAATATACCAAGATAATTAGTTCCCATACAAAACACATTTTTCCCCTAAATAATTAAAAAAAAAGAATGAGAACTCAGTGTATCAGCAATTACAACTGAAAACCAAATGTTTCTAACCTCACCTAACACTGCTGAGTGGCATCGCACCCTCTTTTTCCATCACTCACTTTAATGGGTCTGTTTTTGGAAATGTTTTATGGAGACTGATTTTTTTTGCCCAGCCAATTATTTGTGACCACTGTAACATACCCAATGGCACTCTCACCTCAAAACTCCTACAGCACAATGTTGGAATATTGATTACTCAGTTACTACTTCAGATTTTTCAGACAGTTCATCCTTCTGAACTGAACTATTCGGAGAGAAAGATGGCTGGAAAGATCCTCTATTTTCCTTGCCCGCTGTCATTTCTGGCAAAAAGACCCCCTTACTCTGCCGCAGAATGTCTTTGAGGCGGTTTTGGTGAACATTCACTTTCACAGATGGAACTGGGGTGCTTTTGATGATGGATCCAAAGTGTTTAGCACTTTTGTTTGACCTTAACTTTGATTTGTTCCTTTCACCAAAGTAGGGAAATAGTGTGTTAAGGAGATTTATGACGCGCTATAATTGATGGTTCACGGGAGGAGCTATGCAGGTCTGCTCATGCGGGTGGCTGCGGATAGAAAGTAGTTTGTAGGAACTGAATTCCCGGATTCTATTTCATTGCAACTCAGGAAGCTGCATTATATTTTCTATCAACATAATTTCAATATTTACTTCAAAGGAGTGGATGTTATTGGAGATTTATATCCGAGCTGAGATAAATGAGAAAGCAGTTGTGTTGGCTCCACTACCACTATCTAAGGGAAAGTTAGAAAGTTAGATCAAATCTGGCAAACAGGATGGGTGGGGGGGGGGGGCTGGCTGGCTGGCTGGCTGGCTGGCTGGCGCAGAATTGGAACAATAGCCTAATTTCTGTCAAAATTACTTTCCATGATAATTAGTATAATTACAATTAATAATTATTATTATAAAGCCAAACAATAAGACAAAATACAGTACAATACAATCGCATAAGAGGGAGAAATGCAACAAGCAGCAAATGAAGCAATTTAGCTGCTCAAGCCACACATTTCAACCATGCAGAATAGAGAAATCACCCCAGTTTGGAGAGAGTCCACTGAAGTTTGTTAAGGCTGCCTTGTTGTTATCTGCAAATGTGATTACTGAGATAGTGATTCACCTTTATGTGCTTAATCTTGTAGTTCATGGTTGGCGACCTTCAGTCTCGAAAGACTATCATATAAGCCTACAGCACCCGGTATTCCCAGGCGGTCTCCCATCCAAGTACTAACCAGGCCTGACCCTGCTTAGCTTCCAAGATCAGAGATCGGGCATGTGCAGGGTAACAGTATCTCCAAATCCCGACCCCGGGGCCAGATGCGGCCCATGGCAGGCCTCTATCTGGCCCGCAGCAAACCACTGGTCCCCTGCAAGCCTCTGGCCTGCGCATCAAGGTTGACTTGACTCATGATGTGGGCTCACTGATTCAAGCACATCCCTGGCAGCTGGAAAGGGGTGGCTTAGCACAGCACCTGTAGGTCAACAAACTGGAACTATAGCTGTTCCCGAGCAAACAAAAGACTGAAGAAATAGATGTGAAGAATTGTATGGGAAGAAATTTGATTCTTCACTTCACATGTGAAGAAACTGCAAGGCAGCAACAGTAGGGATGAAGGATGAGGCCATATGAGGTCCTGTGACCCAACTTTTTATGGGGTGAACTCTTCAAGGAAATTTCTTTAGTGACTTGATGGCTCTCAGTGTATCTCCAGTTCTAAATGGATTCTTCCATTGTTCTGACACATTTCTGAGTGGGCAGAAGCTACCTCAGGAAGCCAACCACTTCACTAACTTGGTTCTTTGATTTAATTTGGCTGTGGACTTGGTGAGGACAGGTAGGATTGGGGATCCTTCACATGTGTTGCTAACAACTTGTTTCCTCCAAGTCAGGAAACTTCTTTGAGATGAGTTTGTTCGTAGTGTCATATGCCCTGTGCAAGGAAATTTTGGTTACCCGTGGAATTTTCCAAGGAGCAAGAGTCAGGCAAGGCTCCTTCCAAGCCTATGATTCTTAGGTGGTTACCCATCTAGGCACTGATCAAGTCTAAGGGCACAATCCTAACCTGTGTGGGACAGCCAGGCCACATGGCCTGCACTGTATCAAATGCAGTTTGGGAGTCTGCTGGAGCTCAGCATGTCGAGCCACAGCCTGCCCCGTGGGGCTATTTGGATCTGGGCCAGCTGTGGAAGGCTGCCCAGGCCGGGGTTTAGGATATGGCTTGAGCTACCGCTATCAATCCTATCCACTCTCAGGCTCAATCCTCCAGCCATTCCACCCTTCCTCCACCCAAAAATGCCCCTCCACACTCCCAGAATGCCCTCCCACCACCATCTCCCAAGCCCTGCACCAACCTACCTTGATTGGCCAATGCAGGTATAGGATCTGGCAGCAGCAGGTTGGCGCACATACATTTGCTGGTGCAGCCTGCTCCCAAGTTGGCGCAAACATGCTTTACGCCATGCTTGAAAGACTTGGGAGCCGGCACAGGGAGCCTGCGCCAGCACAAGTCAGGTTTGGATTGGGCCCCCCATCTACTTAGCATCAGCAGGTTTCCTACCCCATCTGCCTTCTAGCCACACATTGACTAAACTTGACCACATGGCCTGGTAGCAGAGTCCTTGCCCTCATTTCTGCCTTTTATAGAAGTCTTGATTTCTATCCGCTTAGAATGTGAATGAGTGCCTCATAAGTGTGCCAATCTCCCCAGCTATTCCAAGTAATACTGTCCAGATAATGTCTTCTGGCTGGATCTTCCCCAGACCCAACTTCACACCTGTTCTTAAAGTAATGTATATCTTGCAGATGAGCTGCATTAAATCTAAAGCTTTGTGTTCAGTATATTGAGCGCTGATTATTTCTGAACAATTGTAGAATAGCCCCGGATCTGGGCTGCTTTTCATATTCTGAATCCAGATTCTTTACCTGGCTTGAAGAAATGATTAGCAATGGGCCCTGAGTGATCCATCCAATCTCCATGTGCTTAAAGGAGCTCATAGGGAGAGTTCAACAAGAGATAATAGAAATCCACGGGAACTGCAAGCTGTTTAGTTTTATGAATTGTACAGTTTACTGCCTGTCTTTCCTCCCAAACAGCTGAAGCGGTCGACATTCCTTCAGTCTACTTTTGATGAATTATTCTCACACCAGAAAAACAGTGTGCCCTTTCCAGTAATGTTTGTCAATATTTTGATTGGAATTGAAAGTCATCAAAGTGCCAACTGCTTCACGTTTTACCTTTCATCTACATGGTGGTGCTAAACATATAGTATATTGCATTTCCAGCCCTGGGGAAAATCCTCCACTGAGTTCAGGATAGTGCACAATGTTCTTCCCCCATTTATCTTCACAACAATCCTGTGAGGTAGGTTGGTCTGAGGGATGGTGGTTGGTTCAAGATAACACAAGAAGTTTCGTGGGAGTGTAGAGGAGTTGAACAAAGATCTCTCAGGTCCTAGTCTGATACGCTCCACCAGCACCAGCCTCCATTCCCTTTACGTGGTGATGACCTCTGCTTCTGCCAGTGATCATGGAAAAACAGCTGGCAGTATTTGGTAGAAAGGAAGAGAAAGGCATGTCCCAGCCCCGTACTCCCTCTTTACTTTCTCAAATGGTGGTGGAGGAGGAAGCAGCAGCTCAGTACAGAGAAAAGAAAGGAGAGAGGCTTGTCCTTCCCTGTTCTCTGTCTGGTGCCCTTGTACACTGCATTGCAAAACAACAGTAGCCTACAGTATGGGAGACGTTCTCCTGGCGCAAACTCACCACTTCTCATTGGCGTGAAGGCTGGATCGGCCCTCTGTGGGCCCATGCACCTCCATGCGCTGGCCCAGGCAACTTCAGAGGAGGCGTATACATGCTTTACTGCACATCTGTGACACTCCCAGGCCGGCAAGAGTGTCTTATGGACACCATCTCGGGACTGCACTCTAAAATAGATTACTTTTCCAGTTAGAAATAATATAGTGGCTGTATCTGCTGACACTTATATCACCTACATAGTACACTTTTAAAGTATTTATGAATAATAAAAATAAGGACGTGAAACGAAAACGCAGAACAAAACCACACAACACAGCTTTTTGCCTTATGCATTTTTTTAATGCACAAGGGGGGGCAGGAGGTCTGGTCTAGAGGGTAGAGCCTCCGTTTGCCTGAAGATAACATCCGAAGGTCGCCAGTTCATCCAAAGGTCGCCAGCACCGTGCGACCTTGAAGCAGCTGACAAGCTGAGCCGAGCTATTCCATCTGCTCTGAGCGTGCGAGGATGGAGGCCAGAATGTGCGACCAGATCAAGAAAGAAACACCTGAATGTTGTGGTTTCTTGAAAGATAGAAACCTTCTTTCAAATTGTAAAAATCCCTACGGGGATTTAAAAATTGCCTGCCTATGTAAACCGCCTTGAATAAAGTCTAAGGAGAAATCTGAGGACCAAGAAAGGCGGTATAGAAATACCTGTATTATTATTATTATTATTATTATTATTATTATTATTATTATTATTATTTAAAAATCACAAAATTTGTGAAAAAATAAAACAATTTTCAATAAACGCTAATTGTAATCTATCAATTAAATTTTTTTAGAAGTTGCATATTCCCCATCCACATTTCTAATGTTCCTTTCTAACAAAATTCAAGGGTGAGACGTATTTGAGCTTAAACAGCCCAATCCAAGCTGACGTTTGCGACAGAAGAACACCGGCTCTGCAATCAGAAGTGGCCCTACAGCAGCGTGCTGCCAGTGGCCAATTTGAAGCTGGCTCAACAAATGGCAGGTGTGTCGGTGGCCAACCACCCCTACCCCCTACTGTGGAGTGCAGAAAAGCTGGCACAGGGGACAGGTGGTGGGAGGAATGCGGTGGGGTGTCTGGGAGGGTGAGGTGAGCTGGAGGAATGGGGTGAGTGGAGGTGGACCAAGCAGCAACTTGTGCCAGGATCCTACCCCTTGCCTTCTCCCCACCCCTCTTCTTTAATCTCCTTGGACTTACCCCAGCAAGCATAAGAACATAAGAACAGCCCCACTGGATCAGGCCATAGGCCCACCTAGTCCAGCTTCCTGTATCTCACAGCGGCCCACCAAATGCCCCAGGGAGCACACCAGATAACAAGAGACCTCATCCTGGTGCCCTCCCTTGCATCTGGCATTCTGACATAGCCCATTTCTAAAATCAGGAGGTTGCACTTACACAACACGGCTTGTAACCCGTAATGGATTTTTCCTCCAGAAACTTGTCCAGTTTGTCAAGCAGCAACTGTCAAGCAGCAACTGTTACCCTGCACATGCCTAATCTTGTCTGATCTCGGAAGCTAAGCAGGGTCAGGCTTGGTTAGTACAGTGCTGCTTCAGCACTGGGGGAGTTAGGATTGGGTCCAAAAGTAGCATTCGTTGCTCAGTGAGAAAGACCATCTTTAGTTATTTTTGAGTTTGTTCCCTTTTACAATATAGTATGCAAATGTGCTGTTCATTCCCAACCCCATTAATTAATTAAAAAATTGCCTCCCACTGATTAATGAATGTTCATTGATTAATTAGTGTGAAGTGAGTGGCCAGTTTTTAATTGGTGGGGGGTGAGATTGCAGTTCTTTCTTAGGTCATCTATTTATTACTATATAATTACTTTGTTACCTCTTTAATTTCAAGTGCATTTTTTTCCCAGAGTGTGTGTATTGCTTATAGGTTTCCTGTTAAAGCCAGGTTCTAGAAAAAAGAGACTTACCTGTATTTTTCTGGAAAACATAAATCAATTAAGATGAAATAGATCAACACTTGGAACGGAGCTTTAATGGAAGTTGGAACATACTGAATCAAGTGAAGTATTAGCTGTCTTCTCACATTCTGGTCTTTATGTTCGGTCAGTTTGTGAACCACAGCATGACTGTACCCACTGGCTTCAGCCCCCCAGCCTGTGGGATTGGCCCTGTCCTCATCTACCCCATTGGGTGGAATGTAAAAAAAAAGTACTGCATACACACAACAGTACATGTATTCATAGAAAGGAATTATATGTGAGCAGAGACCTTTTTGACATTCTACCAAGCAGAATGAGGTCAAGAATGGGTACATGAGTTGATAGCTTTAATTCACATGATGAATGAATAAATATTTGATCTGGGGAGTGAGAAGAAGGCAATGGGCTGTTTAGTCCAATGCCAGGGCATGCTACCCCAGCAACAGTGGTGCCCAGCGATGGCTGGGAGAGAGGTGCCAGCCGTGAGTGTAGCTAGAGGGGGCTCACGCTGGTACGTTTTGCAGGTGCCTCGATGCGCCAAGGAAGCAGCCCCTCTTCCTCACCATTGGAACCATTTGCAGCATTGAGAGCAATGCAACGGCATCTCCTAAACATTCAGGATCATGCCCACAGTGAGGGGGAGGGGCAGCTTACACGGCACATTGAGGCATCTGCAAAATATACCATTGTGGCCCAACCTTTAGCTACTCTGTTCCTGTGGGAAGGCCAACACCAGTAGGAGCTAAGCCTCCAGGCCAGTGGGAGATCCAGCAGCAGCATGCAACAGTAAGGTCCCTGCTGGGCAGCCAGGGAGAGGGATATTCCAGGATGGGAGGATGGCTGGAGGAAAGCAGGGAGGGGGGAAACTGAGCAAGGGAGGGTGGGCCGGGGGTGGTTTAGGCCCAGAAGGGGAGTGACGGTGGCAACCTTGGCTGCTGCCAAATCCTATCCCTTCTTCCCAGGTCTTAGAGCCCAACATGGGTCTTCTTGGTTCTGTGCCAGCTGAATAGGAGCTGCTGAATGGATAATCCTTCTTGTTTTTATCCTGTGGGGCTTGAATTCTAGAAAGATTCTCTTCTCTGTTCTGCAAAGAAAGCTGCTGGCAGTAGAGACAGAAGAGATATGCTTGCATTTAATTTCTGCCTTTGGAGGCCTGAAAAATTACCCATTACACAAGGTCATCTGTGTCATGTAGAGGTAGCCAAGGAAATAAATTTAGATCTTCCTAAGCAAGTCAATAATATTTCCAGCTTTCATTTAGAACTGGGTGCATGTGAGCTCTCCAGGGAATCTGAGCATTTCTGCTCTTGAATATAACTCAAGAAGCTTTTTGGAAACACAATCGAAATCCTAACATACCATAAGCGCGCTGAGTGCTCAGTTCTGTAGCTATTTGGTTTCTAATTTGATCATTTGCCTGAAAGCTGATACCTTAGGAAGCTGAGTGCCTATCAATCTGACCAGGTTCTTTCTATGTCTATGTTGTTGGGTTTTTTTTAAATGTTCTCCACTCACCTTGGTTGGTCTGCGTGCCTGTGTATGTATGACCATACTGCAAAGAAGGCCAATGTAATGCATGGTTAATGCATATTTTATTAAGAATGCAATGTTTCACATCAATATGCTGTATTGATACCATAAAACAATAGCTGCACATGCAGAAAAACAAATGTTTCAGCATAAATCACTATAAATGCTCAGCCAGTGTGACAGCTCATATATTGTTCTCGTTTATCAATCAATATGTCAAGATACCCTGTTGCATGAGATTGAATTAAAACTATTGTCAGAAACAGTCTTTAACTCCTTCGAAACGGCATCTGTTCAGTCCACTTCTCCAAGTTCACCTTTGCACAATGCCTTCTCCCCGGACTGCTCACTGTCCATCAATGACGGGGAAGTAGGTCATAAGTTAACAATTCTTAATTGGGCTTCATTAAGAGATAATGCTGCACCTTGAGCCCCCTAATTATGCCCACGTATTGAACAGCAAAGTCATAACACCAGGCGGTAATGAACTAGTAGTCATGGCATTCACATGCACGGTCACACTCCATGACTTGCTATGGTTCTCCATACCGTCTCAAGTGAGGCATAAAGTGTGTTGCGTAGAAACTGAACAGACGAAGGATGCCTTGGTTAAAAGTATCTTAAGCACGTCCTTTAAATGCCCAATAAACGTTTTGCGAGTGAATGGATAATCTCCAAAGGGTTTATCATTTCAAATTGGTTGCCACTTGTACAAATTTAGATAACAGCTAGGAAGAGTTTTCTTTTCTTTTTTTTTAACCCAAACATGAATGCATTTTAAAAATTCAGTGTTAGAGAATGTGTACTGCTGAAATGTTGGAGCACTCAAACAAAGCACACAAAAAAATCACATCTCATGTGCAGGAGGAAGGGTGGTGGAGTAACAAAGATGTTGTTTCAGTAATCCCCACCCAGAACAATCAAACAGTGGCATAGTGGCAACTTTTGATTTGCAGGAGCTTGGAATGTTGCCCTGGTAGCCACACCCCCATTGAAGCTATACCAAAGCAAATCAATTTTATTTATTATTATTTGAGTATTTATATGTCACCTTTCTCATAGACTTGTGGGCTCAGTCAACTTTTTATTTCTTTGTCAGAGTGTTTTCTTCTCCAGGCAGTTGTATTCCTACTTTGGAACTTATTCTACTTCAACGAAAGATCTCGCCTGTTTGATCTCAGACTCTTGAAGTGGGTCATAATAATATTAAAACAAATGGACAGTGGACCCTCCACAGGTTTGACACCCATGGATTTGACTCAACACAGGTGCCGAACTCATGTTTGGAGGGCCTCAAGGACCTTCTGCTTGCGACCAGAAGTGCCTTTCGCTTGTGTCTAGGACGTGTTCAGTGGCATGGTGAGGTCATGCATGGCTAACTAGATAGAAATTGAATTGTCATTTATATGTTAAAAAATAACTTTTTCCACCTGAAACAAATATGTGGGAATTGTCTCAAGAATGGGGTGACCAGATTCAAAGGGGGTCAGAGTTCCTGTTCCTTTAACCATTGTATAGAGGAGGAGATTTTGGCAGGTGCAGCTCAACATGGAATGGTTTAAAAAGTTACACCTGCCAAAATCCCCTCATCTATATAATGGCTAAAGGTAGAAGTATTCTGTCTCCCCTTGTATCTGGTCACCCTGCTCAATAATCTCCTTCCCCACCAGTGAGGTCTACCTGGGAACTCACTCCATATCAGAGGCTTTATTTCCAGCCTCTCTCCATTAAATACGTATCTGGGGGGAATATCCCAGATAGTCACCCAAGAGAGGTACACTTCTTCCCATCAACTGTCACTGTCTGCATTTGGATGGCCACAGAAGTCACTTTTTTAAGTGTCAACTATAATGAAACAAAAAAAATCTTGCTGATTTAATTTTTATATATTCTACAACATGGATTTGTCAAATATAAATCTTGCCAGACAAATCTCATCTCCTTTTTTGATCGGGTTGCTAGCTTACTGGACTGTGGGAATGTGGTAGATGTAATATATCTTGACTTCAGCAACGCATTTGACAAGGTCTCACATGATATCTTAATCAGCAAGTTGGTAAAATACGGGTTCAATGATACAATCGTTAGATAGATTCGAAACTAGTTGGACGGCCGTACACAGAGGGTGTTTGTCAATGGCTTCGCATCAACCTGGAGGGCATTTTTGAGTGGGGTACCCCAGGGCTCTGTCTTGGACCCTGTTCTCTTTAATATTTTCATCAGTGACTTGGATGAGGGGATACAAGGGAGCCTCATCAAATTTGCAGATGACACCAAACTGAGAGGAGTAGTAAACACAATAGAAGACAGTAGAAGCCTTCAGGAAGACCGAGACAAAATGGAGTACTGGGCTGAAATGAATAAGTTGAAGTTCAACAGGGATAAATGCAAAGTTCTGCACTTGGGCAAAAAAACCAAAGATGCAAGTATTAAATGGGAGATACATGGCTTGGCAGCCCTACATGTGAGCAGGATCTTGGATCACAGGATGAACATGAGTCAGCAGTGTGATGTGGCTGCAAAGAAGGTGAATGCAATTTTAGCCTGCATTAACAGAACCGTGGCTTCCAAGTCACAAGAAGTTGTGGTTCCGCTTTACTCTGCACTGGTTAGACCTCACCTGGAATATTGTGTCCAGTTCTGGGCACCCCACTTTAAGAAAGATGCAGCCAAACTGGAGCAGGTTCGGAGGAGAGCGATGAGGATGATCAGGGGGCTGGAGGACAAGCTCTACGAGGAAAGGTTGAGGGAAATTGCCACGTTCGGCCTGGAGAAGAGAAGGCTGAGAGAGGATATGATAGCTCTCTTCAAATACCTAAAGGGCTGTCATGTGGAAGAAGGGAATAATTTATTCTCAACAGTCTCTGAAAGCAGAACTAGAGCCAATGGGTAAAAACTGCAAGAGAGGAGATTTTGATTAGACATCAGGAAAAAATTCCTGATGGTTAGGGCGGTTCAGCAGTGCCAAGAGAGGTGGTGGACTCTCCCTCATTAGAGATCTTCAAACAGAAGCTCGACAAGCACCTGTTGGAGATGCTATAAAAGGATTTCCTGCCTAAGGCAAGGGATTGGACTAGATGACCTGTTAAGCCCCTGCCAACTCTATGATTCTATAATCAGCTGTTCTAACCGGTTTAAGTACTAGTACTAATTTTAAGGCATGTTCATCGTTTTCTTTAAAGTGCTCTTTTTGTATTATGGTGCATTTTGTTAATTTTATCATTGTAAAGCCACTTTACTATGATACTTTTGTAGAAAGTTGGAGTATAAATCATTTATAGTGATAATCTAAGCAGTCAACAGCAAAAATCCCTCCAGGACAGATTAAGATTTACTCAGAACATAAAATCCAACAATGGATTTTGTGGCCATGTTTAAGATAACTATGATCGCATATTAAAATGTGGGAGAGCAAATACCTCCTCTTCACTTCAGCGCTAGCTGCAGTTGTTTGTAGTAGTAGTAGTAGTAGTAGTAGTAGTAGTAGTAGCAGTAAATATATTCATGTCAGAATTAATTTAGTGGTACTTGATCCTAGTGAGTGCATACAATTGTAATTTTAGAAATATTATAAACATGATTTATGCTCAGAACTGAATTTTGACAATACTGATATTTAGGCTGTGTACTAGGAAGAGATTTGGATGACCCCACCATAAGCCTGGTGGATCATGGGAGACTGCCTTATACCAAATCAAGCCATTGGCCTATGTAGCTGAATATTATTAATACTGGCTGGTGGTGCTTTGGGGGTTCAGAGAGGAATTTGTTCACTATCTACCTGGAAATTGAACTTGGGACTTTCTGCATTCAGAGCATATGCTGTTCCTCTGAATCATGGCACCTACTTGCGCATGTCCCTGATTGCGCAGTAGAGGACCAGCGTGAACTGTATTATCCAAACTGTCCGTCAATCGTATTCTGCCCTGTCTTTGAACTGTGTGCTAAAAATAAAGCCAACATAGTGTTTGAAGTTGCATTTGGACACAGATTAAATGTAGAAGTAAACATTAATGATAGTGTATTTTGGTAATAAAACGTATTTCAGATGGGCATTGATTGAGTGCATCAGTCAGATGCAGCCCAACCCACCTTGCCTCCTGTGAGGTGGGGTCAAGCAAAGGACGCCCCCTCCATAGCTGCAGAGTGGCTGCGTACTGCAAAGTTATTTCCAGTGTTTGTTCAAATGCGGAGAAGCGTTTCTGAGTAGAATAACAGGAAGTTGGATGGTGAGAGAAAATGTTTAGAGCTGTGTGCACAGGAGATAACAATGAAGCAAGCTTGCAGTTTTATAATGCAAAAATGCATAGACAGAATATTACATCTCAATTACACTTCAATTTAATTGCATCCAAAAGTTAATAAACCAAAAGCAGACTGTCCAAACTGTCGTTCTGGGTAGCACTGTAGAAGAAATACTGGGCCTGTGTCCTTGCAAGGATGGAAGTAAGCAATAAGCAGTACTTGATTGTCTTGTGCAGTTTCATACTTCTCAGTGGCCCAATTCAAGAAATAAGTTTCACTTTTGTTCCCTGCTCTCAGCGCACATACAAATTCCTCCAAACTTTTACTGCTTGGTTTCAGTAATATGCGTGGTTGTACCCACCCTGTATTAACATGAACCTGAGTACACTCTAAAAAATTTATCGTAGATACTCACGTATAGTATGTGCAATTTTTTCCAAGTAGTCCAAGTAGTCCAGCTCCAATTCTCACTTCGCCTGATCTCCGGGTCAATCAGAGGGCAGAGCCTTTCCACTCTGAACAGTTTCCTTTCTCAGCTGAGCTCTTGCTCAGCTCAGGCAGGCACCTCCTGAGTTGCTCTAGTTACTTTCCAGGGACATTCCAGCCAAAGTTAACCTTTTCTTCTCCTTCCTTCTGCTGCAGCCTGGTTCTGGTTCTGCTTGGCAAATGTTTGCAAGGCAGGTCTGTTTTTGAATCTCCAGGATGGGACCCTCCTTCCCAGACTACAATTCAGTGTACCGTTACTTAAGAATAACACCCACGGAAAGCAGTGGATCTACTTCTGAGTAAAAAGGGTTGCAAATATCTGATCTCTCTGCTGTGAATTGAATTGCACACTCTCAGTTATGTGTTATGGGTTGTATGCTGTATGTAGAGCTTCTGGCTTAACACACCAGACACCTTAAAGGTGTCTTTGATTCATGGTTCTCCTCATGTCCACCTTAAAGGTGGATTTGATTCATGGATCTCCTGCAGTGGTTCCCAACCTTTTTCACTTACTAACTCCAAATCACTAAAATGGGGAAATTACTTTGCACAAAGAGGGGAGGGATGGGGGAGACTGTAGTTGATCTCAAAGCTGAATCCTAATTCCAATATTCCAGCCATTTTTAACCACTATGCTATGGCAAATAGGTAGGCCACAAATGGTCCATTGGTGTGCCGTGGAATCTTGGGGGAGGGTCATTTATCAGTAGGGCTATTGGAGAATGCAAACTCTCTGCCGGCAGCATGGGCTGCCTTGTCATTGCCCAAAAATTGATGCTGTGTCATGACCATTTTAATGCCTTGTCAGTGTGCCATGTGATGAAAAAGGTTGAAAATCGCTGCAGTATTACAACCAGGTCTATCAATTCCAGAGAAAAATTGTTTAGTAAAATAATACAATTTGGTAAATGTATTGGACAAGACTTCTGGGTAGGATGACACTGGCAGCCGCATTGGCATTGCTATCAGGTTGTACAGACCTGTCATGGCACTCTCTGATGGAGTATTATGCGTTAGTATTGTAACTGGGTCAGCCAAGAGACTGGTCAGGTGGGCTCCAACATAGCTGACCATGAAACCTAGGCCTGCATGGCTCACACATTGTATCTTCAAAGGAGCTTAGGAAGCTTAGGCAGAACAACGGTTTCAGGGTTTGTGTGCATCGCATTCTTATCTTTGATTTCATAAATTCCTACAGGTCGCTTCCATGGTGTGTGCTTGTTTGTGATTCAAACACACAATCTGCAATTCAAAAATGCAGCCACTTGAAGGCTGCTTCACATGGTCAGCTAAGCTATTCATGTAAACTGGCTGCCTGTGAAGAGCTGGCTGTTTTTACTTTGCCGTCACAAAGTGTCTTTGTCTACAGTTCGCAAATCGTGCGCTGTACAATCCGACCTGTGTGGGAGGCTCCTCACACAAATGTGAGCTTGTGGGCTGAGAGTATACATAGTGAGTTATTTCATGGGTGCATGAACTGAAATCCAGTCGACAGGTGTAGGTGTTTTCAGCAATCTCAAAGGGCATTTGACTAGTTGTTTAATTAGCTGCCCTAGTTTGTTAATTTGACTTAGTGAGGGTTTTCTTCTTATGTTCATACTTTATTAGCTGGAATAATACCAGGTTGTAGCCTGGAGAAAGCATGGACTTTGCCTGTGTCTTGCCTGGCTGTTTTCATTTTTTGTGCAAGCTACCAATCCTCAGTGAAAGTTCTCAAATGTTCAGCAGTCAATACTGAAAAGTACTGTAAACTCTAATCAAATGTGACATATCAAATAGCAAAATTGTCAGATGTCTGGTTCAAATATTACATGGTGAATGCTGAGTGTATTCAGAAACTACAGGTGTGGTTTCTGGGGGAGAATTTGATACGGGCACAAAATTAGTTTCAACTCTCAAATAGCATGGCTTGGCCAATATTGTTCGTTACCTTGTAGGCATCTGGGAGTGGGTTGGAATGATATCCAAGAGGCTTGCATGCTATCAGAGTGAAATCAAATAATCAAGTTCAGGAAATAAAATGAGCATCAATCTGTCTTCTTGGCTAAGAATAAAAAAAATTTCACTATCGCTGTGTGTCTGGGACAGAATGAAGACAGTCTGATTCTAAAGCACCCCATTTATACAGTTGTAATTTTGAATCCTTTACATTTCTAGATCTTAAAAAATCTTTTTGACATCGCTACTTCTAAATGTATAAAAATATACAGTGTATGTTTAAACTGACTATAATTTTGAGAAATTGTACAGATGCTTGTGAATGCAGAGAGTTCTGGATTCAGTCCTTGGCCTCTTTAGGTAGGGTTGGGAAAGAAGACCCTGTGTGATGAAAATAGGACAGATATGGGAGGGGTGGGGCCCAGACTGGACACAGTGCTTCATGTCGAGCAATTGTCTTTTTTCTCTTGCACTTCCCCTTATTCCTTTCCACTGATCAGATTGGGGTTTAACTGGGAAAACAAATTCTTTCACTGGCACCAATGTGAGTCTAGACAGCAAGATAGGGAGAGGCCGTCATAGGCAAGCCTCTCCACCAGGTTAGCAAAGACCTCTCTGAATCTCAGGAGTTTTACTTGAAACAAAACAGTAGCAGAAGTTGAGCAGTCTTGGTCAGCATGGCAACCCACTCCCTCCCCAATGAACTGAGGTCTGGCATGTAATCCGTGGAAAATTGGAGCATATTAAACTATCTAGAACAGTGGTTCTCACATTTAGCACTGGGACCCACTTTTTAGAATGAGAATCTGTCAGGACCCACCAGAAGTGATGTCATGACTGGAAGTGACATCATCAAGCAGGAACGTTTTTAACAATTCTAGGCTGCACTCCTACCCACACTTACCCAGGAGTAAGTCCCATTGACTATCATTGTTAAAAGAATATACATAGTAGCTTGTTAAAAGGTCTGTAATGTTTCCCCAAATGCAGTCACATATGGTAGCATCAAGTCTAATATATTAAAAATAAAATATTGAAATGAATGGGGACCCACCTGAAACTGGCTCGCAACCCACCTAGGTTTGAGAAACACTGGTCTAGAAGAACCTTTTAAAAACACAGCAGGGAAAAATACACATGGTGCAAATGGCAACCAGAAGATGCAAAATAGGGAAGGGGTAGTTAACCAAGAAAAGCACCACGGTTAAAAAGAGAAAGCAAAACAAAACATTAAACATGAAGTAGATCTCTGGATCTTTTGAGCTACTCTTTCTTACTCATGCTTCTTGCACTTGCACTTGCCCAAGCCCCCTGCAGCCCCCCGGGGGTGCGGGGAGCCCTGTGTGACCTTCGGCAGGGCTCCCCAGGTCAGGGAAAGTGACAGCGGAGCGATCATGTCCTGCTCCGCTAATCTGGAAATGGTGTGCAATCGCCCCACTTCCCCTTTTGACCAGGCTGCAGGGACTGAGGTGCAGGGACTGGGCTGCAGGGACTGGGGTGCACCCTCCAGTCCCTACAGCAGCCGTCACTGGCTGTGGGGAGCCAGACACGAGCGCCTGCAGGGCTCCCTGGGTCAGGGAAAGTGAGAGTGGGGCGATCGTGCTCCACCTCCACAAAAAAGGAGCCCATGCAGCCAAGCGCCAAGCCCCTGCAGCCTCTTGTTGCAGGGGGTACCTCTGGGGTAGGTACCTCTACCTCTATAGGGGGTACATCTGCGGTAGGGGACGCTTGTTGCCCTACCCCAGGTAAATACACTGCAGCCCAAATGGGTCTCCTCAGAGCTACGCCAGCTGTTTTGGTGGCTCAGAGCCTAAGAGGCCTGTGTCGGGCTTTCTGAGCAGGGAGGGAGCATAGAATTTGGCAGCAGTGTATGGCACTGTCTCCACCACTCTTGCATGCCCAATCCTCCCTTTGACTTGCCTTTGTCACCCAGTTCTGCCCTCCCTCCACCTTCCCCCTCCCCCAACAAGCTGATCCACCAACCAGCAGAGAAACTTACTGCCGGTTGCTCCTGCAGTGGGTCATTCCTGCACAGAGGCCCAACGCTGACTTGGGTTGGCCTCAGTCATAAGGCAGTGCTGCCTTATGGCACTTTTTCAACACCATACACCAGTGGTATAAGTGTAGAGCCAGCACTGGGCTCACTAGGATTTGACCCTAAATAAATACACGCGCAACATGGCAACAAAATCTTGGCCAATGCAGATGGCCAAGGATGTGTTGATTGAGCAGAGACACTGTGCATGACATGAGTCTTTTACCTCTTCAGATATACCCACTTCACATCAGCCTGTGAGATGTAAGGCATGCGTGAATAGATATCTAAGGAGCACTTCTAGATTATTGGTCTTTGGATGGCACGCTTCTAGATGAGACCTCTTAAGATGAAAGTTCAGACTTCCTTTTGGCAGAGCCAAAGATTTGTACCAATTGGATTTGTTTGTTCAGGTGCCCCATTCTTGTGTAAGCCCCTCCAGAACAAGGCCACCCTCCCACAGAGTGTGAAAGGCAATTAGAGCTCCTATTCAATTACAGCCACAATGCATGCGACACCAGCCAAAGTGAAACTGGCCAGCTAAGCTGCCGTCTGTAATTGCCTGTAATTGCAATAAGTGCCTCTCTTGTATTGTCACTTCTCTTAAATCAGCGCCACACAGGGAGCTCTGCTGGAATGATTAACATTGTATTTCGGAAAATAGGCTTCACATCATGGACTATATTTCTTTATGTATATGCACAACACACAATGAACTCTTATTCCAATAGGCCTTCTGGGCAGTACTGGTATCGAAATGGAGTTTAAGTTCTGTAGAGAACTGCTGACATTTTTGCTTCATCATTTGGTCCAAATTGGGTTATAAGCTGACATAAAGGCCCATAGAATTCCAACTGCAAAATTATCATAAGAATATAGCCTTTTAAAGGGGGGGGGGGGAGTTGATGAAACTGAAATATTCAGGCATACATTTTAATTTGGCTACAGATTAGGGCTGTACTGAATGTCCACCCATTTTCATTTTGTACCTTTCCTCCAAACCCTTAATATTCTCTTAATGTTCAATTTTGCTTTAAGCCTTTTCACTGCTATTGTTTCTTCAGCACCATTTTCCTTCCTATTTTCTTTCCAAACTCGTTTTTCATGGATGATCCCAGCCAGTCAGGGATCATGTAGTAGATGGGAATGACATTATGGTGCTACACAGCCAATCAGACATGGCTAAGTGATGATGTAATGGCAAGTAAACAAAGCCACAAGAATGGGGGCAATATTCCTTCTTCATCTCCATGGGTGATTCAAGTCCTGTGGGTCACAGTTTCTCCTCACTCTGTGAGCACTGTGGCTCTTTTCCCCATGACCCTTAAAAAATACTTAAAAAGGGAGTACTTTTTAGATGTGACTTTAAAAGTTAATGAAAAGCCCCTTCTTTTGCCTCAAGGCCCAATCCTATCCAACTTCGGGCCTAGATGCCTTTAAAAGAGAATTGGACAAATTTCTGGAGGAAAAATCCGTCACAGGTTACAAGCCATGATATGTATGTGCAACCTCCTGATTTTAGAAATGGCTACGTCAGAATGCCAGATGCAAGGGAGGGCACCAGGATGCAGGTCTCTTCTCGTCTTGTGTGCTCCCTGGGGCGTTTGGTGGGCCGCTGTGAGATACAGGATGCTGGACTAGATGGGTCTATGGCCTGATCCAGTGGGGCTGTTCTTATGTTCTTAACTTTCCAGCATTGGTGCAGCTACAGTGCAGACTCAAAGTAAGGGAACAAATGTTCCCATACCTTAAGGAGGCCTCTGTGTCTGCCTTCCCACCACAGGATGCAGTGCGTGTCCCATGGTCACAGCTACACCGGCACTGGAAAATTGGATCGGATTGGGCCCTCAGTCCTATAGGTTTCTTGTTTAATTGATGCTTCAACTGAGAAGAGAAATCTCATGTTTTATCAAACAAGAACAATATACAAGGTTGCTTATTTCTGGTGTGTGTGTGTGCGTGTGCATGTGTGTGTGTGTGTGTGTGTGTGTGTGTGTGTGAGAGAGAGAGAGAGAGAGAGAGAGTCAGCCCTATTTATTTGTAATGTTAAAGACACTTTCCAGAGTATCACATTACAGTTTCTTTTAAACTGTGAAATGTGATACATACTACCAGAGGCAGCGAGGGATATATAAATGTTCTATCACGTTTTTTAGCTGATAGATTTATGGCAGTTCAATCAGTAGTACAGGACTCTCTGGTGTACGCTCTGAACCCACAGGTACAAGACAAATTTCAGGGAATGCAGCAGCTATTCCGGGCAACAATCACTTCTCACTGTTCCTTTATGACTAACAGTGTGCTTGCATTATCCCGATCACCCAATTACAGCGGGCCTGGCCTGGCCGGAACACATGAGCTCCTTCCCCTGAGGGGATTGGCGGAGGGCTGTGGCTGGGGGGAGCAGAGGTAATTTAAGGACACAGCCCCCCCTTGCTTCTTTGCTCATGGGTGGATACCCACCCACCCACCCATTACGCAGTCTGAGTTGTACTGGTCGCCATTTGGGGCTGGGTAGGAATTTTTTGCTGCCTGTCAAGATTGGACGGTGACAGGCAGTTTTTTTGCCTACCCCTGACTGCTGTGGGGTACTGGGCTGCGCCCCTATTATACAATCGGTCACTTTATGCTGAAAACACAGGTCATGGTTCAGGTCATGGTCATGTGAAAACACAGGTCATGGTTCAGGTCATGGTCATGTGAACACAGGTCATGGTTCAGGTCATGGTCATGTGAAAACACAGGTCATGGTTCAGGTCATGGTCATGTGAACACAGGTCATGGTTCAGGTCATGGTCATGTGAAAACACAGGTCATGGTTCAGGTCATGGTCATGTGAACACAGGTCATGGTTCAGGTCATGGTCATGTGAACACAGGTCATGGTTCAGGTCATGGTCATGTGAAAACACAGGTCATGGTTCAGGTCATGGTCATGTGAACACAGGTCATGGTTCAGGTCATGGTCATGTGAAAACACAGGTCATGGTTCAGGATGTGGACTCACCTCCCTGCATTACAGTCTCTGCGCATGAACTGGAGGTTGTCCATGACTTTGTGTACCTTGGCTCAACAATCTCCGACACTCTTTCTCTCCATACCGAGCTAAACAAGCGCATCGGTAAAGCAGCTACCACGTTTTCCAGACTCACAAAGAGAGTCTGGTCCAACAAGAAGCTGATGGAATATACCAAGTTCCAGGTCTACAGAGCTTGTGTCCTGAGTACACTTCTGTACTGCAGCAAGTCATGGACTCTTCGCTCACAACAGGAGAGGAAACTGAGCGCTTTCCACATGCGCTGCCTCCGACGCATCCTCGGCATCACCTGGCAGGACAAAGTTCCAAACAACACAGTCCTGGAATGTGCTGGAATTCCTAGCATGTATTCACTGCTGAAACACAGACGCCTGCATTGGCTCGGTCATGTTGTGAGAATGGATGATGGCCGGATCCCAAAGGATCTCCTCTATGGAGAACTCGTGCAAGGAAAGCACCCTACAGGTAGACCACAGCTGCGATACAAAGACATCTGCAAGAGGGATCTGAAGGCCTTAGGAGTGGACCTCAACAAGTGGGAAACCCTGGCCTCTGAGCGGCCCGCTTGGAGGCAGGCTGTGCAGCATGGCCTTTCCCAGTTTGAAGAGACACTTGGCCAACAGTCTGAGGCTAAGAGGCAAAGAAGGAAGGCCCATAGCCAGGGAGGCAGACCAGGGACAGACTGCACTTGCTCCCGGTGTGGAAGGGATTTTCATTCCCGGATTGGCCTTTTCAGCCACACTAGACGCTGTTCCAGAACCACCATTCAGAGCGCGATACCATAGTCTCTCGAGACTGAAGGTTGCCAACATTACTTACTTTATGCTGGCAGGTGGTGTGGTAGAGGCATGCTTGGGACTTTGGAGTGCACCTTCAGACAGCATAGGCAGGGCAGAACCCAACAGCAGTCCTCAGTGGCTCAGCGATATGAGGACATTGACTGGGGCCCTGGCCAGGACCGCGGGGGTCCTCCTCAGAGATTCAGCGGCTCAAGGCAGCACAGCCTGCAGTCCGGCTGCCTTCCCCTTATGGGACAGACCTGGATGAGCTGCGTCGCCCAAGAACGGGGCACAGCTTGGAGTTGGATGCACATCCTGCCTGGGGGACAGAGTTGGTTCTGGGGCCGCCCAATGGTCCCGCCTCCGCACTACACAGGGGTTTCGCGGCCCCTGCAACTGCAGGTCTGAGCCTCCTTTTTCCGTATTAAAATGCTAATAAAGCGGCCCTTTCTCCCATGTGTGTTGTCTCGAGTGTTCATTGGACGGTGCCCAGACAAAATCTAACTTTATTTGACAACGACTGCTCAGATTTATCTCCTGCAGAAATGTGCTAGCAGACAGCAGGAGAATACATTGTTATCAACAAAGGAAGCCAGTACTAACACCAGCAGCCCAATCCTATCTGGCATCTGCGCAAGGGATACAGGGCTACCAGTGCAGTGTCTCCTCCATCCTATGTGCTAACCCAGGGAAGAGGCCAGGCAAGAGGGTGGGGAGGGGAAATTCTTACCCAGGTGTTGGCTACTGCATGGTCTCCAATGGGACTCCTCAAATCTACACCAGCTCTGTTGCTACTATAGCCCTGAGGAGGCTGTTGGGGGTGTCCAGACTAAGATGGGGTTTGGATGACTGCTAGCTCAGCCTCATCCTGCCTCAATCCCAGCCCCATCCCTGCCCCTTCTCCCCTTCCACCAGAAGAACCCCACCAGCGGCTGGTCTGCACCGCATTGCTGGCAGCTCATGGTGGAGGGACTGCCATGATAGCTTTGCCCTTGTAGTGCCAGTATACCTCATGGTATGCTGGCATTTTTGAAGGATATGATTGGGCCATAAGCTGTTGAGGAATTTAGGGCGCAATCCTAACCCCTTATATGTCAGTGCTTTCCAGCATTGGCATAGCGGTGCCAATGGGACATGTGCTGCATCCTGCAATTGGGTGTCACTCACGGAAGCCTCCTCAAAGTAAGGGAATGTTTGTTCCCTGACCTCAGAGCTGCATTACCCTTATGTTGGTACTGGAAAATGGGTTAGGATTGCGCCCTTAGTGTAGTGCCAGTTCTTAGCAGAGTGCTAGCTCCAAGGACGGCCAAAGTATCCCAGAAAGAAGGCAACACAGACAAGGCAGATGTCCACCACCAGTCTGTATTTCCAAAATATTTACAGATAAGCAGTCCTTTCGCAGCAAAACAGCAAAAGTATTTACAGCCACAATTGCCCACTCTCTGACATAGACTCCTGCTCTCTTCTACTCCATATATCGACACCTCACAGGTATACCTGCCTTGCTTATATAGTGCTGTGCACCAATCACAGTGGTGATGACCTCATTGCATTACCTCATTGCATAACCTCATAGTCTTATGATTGATTGCATCATCTCCCGTGGTGCACTACCCTTCCATTCACTTGTATCACAGGTACCTTGTCACTATGACTCAGCACTTTTCATACATTTTGATTGGTTACATGGAGTCACATGGAGTCACAGAGAGATACATACACACATTTACATGAGCTTAAGTTTAGGCCCAGACATCAAGGCCTTGCCCTGCTCAGACTGCAAATTTCCTCAGGGGTGTTTGGCAAAATAGTCCTAACATAAGCAATTTCACAAACATAGCTACATTGGGATTGGGTGGGATAGCTCATTACACATTTACCATTGGAACAACTGGCCTTTCTCAAGCTAATAAAATCCCTTTTGCCTACCAATCCAGAATATGCGGTTGTTCATGCAATGTTTTTAATGAACACAGACTGATACTGATTAAAATATGTCACATAAATATATGTTCTATTTAGAAGCAAGAACAAAATGAACATTGACAACAGATTGCTCTAAACACTCCAATTCATGTTCAAGTGCTCAAAAACAATGACTAATCCAAGAATTTGAAGTATTTTCTGCTTTCAGTAGAAGAATATAGACGTGCCCCCGTATCCGAGGGGGTATCTGAAACCGCGGATACAGGCGAATGCCTCCCCCCCAACCTCCAGAGCTGAGGGGAGCTCTGATCACCTCATCTCCAGAGGGTCCTCTGAGCTCAACAGAGGCCGCAGACTTCCATCCTCAGCCTCTGCCGGGCTCAGACTGAGTCCTAGAGCTGAAAAAAGTCACATCCAGTTTCTCCGTGAAACCAGAAGTAACTTTTAAATACCTTATAAGGCATTAAAAATGTCATTTCTGGTTTCATAGAGAAACCAGAAGTGATGTTTTTCAGCTCTGCTGGGCTCAGAGGACGCCTTTGGAGAGCAGCGCATGTGGGGTGTGTGTGCGCAGGGGTCCTACGGATCTGATCCGTGCATAACTGAAACTGCATTTTGGGATTCATGGGTACAGGGACGCTTCAGTATTCTATCGTTCCATTATGCCTTATGTTTTGGACATCCACATTTATATGCAATTGGAATTAAATGCCAGCCATACTGGGAAGAAGAAATTGTGATCCAGTTAATTTTTGACTTCTTTTTTTTTGTGTGACTTGGTTGTTCCATTTATCCCATTCTCCAGGGAGTGGGTTTTATACCTCCTTGTGCCATTGCAGCCACAGAACTGTCCTCTCCCAAATAACCTTGAAAATGAATGGTTCTGGTTTTAGAATAGTTAGTGTTGTTCTCTGTCGTGAAAGGAAACTGTCATAATGAGTGAGCACAATGAGTAACAAACATTTGCGTTTTTATAATACGTTGTATTCTTGCAGACTTGCCCCAGAGAAATTGCTGGTGCAGTTCTCAGAAAACCCTCAAGTTCTTGCTAATTGACTGCAGCTGTGATTCTGTGGTTGGGAGGGATCAAGATGAGTGACCAACAGTAGCCATAGGGGAGGAGGTCCTTTTCCAGAAGCTTCAGCTGGTCCGAATTAGCTTAGAGCTAAGTTTAAGGTACAAAAAACCCTGCAGTTGGGAGGGGAGAGCTGTTCATTGCCATTCCGTCATGGATATCTTGTTCATAACAGTCGTGGTACGACAGGTAGAAGAGCTACCCCGTACTTGTGCTCAGAAGTTGGAAAGATCTAGGTGAGCATTAGGAATAAGTAGGCTTAGGAGCATAGCTTATTGTCTTAGCATGGTGTGTGTAATGTATTTATTCTCTGAAGTACCTGAATGACATTCAAAGTAACATGTAACCTTAATTTTGTTCTTTAAATAAGCCATTCTATGGGCTTGTGTCAGTGTCAGTACAAAGGAACTGGGTTCATCTAAGTTTGACCTAGGCCACTCTGTGTGGAACAAAACCAGACTCTTGAAGCTTGAGGGCACAATCCTAACCAGGTCTACTCAGAAGTAAGTCCTATTTTGTTCAATAGGGCTTACTCTCAGGAAAGTGTGGTTAGGATTGCAGCCTGAGTCCTTGGAGTTTGGGGAACTCAGTGGTTGCAAGAGGTGAAGAGTTAGCCCGTAGGACGTAAGAACATAAGAACAGCTCTGCTGGATCAGGCCATAGGCCCATCTAGCCCAGCTTCCTGTATTTCACAGTAGCCCCCCAAACGCCTCAGGGAGCATGCAAGACAACAAGAGACCCGTATTCTGGTGCCATCCCTTGCAGCTGGCATTCTGAGGTAACCCACTTCTAAAATCAGGAGGTTGCACATGCACATCATGGCTTGTAACCCATGATGAGCTTCAGCTCCCCCTTGGATTGAAGGACACCCCTCTTAAGGTGTGGTGGCACCTACCGGAAGGCAGTTTGCCCTGAGCACTCCCACCTATTTGGTCAGTCAGGTGAACATGCACAAGAACTTGTACTCTGTGTTTGGCTTATTTGCCTGGGAACTGTGCCCTGCTCTCTCATGGAGTGTTAAGGCCCTTGAGATGGTAAAATACCCAAGAACAAATTGGGAACATGCATTTTTGACTCACTGGGGGTGTTTGGCTAGCGAACCAGGAGTGTATAAGATTAGTCAGAGAGTTCCTGGATTGTGACAATTCATAATCAAGCACAATATTCATGGGCTTTTCTTACTTCTCCATGTTGCTTTCTTTTCTAAAGTAAAAAAAAAACAAAAAACCAACGAGTTTGTTGACCATTTTAACTAGGATAGTTTATGTTATTTCTGTGGTGTTTGATGCCTCGACGGGCATTTTTTTTCCCCTTAAGCAACCTCTACTGTATTTTACCACACTACTAATTTGTCCTCAACAGTACCTAATTTGCAAGCTTCTTGGCCAGATTCCCAGATTCTTGGCATGTATGTTTGTAAATTTGTTGTTTTCCAGTTTCCTGGGACCCTATGTAGGAAAATAAATAGGTTTAAACAAGGAAGGCAGCATTTTAACACCTGTTTGAATCAGGAAACCCAGTAGAATCTTCTCGCATGAAGGGACTTTCCTCAATATGCATTGGAGCTGCTGTAGTACCCAAATCAGAAGCAGAGGAAACAGAAGCCCTGGGAAGATGGCTTCCACTTGTGGACTTTGCCGTGACAGTTTGTGACCACCTCCCCCCATCCTAACACCAATCATTGCTCACCTGCTATCATTTTAGCAGTGTTTACTACTTAGCACTGGCTTCACTACTGTTCCATATGGGCTGTGGTTATTGTGATGCATTGACTTAGGATACCCAACACTGCAAAGCATTCCTAATAAAAGTGACCTATTCACCCTATGACAGAAGGATGGTTAACTCACCAGATAGACCAGGGGTGTCAAACTCATTTCATACTGCGTGTCCCTAAGCAGGAAGTGATATTATCACAGCCAGAAATAAGCACTTTTTTTTCTCACTTAGGAACTCATTAGCTGCAAAGACAGAAGAGAAAATATTCAAATCTTGATCATATTTTCAAGATATAGGAGAGCCCAATTTTCAAGCAGGCTGCCCTTTCGGCTCTGACACCTCAGTACAGCTCAGCAGCTGAGAGTAGCTGATGCGGGTGCTGAGAGAGCCCAAGGGCCAGATAAAGAACGTCTGTAGGCCACGTCCGTCCCCTGGGCCTTATGTTTGACATCCCTGAGATATGATCTACTGTACAAGGCAGCCGTGGGGGGCATGGATAGATTTCACACATAAAAGAACACTTTTTTAAGCACACAATGTCAAATATATGTGCAGAGCTGTGTCACAAAGTTTTACTGCCAATGGAGTGCTATCAATGCAAGGGCTGATTCTGTTCTAGTCTATGCATTGACAGTTCTTCCTTCACATTCTCAATACTGAGTGACTTCCTGTTCATACAGATGTTGACATGAGATGAGGAGAGAGTATGGGGGGCATCAGTGCTAAAGCCTGGTTGCTGGGAGGGGGCCCCTATGCCATCCCCACTCAGCACATGATAGCACATTGTGCACTGTCATTGTTACTAAAGGTTTAAGCCTGGTAGGTTCTTTCATGGGTAAGAACATAAGAAGAGCCCTGCTGGATCAGACCAAAGGGCCATCTAGTCCAGCTTCCTGAGTCTCACAGTGGCTCACCAGATGCCTCAGGAAGTGGGTGCACGTCCCCACTCCCCAGCCAGTTCCCACATCTGGCTGACACCTGAAACCACCCCGGGGGGGATGAGAGCTTACCGTTCTTGGTATGTCTCAGGATCACGTCATCTCCTGTTTCCACAATAGGCTGGCAGAGTGGAGGACTGCCTTGGAACAGCAGTGACATCCAGTCCAGCCACAGAAGGAGCCCATATTTGCTATAAACGACATAAAAGGTGCAGAATTGTACTGAAGTTTTTAGTCATCCAGTAGTTATTCTGACCTCATCTTCATAATACTAGTGTAAAGATCTGCAGTGCTATAAATACTTTTCCCACTGGAAAATGCCGTTATGCTCAAAAACAGGTCATTTATCAAACAAAAGACATTTGCTCAGGATACAGTAGAAGGAGTCTGAAATTGCCCTATTAAGACGGTCTTAACAACTCCCGTAATGAAACATTACTGCCGTTAAAGCTGTGAGCTTTCTATGATTCAAAGTAGATGGAGCAAGTAGCAACAAAAGGTAAAACAGCTTTCGAGAAGATAATTATAATTTAAATGAGGGCCTCCTTCACTCCACGATGAGTGGAGTTTTGGCAATACGGTTCTGCTTCCGTTAACATTCAATAAATACTTGCTCCATCTCACAAGCGACTCAACCAACAACAGTGTTATTCTGTTTCTTAGAATCTAACTCCTATTACGCGGAAGGAAGGCTTCATTGTCCTACGGATTTCTATGGAGGTTGTAACAGCATTGGCTATTACATATCTGATAAATAATCACTTATTTTTTCGCTCCCCCACCCTGCTTTCTGCATACAAGAACGACGCACACACGTTTTCTGTGCACAACAGGCTCGCTACCCCTGGATGCACAATATTTCATAAGACCATAAGCACATTGTGATCTGCAGCTTCAAAACTGCAGCATTTCTAGTTGAGTGAACCTCTTCTTACTGGAGGTCACATTTCAATTATTGCAGATGTGACCGGACTCCTTTCTTGAAGCTGATTACAGCAACAGGGCAAACCTCCATAGACTGCCATTTTGTGATCCGTATGTTCAACCCATGAGAACCAGAGACTCCATTAATAGAGTCTTATTGTAGAACTGTGCAACGGTATTGTCTGTGCAACCACATGATTCAGCATTTTAGATTGTCAATAAGTCATTGACAATATTTGGGAGGAAGGAATAAATGGGGAGCTTGCCCGAAACATCAGGTCTGAGGAAAGGAGACATCTTTTGTATAATTTTATGCCCTGTATGGGCATAGTATCAATGTGGGATGATGAAAGTGATACGAACAAGACAGAATAAGAAGAAATGAGTTTTATACTAAAGACACAGTGACTTAAACTGGAGCTCACGCTTTGCCTGGACTGATACTGGGCTCTCTCTGCCAGTCCCCTCTCCCAAGGGAAAAACCCCATAATGTTGGGGACTTTACCGGGAGGGGGTTCGTTTTCAGGGTATGCAGCATCCTCAGTCCTTATAGTCGACTTATAGGCGAGTGCCTGCGGGAATTTATGGGTGGGCAGTGTCCACTACTAAGTCACTTTCAGAGTGCTAGCTGAGGAGACTCCCTGCCTCTACTGGCTGTGGATGTGAGGCTATAGCTCAGGGCTAGAGTATCTGTTTTACATGCCAAAGGTTTCAGGAGTGACCCCCAGCAGTGAACCCCAGCATTGTGCGCAGAAGGCCAGTGCATCTACCCCCATGACTGACCTCCTTCCATGCAGTGGGTGGGGCAACACCCTGAGCAGTGGGTGTGGTAATGCACCATTGACCTACCCCAAAGGTATTTGGGCTACAGCATTTGATAGATTAGAGATATTTCAACACAGTTTCTTTCATTGCACTCTGCGTGAAATTACACATCGAAAGATATGTAACGTGATGGTATTATTTGAAAATAACAAGATTTTAAAAATTTTGGCCAGTAGTGTTACCCTGCAGATGCCTGATCTCGTCTGATCTCGGAAGCTAAGCAGGGTCAGGCCTGGTTAGTACTTGGATGGGAGACCGCCTGGGAATACCGGATGCTGTAGGCTTATACCATAGTCTTTCGAGACTGAAGGTTGCCAACCAGGCCAGAAGTGGTCCCATGCTCTCACCATGCTCATCATCCTGGGCGGCCTGCAGCCATTGCACCCTTCTTGCAACACCACTGATCCCCAGCATCTTCATGGTGGATGGGCCAAGAATCTTACTCAGTATAAGGCTCTTTCCATGTTCTTTTATCACTTCCCAGCACCAAAATTTCTTTCCCATCTCACTGGATATGCAACAACGGTCCGCAGCTTTGCCTAGTGAATCTATAAATGTTTATTTATTTATTACGGATACAGGACAAGGAAATGGGATGGACTTAGGGATAGGTCTACACGGGTTACACATCAGGATATGGCCTTGGGTTACAGCATGCATTCTTAGAAAATTTTCAAACCAACATGCCTAGTGAATCTACACGCTGACTGCCATTGTGACTGTAGCAAAAGGTTTCAGGCCTTCATCAAATACTGAAAGGAACTGAAAAGTCATGTCGACAGCAACAACCTAGATAAGAACCAAATTTAGCTGAACACATCTGATTACTGGAACAGTCTTTATTTGCTTGTTGGTTTTTATTCCAACTTTTGGCACCAAAGGAGTCCTCAAGGCAGCTTACCAGTTGCATATATAACAGTAAAATAAGCATAAACCCCATATCAATAAATCAAGCAGATAAAACCCAGTCGAACAGATGTACTAAACAGATCACAAGGGTAATAAAACTTTCAGGTGCTTTCTGAGAAAAGCCGAAACATGTCAGCCAGTAATCTAAAAACAAGAAGAGAAACTGCTTAGCGAGTGCCTAGTGAGGGATCTGGAGAGCAATATCAAAAAAGACTCTGCGTTTGAGGCTCACTCGTCTATAGCACCAAAAGAAGGTGTCCATCTCCACACAAAGACTGGCTTATATGGGAGTCCATATTGGGTTTATGAGGGTTGAATGAGAGTGGACAACTCTAGGGACTATATGAGTTAGAACAGACAAAAGAAAATATTTCTTTACTCAGCATGTAGTTGGTCTGTGAAACTCCTTGCCACAGGATGTGGTGATGGCGTCTGGCCTGGATGCCTTTAAAAGGGGATTGGACAAGTTTCTGGAGGAAAAATCCATTACGGGTTACAAGCCATGATGTGCGTGTGCAACCTCCTGATTTTAGAAATGGGCTTTGTCAAAAGGCCAGATGCAAGGGAGGGCACCAGAATGAGGTCTCTTGCTATCTGGTGTGCTCCCTGGGGCATTTGGTGGGCTGCTGTGAGATACAGGAAGCTGAACTAGATTGGCCTACGGCCTGATCCAGTGGGGCTGTTCTTATGTTCTTAAGTCACAAACCTGACAGTCTAAGGGCACAAGCCTAACCTAAGTCCCTTGTGCTGGCCCAGGAGTGTTGCAAAAGTGCCTTAAAGAACTTTTGCACCACTCCGGAGGCAGTACTCAAGTTTGAAGTGATAACTAACAGTCAGTGGTGTTGTACATGTGTCCCTTGGATTGTTTGAGCTACGCATCTCAGGAATCTTTGCAAATATCTCATCATTGTTAAGAAAACTAAGGGCGCAATCCTACCCTGCACTGGAGCAGGCAGGCCAAGAGGCTTGCACTATATTCAGCGCAGGATAGGGGCCCAAAGCAGCTCAGCCAGAGGCAAGGGGAAACTTTTCCCCTTTCCTCCGGGTAAGGCACCTTTGCCCCTATGGGTCTCCTCAGACTTGTGCCACCTCCTGAGGTGGCACAAGTTCAGGGAGAGCGGAGCAGCTTCAAGCCGCTCTGAACCCCTCGGGATCGGGGGTTGGGATCCCTGATAAGTGCTGGATCCCAGCCCCACCTCCCGCTCCCCACCTGCCCGCCCTCCCCCTGCCCTGGAACACCTCCCTCCCACTTCCTCCCTGCCCACCCCAGAGCCTTGCATCAGCTCACCACAGAAGCCACCATGGAGGCTAGATTCAGCCTCCATGTGCCGGTGCACCTCTGTATGCCGATGCGGCTTACGCTCAAGGAGGCACAAACATGCTTTACGGCACGTTTGCAACCCTCCTGGGCCGGCACAAGGGACTTATGTCAGCCCAAGTGAAGGGCAGGATTGCTCCCGAAGTCAGGCTCAATACTTGCTGTTTCTCCCCCTCTATTTTTCCTCAAAATGGAAAGCACTTCTTGGTTCTTTGGCCATGTTCCTAGGCCAATAGGGTGATAGTCTTATTATAACTAATAAGAGATTAGGTTTTTCCCAGTGTCAGTGCCACAACTCACTGCACCACCTGGCCTATAAGTATAATCTCCGGAGCTTCCTTTTGAATCACAGATGAACACAATATATCATATATAGGATGTTTACTAAAAATAAGATGCCATCCATCATGATCCTAACTGTATCAACTCTTTCCGATCACATTTCTCAGCTTGTACCATCTGGTGGGATGTTATTTTAGAAACCATTTTCAGGCATACCTGCACTAATTCAGTTTAAGAAATGTAATGGCACGGTGCATTAATAGCACATTAGTGCCATGTCACATTAAACTTGTTTCAGGCTCCAGAAATAGCTTATTACTGATATGATAAAATATTATGCATACCCAAAAAATCCATTCATTTCTGAAACGCTCTTAATATGCACTATGCAATTACTGCATTAACCACTAAAGCGTTCAGTACAGCTAATAAAAAATCTGACATGGCACATTGCAATCAATTGATGAATAAAGCTAATATTTTAAGAGAAATGAGTTCCGCTCTCAAGGCAGGTGCTGTGCAAAGACAAGTGGTACAGGTGAGTGAAATATTTAATTAATTACCCACATTGACTTGGTGGTCTTCTGGGTCAACGGTATCTGTAGAAAGCAACCTATCACAGTTATGGACCTGCCCCCTGTGGTGTCCTGGGGCTCAGGTTCGCTATGCCGCCCCCTTCTGCATCACACCCCCCTGCCCAGATACTTATCCAGTGTAACGGAGGCTCACGCAGCATTCATGGCCTCTCGGAAAGCCTTCTGAGGCTTTCAACGCGGTCTTCAGTAGTACTTCCAGGAAACCGGAAGTACCGCTTAAGGCCACGTCAGAAGCCTTAGAAGGCTTTCCAAGCGACCATGAATGCTGAGTGAGGCTCTGTTACGCTGGGTAAGTATCCGGGCGGGGGTGGTGGTGTGATGCAGGGGAGTGGCATAGCAGACCTGAGCCCCAGGACGCCAGAGGAGGTAGGACCGTAACTGCAACAAGTTGCTTTCCACAGATAATGTTGAAGGCTTTCTGAGCAGTCCTGAATGCCTCACGGATCTTCGTCTGCCCCCAGAATGGCTCCAGAGGGCAGGCAGAGGGAGCTCAGTGGGCAGAGGCGGTGACCACGTATTTATTTTATTTATTATTTTCACATTTTTATACCATGAGGCTGAGAGAAAGTGACTGGCCCAAGGTCACCCAGGAAGCTTTGTGGCTGAGGGGGGATTTGAACCTGGATCTTCCAGGTCTAAGTCCACCTCCCAAACCACTACACCACCCTGGCTCTCCCAAGTGGTGCTGGTCCTGCAAAAGGCCCACAGCTGCAGCGCCTGGGGCATTTGACTCCCCCTCCAGACCCACTACTCACCTGTCAGGCATGTGGTTTCAAGCCTTTTGCCAGATTTGGCCCTAGAAATAGAGAAGATACAGAAGAACATTGGTGCAAACAGCTCAGTATTAGGGAGTAGAAATGAAGGATGATGTATTGTTGATTCACAAAAGACAGGCAGAAGTTCAGCAAGCAGGTCAGCCAGTAATTCATGCAAACTGCAACAGGTCCTGAAGACAGCAGGAAGTGAATTGTGATTAGTTAGTCGTAGATGCCTGGCTTCCCTGCTGAACTGAATGCTGATTTATGGAATTTCTGACTGGCTCACAGTGTCTGGAATTCTCTTACCCAAACCACTATTCTGAGGCCACAGGTAGCCAGTGCCTAGTAGTCCTCTGAATGTGTCTGTAGCTGTTAGTGACCATGATCTAGATTGGATGAATAAATATTAGTTAAAAAAAAAACTTGGAACACAGAAAGGATGAGATAATTTTGCTAACAGTGATTCAATTTATTTGATGGATTTGCTACCTACTTTCAGCAGACATTTAAAAGGAAGAAAGCTGTTTTCTTCACAGATAGAAATGTCCTGAAGTCCTAATTAAAAATACAAAAATGTTTGACTTTGAGTCCCTTTAAACTATATAAAACAGCAAATAAAATGGAGTAAAGGGAGTGGATTTCAAAGATACATTTATATACCTGAAAGAAGTGAGGAAGGTTAGAGTCTACCAGAGAGAATCCATGGTCTTTGATTTCCATTTCATTTCTCTGTTTAGTGCCTGGTGAATCCCAGTGGCTCCATGATTTTGACTTACTGGCCTGTTCTTTAAAGTGGTAATGATATTGGTGATTATGTGCAGTAGATGTAAAAATTGCCTTCATTTTTTTTTTTTTTAAGTTGAGACTCATGCTGAGATCTCATGTTCAATTTTCCAACTTTGAATTGGCTGATCTCAAGGAGTCCCTTTGCACCTGCTGAAGGATTTCTAAATAATGCCACTTCATGTTTCTTCCCCCTCTCCTCCTTGAATTATTTTAAAGCAAGATGTTCTCTAACAGGATTTATAACTTACCATTAGAAATCCTCTTCATTGCTTTTTAGCCCTGTAGGATTTCAAAGGGATTACGAAAGGGATTTTTTATCACTAGGGAAATATGACTTTGGCTATTATATCTTAAAAAAAAAAAATCTTAAGCATAGCCTGTCAACCAAGCAAGCAACACATTTTTATTCCCCCCAGATATTGTTCCTTGGAAGGCAGGAGACATTATAGGGAAGCATTTTAATTTTATACCTGAGCTGGAACAAAAGTGTGGCTCAAGGATAAATACCTGTGGACAGAAGATAGCATGCCATTTTGTATTTGATGGTGCAATCAACCAGATTTGAATAGGTTTCATTAACAACTTTCTGCAGATAGTTCCCTATGCCATTGTCATGAAGGCCAACATTCACAACTGAGTATGCTTAAACTAAGTGACATATTTGCACTTAGGTGTTTCTTCATCTGCTTCTCTTCCTGCGCTTGGCAGAGTCAAATTTTCTGGGTTCCTCTTCTTGTAACGAAAAAATAATTCAATTGTACCACGGCTCAATCCATGACCTCCACCACTCTAAGGGAAAGTTCATACAATACGTTTTGATAACCAAGCTTGTTCTCCTTGGCTCCCCCCCCCCCCGGTCTTGTTCCTTCCATTATCATTTGTACACACCTGCACGTCAACTCATTGTTTTGCCAAGTTTAAAAAGGGAACTGGAGAGGATCCAGGAAATTACCGACCAGTCAGCTTAGGGCCCAATCCTATCCAACTTTCCAGCACTGGTGCAGCCATGCTAGCAGGGTGAGTGCTGCATCATGTGGTGTAGGGGCAGTCACAGAGGCCTCCTCGAGATAAGGGAGTGTTTGTTCCCTTACCTTGGGGCTGCATTGTGGCTGCATCAGAGCTGGAAAGTTGGACAGGATTGGGCTCTCAGTGTTTCTTCTGGGGAAACTGTTGGAAAGCATAATTACAGACAAAAGTGTCCACAGTAAGGTTGATGTGAATAGTAGAACAGTCCCCATGAAATGAAGCTCTGTTTGAGAATAGCAGCAGTGTTGCACTTGTGCATAGTGTCCTTGTGTGAGCCAAACCGAGTCTGTGGACTTCACTGGAGCTAGGGGCAAAAAGTAAGATGGCCACAATTGTTGATAACACCACACTGTTCAGGGAAGGATGTTTTTCTTGATCTTTCCTGCAGTGGCGTCCTTAGAGGGGTGCTGGCCGCACTGGATGACGCACACTGGGGGGGGGGTGACACCTCTATTTGCCAATATTTTTTTAAATCTTGGTATTTTTGAATACCATCATGTTATATATCAATTGATGTGTAATTTCATGCAGAATGCAGTGAAACAAACTGCGTGGAAATATCTCTATTCTATCAAAAGTTATTGCCAAAAAACCAGCAGGGGCAGGGTGATGGTACATCATCAAGCCCACCGCCAAGGACATTGCCCCACTCACTGCATGGGAGGGAGTCCAATATAGGGGTGATTCACTGGCCTCCCACACTGGGTGACATAAACCCTACTGACGCCACTGCTCTCATGATACTAGAACCAGGGGACATCCAATGAAAGAGATTGGCGGAACATTTAGGATGAACAAAAGGAGATCCTTCTCCACACAGCACATAATTAGCCTGTGCCATTTATTTTCAAAACATATGGTGGCAGTCACTAACTTGGATGACTTTAAAAGGGAATTGGACCCATTCATGGAGGATGGATTTAGCAGCCGTCTGTCTTCGAATACCAGTAATACGAGTGTATGATTAATGGAGGCGTTAAAGAGTCAGGAATTTAATCAAAAGTATTATAGTGTCCCAGTGTTGTGAACTTTTCTGAAATAGTTGCTGAAAGTTCTTTCCATTCAACACAATACTCGTGGCTCCAGTAGCTGAAGAAGTCTGTGATTCTGCCGTCTCTCAAAATCTAGAACATTCACAGCATCCCTCTGGATGGATTTATTTAAACAATAATTTGATAATGTGTAGTATGATTATGCAGTGTTATTTGGATCTGCTGTTGCGGATTATTATTTCTTATCTTACCATCTTATTGCCAAAGAAAGGGATGCAAAGGGATTGAAACAGAAACAGGGCGGCCTATCCGTGAAGCCAACTGAGACTTTCACATCAGACAGTGGATTGGTAGGGGTGCTTTTCTCTGTCCACCTACTTTACTCCACTGTTCTTTATTCTCCTTCCACTCCCTGTATTGGAGAAGGAAGGGGGGAAGAGGTAGGGCAGTGTTTCTCAACCCGTGGTACAGGTACTACCAGTGGTACTTGAGGTGGTTTCTGGTGGTACTTGTGGGACACCTGGACATCTGCCGCCCAGCAGCAGCATGATGTGATAGGTAGGAGGGTTGGCTCAGTGGGCATAGCCCCAAAGCTCCAAAGCATGCTTTTCATGTGCTCTAAAGAGCCCTCCTGTCACCCTGAGCTGCTTACTGGTGCTTGTTACTGGTGCTTGTTACTGGTGCTTGTACTGGTGCATTTGGCCTCTCAATCCAGATCTAACTGGCGACGATGTCATCACCATTTACTTCTGGTGGTACTTCCAGTAGGTGGATCATATGATGTGGTATGGCAGGGAATAAACGTTGAGAAATGCTGAGGTGGAGGAAATGCTGAGGTGGAGGAAACGTTGAGAAATGCTGAGGTGGAGGAAATATGGAGATGTTGATAGTGCTGAGCCAAGACATTAGAGAGGAGGAGGAGGAGCAGAGGCTGGCACATCATCAGGTGAGGAAGGGCAGCATTTGGCATGCTGCCAAAGGTATCAGGTCTTGGGCCAGGCATGATCATGAGAATGAACTGTTGTGATAGAATGTTATATGAAACAATATACTCATGGAACAGAGACACAGATGTGGACCTGCGGAAACTGGCTTCAAATCTCTGTGGAAGAGGAAAGATGGTAGTACATCAAATGCAAAAATGAAGAGAGCTGCACAAAGGAAGATTGATTAGACCAACCCGTTTCAAGTCTCACAACTCTCCCTCAGGAGCAACTGATTTAATTCATTCAAAGGCGAACAAAAGAAAACTGTCTTCTACTTTGCAACTCGGTAACAGGTTGGACTAATGAATCATCCTTTGCGCACCCTCGAGGTCTCCTCTCCTTCCCCCCCCCCATTCAAATCTCTCTGGAGCAACATTCCTATTGGCCTGTTGGCAAATGTGCTATATTATTTATGACTGATCTCTTCATGTTATGAGGATGAATGAAATAAGGATTGTTATGTTGAAGAGTTTGGAAGTCATTATGGATTATAATAAGAGCTGTGAATTGGGCCTCATTCAGAAAATGACCTCTCAATAACAGCACCAATGTCTTGCGTGTGAAGGTAACTTTCAATCAAAATTGTGGGGTAATTAATCAACTTGTGTTTCTCAAATTCATAGTTCTAAAGCTTAATTGTAACTGTAGTCCTCTTTTTTAAAATATCATTTCTTTACGTCCTGATCAGAAATCCCTGTGAATTTGTTATTCTGTTTCATGTGTGTGCATACATTTCTTTTTATATGTTTTTGTGTTATAAATTATTTAATAAAATATATATTATTGGCAACCTTCAGTCTCGAAAGACTATGGTATCGCGCTCTGAAAGGTGGTTCTGGCACAGCGTCTAGTGTGGCTGAAAAGGCCAATCCGGGAGTGACAATCCCTTCCACACCAGGAGTAAGTGCAGTCTGTCCCTGGTCTGTCTCCCTGGCTATGGGCCTTCCTTCTTTGCCTCTTAGCCTCAGACTGTTGGCCAAGTGTCTCTTCAAACTGGGAAAGGCCATGCTGCACAGCCTGCCTCCAAGCAGGCCGCTCAGAGGCCAGGGTTTCCCACTTGTTGAGGTCCACTCCTAAGGCCTTCAGATCCCTCTTGCAGATGTCCTTGAATCGCAGCTGTGGTCTACCTGTAGGGCGCTTTCCCTGCACGAGTTCTCCATAGAGGAGATCCTTTGGGATCTGGCCATCATCCATTCTCACGACATGACCAAGCCAACGCAGGCATCTCTGTTTCAGCAGTGCATACATGCTAGGGATTCCAGCACATTCCAGGACTGTGTTGTTAGGAACTTTGTCCTGCCAGGTGATGCCGAGAATGTGTCGGAGGCAGAAAAAACAATCTGCATGAATTGACGGGGTCAAATGACATACTGCAACAAAGTGCATATGACCCTGTATTTTCTTTCTTTCTTTCTTTGGTTGATAGCTTGCCTCTGAGAGATGAAATAGGGTAACACTATAGGTTGGGGGGCTTTATTTGCCCTTGCTGCAGTTCCAATCCTGATTGCCTCTCCCACATGCTGTTTTAAATGGGGAATAAACCTCTCTCAGTGGTTTAACTTGGCCAATCAGATCTGCATTGGGGACGAAGTCCTAAAGCTTCCCCCCACCACATTTTTTCCCTAATTTCAAAAACTGCTAGCATGCTAGATACAAAAAAAAGGAAACCCAGAGACACACTACATGTCTAGACTGACTAATTCCATGTCTAGACTGACCCATTTTAGTACAGGTTGTGTCTCGGCATCCATGAGGGTTCTGTTCCCAGAACCCCTGCAGGTGTCAAAAATCACATTAAATGAAATCCATTTTTTAAAAATGTCCCTTTACTTGGTGCTGACCCTACCATTGCGGTGAGCATGAAACTGGGTAACAAAAGAAGAGTCTTACTGGACCAAACCAAAAATCCATCTAATCTAGCATCCTACAATGGTCAAACACCAAATTACATCTCAGGAACTCCAACCAAAGGCAGTCTCCTTCTATAGGCCCAAACATCAGCATACCAGTGCAAGTTTATCTTTTCTTATCTAAAGGGTTGGCTGTAATGCTAGATTTCATAGAATCGAATTTGGTGAAAAGACAGGATGTTTTCTGTAGGAAAATTCAACTTATTTGTGCCTTTGCTAAGCCAAAAGTTGCTCCGACCTTTTCTTCCCTGTAATCAGTCAGCTATATCTGACCATGCCACCACCTGATTGATGCTGATTAAACTGGATAAAGTGCATGACCCTGCAGAGGTTGCATCAAATTCTTTTGGAGCTTTATTTAGTATTTGTATTGCATGATCCTCGCCTTACATTTTTAAAAGAATTTTTTACATTTTCAAACAATCATATAACTGGGGATGAACTATCACATCTGCCTTAATGACACATCAAACACAATTATTTAACCCATTTCTGCCCAGCCCACAGTTGTACACATTTAATCCCTGTTGCATATTTGCAACTTAGGGCAGAAATGGCTTAAGTGATCTTTAAACTATTTTTTTTCCTAGAACATTTTGAAACCGTAGCAACACAGTATTCAATCAAACAAATATAGCCACTAACTATTTTATGGCTGGCAATTTGCCAGGCTTCCTGGAAGCTTTTTCTCTGATCTCATTCCTGAGAGCTTTTCTGGATCGGTGCTGTCAACTTATATAAACAATTATACAAGTTCTAAGAATAAGTGAAAAACCCAAATGGTGGTTAGTCTGTTCCATCCCATCCAGATGGGATGGAACAGACAAACCAGATTCTGATAGCTTCTTTAAAAGAGACGGATCTGCTGTTTGCGATGGAGATGAATCATGAGATTCATGATTTTCTGAGCAGTGCTTTGGATACACACCATCTGATTGGTGACAATTTGTTCAACCGTAGCCAAAATGAAGGTTTGCTTGAAGAAAATGTCAAATTATTTAATTTTGAAATGGAGGACTACAGATCCCTTGGTGCTGGAAATTATGGATGGCTAGAATCAATGCAATATTATTATGAAAAACATAGAACGGATTTTACATTTAGTGAGCTGATGTAAGACTTTGGTGCATGTAAAACTGCTGGAAGGGAGCCATCTGAGTGTTACGCGTTGACCCTTGACCCTTAAATTCAAGTTTCATACAGCTGGTTGATGTGTGTAGGCATCTCAGACATTGCTTTAACACTGCCTGTCAGAAGGGGACTACAACATAACCTCTCTGAAACCACATCCAAGGAAACAGAACCAACAACAAATCTTCCCCAATTATATTGGGATACAAGGCAAGTGAGAGAATGGTCACTCTTGCAAATTCAATGTTTCCAATGATTTGGATTTGTAGGGCACCACCTCTGAAACTACCTTTCTCCCCGGCTCGATCTGCTCATCCCCTGCCCCATCTCCTTTCCATACCACCTACCCCCTGCCCCCTTCCACCACTGTTCCACCCCCTGCATTGGGTTTACTTGCTCCAGCAGGCCTCCCAATGTCCGCCAACACATGCCAGAAGACTCCATCCTTCCTGCCAATGTGCTGGTAGCTTGTGCTGTCCCAAAGTGCTTTATGATTGCTTGATGGCAGCCTGCTCTGGTAGAACACACGTTTCCCCAGTACAGACCATGGGATTGGTCTGAAAGAGAAGCCCCTCATGGTGGTGGGGCTACAATTCTGGAACTGCACACGTTCACTCTTCCATGTGTTCCATTCTCCCTTCTTCCCCCAAAGAAACTCACCCCAGAGTTTGCAAACTACTGTCTTAGGGAGAAGCAAAAAGTAAAGAAGAAAAAAAAAGATTTAAAAAAAATTGCCTGAGATTATACTGACGACTATGCTTTCATTTCTCATTATTGAATATATTTATTTAAATTAACTTTAATCCACTGCTTAAAGTCTGGAATGCAGCTAATGAGAATTAAATCTTTTACATAGAGTAGGTCCAGCTATAACTCACTGGTATTCTACATGCCACCAAGTCTCTGCGATGCCTGCAAGTTTCATTATATCGTTTAACTTGGTCTGTGATTTCCTGGCTTTTCTGTTCTTCTGACACTCCCTTTCTGCAACACAACGTTTTTAGGAAGGCTTAGGATATATGCAGTTAACTCATATCTTGAACTTGTACTTGTTACCCTGCACATGCCCGATCTCGTCTGATCTCGGAAGCTAAGCAGGGTCAGGCCTGGTTAGTTCTTGGATGGGAGACTGCCTGGGAATACTGGGTGCTTTAGGTTTATACCATAGTCTTTCGAGACTGAAGGTTGCCAACCATTGTGATCTGAAGGCACATAAGGCAGGTGCCTTGCTTGAACTGAGTGGTCTGGGATTGAATCTGGTGAGTGTCTGGATAGGAGGCTTCTTAATGACCGCATGTGTTCTGCCTTCATAGGCAAAAGGAAGGAAACCAAAATATTATCTAGTGATACCATTGAAATCCACTGGAACATGTTTCGGATGTGGACATTGTTGGACCATTCACCACTCACCAATCTTTCTTCTGTCCACTTCTGTCCAATATTCTATATATAAGGGGAAATAGTTAATCTATTTACAAATTCTTATGCAAGCCAAACAGAGAGGACCAAACCAGACTCCTCAATCCTGGTTGCTGATTTCCTTCCCAATCTTGATTCCAGACTCTCTCACAGTGGCTGCCCACAGCCTTTCCCTGACCCCATACCATCAGTACCACCACCACCTTGCCTCTAAATCTTTCCTCCCAAAGTGGCTTTTCTTATGAAACATAAGGTCTTGGGGAAATGGTGTAGCTCCGCAATCTGGTACTGAAGGACAATTTTTTTAACACCCCCCCCCAAGGCATTTCTGATTTTTGGCAAAAACTAGAAGTGTCTTTCTAAGGCCTCCAGCAGGCCTTCTGAGAGTCAGTAAGGCTGTGCACAACCTCCCAAGCCTCAGAAGGCATCAGAAGACCTGCCAGAGGCCTTAGAAAGACACTTCTGGTTTTAGCAAAACCCAGAAGTTCCTTTCTAAGGTCGCCAACAAGCCCCAGGGAGGCCATGCACAGCCTTCCTGAGGCTCAGAATGCCTTAGAAAGGTACAGTACTTCCAATTTTTGCTAAAACCAGAAGTACTGCTCTAAAGTCTCTGCCAGGTCTTCTGAACCCTTCTGAGACCCAGGAATGCCATGCCAGGCTTCAGAAGGCTTCAGAAAGGCATCTCCTGACACCCTCTAGGCATGGCACCCTGGGCAGTTGACCCCCCGGCTCCCTGTTAGCTACGCCACTGTCTTGGGGTGTTGCTACATGTATGTGCATTAAGCACCACATACACTGAAAGTGCTCTATTACTAAATTTGAGAACTTTTGTCTAGTTAGAAGTTTCAAGCTGGTCGAAATGTTCCAGCTCGTGCTCGAGTCTAATAATTGCTACTTTCACATTGAAGACACAAATGCAGATGGGTAGAGAAATTAAGTGTTGCGGGCGAGAGAGGGGAAGATGCTTGTGGATGAGATTTGAAAACAGATGAAGAGCTATTTAAGTGGAAGCACACTGTGAGGCTCCTCCAGATGGCTGATGTGACTAAACTGAAAAGATGCAAGGATCAACAGCTGTGGGATTTGCACATGAGATAGGAAATAGATATGAGCAGGGCAGTGGAAGCACACACCAGCCCAGTGACATGAGAGCAAACTCCTCAGAACCATTTGGCAGGAACCTCACTTACATGAGTCCATCTGTAGCGAGTCTTAAACTGGAGGGGTCCTTTCAGGCTAACATGCGCCAAACGCCTGCTGAGTGAGTGGTACGTGTGAATTTGTCATTGAAATCCTATTTAAATCTCTCTGCTTTAAACTGAAACCTTGCACCTGGTCTGTGGGAGCCATACCAAGTTGTAAATATCATTTTCTGATATTTAATAAAAACAGATTGTGTTAGACCAAAATAAACAGCATTAGTACTGTAGAAGCAGTCTTATTCTGATTAATTCTTTCCTACACAAATAGAAAGGTTTAACTCTTCTTGGTGCTGACTTTTGGGGAATCACAATATGAATGAATGAGAAGGATTTTTCCTCTAGGTGGGTGAAGAACTTTTGTCACACCAGTTAAGGCTAACCAGCAGGCAGTGGTAAGTGATAATAGTAGGATTGGGGCCCAGACCATTTAGGAATCTAAGCTACTACTATTGTTCTACAGTAAGGTTTCTTATGGTGCTCCAGCCTATGCTTGTGTTTGTGAGTCACTGTAGCGTCTGTGTGTGTCTACCCCAACAGCATTCTGCTCCATTTTGCATCCTCTTCAAAGAATCATACCTGTCTGTTGGCCATTCTTTAGGTTTCAACATTCAACCATCAAGGTGTTGTATATAAAGAAACAGAAATGATAATGAAAGGGATGTTAAACATTACAGGTATGCATCGCTTAACAACGAGGTTATGTTCTCTAAAACCCTTTTAAGTGCATTCATTGTTGTCCAATCAGCAGCTGGTTAGTGCCCCAGAATGCCTTACGTCAGCCAGGTACCACCCCAGAATGCCTTGCAAAGCCAGGAAGGCAGCTAGCTGGCAAATGCGTGAAAGGAAAACATGTGAGGTGTGGGTTAGCTGGTTAAATTGGCAAGGAAGGAAGGAAGCAGCCTGCTGAGTTCAGCAGGATCACCATCACATATGTGGTCTGTCATTGGCTGGAATATTGTTATATGGTATATATCTGTACTCCATTTTCACCCTCTGCACCTGTACAGATACTCTTTAGCATCTGGCTGGTCATAAAAACCTATGAAGATCCATGCTGGATCTGATCAGAGCCTTTCTAGTGCAGCATTCTGCTTCCCACAGTAGCTAACCAGAGGCTTCATGAAAGCCCTAAAACCTGCAAGAGAAGGATGGGGGGGGGAATCAGAATCCCCTTAGCAGGCACACTGGTGCTCTATCCTCAACTCAGTGCTGGTGCAAGGTTTCTGGAGACTGGGGGGGCCTTCACTGATGCTCTCTCATCATTCCAGATGGCAAATTGTTTGTTACCACTGCCACCAGTCCTGAGGGTCCAGGAGTTAGCCCAGCCAGGTGGGCCCTTAGGCACTGTCTACAGTGACCAAACCCTGACTCCACCTGTGCCCCGCTATGTGAGTTTTGCTCGAAAGGAAAGGTTGTCATACTTACATTGGAAATGAGCTATTTCCCATATTCTGGGGAGAACTATCTGTTTGTGACTGATGCAGTCCAATGTGAACTGGGACTAACAGCCATCTCTAGTTGTGTAGAGTTCCTGCTGAAAGTACTTGAAATGAGTAATCACAATATAATCCTGTTCTGAGTCAGGCAATCTTTAAGATACTTGACGCTGGTGGGAATCTTTTCACCACCTCTCTGAAATACTGCTTCATCTGGCAGTTTCCACAAATGTTCCTTCTGATGAACTCATCCCCTAAAAGGTTTGTTGGAAGTGAAAAGCAGATTGACAAAAGGGGAATTTCATGTTGATCCTTAAGAGTAATCGTGCAATGGACGGCAGCCTTCAAAGTACTTAAATTGGAAGGTGTTGTTTGTGCGTTTCCCTGCTTGAACGCTGTAGGTCCTGCCATTTCTTAAGGCAGCTTGCAATATATGAACCACTACAACAATATTCCTACAATGCAAAACATAACTACTGCGTTAGTGCTCAATGGATTTTGGCAACAGCTATTAAAATCGGTCTTGATGTTTCTGAAAAGCATTCTGAACTAACAATGCCTTAGTTTTCCTTCTTTGGTATTGCCATGTAGAGGTGCGGGCAGAATTCACTGGCTCTTAACCACTTCAAACACAATTAGGCCTTGATTATAACAGATCAGTCCCGAAAACTCCCACCCAGGAAAACACTTGCGTTTTGATTTTCAAAAGCACTTTGTGTGGGCTTGACTGCTTGTTCCCATAGCTTTCTTAAGAGGGCATAGAGCTTACATGACTTCTTTGCTGCCTTTTGTTGATGCAAGGGGACATTGCCGGTGTGATGGTTCCTGCGTATGGATGAATCAGGGGCCAAGATTAGAAACCCCTGCCATTCCGAGTGGCTGACAAAGTCGTCATCACAATACATTCAACACGTCTCTGTGAATGATCTTTCAGGATTTTTGCTGTTTTTTCAGTGTGTGTCATGCACTAATAGTGACCTACACAGAGCCATAACACACTGCCCCATGAGCCGGAGAAGTGACGCCACATGACATTGTGTCACATGATGTCACTTTTGGATTCCCCCAGGAGGAGGGGCACTCCCTGCAGCGGCTTTATGTTCCCCGTTCCTTCTCCTGTGGCAGCTGTCCTTCAAGGGAGCATCCACAGGAGAAAGAACGGGGGTGCAAAGTCACCAGCGCCAACACCATAACTAGGGTGGAGCGTGAGGGACAATCATGACCCTCCCTTGGTATAGCACCTGGGGCAGGTGCCCCTTAGGCTGTACCCTAGATATAGCTCTGGGCCTACAATGAAGTGTCATTTTGATGATGCCTGTGTTAAGTCTGCAGAGCGCTTTTCTCACTGAGGCTCTGATATAGTTGAAGCAAGTCCATTGTGGATTGCCCCTTAAGGGAGTCCAGAAATCTTCTGGGGGGAAAAGACCAGATGACAGAACTACTTTCTGTTTTGAAGCAGCAATCTGTGTGACTAGTTGGGTCTTTATCAGGGATGGGAAGACTTTGTTGTACAGGATCGAAAGAGACCACTGACACCAAGCTAAGTTTAAGGCTTTTTATTAGGAGGAATGGAACCTGAACCAAACAAATCAAAATGACCTTGTCCCAAATTCCTTGAGGCAGGCAGGCACAAGGCAGCAGGACTTAAGGCAAGCCAGACAAAGGCTGGGTGGTCGTTCCCTTCTCTGGTTCTCAGAGGCTCTCCCAGGGGCTCCTTCCAGCAGCACTCTCCTCAGCTCTCCCTCAGAGCTCAGGTTCCAGCTCCGCTCTGCTCTGCTCTGCAGCTTGGTCTCTCCCAGCTCGCTCTTCGCAGCTTCTCTTCCGGGAGGTCTCTGCAGCTTGCTCTTCCAGCTCCTTCTCTGCAGACGCTCCCCAAAGCTCCTCACAGCAGCTCTGTGGCTTGGTCTCTCGTTCTACACAGCCCGCTCTTGAAGCTCCTCTCGGCAGCTCTTCCCTGTGGGTCTCAGAGCTCTCTGTGCTGGTGCAACCCCTTTTATAGCCTCAATGGCTCTGCACACGGCAGCCCTCTAGCTTTCTTTTGATGATGCTGCAGCCTTTTTGCACACGGCACTCAAGTCTCCTGCTCAGCCCCTCCCAGTCCTCTTTCTGTCTCTTCAATGCAGCAGTTTTCCATTTGGTCCTTCAACTCTCAAGGGCTTGTTACAAGGTACTCAGCAAGTGAGCCTATTGGCTCAGCAAAACTTCTTACTATTGGCTCAGACAAACTCAGACAGGCTGTCTATTGGCTCATGAAAGGCACAGCTACGATCCTACCAGGCCAAGTTACAGCAGTCGACTGAGCCCAAGTTCTGCACATATCAACTTGCTGGACCTTTTTCAATTGTATAGAAGCTGCACCTACTGAAATTCTCTCTCCTACACAATACAGGTGCAGTCTATTTATCCACGGATTTTTTATCTACAGATTTGTCTCAACGTGAATGCGGCGGGGGGAACTGAAAGTCACACACACCTTTACCTCCTTTGCCCTGTGCTGGCAGCCCAAAACACTGCCAAAAGTCTCAAAACAGGGAAATAGCCCTGGAAGAGGATCCTCTTGTGAAGACTCCTGGAGCCCCTGAGCAGAGGCATGGCTACAGGTGGGGCTGTGCACTAAGTTTTGCAGAGAGCTATCCTGCAGATTGCAAGCGGCTCCTCCCTCTCCATTCACCTCACCCCTGCCCATATGGCTCCCAACGGGAGAGGCAGGAGCTCTTGCACGCTGCAGGAAGGCTCTCTGCAAAAGTTAGTGCACCGCCCCTCCCATAGTGATGTCTCTGCCCCTGAGCCAGCAAAGAGGCTGAAGAGGGGAAGGGGGGTTGGAAAACCTCTGTAGCCCGAGCATGTGCAGCAAGGTGGAGCGCTCTCTCTCTCACTCACACACACACACTGGGGCAGGTGTGGCAGCAACAGAGGGGATTGCTTTTAAAAACCCAGGGAGTGTTTGCCCAACCCCCCCCCCCCCCCGATGGTGCAGGCTCTTCTGCTCCAGCCTATGGAAATAAAACAGCCCAGCAAGGCTACAATCCTCTCCACACTTTCCTGGGAGTAAGCCCCATTGACTACAGTGGGGCTTACGTGAAAGAAGCAGGACAGCTGGCAACAGGGAGGGTTGAGGGCAGAGCGGAGGGGAGGGCACTGAGAACTGCTGCCTTAGTTTCCTTTCATTCGGAAGTGTCAGGCTGCAGCAAATTTGCGTAACTCTATGGAACTCAGCACAATACGTTTTTTGTTAATCGCGCCAAGTCACGGAACGGAACTAACGCGGATAAATAGGCTCCACCTGTAGTTAAACTCTCTTGAGCGTTTTCGGCGAGGCCTGAAAACACTGTTGTTTAAACAAGCCTTCTGATTTCTGGCCTTCTTAACTTTTTTATACATCTTTTAGTTTTACAGGCTTGATTCCTCGGGGATCTGCACTTTTACTCTGTCTTTTAATCTGACTACTGTTTTTATGGCCTCTGTAGTGTGTTTTTAAATGTTTTTATCTGCTATGTATTAATGTTTTTAAAATCTTTTTTTTTTTAAATATGTTGTTAGCTGCCCTGGGTCCCGTTAGGGAGAAGGGCGGGATAAAAAATAAAGTATTATTATTATTATTATTATTATTATTATTATTATTATTATTATTATTATTATTATTATTAAAGGTCCAGGATCACTAAAGTTCACGGTTTGCCCACCTCTGGCCTATATGATTCAAGGGCCTGAGCAAGCCTTGGACTAAGAACTAGAGACAGCCCTCAGATAAGTTGTGGTTGTTTTGACCCCACCAATCTCTTTTATGCACTGGGCTCGTCCAATGGATTATTAGCAATAGTTGACTATCATAAGAGATCTGTTGTATGCTGTTTGTCTCACACATCCGATTAATCATGATTGTTCTGCTGAAAGCAGTAGAAGACATAAGTTATGGCTAACTTAAGACAGAATTTCTCTCAATGGGACTTAAGTCATGTCCTACTCCATTCATTCAATTTAGAACATTTTTACTCCACTTCTCTTATTAGATGGATCAGTGGTGCTAGCAGCCTTGGAAGTGATGACTTCATTGTCACAATTCTCATAAACTACACTCAAATTCCTAATTAGGGTGGCCACCAAATGTCAATCTGAAATGACTGTCAGTGTTTACTTAAAAAAAATGCATACTGCCTTTCACAAAATTTACAGTATAAATGTAAATGCGATTAAAGCTGATCAAAACAAAACCCAGAAAATGATGGGGGGAGGAGAGGAACCAGCAACTAAATAACAGCTACAAAATATAAATAACTATATAATATATAACTAAATATAAATATAATAATAATAACTAAATATAATAATAATAACTAAATATAAATAGCAGTGGAAAAATATATTGAGACAAAAATGGCTTTTAAACTTTTTGTGGAGCATCAGAAAAGCAAGTCCTAAAAATACAGCCTACTCAAGGGTGTTTCACAGCTTTGGGGCAGTGATTGAGTAGGCCCTGCTTTTGAAATGGACCAGTCTGATCTCCAAATATGTTGGCATTTGAAGTAGGGCATCGTCAGCTGTTTTTAAATCATGTAGAGGTTCATAGGGGAGTAGATGGTTCCCTGGGGTTTCCAGGACACAGACTGTTGTTACATTTGTGAAATTTCTCAGGGTGATTCTCACATCTTCACTCTCAATTATCTTCACAAATGCCATTATTAAAATCTAGAACTCTGGAGCAAAATTACTGTAGGCAACTATATAACAAAGATTCTCATTCAAAACATGCTTGAGTGTTCAACTCGCTGAAGCAGAAAATCTGTTTGATTGATGTGTGATCTACTGGTCTCTAGAGAGCCATCTTTTTCCATTGTCCCTTTGAGTTTTCTGATCTGACACAATTAAAAACAGAAGGTCAGGTTACTGCTCAAAATGAAATGATTTTATGCCACTTACTAATGCTGGTTCCTTGTAGGCCAACTGAAAAAAAAAAAAAAAAGATCTCTCTCGCAGGCTTTCATGCCTCTTGTGATCATCAGATATCTAAAGCTATATTAACATAAACATATTTTCTCCATCTTTTCCATTAATGCTCAGAGGGTGAGATCTAAGCATTGCGTTTCTGTTCTTTGGGAATGGTCTCCTCCTGATGGATCTTATAACTTGATTGCTGAAATAGAATCAAAACCCTCCAGCACTCTGGATAAGATGTCGAGAGAAGACATGGCTTAGTGACACAACCGATGATATTTTTGACATCAGGACCTGTTCCATTTTGACAGTTTTCAGGCACTGACTATTTCTATAATGCTTCTAGCTAGCATTATGGAAAACCATCCAAGCTAGTGGATTGCAAGCTGCCTGCTCCAGGCCAGGATTAATCAGCTTCGCTTCATTTTCTGACTCCAGGTGGCAGTTCCATTGTCACATTACCATTTTGCATTTGGACAACGTGCTGTGAACTTACAAAAAAGAAATTCTACCAGAGAAGCTAGATGGAGAAGCTGCAGCATCTGGGGTTGCAATAGGACCTCCACGTGACTGCGGGACACTACAAAACGACCATAAATGTACAATTCCAAAACATCAGGCATCTTGGCATGTGGTCGGTGCTGCGGAACATGAGTGACCTGGGTTTCATTTTGCGCTGCTTCAAGGAGCATATGCAATAAATCCCAACAGTGTGCTGCCTCTAATATGTATATAAGATATTCTAAATGTCGTATGAGAAAATGTGAAATTTGAAAACTCTTAAAGAGTCTTTCCCACTAGTTCAGCTGCACAGGTGCCTAATGGCTTTTCCTCCATTGCTCTCTAAAACCCTGCCTGCCTCCTCAGTGCCTATGTGGGGTGATTGGGATTGTACCAATTGTTGGCCATGCAACTTGACATCACAGCAGGTGTCCCTGCTGATAACTCCCCCAGTAGCCACACATTCAGTATAAAGGGCCCTCCGGCTCACCAGTCTGGGTTTCTGGTTGCATGAAAGAGCCCTACGTGCATATATCTCCATGTGTGTAGGGCCAATTTCTCTACAATTTTGAATGTGTAGCCAAGGGGAGCATGGGCAGGGTCTGTGATCCCACTAGATTCACCAGTGAGATTTCTTTCCAAACCCTTCCCATTTGTGCAAAGACTGAACTACTTGTGGCATGCAAAGTCATGTAATTAAGCTACCACAGCCACTTCTATTAGGGCTTTTGGAGGGGACAATTTGGAGTGAAGAAGTTGCACAGGTAAAGCGGTTCTTCATGCTTCCCCACTGACTGCCTCTTTCATCCAAAGTACCTGCTCCTGAAGATTTTTTGTCCGAATAGAAGTAGCCATCAGGATTTTGCTACATCCATGCTAGAGAATGCGTCCATGCTACAGTCCCATTAGTGTCAACAGGGCTTACTCCCAGGAAAGGGTAATAAGATTGGGCTGTTAGAGTCCAATCCTGAGCTCTTGCCACTGATCCTCCACTGGCGCTTAGTGTTGTAAACCTGCTGTAAGGCATGTCTGCAGCCCTCGTTGCTGGCCCAGAACCAGAGCTAGCCCAGCGCCAGCTGGTGCTGGACTAGCGCAGGTTGAACACCAGTGTTCCACCACTCAGTGGTCGCATGGAGCTCAGTAGTCGCATGGTCCCAGTGGAGCTCAGCCGCCAAGGGCTGTCACAGAATCGAGTGGCCCCATTGCATAGCCCCTTACCCAGGGGAAGAGGACAAAAGTCCCCTTCCTCTGAGGAGCCACCGGCGGCTGCCCTGTTACATACAGGATGTCATGGCAGCCGTTTCGGCACCACCGCAGTCCCGGCACAACGGGCAGCTCAGGATTGGGCTGTTAATCCTTTTAACAAAACTGCCAATTAAAAATCCACTTTTCATATTTAGGAAAACCTAGCCATCTGCCTTGCCACTTAATCCTGTAAATAAGAGAGGAAATAAAGGGATACTAATTTTATTGAAGCTTTAACTGTAGGAAGCAAAACTGCAGTGTTTCCCTGCTGCTGACAAATACCTCCTCTGACTCCTTTCAAAAACACAATTGCATTCTTGCAAAACTGTGAATTAATGAGCTTGAGAAAATCCATGCCTAAGTGAGCCCAGGTCCAGGGCTCCAAGCCAGTTGTTCATCCTAATCAGGACACAAATCCCTGGGAGAGATTGTCACTGTCTGCCTCACTTGGCCTATGGGTAATATGAAAGCCACAGAGCCTGGAAGATATCCCAGGAAACACGTCAAATCTCACACTCAAATATCGTGATCCGTATCACATCAAAATGCCCTCTGAGATCCTGTGATGACCGGCTCTGTCCGCAGTTTTATCAAGTCACCCCCTTCTTACAGACATACATTGATCTCATATACGAGATCATATACGATCATATACGAGATCATATACGAGATCTCGTACATGCCCCCAAAATGACTCAACACAAGTTCTTATTTGAACTACTTGCCTTATTTGAACTACTTTGATTTTTATGGACAAATGACATAAGCCAGTCCTTGTGACATTTGGTGATAGCATTCACAGTCTCACTTGTTAAAACCTCTGCTGTTTGACCTCTGTCTGTCTGTCTGGAAAGACATTTGAAACTTGAACTGAGATCTCAAGTATTTCTTATTTGATACTCAATGAAGCTTGCATGCAATGAAGGGCTTATCACACACCTAATGTACAGAAAGTTCTCTGTTCAATCCCTGGTACATCCAGGTAGGGAAGAAAAAAATTCCTGTCTGAAACTCTGGAGAGCCACTGCCAGTCTCTGTTGACGTCAGGGATCCAGATCGACCAATGCTGTGATTCAGTATAAGGCAGCTTCCTATGTTACTAATCTGTGAAGTTTTAAATTAAGCAAGACCATACTCACAGTGTACAAGCATTACAATGTATAAGTTCACAGATAATTTGTATGTGCTGGCACCTCATTACCTCCATATCATATCCCACTACTGGTATTTCTCAAGCAGGACATTAAGAGGTGCTCACTGCAAAGCATAGAGACTGGTGGACAAGTTGTCTTCCAGGGAAAATTGACTGCGATTACTGATTTTCTTGGTGATGAACCTAATGGTGAGTTTCCAGGAAAAAAAGACCCAGCGTTCTCTGGAACACCATTTCAAAGCCACTTTCAATAACTTTGAAACCATGCAACAGCTTATCACAGCGGTTCTCAAACTAGGGCGTCACAGTGCCCTAGACAGAGAACCCTTAAAAGGGTGGGGGAAGGGGGAAGGCAGCAACACGAACCCCAGGATTGCACTGCTGTGGGGGGGGGCGACTTTTTTCTTAACCTGCCTTACCTTCTGCCGGCCTTCCTGGGGTGTGGGGAGCCCCATGGAGCGCTCTGCAGGGCTCCCTGCGTCTTTGTAGAAAGTGAAAATAGCTATTGCGGCCCACTTCCGGTTTTGCGATTGCAACCTGGAAGTGGGTCACGATTGCTATTTTCACTTTTTGCAGAGTGCTCAGCGGGGCTCCCCGCACCCCAGACAGGCTGGCAGAAGATAAAGCAGGTTAAGGGAAAAGCAGCCCCGCAGTGGCTCAGTTCTGGGGATCCCGTTGCTGCCTTTTTCCTCAAACGTAACACAAACGCAACTCCGGAGTTTTACTCCCAAGAAGTTTGAGAACTCCTGGCTTATCATCCAATCACTTAAGACCCAGTGGTGTCGCTAAGGGAGTGCGGAGGGTGCGAGGAGTGTGGGCAGCACCAGGTGACGTGCACGGGGGGGGTGACACCACTACTGGCCAAAATTTTTTAAATCTTGGTATTTTTGATTGAACACCATCATATTTGATTTTTCTTTGTAAACCGCTTTGTGTACTTTTTGTTGAAAAGCAGTATATAAATAATGATAATAAACATCATTTGATGCATACTTTTGTGAAACAAACCACATTGGAATATCTCTATTCCATCAAAGTTTATAGCCAAAAAAACCACCGGGGAAGGCACTGGCATAGCTAGAGGGGGAGCGGTGCACTAAGTTTTGCAGGGAGCCTCCTTGCAGTGTGCAAGCAGCTCCTCCCCCTCCCCTTGGGAGCCATTCACCTCTCTCTTCCCCCCCCCCCGCCTACATGGCTCCAAAGGGAGCTACACCAGTGGGGGCAGGGCAACTGTGCATCACCACGTCCAGTACCCAGGGCATTGCCCTGCCCACTGCTTGGGAGGAGGTCCATTATGGGGGGCATGTGCTAGCCCCCTGCACCAGGTAACCCAAGTCCTAGTGATTCCACTCTTAGGACCAGAAGTTTTTTCTTTCCATTTAAAACCAGTGGCTATCCCGCAAGTTTCTACACCGGTGATTTTCAACCTTTTTCATCTCAGGGCACACTGGCAAGACACTAAAATGGTCAAGGCACAGACCATCAGTTTTTTTGACAATTGACAAGGCACACTGTGTTGACAATGGGAGGCTCACATCCCCCAATGGCCCTACTAATAAATGACTCTCTCCCAAATTCCCACGGCACACCTGGGGACCATTTGCGGCACACCAGTGTGCCACGGCACAGTGGTTGAAAATGGCTGTTCTACACAAAGCTCAGTGTGCACAGGATAAGCCCAGTGACCATTCTCAGTGACAGAAGTTGATGATGAATAATAATGGCAGATTTTTTAAAACTATGTACAGATTACAAAGGGAAGGAATCCACATGGAACCCCCCAATCTGTGGCAAATGGACTATATTTGCTTTTGCTATAATGATGACCGCACTAATCAGTTGTTGTTTCTTCATGCTGCTCTTTACGGGTTATAATGGCACCAATCAGTCACAAAGTTTCCTAAGGCTATATCAGAACAAAGCCAGTACTGCCCACTAGTTATCTGCACAGCCATGTTAAGATCCCCAAGCTGCCTTGCCCTCTCTTCTAATAGACTCACACGTGTTTGCTTTCGGGTCTAGCAGAATTGACAGCTTTACAATTTATTGTTTCCTGCCAATGGCATCATAATAGTTTTGTAGACCAAACCGAATCTGCACTTGTAGAGACAGTAACAGTGCCACTTCTGATTTGGGTCCAGCCTTCAGCTATTATAAAAACAGCATGTCATGAAGGAGATAACTCAAATGCCATTTTGGATCTGATGAATTGTTCCCTTCACTTTTTATGATGTAAATTTTGTTTATCACAACGATCCACGTTGCTTTGTTGTTCACACCGCATAGGTTACAATTGCCAGGTAGGGCGGTATGGCTGTTTGGGTGCAATTAAAATTAGAAGTGAGTGTGTGTGTGTGGGGGGGGACTTCTCTTAGATATGACTACAGCAGCCAAATCTACTGTCTGGAAAAGCAGATGGAAATGGGAAAGAAAAGGGCAGTAAAGCAATATGAACTGTCAGGTTGATATTATTATAAGAATCCAAAGTGCCAAGGGCAACTGACTGCAGAGTTTTAAAAAGATGATTTTGTACAGCCAAAACATCTGTGATGTGCTATCTGGTGAAGCTGTTCCTAGTGCTGAATAGCTGAGCATTTCTCTGTCACCATTGTGACAGATTTGGCACTGATTTTGTGGCCTGTTTCAAACATTGACTTAACTGGGCCTCTTTCACCACAGTTGGAAAGCACGAACCATTGTATGTGCCCATCATGCGTGCATCATAATGTGTGATGCCACTGTATGTGTGGCTGCCTCTGAAAGCAGAAGGACGGAGTCACAACTTATTTGCGTAAATGTCCTGGGCATGCTGGGAGGTAACTTTCTAGACTGCTTTGGGAAGCTGGTAGGCTTTTTCCTCTTCAAGCAAGTGATGACTGGAAGAGTGAATGAGCTTCATTGTGGCTCTGCTCTGCTTCTTGAGTACTGGATCATGAAATGGCTGTAGCTCAAGCTACCACTTCCACTGCACTGGCTTGCATTGGGGTATAGGCTTGAGCTCCTTTTTGCTAAAGAGCGTCAGAGTAGCCCTCCTGGATCAGGTCAAAGTCACATCAAATCCAGCACCATGGCCAGTCATGTGACTTGTCTAGTACCCATTGATGGATTTGTTCTCCATGAATTGGAGCTAATCTTCTTTTTACCGCTATCTAAATTAGTGGCCATCACCACATCTTCTGGAAGGTAGTTCGATAAATTATCAGCCCAATCCTTTCCCCATCTGGCAGGCAGGATTTAGGGCTGCCAGTGTAGCCTCCACTACATCCTGCGTGTCAGCAGGGGACCAACCCAACCAGGACAGGTAAGTAAAGTTTTACTTACCTGCTCTGCCACTGTCTGGTCCCCTATGGGCCTACTCAGATATATGCTAGGTCTTTTGATACTGTAGGTCTGTTCCAATGCATGAAGCATGTCAGGCGCAGGACAGGGGTTCCGGATCTGGTAGATGTCATTGCTGCTTCGAACCACCCTCACCTTGCCCCCAATCCACCCCTAGCCTGCTCCAATCCGCTCACTGCTCTGCCCCCGCTGCCAGCACACCTCCATTGAAGACAGTTCTGAGGGGTGCCTGTCTGGTGCATGGCTTCCTGGCCTTTGCACTGGCAGTAGTGCTCCACTGGCTGCAATCCTAACCACACTTTCCTGAGAGTAAGCCCCAGTGAGCAAAACAGGACCTGGTTAGGATTGTGTCCTCAGTATGGCAGGCTGCTGTGATGCAACCTGCAGGAATTGCTGGCGGACCTTATGGCATATCTCATGGATAGGATTGGGCCACAAGAAGTACCTGACACTTTATTCCCTACTTAAAGCCATTTTTGAGTTTGAGAAATAGAAATGTACAGGATGTACAATTTACTCCCATGGCTTTTTCATTGTTCTTTTGGTTGCCTCCAAAACCTATATCCTGTTGTTAGAGATGGATGCACTAGATCAATTTGGGATGAGATGAAGAGGCACAAGACCTTGCATGCAGGATTCAGTCTCTCTCTCTCTCTCTCTCTCTCTCTCTCTCTCTCTCTCTGCTTCATTGTCATTTCTGATCCAGCCCTCCACCTCCTTTTGTATGCCCTATATCTGTTGTATTTAAACCAGACGACTACCCTTTCTCTAATATGAATGGAATATTGGAGTTATTGAAACCTCAGCGCAGCAGAACCCTGCTATGAATATATTTTAAAGCCTTGAAAACATCCCCTGGATTTAAGCGAAATATGTCATCGTTCTTGGATTGCGGTTGGGGCTTAATTGCATTGTCCTGAGAGACGGAGCTTATGTGTCAATTTGGTGTCTTGTCTGGAGGTGCTGCATATTATGATGTTGCCAAGACGGAGCCCAAGAAACTGCTAATAATGAGAGATGGCATTAGAGACACTCAAAAGGCAATTGACACTGAAGGAGCCTGCTGGAGAGCCTCGATAATAAGATATGGGCCTAAAGGGAATATGAGAGAATTCTCTTTTTTTCCTACAAGGTGTCACCACCAGCTCTCTTGCCATGTTTGTTAAATATCTGCTGGGGGATCACTTCAGGGAGCAATGCCTGGGTTTTTCAGACATTTCTATCACAGCAAGCAATGCAACACTTTTTTTTTTCTTCCCAAAATCTTACGAAGATGCAAAAAGAAACTGCAAGGACTTCCAAGGAATCTAGGCAACTACCGCTTGCCTTGGGACACTGAATACATCTTATATTGTAACGCGCTTGTGGTGATGAAGCATCACCGGCATGAACCCATGAATCAGTGTGGGGGGCAGAGGGGAGAAGGGTCAGAGAGAAAATCTGTGAGTGAACTTATTTTTATTGTTAGTAAGGATAAGCAGAGGCGTAACGCATTGCCCAGGCGCCCAAGGCAGTGACATCAATGATGTCATGTGACATGTGAAGTCACTTCCAAGTTCTCCCTGAAGGACGGGACGCTTGCAGCGGTGGCTTCACACCCCCCATTCGTTCTACTGTGGAGGCTCCCCTTTGCAGGAGAAGTAATGGGGGCATGAAGCTGCCGTGTCTCCTCCATAATTTGGGCAGAGCCTGAAGGGTAGTCGTGTGCCCCCTGACATAGCAGTTGGGACAGGTGCTGTTTTTTTGTGAAGTAGCAGAACTGTTTCCTGCTTTCTGCTGTCACAAAGGGCGCCACGTGCTGGCAGAGCTATCAATAGGATTGGACCAAATGGTGAAAAGGATGCGGCGTTGTGAAGTCATCCAGGTCATGATGTTATCCCCAGTTCGCATAATGTTGGAGGGAGGGGGAATCACCCACATAACAAGGCAATTAACATTTTGGGGGAGAAAGAAAAGACTTCAAAGCAACAGGAAAGAAGGGAAATTATGGTAGAGAATGTAAGTCGTTGTTTTGAGAAAAGATAAACATTAAAGGATGAGGGGAAAATATTTCGCACATACCTCAAGGCAATATTTTTGGCCTGAAAATCAAACTGGGTAAACCTTGCTCAGCCCCCCCTCCCCCCAGCAATGTCTATTTTTGATCATTTGTGAGCTTTTTGCGCAGCTTTGGCTGAACTACTGTGATGCTATGAGAGGTTCACACAAGCGTCATGATCACTATGGGAGGAGTCTTAAGGCTTGTTTAGATTTCTGATGGTTGCACTGCAAATGGAAGTGTTCTCGTGAAAACACTCATTCCTTTGAGCATTGCTGAAGTGCACAGAGTTTATACGTGAGAGGAGGTATATACCTATCTGGTCTGTAGGTCCTGTGTGCAGTTAGGGACCATATGGGTAAGAAACATCACTGCTTTTGTGAGGAGCGCAGCAAGAGAAAAGATATTTTTCAGGAACGCTCATGTGGCGATGGAAGGTTCTGAACCAGCCCATAAAGTTGATTTGAACATTACAGAAGGAGCAGGGACTGGTGAACGTCCCTTCTCCACTCCACTTGTAATATTTAAAATGAGAGTCAAAAAGAAATCATTTTTGGAAATCATGGGTCCCACAGAGGTCAAAATGACTTCACATATTATGGCAGGTGGAAACCTCAGAAAACTCTCATGGTTCTGAAAAACCTAAACCGGCTCGAGTAAGAAAACATTAACAGGCATTTGGCAACATCATTTGTTGTTGGCTAGGAGAACATTTTGTTGGGGAATAACAACACTGAGTAGTGGTTATTAGTTGAGTATCTGGTTCTTTAAAATTGAAATTCTATGTGGTCCCTTTAATGGTCTTTTTAAAGGGTGTGTCCCCCTTGCTGATTCCATATATATATATATGTATATATAGCTTCTTGTTTGCTGACTTTAGTAGAACAGGAGAGTGTATTTTAATCTCTGTTTTAGCATACTTGCATGCATCCAGGGGCAGCTTTTTAGGGCTCCTGGTCTTCTAGTTTTAAGAACCTTGCTGAGAGAAATGTTTGTATAAGCCTGCATCAGATTGTAAGTAAACTGCCTTTGGTCTTAACTTTTGGGTCTGAGTTTTTGTTGCCTTGGCTTGCAAGCAGTCTGGGTAGATTGGTTCATTGTTTTTGCCTGAACCAATACATTTCAAAGAGGACTTTCAGTCGATACAAGAAGCAGGGCCGGACTTAGGGCAATTTGAACAATTTGACCAAATTGGGACATGCTCCTGGAGGGGGCCCACACTGGGATGGTAGGTGGAATGCCCCCAACAGCAGCTGGCACCTCACTCTGTAGCAGATGCTCTGGCCTTAAATCTTCTGTGCTGAGGAGAGCGTCCCAAGGACAGCATGGTGAGTGGAGCATTGCCACTGGATGAACCCTCCTCCTGCCTGCCCCTGGGTCTTATCGGCTTGAAATCTCCCCAACCCCTGGAAGCGGTTCCCAGTGGCATCACTGCTGGGTGCCTCACCACTGCCGCTCATCCTGTTGAGTACAGGGGTCCTGACAGCGTGAGGAGCCCTGCACAAATGTTTTGGGTTGCGCCCCACAGACCCTAAGGCTGGCCCTGACAAGAAAAGTTGCATGAAGCTATCAGGGATCAGGAGAGCGACAGCGGTGATGGGGGTCTGGGACCCATCAGGAAATTAGTATTGGAAGAGGTAATTGTAGCTAATAAGTCTATATTATTTGGTAAGTCATAGGGTGATGTAGGAAAATGCATAGAATATTAGGCTTTTAGTGAACTTGGCAACAGTGCAGGCACACCTGCGTTGGCATTCTGACACATCGGAAAGCCCCTGCCCTGTTCTTGTTAAGTAAGAAGCTGCAACCTTGGATAACATGCTGAGTTTGAAGCCCAGTAGCCTGTCAACAAGAGGATGTTATGAAGAAGCGCTTCTTATCAATGTCAATGGAATTTGTGGTTAGCTAGAAAGCCGGCTAGAGACAGCCAATTCCCAAACAGTATAACCTTCAGTAACTCTCTTTGTATTGCAAGGGATTGCGACACATGTTTAAGAAAAAATAGAGCTTGGTAGAGGCGGAGCAAGGGACTCTCTCAGATCTGCTCCAGCCTCAGCCTCTCTGCATCCCTCTGAAATCTGTCTCCTGGCTCATTCATTGTTCTGCGCCTCCTGTTTAGGTCTAAACTTTCTCAGTGCCTCTGCACTCCCACCAAACAACAAGGCCCCAGAAGCCTTGGTTGTTTCCCAAAGCAGCATCTTGAGCTGCTACAGGGTGAGGCCAGGCATCACTGAGGATTAAAGCAGGGAAGTAATCAGGAGAGCATTCTAGGGAACCTCAAAGTTGGAGGTGGTAACTAAGAAGATCAACCACAAACGAGTATAAAAGGATGATGACTAAATAATAAGCCAATTCAAATATGGTATACCAGTCATAAGTACTTTCTCCTGTATCAATGAATTCATGAGCATGACTGAATTACTCTCACCACTAAATGCGTTAGGGAGAACAAGGAGAAAAGGAAATCACCCTTTACTACATTTAACCTAAATTGATTTTATGAACAAAAACATGTTTGAAGATTGTCAAGGCAGAACTAATCTACGTTAAGTGGCGATGTGAACATCCCAAGTGGTGTAAACATATGGCTTCTGGGATTCTTCACAGACGTACCATAAACATCCACTTGGAAGGATGAAGTAACAAAGCAGTCTCTGAATTCCAACACATTTTGGAAAGAGTCTATCAAGCTTCATAATGCAGCAATCCAAACCCTTTCCCTCTGTTGTATTTGACTTAATTAAAATACCATGTGCCTGCTGCTTCTGATGGAGCAATACATGATACAGAGCCATAGCTAGATCTTCTCCTGCATGCCCCTAATTAGTCTTCAGCAAGAGCAATGCATATTGTCAATGGCTTGTTTATCTGCTTGAGAACAGGATATATGTGGAGAAATCCAGGGTTCAGGTAGGACGGGCTGCAGGCACAGGGACTGGTGATTAAAGAAGGTCAGATTGGTTCCATGATTTGTAAAGAACAAGATTGGTCCTAGGCCAGCATTTCTACTTGGTACTTGAGGTGGTGTCTGATGGTACACATGGGACTCCCAGGCCGTCACCGTCTGTCAGTGAGACCAGTAATGTAACACAGCAAACACCAGTAGGAGGCTTGGCTCAGCGGGCAGAGCTCCAGGGCTTATCTGCACACTTGGAAAAGCCCTCCTCTCTACTCTGAGTCTCTTCCCAGGGTTTGTTTGTTTGTGTCTGACCTCTCAATCCAGAAGTAATGAGCAATGACATCATCACCAGTTACTTCCAGTGGTACTCCCAATAGGTGGACCAGGCGGAGTGGTCGGAGGGGGAAAAATGTTGAGAAATGCTGGTCTAGGCTTAAGCAGTTCCAGGTTGTCAGCAGATTCAGACATTCAGGTCTAAGATCTGATTTAAATATGGCCTGGCCGTGCCCAGAGAACTTACCCATGAAAGCATTTTACTCTGCTATCATTTTATTTACATACTCTCATGGCATGCACTGGCCAATACTTACGCAGTACCTTTGGTCCAGCTGAACACGAGGATCTTGTTTGAGAACTACATGCGGTGCAAACTGGTGTCCATGGCAAGAGCATTTCAATGAACCACTTAGCGGCTCTGTAGAAGACTTCCCACAGTAAGCCTGTGGTCAATGTCACCTTAAACAGACACCTTAAAGGGTCTTTCACATCTGTGCCCGTTTTTTGTTTGCTGTAAGTTTTGATTGACAATCTCCACTCTCTTCAAATGTTTATCGACTGCATTTCATTGAAACAAAGGAGTTCAATGTGTTTGCTTACAACTCATTCTAAACCTTTTAGCAAACAGCCATGCTTGACTGAGAGTCAGAATTATCAATGCTTTCTCTCAACATAACCGGCACAGACGTCTTAATGATCCCAGTGGGTTTTTTCTTTTGTTTTTAAAAACTCATTTGCAGCAGATTAAGGGCTAATCCACGTAACCAAATTGGCACCAGGAGACTGTGGGTTGAATAGATCTCTACAGATGTCATTGTGTGGCAAGGTTCTCTTGTGATTATGGGATGACATGCTGGTTCACAACTCAATCCAGAAACAGTGATTTCGACACACGGCCATGATGTTAACAGTTCTGGGAGTCATTTTATGGACCGATATGACTGCAGTCTTTTGAAATCTGTAGGGTAATTCTATTTCTTGGTCCTGCATCTGTGAGTTTTGTTTCACCTCATATATGCCACAGTGATTAATCTCATTACATTTGATCTGCAGAAGTTCAGCCAACAGGAACCATAGCTCAGTAGGAAAGTGCATGCTTTGTATAGAGAAGGCCCCCAGTTCAGTCCCTGATAAACATGCCATTTTCCAAAGGTTTGTCTTGTTTGAGAAAGGAAACAGTGGGATGTTTCAGTCCTATAGTTAGCAAAAATTGTAGGAACTCTGGAAATTGACATTGAAGGACGTCCTTTTCTGCCAGTTTCAGGTCAGCTTCCTCTGTGGAAGTGCATAGATGTGGGTGTGCAGGTCTTCCAAGTATACCTCTGTACCAGTGGTTCTAAAACTTTTTGATCTCTGGCACCTTTTACAGTTCTAAATGGAGTCTCAGAGATCCCCAGAAGACCTCTTTGCATGCACAAAGAGGCACAATGCCAAGCAGAAGGTGGTCACTTATGATGTGCTTGTGGAGCTATTGTAGTGGTCACAGGGAACTTCAGGGCTCCTAGGAGAGTACGTAGACAAACTGTGCTCTATACAGAAGTGGAGGATGAATTTACCATTCTCAGAGATGTGAAGCAAACGACTGTTTTGGGGGAAAGTGAGGAGAACAAGGGTGTGTGTGTGTGTGTGTGTGTGTGTGTGTGTGTGTGTGTGTGTGTGAGAGAGAGAGAGAGAGAGAGAGAGAGAGAGAGAGAGTTCTTCTGTCTGTGTTGAGAGAAAAAAATTCATTGGACAGACCAGAGTAAATGTGAGAGACTGAGCCTGCAATCCTATCCACATGTTTCTGGGAGTAAGTGCCATTAGACAGAATGGGACTTACTTCTGAGTAAACACGTATAGACTTCCACTGTCAGTTGGTGCACCTGTTGCTGCTATACTGGTGCTGAATGCTGTCTCCCCCCACGGAGGAGAATGTGGCCTGTGCTTTTGCATCAAATGTCAAAAATGTCAAATGATCGCATCACCCATCATTTTGTGTTTCTTCATTTTGCAGCTAACAATAATATGGGGAGAGACAATGGGGCTAATGGTGTGTGTATGTGAAGGGGGAACAAGCATAGAGATTCTATCACCAAAAAAAAAAAAAAAGTAACCCCAATACACACCCGTTTCCATGAATTTTCATTAGTCTTTCAGTGCATAATAATAAAGCTGAGGAGAAATGATGATTAGCTTATCTGATCTGCTGAATAAATTGCATCCTAGCGATTCTCCCAACAATAACTGTATTATACTTAGAGATCTGGTTTGACTGTGGCATATCTTTGGTCATTGTAATCCAACTATAAAAATTCCAAATGGAAACTTTACAATATTCCTGAGGAGTTCCCTCCCCCCATAACTACATATCTCCACTCTGCAAAGTGATTCTCATTCTCCCTTTCTCCAGTAGTTTCTTTTCCATTTTCTAGAGAATGGCAGTAAACATTCTATGAATCAAATGTTAGTTTCTGAAACAATTTGTAGTGATTTCAGGTATAATGATTCATTTACTTTCTTATAGGGGGCACAGTGATTTCTGTGTATGGCTGTCTGCCACTGACAAATTTTAATGCATTAATAATCTCCCTTTTCACCAATTTATCAATTAATTAATCAATTCATTTAAAGTACATTTGCATATTATCAGGACCCCAATGTAAGTGTCTTTTTGACGATTCTGAAGGGAATTGTGAGATAATTTCTAATGTCATAAAAGCGACCATTCTTTTTTAGAAGAAAGGTCCATTTTTAGAGCCTCTTGAAGATATATTAGTAATAAGCCAAAATAGCTTAAAAAAAGAAAAGTTGCAATTCTTCTTAAACCCCGCTGGGGGCAGAACATGAGGTTCCACCTCCTTTTCATATAAGCTGCAGTCAGTGGAAGGGAGATAAGGAAAGAGGCTAGTGACCTTGTCTACTCCTCATCATCTTGGCAACCTTCAGTCTTGAAAGACTCTGGTATCATGCTCTGAATGGTGGTTCTGGACCAGCGTCTAGCGTGGCTGAAAAGGCCAATTCGGGAGTGACAATCCCTTCCACACTGGGAGCAAGTGCAGTCTGTTCCTGGTCTATCTCCCTGGCTATCAATCAATCAATCAACAGTATTTATATACCGCTTTTCAACTAAAAGTTCACAAAGCGGTTTACAGAGAAAAATCAAATAACTAAATGGCTCCCTGTCCCGAAAGGGCTCACAATCTAAAAAGATGCAAATGAATACCAGCAGACTGCCACTAGAACAGACAGTGCTGGGGTGAGGTGGGCCAGTTACTCTCCCCCTGCTAAAAAAAGGAGCACCCACTTGAAAAAGTGCCTCTTACCCAATTAGCAGGGGCCAATGGGCCTTCCTTCTTTGCCTCTTTGCCTCAGTCTGTTGGCCAAGTGTCTCTTCAAACTGGGAAAGGCCATGCTGCACAGCCTGCCTCCAAGCGGGCCGCTCAGAGGCCAGGGTCTCCACCTATGCAGATTTTGAAGGTTCCACCCTTGAAGACTGCGCCTGATTCATGTACACATGAATGGCAAATCAGGAGAGACAGGAAAGAAGGAAAAGTAAGCCTTGTTCAGTCTACTGTCTCCTCCTGCTCCCACTCCCCCAGTGCCCAGCTTTTGGGCTTACAGTTGTCATGAGGGACCCAGGCCCATTCATGAGCACATTTTACTCCTTCCCATATCAGGTATTGCATATCTGCACAGGGTCTGGATTGCTAGACAGAAGAATGAGAGGACCTCAGATTGCAATGGGCCTGGCTGATACCACAGTGTATACCTATCTCAGCAGGAGCAAGCAAGATGGCACTCCAAGCATGCCCAGTATCAAACAGCATCACATTTTCTTCCAATGATTAAACAACTAAAGTTTCAGCTGATTGGCCTGCCAATTGAAGTGACTAAACATTGCATCTCAAATTTGATGGCATCCAGTCTGAAAAAGAGTTCTGTATCAGTTCAGAGCTTGTATCCCCTGTTCAGTAAGCTAGGTGGTACAAGTAGTTCTTTGTCCGTTGTTCTTTGACACCAAAGTGTGACTCACACTTTGACATTTCTTTGTATGGTTCACCTAATAATCCTTTGCACCTTATTTCCTGGGTATCATAATAAATAATAATTGATTATTCCGCATCAAAGCCTTTTCATTCTTGGACCCTCATAGACAAGCAAGTAATTTCACTCTGCCCAATTTTCTGGTCTAGTCTTTCTTAGACCTTCCCCCCCCCCCCGTTACAGCCTGATCTTATACCCCACCAGTCCATAGCATGCAGCACCGCCGACGTTCTGTAGTGGTGGTGGGATGTGTGTGATCAGGTAGCCTGGGAGAGGTAAAATAGCTGGTATAGGCCAAGGAGCCTCTGGGGGTGTGTCAGGCTGGGAAAAAGGAATAGGACCTTGAGCTGTACCTCTACCACCAAAATCCTCCCCTTCCCACTCTGCCCTTTCCTGTCCACTCCCTGCCCCTTTTCACCCATAAACCTCCCCCAAATGGCCCCATTGCCACCTTATGTGCTTTGGCAGGGTGTCTAGGAGCTGATGCTGCATGCATTGGATTCCAGTCATTTACACCAGCACCCCCAAAGTGCATGACAACCGCACAGCCCTCATGCTGCCAGACCAAGACTTATGGTGGCACTTAGTGAGATCTGCCTTCATAAGCCCTGGATAGCATTGGGGAATTAGGGCCCAGTCCTAACAGAACCAGTGCCAGCACTGACCTCCAACACCAGCGCTGGGTGTCATAAATGTGCCGTAAGGTATGTGCATAACCCCTGCGAGGAGTCAGCGCGTGTACTGGCCCAGTGCCAGTCGGCGTTGAGCCCAGGGCCAGCCAGATGTTGCCCAGAGCTAGGTAACAGCTCTGGGCGGTGGTTTGGGCCTTGGGGGCAGGGGGAGGTGTTCTGGGACAGGGGGAGGGGGAAGGAACCAGGGCAGGAGTCTCTCAAGTCTGTGCCTGCAAAATAGCAGACATGGGGCTTTGCCTGGGGGAAGGGGATAGAAGACCCTTTCCCGAGGAGACCTCCAGTGGCCTTGGCAGTACCACTGGATTCACTGGTCACAGTTTTGGCAGTGCTGCAGCAGGCTGAATCGCCAGCTTTAGGAATGGGCTCCCCATCATCCATTTGTAACTATTATTCATGTGAGTTTGGAAGTAGGACAAACTTCCTTATGCTAACGTAGTGTAATTATTAAACTCTCCCGTCAGTGACCAGCATGAGTCTGTGGACTAGAATTCACTATCTGTGTAAAAGAAAGAGAGGAGTGTGGGAAAAGTGTAGATCGCTCTAGGGCTTCGCTGCAGGTCTCCTACAGAGTTCTTTTTTGAAGGTGACCTAGTAGCTGCTCATTCCTTACACTTGTCAACACTGGACCATGATGACAAGGCAGGCAGAAGGGAGTAATGAGACAGTTTGATTGAACTGTGAATGTCAAATTAATTCAACTGGCAGCTTGCCAAAGCAAAAACCAAAACTGCATGCTGTAATAAATAGAAAAGTGGATGTGACTCTTTGGGCAGAACAATACTAAAGCACTAGTGGAAAAGATAACCTGGGCAGGGGAGGAGGGAGAGTTTAAAAAAGCAAACATTGAATCCTGTAATGAATTGCTTGTCACTCAAAACAAATTTGGTTTTACAACCAGAGATGAAAACTCTGGCTAAGTTTTCCTGGCTGTGCCAAAAGGGAAACAATATATCAGAGACATTGTGAGCTGTGGCAACGAAGAACATTCATTTACCTTTAAGCAACCTTACAACCTCCTAGCCTTGTAGATTAAAATCAAGGAGCCAAAATGTGAAGGCAGGCTAGCTATTTAAAAATGGTAAAGAGGGAAGGAAAAATACAGTCCACAGCCCTATCCTAACTAAATTCCCATGAGGCAATGCAGTGGTGGCTCCTGCTGTATTCCACGGGGGTTTTTTTCAGCCTTCTTGTGGCAAGGGAACATTAGTTAATCCCCAGGGTAACCCCAGCAGCCACTATGGCTCAACTTGGTCCTGCTGCATGAAGGCAGATCAGGCCCAGGAAGGGGGTCAGAATTCAGTGTGTGCCACTGTCAAACCTATCCTCCTTCCAGGCCTGATGGGCCCTTCTCCCTGCCCCCTGTCACTGCCCCTTTCCAGCCTCCCCTGCCCTTCCCCTGCCTATTCAACCCCCTGAATGACCTTACCTGCTCCGGTATGTCTTCAGCTATCCACTGACGCATGGAAGGCTGCTGTGGCCTCCCTGCCAGTGGTCTAGCAGTGCACATTGACAGAAGCTGCTTTGTGACTGCTATAAAGGAGCCTCTGCTGGCGAAAAACACAGTATGCCGACCCAGCATAAGATTGGGTTGTAAATCTTCTGTAAATTCTTAAATGAAGTTTTCTTTTTAAATTTCATCACCAAGGAAGCTGAGCTTGGAGGTACTCCTTGGAGCATGATTACATGTGGAATGGCAATACTGAAGAATATTGTATACTAATATTTCAATATCCATACGAGAAAAGAGGCAGTCATGGCTGGATATGGCTGTAGATCTGTTTGGGTTTGCAATATTTTATTAGCTTCTAGTGCTAGAGAGCTGTTTTTTTTTTTGTAAGGTTCCAGCACACTCAGGTCACATTCTTTTTCTTTTCTTTTTTAAAGATTCCAGCATGCTAGCCAAGCTAGAATTTCTCTCCAAACTAGCTCAGAGCTAGGAAAGATGACTGCCAACATATTTACATCATTGCCACCTATTTTCCTATCTAAAGAACAGGAATATCTATCTATCTATCCATCCATCCATCCCTCCCTCCCTCCCTCCCGCCCTCCCCTCAAAACGGCCACAGTGCCAGAGGATTGGAGCATAGCAAATGGCGCGCCGATCTTTAAAAAGGGAAAGAGGAGGGACCCAGGAAACGTTAGGCCAATCAGGCTAACATCTATACTGGGTAAGATGGTGGAATGCCTCATCAAAGATAGAATCTCAAAACACATAGACGAACAGGCCTTGCTGAGGGAGAATCAGCATGGCTTCTGTAAGGGTAAGTCTTGCCTCATAAACCTTATAGAATTCTCTGAAAAGGTCAACAGGCATGTGGATGCGGGAGAACCTGTGGACATTATATGTCTGGACTTTCAGAAGGCGTTCAACACGGTCCCTCACCAAAGGCTACTGAAAAAACCCCACAGTCAGGGAATTAGAGAGCAGGTCCTCTCCTGGATTGAGACCTGGTTGAAGACCAGGAAACAGAAAGTGGGTGTCAATGGGCAATTTTCACAATGGAGAAGGTGAAAAGCGGAGTGCCCCAAGGATCTGTCCTGGGACCGGTGCTCTTCAACCTCTTCATAAATGACCTGGAGACAGGGTTGAGCAGTGAGGTGGCTAAGTCTGCAGACGACACCAAACTTTTCCGTGTGGTGAAGACCAGAAGTGATTGTGAGGAGCTCCAGAAGGATCTCTCCAAACTGGCAGAATGGGCAGCAAAATGGCAGATGCGTTTCAATGTCAGTAAGTGTAAAGTCATGCACATTGGGGCAAAAAATTAAAACTTAATATATAGGTTGATGGGTTCTGAGCTGTCTGTGACAGATCAGGAGAGAGATCTTGGGGTGGTGGTGGACAGGTCGATGAAAGTGTCAACTCAATGTGCAGTGGCAGTAAAGAAGGCCAATTCTATGCTTGGGATAATTAGAAAAGGTATTGAGAACAAAACGGCTAATATTATAATGCCGTTGTACAAATATTTGGTAAGGCCACACCTGAAGTATTGTGTCCAGTTCTGGTCACCGCATCTCAAAAAGGATATAGTGGAAATGGAAAAGGTGCAAAAGAGAGCAACTAAGATGATTGCTAGGCTGGGGCACCTTCCTTATGAGGAAAGGCTACGGCGTTTGGGCCTCTTCAGCCTAGAAAAGAGGCACCTGAGGGGGGGACATGATTGAGACATACAAAATTATGCAGGGGAAGGATAAAGTGGATAGAGAGATGCTCTTTACACTCTCACATAACACCAGAACCAGGGGACATCCACTAAAATTGAGTGTTGGGGGAGTTAGGACAGACAAAAGAAAATATTTCTTTACTCAGTGTGTGTTGGTCTGTGGAACTTCTTGCCAAAGGATGTGGTGACAGATCCAGGCATCTGGCCTGGATGCCTTTAAAAGGGACAAGTTTCTGGAGGAAAAATCCATTTCGGGTTACAATCCATGATGTGTGTGTGCAGCCTCCTGATTTTAGAAATGGGCTATGCCAGATGCAAGGGAGGGCACCAGAATGAGGCCTCTTGTTATCAGTTGTGCTCCCTGGGGCATTTGGTGGGCCGCTGTGAGATACGGGAAGCTGGACTAGATGGGCCTATGGCCTGATCCAGTGGGGCTGTTCTTATGTTCTTATCTAAAGAGGAGCCTGTCAAAAGCATGGCGGCCCCCCTAGTGTATGGAATGTATGCAGATAACTGGTGACCTCCATACAGTTGATTTCAATGAGGAGATATAATTTTGTCTTTTTTTTTTTTAAATAACCATGCCAGAAGCATGCTAGCAGCAGGCTGGAAACGTCACTTCCACATTTTTCCTAGGTTAAAAAAAGAACACAGCCATTGAAACCAAGCATAAAAGCATAAGCAACACTGTATTTATGGCCATGCCAGATTCATTAGCAGTGAGCATATGAGACTGCCTTATACCAAGTCAGACCATCAGTCTATCTACCTTAGTATTGTCAAGACACACTTTGCTCTTAGACATATAAGCCTTCAGTGGTCTTTTCACTCTTATGTCTGTATCAAATTATAACTGTATATTGTGGTATTTACTGCATGCTTGGTCCTTCCTATAGTAACAAAAAATGATTGAATGTGTTCTTCCCACTTCTTTTATGACCCAAACCTAGCAAAGCCTTCTGCTGACAGATCTTGCTATAAGTGAGTCCCAGGCTGATGGAGGGGGTAAAGAACTAAGACATTTCAAGATGAATCATGGAACTCACTACTGGGCAAAATTCAAAAGTCAACACAGAGAAATAACAAGGCTTATAAGTACAAGGGGGATAGGAAAGATTAATTTCTGTCCAGGTTTTTACTTTATTTAATAGATTTATTTATATTTATATCCCACTTCCTTGCCACATTCCAGGTCATCATAAAATATCAGAACATCTTAAAACAGACAGTAGAAAATCAATAATTAAAGAAACATCCAGTTATAAAATCACAATAGTATGTCAGCAGGAGCCAGGATTTCTGACATCCTTTTAAGGCCATCTAGGATATCACTATGTCCTGTCACCATATCCAATGGGCAGCCATTTCCATAAATTAATAGTGTATTTCCCTGTCTATCAGGTATCACTTGCCAATCAATTTCATTGAATGACTACATTGTAGTATTATGAAAGAGGGAGAAAAATGTTTCTCTGCCCACTTTTTCTACACAATGTACAATTTTGTTACCCCTTGAGTGTTTTCAAAATCAAAGAGCCTGAAGCTATTTATTTATTTATTTATTTATTTATTTATTTATTTGATTTCTATACTGCTTATCCCCAGGCTAAAAGCCTGATGCTCAAGCCTGATTACAACAAGATTAAAAATACATAATAAAACATACATAAAAAGAATGCTTAAAATCACAGTGGTCAAAAACAGCAGGTTAAAATATAAGGCCATAAGGCCTTATAGCAGATAATAAGCAGATAAAACGTCAGATAAAAAGTCTAGCAGATCCTCCCTCCAATGTCTTCAGGTGCCAGAATCATTCCCTGCCCCCATCCTACCCACCACCAAAAACTGTCTGAAATTTTAAAAAAAGTTTGCAAGCCCCATCAGAAAGTGTCCGGGGAAGGGGCTGATCATAATTCACCTGGGAGGGAGTTCTGCATTCGGGGAGCCACCACTGAAAAGGCTCTCGCTCTCACTGCTTCCCTCCTAGCTTCAGTCAAGGGGGAGCACGCAAAAGGAGAGCCTTCTGAAGATCTCAGTGGACGAGCCAGTCTATATGAGAGAAGGTAGTTCATCAGAGATCCTGGCCCCAAACCATTAACCCTTTCGTCGGATGTAAGGTGCTCTCTGATCCTTAAGCTACAATCCTACGTGCTTATCTGGGAGTAAGTCCCTATGAACTCAGTTAGACTTCTGCGTAGGCATTTCTAAGATTGCTGTACTGGTTGTCGTCTTCTGCACATTTTCTACAGTGTCTCTTGTCTAGATGGGGTGATCAGAACTGGACACAGGATTTGAAGTGTTGTTGCACCAAATATTTGTATAAGGGCATTATGACCCTGGCAATTTCATTTTCAATCCCTCTTCATGTAATCTCTGGTTGAAATATGGAGATATCGTTTAGTACCCTTGTGAAGAACCATTGGTGGTGCCAATTGCAGGAAAGCTTTCCATGCCATACCTAGGTGCTCTATAAGGTAAAAAATAATTCATGCTGTTGACCCATATGTGGCTGCATTATCCACATATATTCCCCTGTAGTTGCCATATTGCTGGCTGCATTTGTGAACCTATAGTTTTATGAAATCAAGATCTAACTTTGCCCTTGGTGCTCCCAATCCAATAGGTTTTGGCACACTCATAGCCATGGGCTTCCCTGTTCACTTCAGGTTCATGCACACAAGGGGATAATCACACCACTATAAAGAGAATGGGAAAAACTAAATATGAATGTTGATAAAGTGTATGGACTAAGGGCCCAATCCTAAAGAGTGCGTGCCGGTAGAGCATCAGAGCTTGGCTGCTCTGCGATCACGCAGACCACTGGGCAGCAGAGAGGTAGGTGGGGGTGTGGAGGGAAGTGGGGAGGAGGCATTTCAGGGCAGGGGGAGGTGGAGGGAGGGTAGGGAGGAGGTGTGCCAGGGAAGGGATCAGGACAGGAGGGAGATATCTTGAGACTTTGTTTCGGGTCTTCTTCCCGACACAGAGACTCTGGATTCTACGCCGAACCTCATGTTGTTGAGCCGAGTAGCCCCATTGCAGGACTACTCTCTTTACCCAGGGGAGGGGATGAAAGTCTCCTTCTCCCGAAGAGGTGGTGGTAGCTGCCTGGGGCATGCTGGATCCAGTGGCAGACATTTTCGGCGCCACTGCAGCCCCGCACGCTGGGCAGCTCAGGATTGGGTTGTAAACCTAAACCTGGGAACACAAAATCCTCAGGATTCTTGGCATGGTCACTTAAGCACTTTTTAAACTTTTGCATGCTGCATGACCTAAATGGGCTCTACTTCTACTGAGAATCTGTGCTTTCCTTCATTTAAATAGAAATTTGTCATATCCAATAGCACAATTAGTCATCATGATAGAAATGCCTGGTTTCTTCCTGGTGTATAATTATGTATCTAGTTCAGGGTATATATGTAGTTCAATGTGTTTAAGTAGCATACATTAGAACCAAAGTTTTCAAAGCTGGTCTTATTTCGGGAATTTTGAGCGATAATTTCTAACTAGCAGAAATTTGAATTTTTGGCATGATGTCAAGGTGCTTTTCCACAGTAAAAAACACAGGAAAATACTAATGAATGCAAATCTGTACAGTTTCTGTAGTATATAACTTCTGCAAAACTAGCATTTGTTTCTTCACTAGTTAATTCACAAGTTAATGTAATGAAACTTCTGGCTAAATTATTAATTAAGTATTAATCGTCTTAATTAAGTAAGATGAGAGAACACTGGGATCTCAGAACACATTTCCTCAGGATCATAGAAAGACTGGCAGGGCTGAGAGGGACTCAGAAACATTTCTCTCAGATTTCAATAATACACACATATATGTATTATTTCTTATATCTTATATCTTATTTTGACCCTTAGAGGAAACTATACCTCTTGCAGCCCAATTCTATCCTGAGATGGAACAGGCAGACCATTGCGGCTGACAGCAATACAACCCAGAGCAAGGGGAATCGACTCCCCCTAGGTAATGTGGCAGTAGCCCAAATGGGGCTGTTTGGATCTGTGCCACCTAAAGAGGTGGTGCAGATCCAAGCAGGCTGGCAGTAGGATCCTGGCTCCACACACACCCCCAGGACCAGTCCGTCCACGAGCTCACCCACTGCCCACCCTCTCCCTGCACTGGAATGCCCCCACAATGCCTAGCCTAGCTCCCCAGATCCCCGCACCGGCAGCCTACCGCTGGCAGAAAACTTACCCTCTGCCGGCAGTGCTGGGGTAACATTTGGCCTCCGGAGGCTGGCACAAATCCCCTGCACCAGCTTGCCAACTCACCTGGTGACTCAGAAGTGCCTTAAAGCACTTTTGGGACACTGGGAGGCCGGCACAGGGGACTTGTACCAGCCTAGGGCACACTTACATAAGAACATAAGAACGGGCCCACTGGATCAGGCCATAGGCCCATCTAGTCCAGCTTCCTGTATCCCACAGTGGCCCACCAAATGCCCCAAGAAGCACACAAGACAACAAGAGACCTGCATCCTGGTGCCCTCCCTTGCATCTGGCATTCTGACATAACCCATTTCTAAAATCAGGAGGTTGCGCATACACATCATGGCTTGTACCCCGCAATGGATTTTTCTTCCAGAAACTTGTCCAATCCCCTTTTAAAGGCATCCAGGCCAGATGCCGTCACCACATCCTGTGGCAAGGAGTTCCACAGACCAACCACATGCTGAGTAAAGAAATATTTCCTCTTGTCTGTTCTAACTCTCCCAACACTCAATTTTAGTGGCTGTCCCCTGGTTCTGGTGTTATGTGAGAGTGTAAAGAGCATCTCCCTATCCACTCTGTCCATCCCCTTTGCGTCCCTAGTGTTTGTATTCCCCCCCTCCCCAAAAGTCTTGGTATTCATTATATTTTTTCAAGATTTTTGTAGGGTGAGAGACTGCCAACAATTATTTGAAATCAATAAATGGAGGGCAGCCCAATCCTATACTTCCTGTGCCTGATGGAACACTGTACCACTGTATCCAGCAGGTGCCAGGAAGTCCCCAGGAGTCTCTGTGGGAGAAGGGGACTTTTGTCCCCTTCCTGTGGGAAAATCCCTCAGCCCCACAATGGGGCTTCTCAAGTCTGTGCTGGCTGTTTTGCCATGTTAGGCTCCATGTTAGAGACTCCATGTTAGGCTTGTCAGCCTAACTGAGTTCAAGACACAGCAGAGTTTGGACAATTCTGGTGAGATCTTGCGTGATCCAAGATGGTGGCACCTAGGAGAGCTGGGAGAAGAGGCCACCAGAGATATCCCACAGTGCCCTTTTAAGTTTGGGGACCACTGGATTCAGGCCTTTGAGACTCTGTTTGAACAGTAATGAGGCTAGAGATTCTAGTTAAAACAAATCCAGTTGAAGACTTCGGAGGAGTTGCTTTGCCCAGTCTTCAGGAATCTTTGCCCAATCTTTGCTTTGCCCAGTCTTCAGGAAATACCCATCTCCCTCCTCTCCCCTGCCATGACACTTCTCTGCTCTTTGCCTTCCCTCCATGCTCCTGTCTCCAACTCCAGTTTTCTCAGCTCCTAGAACCTGACAGCCTGGAGCAGGCTCCTGCTAACTGACAGGTTTCGCCAAATTCATCCCCAGAGCTCATTGCTAGTGATCGGTGTCTTTCTTGATCTGTGTCTTTATAATTGCCTTTTTCATTCATGCCGGGTGTGCTTGATTTTAATGCTTTTTTTTTCCTGAGGAATTCAAGTCTTCTTTACAAAGCAGCAAGAAACTCAAGGAAATTCTAGTTGCAACTTCCAAAGCAGGATTACAGATACAACGTACAGATACAATGTACAATGACCAGATACAGTGGAGGACAGAGTGCCCAGAAAAAGTACCTTTTATTTTAGTTTTTCAGGTTAGGTAAGAGAACAATCACAGTGAAACAAATATTAACATTGCGGAGAAGGTTTCTGACTGTGTTGAACACACAGATATAGACACACACACACACACACACAATTTTTTGGCAGAGGGCATTTGCGAAGGCTTTGATGAGACAAAAGAAAATTGCACTTACAAACAGCCCAAGGAAGGTGTGAAGTTTGCCTGTTAGCTGACATATTTACAAGTGTCTGCGTAGTTCTCTCTCTAATATTACATTATATTAATAAGCAATGCGTAGCCATAACAGTGGGCTCATGAGAGTTTCATTTTTTTTTCCTTTTTCCTGTGCTGGAAATTCTAAGTGTTCACAATTTATTCTAATTTAAAGCAGAGCTATTTTGTATGGGGCCTCCCCCGAGAGACCTTTGATCAAGTTCCTCTTGCAAATTGGAGGGAAGCCTGAGATGATTTCTATGCTGCTGATGGAGTTCAGCCCTTTTCTGGATACTGTTAAATCATCCCTATCCAAGATTACTTCTCCCTGGAGCTCAAAGAAATACTCCAGCGAGAACAATTTTTGCCTTTAGGATGGATTAGATTGCATTAAATAGAAGGTACTTGCAGAAAGGGGGAAAAAAAAGAAAGCGAGAGAAGGAGGGAGAGAAGATGGATACTCTTGATTCCTTTGCAGAACTTTCTGCTCCTCACTACAAATTAACACACTGACCTGTGCTTGAAGATAGTATGGTTTTCATGGAGGGAAAAAAGAGTTTTGACCAGGGAGTTCTCCGTACAAATTGTCTAGGTTTATTTGTACATGTTTTTTGGTGAAATATATTGGGGTTGTTTGAATTTCAAGCACAACTAGTAAGGGAGCCACTTCCATAACTGTAGCAGAAACAGTTTACCCCATATATAATTGTGGAGAAAAACCATACCCTCACTGGATTCTCACATTTGCCACTGCAGCCCTTCCCAGTTTGTGTTCTTACCCATACCGCAGGGATGTGCAGACAGGGGAGGCAGGGCCTCCCCTTCCCTGTCCTGTTCCAATGAATGTAGCCTCAGAGCCTCATGTAATGGTTGGCAACCTGCAGTCTCGAAAGACTATGGTAGAAGCCTACAGCACCCGGTATTCCCAGGTGGTCTCCCATCCAAGTACTAACCAGGCCTGACCCTGCTTAGCTTCTGAGATCAGATGAGAGCAGGCATGTGCAGGGTAACAGTTGCTGCGAGCCTCGTGTACCTCTAATGAAAATAACTTGGGTCTCTGAGAGACTAGAGCTTTGCCTCCACTGTGATTGCGCAGGCACTGGGGTAGCCCTGAGTGCCTTGCAGTGTGATGTCATCATGTCGCACCATACTTCAAGGTCTGTCTCCCCAGCCTTGGACCTCACCACACCTCACTGGCATACCACAACCTTCCTCTCCTCCTTCCCTGGGCAGGATTGTTAGGTCCTGAAACCTGGAAGGTTTGCTTAGAAGGAAAACATTTTCTCTGTATGGAGCTCTTGATGGTGTGTTCAGCCTTCTGGGGCCCATTCACTTAACGTTTGCCGATAAGTACAAAACATCCTAGGACCTGATCCACACATTAAAAAAGGAGCACACTTATAAAAATCTGTCTCGTTTTCCTTGAAATTGCACAGTAAGAGTCTTCCACTCAGTTGATACCTGATTGTGCTGATGTTTTTCCTGATTGTCATGTCCAAGTCTTTCAAAGGATACATGGTATATTCTTTGTACTTGCTCTGCTCGTACATTTTGTAGTCCAGTATGCACCCCTATAACACAAAAGTGAGAATTGTTCCCTAGAGAAGTCCCTTAAAATGAAACAAAGAACAAATGTAAACTGCCAAGTGTACAAGGTTCTGAATGGTGGGCAACAGTACCCTCCAATAAAGAGACAGCCAAACATGGCATGTCATGAGTAGTCATGAGACTGAAACCTCCCTTCCTCTTGCCTATTTCTTTTCTGTGCCTTGACACAGAGCAAGTGGGTATAACCTTTTACCCATCAGCCACAACTCCAGTGCAAATCCCCTTTCTCCCTTAGGTGCTGATAGATAGACAGTTCCACAGCCTGGAAAATTTACAGGGATAAAAACCCTACACCCATAAGTTTTTGACTCAGTTGCTAATAGTAGTTTGGGGGGAGGGGGGCAGGATGGATTTGAGTTTGTGGATCAGCATGGGGGCAAAGGGCTAATCCATCTGAGAGCTCTATAGGGAGTTTCCATCCTATTAACACTGTTATCAAGATGTTATGGATTGGCCCAGACTTCTGCTTCCTCTTGATAGATGTCCCTCAACCAGCGTGCTACCTGGCCAATCCCTGACATCACTCCTGCTAAGACATTCGGGATCTCATATCTTAACATGTGTCATGGTAAAATTGTGGCAAAAAGCATGCCTTAAATACTGCATCTGTTTTTAAAAGATGGCTTATCGATTTGCTGAAATGCAGGTCTGGACCCATAGTACGCTACAATGTGTGCAATGGCCACCGCTTCACAATAGGAAACATTATGAAATAGTGAACCCAGGACAGCAAAACCAACAGACGTTTGCATGGAGTTTGGTATTAAAACAAACACTCAGAGGTGCCCTTAATTAAGATACTGCCTTATTTGCAGTTTTGGCTGGTTCTGATTAATAACACAAGCTGTCCCAAAATATTCTGCCTTCCTTGAATGGGTGTCACCTGAGACTCAGACAATAATGGGAGCACAACCTTTATAAGTGTCCAGAGGCCTGCTTTGGCTTTTGCTTCTGTACCCTCACATTGCCAATCTCTCCTGCTTTCCTTCCTTTATAAGCCCTGTTAATTGACACATTGGGATGGCTGGGAGATTGCTCATTCTTTCCAGCCAGGAAGCCAAAAAAAAAGGACAAGTTGCTTTTTCTCAAGTTCCCAGAAGATCAGAGAAAGATCTATTAAGTCTGAATGACTTCAGAAATCCCAATTCCCTCCTAACCTATACTCTTGGTTTACATGGCCTTGAGTGGATTGGACATATCCTAAGCATTGTCCGTTGCCGAAAGGTTACAGCCTATTTCATAAACGGAGACACAATGGCTCTCTGGACAGGATGCATCTTACTCACCTACACATGTGTTCATCACTACAAAACGCAAGCAGCGGCATTGCTAGGGGGGCGTGAGGGGTGTGGGCTGCACCGGATGACATCACTACTCATCAAAAAATTTTAAATCTTGGTATTTTCGAATAATACCATCATGTTATGCGTCAATCAATGTGTAATTTCATGCAGAATGCAATGAAACAAACCGCATTGAAATATCTCTATTCTTTCAAAAGTCATAGCCCAAAAACTGGCGTAGGCAGGGCAATGGTGCATCACCACGCCCACCGTTTGGGGCATTGCCCTGCCCATTGCATGGGAAGAGCTCCATCATAGGGATGACCCACTGGACTGAAGAAAACCCTTGTGACACTACTGAACATAAGCACATGAGGAAAGGGTTTTCAGTTGTCAGGAGCATTTTTTTTGTAATTCAAACTTAATTGAAAGTGTAATAATATATAAAGGTTCAATCTTGTTATTCGCGGATTTTTTTATACATGGATAAGAACATAAGAACAGCCCTACTGGATCAGGCCATAGGCACATCTAGTCCAGCTTCCTGTATCTCACAGCGGCCCACCAAATGCCCCAGGGAGCACACCAGATAACAAGAGACCTGCATCCTGGTGCCCTCCCTTGTATTGGCATTCTGACATAGCCCATTACTAAAATCAGGAGGTTGCACATACACATCATGGCTTGCAACCCGTAATGGATTTTTCCTTCAGAAACTTGTCCAATCCCCTTTTAAAGGCATCCAGGCCAGATGCCGTCACCACATCCTGTGGCAAGGAGTTCCACAGACCAACCACAAGCTGAGTAAAGAAATATTTTATTTTGTCTGTCCTAACTCTCCCAACACTCAATTTCAGTGAATGTCCCTGGTTCTGGTGTTATGTGAGAGTGTAAAGAACATCTCTCTATCCACTTTATCCTTCCCCTGCATAATTTTGTATGTTTCAATCATGTCCCCCCTTAGGTGCCTCTTTTCTAGGCTGAAGAGGCCCAAACGCCGTAGTCTTTCCTCATAAGGAAGGTGCCCCAGCCTAGCAATCATCTTAGTTGCTCTCTTTTGCACCTTTTCCATTTCCACTATATCCTTTCTGAGATGCGGCAACCAGAACTGGACACAATACTCCAGGTGTGGCCTTACCATCGATTTGTACAACGGCATTATAATATTAGCTGTTTTGTTCTCAATACCTTTTCTAATGATCCCAAGCATAGAATTGGCCTTCTTTAATGTTGCCACACATTGGGTCGACACTTTCATCGACCTGTCCACCACCACCCCAAGATCTCTCTCCTGATCTGTCACAGACAGCTCAGAACCCATCAGCCTATATGTGAAGTTTTAATTTTTTGCCCCAATGTGCATGACCTTACAGTTACTGACATTGAAACACATCTGCCATTTTGCTGCCCATTCTGCCAGTTTGGAGAGATCCTTCTGGAGCTCCTCACAATAACTTCTGGTCTTCACCATTGGAAAAATTTGGTGTCATCAGCAAACTTAGCTACCTCACTGCTCAACCCTGTCTCCAGGTCGTTTATGAAGAGGTTGAAAAGCACCAGTCCCAGGACAGATCCTTGGGGCACATCACTTTTCACCTCTCTCCATTGTGAAAATTGCCCATTGACACCCACTGTCTGTTTCCTGGTCTTCAACCAGGTCTCAATCCAGAAGAGGACCTGCCCTCTAATTCCCTGACTCTGGAGTTTTTTCAGTAGCCTTTGGTGAGGGACTGTGTCGAACGCCTTCTGAAAGTCCAGATATATAATGTCCACGGGTTCTCCTGCATCCACATGCCTGTTGACCTTTTCAAAGAATTTTATAAGGTTTTTGAGGCAAGACTTACCCTTACAGAAGCCATGCTGATTCTCCCTCAGCAAGCTTTGTTCGTCTATGTGTTTTGAGATTCTATCTTTGATGAGGCATTCCACCATCTTACCCTGCATAGATGTTAGGCTGACCGGCCTATAGTTTCCCGGGTCCCCCCTCTTTCCCTTTTTAAAGATCGGCGTGACATTTGCTATCCTCCAATCTTCTGGCACCGTGGCCGTTTTGAGGGACAAGTTGCATATTTTAGTCAAGAAATCAGCAACTTCATTCTTCAATTCCTTAATAACCCTTGGGTGGATGCCATCAGGGCCTGGTGACTTATTGATCTTTAATTTATCAATGAGATCTGAAACATCTTCTCGTTTAACCTCTATCTGACTTAATTCCTTGGTCAGGAGGGGCTGTTTGGGCAGCGGTATCTACCTGAGGTCTTCTGCCGTGAAGACAAAGAACTCATTCAATTTCTCTGCCATCTCTATGTCTCCTTTTATCTCCCCTTTCCCTCCCTCACCATCCAGAGGGCCAACCGCTTCTCTGTCGGGTTTCCTGTTTCTAACATTTGAAGAAGCTTTTATTATTCCCCTTAATACTGCTGGTCATCTGTTCCTCATAGTCTCTCTTGGCCTCCCGCACCACCTTCTTACATTTCTTTTGCCACAGTTTATGTTCCTTTTTATTCTCCTCATTAGGGCAAGACTTCCATTTACGGAAGGAAGCTTCCTTGCCCTTTCTAACTTGGCTGGTTAGCCATGCGGGCACCCTCCTGGACTTAGTCGAGCCCTTCTTCCTTCGCGGTATACACTTCCGCTGGTCCTCTATTACTGTTGATTTGAGCAACCTCCATGCTCTCTGTCCATGTAGAGACTGGACTCTTTTTACCTTCCCTTTCAACCTCCTTCTAACCAGCCTCCTCATTTGAGGGAAGTCCGCCCGTCGGAAGTCAAGGGTTTTTGTGAGAGATTTGCCTGGTATTCTTCCCCCAATGTGCATGTCGAAACGGATCGCAGCATGATCACTGTTCCCCAATGGCTCAGTAACATTTACATCTCTAACCAGGTCCTGAGTACCGCACAATATTAAATCCAGAGTCACCTGTCCTCTGGTGGGCTCCATGACTAGCTTTTCTAAGGCACAGTCATTTAGCATGTCAAGAAATCTGATCTCTTTTTCATGACCAGAACATGAAATGGACCCAGTCGAAATGAGGATAATTGAAGTCCCCCATGATTACAACCCTGTCCCTCCTTGTCAGCTCCCTGAACTGTTTCCTCATTTCAAGGTCCCCTTCCGGTTTCTGGTCTGGAGGATGATAGTACGCCCCCAGTATTACATCATGAATGGCTCAACATGAATGGCCACTGCAAAGAGAAGGAATGTGCTGATCCCTGGAGAAGGGGAAAAATGCATGCCTTTAAAATTGCAGTATAAAAAACTGCTTTTTACAGTTGTAGAGAGACATAACAAAGAACAAAGTCATAACAAAGAACTATCAGGGGCAGTGATTCCTTGCTGTAACTTACTTGAGAGGATTGGCTTTTTCTTCTTGTTGCAATTCAAAGCTCACGATTAGCATGAGGAAAGCCTGGTTTCCAGCTATGAGGGTCATGTGACCAACATAATTCGTGCTAAAGCCACCTGTTGTTTGTTAACACTGACTCTGAAGTAATGTGATTAATTCAACCAGTTCCATATTCAAAGCCAGGCAAGCGCTGAAATAATTGCATTCCTTATGAGGAGGCATCTTTGTGATAATTGGGAATTCTTTGTTCAGCAAGACGTTTACAGGGAGAGGATGCAGAGCGCATGATGCATTGTGGAGAGAGAGCAGGAGCCCCTTGGACCTGAAAAGAAATGGTAATAGCGAACAATCATCAGTGGCAAAGAAAGCTGGATAATTGCTGTGGACTCCTCCTCAGTCAAGACAGTGCTGACAACAGACATGTGAAAATAAAATAGAAGCCATTAAAAATATACGTTTTCAATATGTCAAATGAAAATTTTCAACTTACAGCCCCATCCTAACCAGGCTACCCACAGTGCAATACATCCCACCTCCACTCCCTGGCATCCCGTTCCACCCACCCTACAACTGTCACGGTGGTCTCCCCACCCAATTCCAAATAGATGAGCAAATTCTACATTAGATTACCCCAAATGGTGGGGAAAAAAAGTAGGACGTATTGAAATTGTTCAGTACACTATAGGCTATATATAGGCTACAACAGTGGTTCCTGAACTGTTGAGTCATGACCCACCAGGGGAACCGGAAGCAGGGCAGTCCCCCTTAAGGGGAGTGGGCCTGGTCCAATGCCAGTGACACCTCTGCAGGGATCACAGTGCTGCCACTAACAAAGGGCTTGTTTCTTACCTGGGAGGCATCGCTGGCCTCCTGTGGGATCCTGGAGGCTTGCAGCCCCCTCTGATTTTCTCTGAGGTTTCTGTAAATGTTCCTTATCTCCGATCAGCAGCTACTTCCGTTTTTATGCAAAAACCAGAAATAGCTGCTAATCGGAGAGAAGGACTGTTTGCAGAAGCCTCAGAGGACATCAGAGGGGGCTGCAAGCCTCCGGGATCCCGCAGGAGGCCATTGCTGCCTCCCAGGTAAGAAACAAGCTCCTTGTTAGTAGCAGCACTGTGATCAGAGGGGGCTGCAAGCCTCCAGGATCCTGAAAGAGGCCAGCACTGCCTCTCAGGTAAGGAACAAGCCCCTTGGTAGCAGCGCCATTGATGCTCCCCTCCCTGCCTCCATCCCCACCCACACAAATTCTTACCCTGTAGGGGTCTGGGAATCACTGGCCTATAAAATGCATCCAAAATGTCAGTTTTATCCATATAGTCCCTGAGTTTGCACGTTAATCAGGAGAATGCAACAACAAAAAAGATTACTCAAAAGATGGTTTATCTATGTCTGCTGATCTTTCCTAGCAAGAGGAAGATGTAGGAGACTGGCCGGTGTGTTCCATGGCATATTCTTAGAACATGAGAAGCAAAGGAGAGGGCCAACAGTCCAAACATTGACCCAGAATCCTCTCTAACATGTACAGATTGAGGGCCAATCTACGTGTGACTGTATATTACTTTAAACCTGTAGTTCAGCCCTTCCATGCTTGGTCTCTTATCATCTAGGTGGATCTTCTTGTTTAGATGGACATAACAAATATCAATCAGGCTGACGGAGAACCACAGTGCAAGACTGAGTAGGCATGTCTACTCAGAAGTAAGTCCCACTGAGTTCAATGGCACTTACTCCCAGGTAAGTGTGTATAGGATCACAGCCCTAGGGACAAAGAAGCCAAGCCTTTAAGAGCAAAATGGTGCATTTAAAGTAATGTGTAGTTTGGACCTCAGTGGCAAACACTCCAAGGTAGAAAAGATTATATGGACATATTCTCAGAAGATAGTGGATTTCAAAGCCATTGGTATTCCCTGTGGGATGCGTGGAACATTTGCACAATCTGCATTTTAGCTGCATGGGAATTTTACCGATATCAGAAGACATGCAGGTGTTCCCCTTGTATCTGCTATGTTTGCCCCACGGATACTGAAACTGTGGATAAAAGGGAACCCTATCAGTGGTGTTGCTAGCGGGGTGTGGGGGGTGAGGGCCGCACTGGGTGATGCACACGGGAGGGGTGTGTGATGTGCACTAGTGACCAAAATTGCTAAAATTGCGGTTTGTAGGAATAATACCATCATATACCATTTGATGCATAATTTACAGCAGAATCCAATTAAAAAAAACTGGAGTGAAATATCTAAATTCTATCAAAAGGTATGGCCAAAAAACCAGAAGACAAAAATGCAACTGTCTTATATAACAAAAAAGTACATTTCCTTAATTCAAAATGGACCAAGGAAACTGATTATTCAGAGAGTCAATGAGATGTTATTATGACACAGCATGGAACCAATAAGGTGTTAGTAAGGTGATGCTGGGGGGTGGGGGAGGTGACACCACTAGTGACCAAAATTGCTAAAATGGAGATTTGTAGGAATAATACCATCATGTTCTATACCATTCGTTGCATAATTATAGCAGAATGCAAAAAAAACCACGTTGAAATATCTATGTTCTATCTAAAGATATAGCCAAAAAACCAGCATGATGGGCCAATGGTACATTTCTATGCCCACCACCGCCTATCTAAAATAGATAAGTAATTCACTGCCGATCAGAGAAGCTGTGGATACGGAATCTGTGGATATGGGGGAGGAGGAGGCACCTGTATATGTAAGACAATGTGTAGAAAAAAATCAGGCTCATGTGATTAGGGTTATAGTAATTCTGCACTGGAGCAGCGTGAATAGTTATGACAATTGTTCCCGTCACATACAGCTCATTCTAGGTGAGAGCAAGGTTGCTGACATGGCTGCTTGTCTCCTTTTACTACTCCTCAGTAGACACCCATAGGCATATTAGTAGAAGGAATGCAGTCAACTGGGTAATGATGGTAATTAAAAAAGATGTAAACTTTCCAAGTAGCTGACACTTACTCATTACACTGAGCTGTCATGCTTGACTGAGCTAACGTTAATTTCGATATCCCATTATATCTTGCTGATATGAGCTTCAGAGTTGTCTGCTGCTTCTCTTTAGGAAACTGGCATCGGCAGTCATCACACTATTGAGGGCCACACAAAAGTTGACAGATGCGCATAGTGTTCCAAGGGTACTGATACTTAAGACATGCTTTGACTCAGATGGCTTGTTGCGCTTTGTCAGACGCCTAGCAGGTGTATCTTGGAAAGCCACAGTCTTCCTCTTCCAAAGCAGTTTCTCTTGCACAAATGAAAAGGGCTTTTACTTTCTAAGTTATCCAAATAGCCCTATTAGTATGATTCAGCCTGCTTTGTCCATGCAGAGGAAGGAGGTGAGGGAAGCCTGAGGTGGTAGAGTGGACAGTAACAGTGTAAGCTGCAGAAGGAGGATGAAAGTTCTGAATGATTCTCCAGGTAAAACTTCATTGCAAGTAAAAAAATTAGCACTTGAGAGAGAAGGATTTGAACCTAGTCGAACCGTGATATACTACCTTTCTCCTGACAGGGAGCTGTTTATGGAAGATCCTTAAAAATGTAATCCTCCCCACCTGTAGCCTGAAATGATACAGTTTGCTCTAGCACAGCAGTTCCCAAACTGTGGGTCCCAAACTAGTGGGTCACAACCTGATTTTTGGTGGGTCATCAATGGGTGATGGAAAGGTCAGATAACTAATTGCCTCAAGTCCTGGGATTATTCAAAAATCAGATACAGGTTGAGTCTCATTATTCGCGAGAGTTCCGTTCCCAGAACTCATGTGGATGGCAAAAATCACATTAAAGCAAATCCATTTTTTAAAAATGTCCTTTTGCTTAGTGATTTAAAAACAGCCTTGCTGACCTTTTGTAATGCACACAGAGACAATCATTCTCTTTCCAGGCACTTAGAAAGGCTTTACTCTGAGGCAGCAATCCCTTCCTTCACTAGGAGCTGCAGCAAGGGAGAAAGAATGGAGGAGGTGATAATCACTGCCATTTAGCCTCCTTTCACTTGCTCAGAGGGAAGGGAGGGGGTCGCTTCCTCAGAGTGAAACTATTCTAAGTGCCTGGAGAGAGAATGATTGATGGATTGTCAGCCGGCTGCCCTCTCTCCCATTAACAAGGCTAATTGTTAAACGACTTTTTCCCTTTAATTGAAAGAGCCCTTCTCAGCCCTTTTGAGATAAAACTGAAAGTAAAAAATCTGTGGATAATTAGGTTATACCTGTACTGCTAATTACCATTCAAAGAGCTGAGCTCCTGCAATATGCAAGCATGTATAAATAAAGGGAAATAAATGTTTGTGGGTCTTTTTCTGGTTATTATTACTTATAAAGAAATAAATTAAATATTCTTTTTAGATCTCCCTTTTTTAAGGCTGGTAAACCTGGATGGGTCCTGATAGAATGTCATTTTAAAAGCCTAAAAAAACTTTAAAAGCCTTAAAAGGCTAAAAAAGTTGGGGAACTCATGGCTCTCAAAGTTTAGGTTTGAAAAAAACTCACTCCCAATGCATTGCACTGCACATCTATCCTTGTTTTCATGGAGGAAGGGTCAGCTTGAGGTTCAGGCAGGCCTCCTGTGCCTTTCATAGGCTGCAATCCTAACCACGCTTTCCTGAGAGTAAGCCCCATTGAATAAAATAGGACTTACTTCTGTGTAGACCTGGTTAGGATTGTGCCTATAGTCGCATTTTGGTACATGCAGTTTCTCCTGAAGTGGAGATGTGATGATAAGAAATTCCTCTTGATTGGCTAAGAAAGGATCCAAAGATATCGTGGAATCTGGAGGCCCATGTCTTTGGACTCTTCTGAAACCATGCTAGAGTTCTATGAATACTAGTGAATACCTGCCTAGTCCAATTCAGAATTCAATTGGGGTAGCTTAGTCATCAGATAGAATATGAACCCCCTCCCCCCCCACAAACACACACAAATGCCTGACTTCATCAAGCAGCAAGATTTAAGAGGAGGGTGGACAATATCTACTCTAACAGCCCAATACTATGCAACACCACACTTGGTGAAGTAGTGGCACAAATGCAGCTTCCGCTGTATCCCACAGGGGGGTTTCAGCCTCTGGGGGGGAGACATTTGTTCCCATGCCCTGGGGTAAGACCCAGCTGCTGGCTTGGGTAAACCTAGAACTGTACTAGCTGGCCCAGGTCCACATTGTCCTATGGAGGTGGTTTGGGGCCTGGGATACGGTTTAGGATTCAGTGGGTACCACTGCCCCCTCCCTGGGCCAGATCCACCCTCCTCACTGCCCCATTCCTCCCACCCCCTCCCCGTTTCCCTGCACCCACCTGCACCTTGCCCCCTGCACCCACCTTCCCCACTGGCCTACCTTTGTCAGTGGATCTTTGGTCATCCACAGTTGCACTGGAGGCTGCTCCAGCCCTCATGCTGGTGGCCTGGTAGCATGGACCAACTGTGTCTGCTTTTTGACTGGTGTAAAGCAGACACCGCTAACACAGCATGCGTTCCACCAGCGGCCAACCCACATAGGACTGGGCCGAAGACACTACTGCATGTAATTTAGAATGCACGAAAACAATGCTCATGTTCCACCTCAGAGGCATCATTGCATCACCGCATCTGCCACTGAAGGAGCATGTTGGGTCTCAATATTTGTGTGTGGGGCACTTTAAAGAGCAGCAAAATTTGGACATATCACAAAATCACCACCTTTACCTTCTATGTCCAATTACCTCTTTTGATCGGTAGGGACCAGCACAGGCCGAAACGTTCTTCAAGAATCAAAGCGTTGAAAAAGCACACCCGATTCTACAGTTAGAGCCATCAGGTTGTGTCCCTGCATTCAACTAATAGCAGTGATGTCCTTTAAAATACAGGAGCTTCAGCAAATGGCTCTGAATTGCTTATTGGATAGACAGATACTTTGCCCCAGAACTGATATTATTGTCATATCTACGGACAGTGTCAAAACCGAAATAGCCAGCATAAGTTCTGGACCTGAAACTGACAGTTCCGGCTAGAATGGCATGACACAACTCTATCTTATAAAAGTGTCCCCTGGCAAGCTGTAAACTTTATGGAAGGCACTAGAGGCTTTGCAGAAATAGTGCTTAATCTTGGCAGATGGTAAAAGAACTTGGAGATTCCTTGTCTGATTAAAGCCATCTTTTTTGTCCATCGTCTATTGCTCGTAACACAGAACCCAGTCACTAGGGCTGTGCTGAAAGTTTGTATGCTAAATTATTTTGGGCACCATCCTAACCAACTTGCCAGCACCAAGGTAAGGGCAATGCAACTCCAAGGTAAGGGAGCAGACATTGCCTTACCTTGAGGAGGCCTCCGTGACTCCCTCTGACTGCAGGATGCAGCTCATGCCCCACTGGCACAGCTATGCCAGTGCTGGAAAGTTGGGTAGGATTGCACCCTTTGTTGTTAGCAGGACTTCCATGAGGATGGGAAGATTCCCCAAAGAGTTACCTTTTTTTAGATAGTTTACTGCACTGAGCTCTGTTCTCAGCCCCTGCTCCACTGCTGTTAAAAACAAAACAAATTAGAGTAGAACCACGATTCTTGGGGAATAGAAGATCCCTGCCAATCCACATTCATATAGTCAGCAGGGTGCTGTCTTAAAGCCATTGGATTTGGCTATGTGACAATGTCACCAAGCCAGTTAAGAGCAAGGATGGTTTCTACGCGCCCTCTGAATGCATAATTGCTGCTCTTTGCAGCTTTCCCAAAGTGCTGAAAGGGGCAAAATCTTTGACGAAAAGTGCTACTCTTCCACTTTGGCTCAGCCCTAATGGCCACACAGCAATTAACGGAAGCATTTGATTCCATATTTCATTGCGTTCCTTTCCAGTTGTAGGCCTCTGTCAAAAGCAGCCATCATTTTTCTAAGTGGCAGAAGCTTCATTCAAGACAGAAATCAAGGCAAAGCTTTTCTCAGCTGCTGTCATGAAATTCTGCCAGAAATAGTATTTTTTGGGTGCAGTGGGGATGAGAGTGTCACATTGCAGCGTGGAATTTTACCATCTTGCAGTCTGATTTACAGCCACAATTTATATTAAATGAATATAAAGGAGGTAGTTAAGGTTGAATGAGGTATAACATGATGGTATTATTCGTAAATTCCAAGGTTTCCACAATTTTGGCCAGTAGTGTTGTCACACACCCCCCCCCGAGGGTGTCACCTGGTGTAGTCTGCCTCCCACACTACCCTCTAGCTATGCCACTGAAAGGAGGCAAGGATGTGTTTTGGTGCAATCTGACAGCAACTGTTACCCTGCACATGCCCGATCTCATCTGATCTCGGAAGCTAAGCAGGGTCAGGCCTGGTTAGTACTTGGATGGGAGACCGCCTGGGAATACTCGGTGCTGTAGGCTTATATCATAGTCTTTCGAGACTGAAGGTTGCCAACCAACAAGGGCCTGCGCCAACAGACCATGTGGTCCACTGGTGCATGCTTTCTCAAAAGGCACCAGAAAGCGCTTTGTGACAGTGCGAAAGACTCAGACATGCAGGTGGGAAGGCCAGAACTGATTTGGGGCTGGGCAGATCGGGTCCATGCGGGGTTTGATGGCACCAGCACACGCCGTATCCAAACCCCCTTCCTGGGCCTAATAAGCCTGCAGAGATTCACAGCCTTGCACCAGCTAATTTATTAACCATAAATCAAGCTAAATCACTGATCATAAATCAAATTGACTCATTGCGACTGATGGGGCTTACGCAAGGGAACAAATGTAGCTGCCAAAAATTCCATGTGGGATGCAGTCTAGCCCATCATCGCATGGAGATTTAGGAATGATTGGGCTGTTTATGTATGTGTGTCTGCGAGCCATCTGAATGAGATGACATGCACTGATTGAGAGACTGACGTGCCCGTAATGTGAGGAACAAGCCTAAGTACATCCCCCCCATCCAAGACTTGAAAGAGGCCGCTGGAAGGATCAATGTGCCCCTTACAGCATTGCTTGCAAAAAATCGTTTGTGAGCTAATATCCTCAAGGACAAGATAGAGTCTGATTTGGCTCTTCCAGAAATTATTCTTGATTGCTTCGGAAAGCAATATTTTTTTAAATGGGAGGGGCAGCTTTTGAGCACTTCCTTAAAAGACCAAATAAATGGCAACATCAGGCAACCATGGAAACTTTTAAGTATTAGGCTTGTGCTCTTTCTCTCTCTCTCTCTCTCTCTCTCTCTCTCTCTCTCTCGTATGTCTTAGGTCTCCTAGTCTCTGTCTAATAGGGAATTATTTTAATGAGATAAATTTCTCATTTCTGAAGCATGTTTTTTATCCCCTTTGCTTTCACCTGGATTGCGCTGGGGTGCCAGGATCTTTATGCTTCAAATGTTTCAGCCTGTTTTGTGCATGTCATTAAACTCTGAATTCCATGGAGCTGAATCTACTAGCATATTGCTGAGAGCTCTATCCATTCTGTCCAACATTTCACCGCTGAGAACAGGGATGACCTGATGTACTTATAATGCACCTGTTGCCTCAGGTGCAGAGTCTTGCTGTGACTGCATCCTTCTTCTGGACATTGCCAGAGGCTCTTCTCCACCCACTGTATTTTAAACTGGCCATAACAATATACTGTTAAAAACAGAAACATTTAACAGCGCTTGCAATCACAATAGATCTTGCTATATTTATTCAAGAGAAGCTGAGATTCAAATGCATTCCCTCTCATATCCTCACACCCCACTTTGTAACTACACATGTATACTTGAAACTGAAACAACTGCATATTCTGTCTCTGTGTTCACTCTTTTCCCTCCCTTGTGCCAATCTCTAGATCAGAGGCAATGTGCACTTCTGGGAGCTACTGTTCTAGAGCTTTGGAAGCCACGAGTGTAAAATGGAGGCTTGTGGTGGCAGAGTGTGTTTCGAAATGGGAGCTTTGGGAAACAGAGCCAATTGCAAAATGGTTGCTTGTACAATAATGGTTAGTGTGAGGTTATTCTGACAGACAAGCAGCACAACAAACGTGTTCCTGGGAGGACATGATAAAAAAACGTGAGCCACGGAGACAAGGAAGGAGTGGCACTTGGTTATCATCAAAACTACTGGTAGCTCAGGACTGACCTTTCCACCACTCAATGGCTTTATAAGTCCCTCAGGTTAGGCAGACATCTGTCTACCCATGCCTTGTGAAGTGCGATGTACTGTTCAACAACAACAAAATAGACAGTTATATGGAGATGTGGAGAAACACGCAATGGTGCGTTGTTTCTGTGTCCACAAATGTACATGCATCTGCACCAGAGTCAACCCACTCACCCCATTTTTTAGATTTCATTTTAAAGACTGTTCCTCCATAAGAGGGAAAAGAGAGAAAGGGCAGTGCTTTACCAGAGTCAAGTAGAAGAATGCAGGGACTGTCCCTGGTCAACAGGGAAAGTTGGAGTGTACATTTATAGAGTGTGGGCAAGGCAGTGACGTGGACATTTTGGTTTTGGCAGCAGTGGCCTCAGTGGCATTTTCTCTTTAAAGGTTTCATTTGACATTACAAATGAAAATGGCAAATAAATGCTAATGCTAAATGTGCTGATGCCTCTTTTATTTCGAGAGGGCAGAGGCTTTCAGCCTGCATCCCACAGGTTTGCTAATAAGATTTGTGTGCAGAGCTCCCACACAATGTTTAAAATTCCCCCCATGTGCAAATATGTGCACTGTATAGCGGTTTTGTAAATGAGAGAACCCAACACCGCTACTTTTCATTCGGTCTGAGATGTTTTATGATCGCCTCCCCCTTTCTTTCTTTTTTTAACTTGAGCTCCGGGATTGTGCTGCACACATTTATACAACGACAAGCGGCGTTGTATGGCATGTTGCACATTACAAACACAAAAGCAGTAAACAAGTTGCTCTGACTGAGGTCACTATCTTTAAATCCTTCCCTTTGTTCTATCTCACAAGAGCCTTGCTGGATCAAACCAAAGGCTCATCGAGTCTAGCAGACTGCTTTCAAAAACGACCAAATAGATGTTTGCAGAATAATCACAAGCAGGAGTCAAAGGCCGTAACTTCCCAACAACTGGTATTTGATAGTCTACTGTCACTGTCTATTAGGGCCTAATCCTATTCTATCTGAGCTCCGGTGCTGAGTTCAAGTACTGGTGCTGGGTATTGTAAACATGCCATAAAGCACGTTTATGCAACCCTCAGAGTAGGGAGTGTTGGCAACAAGCCGGCGCTGGGTGGAGGATGCTGCAGGAGCACCAGACAGTCGCACCACCAGTGGTGGTGCAGGTTTTCAGGACAAGGCAAGGCATTCTGGGGTGGGGGGGGAGCAGGGTGGAGGGAGAAACAGGACCAGGAAGGGAATGGGACCCCCAGAGCCTTGTTCCACTGGATCCTATCCTTTGGACTGCAAAGCCCAACATAGAGGTTCTCAAGTCTGCGCTGGCAAAATAGCCAGCACAGAAGCCCCATTGTGGGGTCTGGGGCTTCCCCTGAGATTACCTCTGGAGGCTTCCCGGCACCTATGGGATACAGTGATCACCATTTTGGTGCTGCTGTTCCTTCAGGCGTTGGGAACCATAAGATTGGGCTGCCTGATAGTTTGGTGTCGTCGTTAGAGTGATGGACCGGGACTGTGGGGACCCAAGATCAAATTCCCAAAGCTGTGAAGCTTGTTCAGTGACTGTTCCAGTTGTCTTCTATCAGTCTAATCTACCCCACAGGGTTGTTGTGAAGGTAAAATGGGGAAGACAAGACCCAGGAGTTCTCTCTGCACATTGGAAGAAGGCTGAATGAAATGATTATTTCATTTAATGTGAATGAATTAAGTCGAAATTCCATTTAGCGATTGTGCTGCAGTATTCACGCTTGATGGGTCTTTCTTCATCCCTGTTCCCCTTGAGACTTTGTCCTGCATTCCTTGCCCTTAAACTCAAAAGCAAGGAACAGAACTTCCTTATTTGAAAGGAAAGGAAGAAACATCATTGTTTGCCATTTTGCTTCTGATCAAACCTTGACAGTTCAAGTATTTGCATTTGCTTTTTGAGGGACAACTGCCAGTCAGTGCAAGGTCTCATCTGCTGGCAGAGCAGAACAGCAGAACTCTTGAAAGTCCAGAGGCCCCTTCCTCCAGCAGTCATCTCTTGTCTCATCACTCTAAACCAGTAAGTCTTGCCTGGTTTAGCTGGATTGACACAGCGCAGGGAACACAAGCAGAACACAGCATGGCTCTCCTTTATCAGGGTAAAAAACTACCATCCCAACATGTAAAATCAGTGGAAATGGGCCTAGCTGTCTGCCCACCCCCAATGGGTTGAGTGTACCATCTAACTCGAGACAGTGCTCAATCATGGACTGAGCAAACCTGTCATTGCCAAACCCAAAGGATCAGGGCAGCTGGAATGGGAAGACCCATAGGCCAAGCCATCTGTTATCCTACCACCTTCCAGCCTGTGGGGTTTGCCAGCCTGGATCATAGAGCCAGTCAAGCATCACCAGAGTGGTATTAGGTCACCCCCTGACCTTGCTGCTTCAGAATGGACACTGTGAATTAAATCCTGGCTATTCACCCTGCATGCTACCTGCCAAAGTGACCTATAAGAGAAAGCCTTCAATAACAGCAAAAACCACTCAGCCCTGCATCAGTCTGGGTAAGTGAAAAAACTGCCAACTAAAGCCAATCAAGTTGACAACAAAAAATTCCTACCCAGCCCACTAAGGAACAACCAGCTAGTCATCAGACTGAATAACACAGGTGGGCAGGTGGGGATGCTGATTGCAGGTGAACTGAGTGTTCGGGGCAAGGCTCTCCCCAAAGCGTTCCACCATCTCACCTCCCTTTGCTTGCCCAGCTAATAAGGAGGGACGTCTGTCTCCTGTGCATGAGGTGGGGGTGAGGCAGTAGCCCCAGTGGCCGATAGCACGCTAACGGTTTTCTTGGAAATGGAAGGAAGTTTGAAAAACACGTTGTGAGGAAAAATTCCTTTCGTAAGATCCATTATCTTGTATTTGAAAGAGAAATTACAAGTTGTAAACATTATACGGTAAAATGAGGAAGAGGTTTTACTGTGTGTCATCTGATAGAAGTATGGATCTTTTTGTTTATAACGGGAATCTGTTAATCGAAATTTGAGCAAGAATGCTTACAAAATGGTGATGCCGGCCATCTCCTGCCATGGAACCTGTACAAAACACACACACACACACACACACACACACACACAAAATTAGATGTGGTCAGATTTGAAAAGGAAGAAGGAAGTAGAGCAAGAAGGGAGTGAGGAGGAGAGAGAAGTGGTGGGTCTGAAGCACTGGCTTATGTGGGTGTAGTGGCTTAGCTACAGGGGGTCTTGCAGTAAGTATGGCAGGAACTGCAGTGTGCCATGTAAGCAAACCCTCCCTCTCGCCACTGGAGCCAAGCTATGTTCTGGTTTGGGGGGGGGACTTGCTTTGCTTATTCCCAGTCCCAGTCCAACTGTGTGCATGTTGATCATTTCTAGAACTAAATCAGCCAGCCCCCCCACCACCTTCCAGCCCTTAAAGGTAAAGGCAGCAGTTCCTCTGACACCCCCCCCCCCCGATCACCATGCAGCAGCGAGTAGCAGGTTCATCTACTAAACTACATCAGCAGCCACTGCTTAAGAACATAAGAACAGCCTCGCTGGATCAAGCCATAGGCCCATCTAGTCCAGCTTCCTGTATCTCACAGCGGCCCACCAAATGCCCCAGGGAGCACACCAGATAACAAGAGACCTGCAAGGCTTTCTGGAAATTGTAGTTAAGAACATAAGAACAGCCCCACTGGATCAGGCCATAGGCCCATCTAGTCCAGCTTCTTGTATCTCACAGCGGCCCACCAAATGCCCCAGGGAGCACACCAGATAACAAGAGACCTGCAAGGCCTCCTGGGAATTGTAGTTTAAGAACATAAGAACAGCCCCACTGGATCAGGCCATAGGCCCATCTAGTCCAGCTTCCTGTATCTCACAGCGGCCCACCAAATGCCCCAGGGAGCACACCAGATGACAAGGGACATGTATCCTGGTGCCCTCCCCTGAAGGCACTAAGAATGATCTAGTTCAATCTTATGCTCTGCCAAAAGGGTTTTCCATACCATTTATAATAGAGATTGTCTACATTACAACGTTCCACAAGAAGGCATGAGAAGTACAGTTTACCAACACATGTTCTTGCATGTCAGTAAAATATCTAGGAGAAAAGCTGTGCTGAGCTCAGTGGCATTGCTAGGGGGTGCAGACAACACCAGCTGACATGCAAGGGGGGGTGACACCACTACTCACCAAAATTTTTAAAATCTTGGTATTTTTGAATAATACCACCATGTTATATATCAATCAATGCATAAGTTCATGCAGAATTTTATGAAGCAAACCATGTTGAAATAACTCTGTTCTACCAAGTTATAGCCAAAAAACCAGCAGCTGAAGGGTGATAGTACATAATGATGCCCACTACCTGGGATCTTGCTCCACCCCCCACATGGAAGGTGGTCCATTATAGGGGACCTTCCCTACTAGGTGACACAAACCCTAGTGATGCCACTGACTGTGAAACATTCAGAAGAACCTCTTTGAGCCTAAAATGGTGAAGAAATTGATCCAATCTACTTACAGTGCTAGAGGTCCACCATGCCTACTTGCCTGCTCCCAATCTTTGTTGGACAGCACCATCTGAACCAGCCATTTTCAACCACTGTGCCGTGGCACACTGGTGTGCTGCGAATGGTCCCCAGGTGTGCCGCGGGAGTTTGGTGGAGAGTCATTTATTAATAGGACCATTGGGGATATGAGCCCCACACCAACAGCAAGGTGTGCCTTGTCAATTGTCCATAAACTGATGGTATGCCTTGACAATTTTAGTACCTTGTCAGTGTGCCATGAGACAAAAAAAGGTTGAAAATCACTGGTCTGAACAAATGTTGGCTACAATCCTAACCTCACTTTCCTGGGAGTAAGACCCATTGAACACAGTAGGACTTACTTCTGAGTAGACCTGGTTAGGATTGTGCCCTGTTCTGTGTCATGGTGGCTATGAACCCAAAGTTTTATGATAGGTCTGTTATGATAGGTCTGTTATGATAGGGGCTGTTTTGTTTAGGGGAATTAGTATACTACCCTTTTTGGAACTTCAGGATCGCAGGCTAGATAACAAGACGGCGTAATGCAGAGAAATTCCCTTTTAGCTTAAGGAGGAGACTGAGAGAGAGATAACTTTAAAAAAAAATTATATTTTTATTACAGAAGCACGCAGGTAAACACAATGCACATGGAAAAATGATAAGTATATGTTTCTAGTACTTGTATCTAGTGTACCTAACTTATGGTGGTTGCATGTGAGCAGTATTTGGTGCATCCGAGGAAATCAGGAAAAGGGAAATTTGTAGGGGAGGTTTTTAGGGGTCCCTGGTCTGCCAAACCCAACTGCTAACTAAAGATGGGGAGAGAAGGGGAGAAATAGGTGGGAAAGAAAGAAGGGAAAGAGTTCCAGAACGCAAGAGAGTTACCTGTCCTGAGGAGCAGATGGATGGGGGGGGGAAGAGTCCTAGGAGGAGGACCTTCTGCCTTGGGGGAAGAGTCAGAGAGAGAGAGAGCACATGGCCGTAGCCCTCTCTTAAAAGGGTTTTTGCTGTGACCGAAATGGGCTGGGCATTGAGCTGGGGGAAAACTGCCGCCCACCAGGGTGTTTGAGCTGGGGGAAAACTGCCACCCACCAGGGTGTTTGGGGTCAGGATGTCCCTTATCAGCGAAATTCAATGTGTCTAATGGTTGGCTTCCTAGCTAGGGGAACTTACACAATAAGCAGTGATTGAGTTAACAATAGGAGACACTTAAGCAACGATTTACTATTCCAGCCTAGAGAGGTAGAAGTTGTGTTGTAGCTTGACCAGGGATTTTTGGAAGTTTGGCCTGTGAGAAGTTTAATGTGTTTGCATAACCAGTGCTTGGATTAGGAGACACAGTGATTGGGTTAAACAAATGATTTGCTCTTCCAGACTTGTTTACCCTCGGGAGGGGGATGTTGTCACCATGAACTTGATTTGACTCCTTTTGTGGCCTGTATGGGAAGTTTGGCCCTCCATAATAACATAACCAGATATAAAATCACAACTTAAAAGGAAAAAGGGGATTTTCACATAACACACCTTCATGGCAAACTCAATTTATTTTTTACAAGCAGTCCAAACAGCAAGAGCTACATGCTTTGCCATTGTCCAGCTTAAAGTCAAAACCACAGTGAAGAAAGAGAGCATGTGTCAAAACTCCTGAGCTAGTCAGAGAGAAAGAGAAAATATTACTTTAATAGAACCCAATCATTTGATGAAGAGGAAAAAAAAATGTCTTCCATCAGCTAGTCAGATGCACAGATATATCTCCTGAATGACCTTTGAAATACCAGTACAGAGCTGCTGACAGCTATAATTGTCTTTCATTCTTTAGGATGATCACTATTGCACTTTGCTAAAGCCCACTCTTTTTATAATATTGATTGGAGCAGCAGCTCTTGCTGAGAATCACACAAGGGGAGTTACCACTGATAAATCAGAAGGAGTTTTTAGTGCCCAGGAAGCTTTCAACCAAGGACAACATTCTTCATTAATTTACAGGCCAAATCAGAGTTTCTCAAACATTTTCTTTAGAGGGGATGAGGCATGGGTTAGGGGCAGAACAAGAGAAAATGCCTCAGCTTCTTGGACAAAGGAAAATTATCTGATAGATCAATAGACAGCCGACGTATTCTATAACCGACATGGTAACTCAGGAGCGTCAAACATAAGGCCCGTGGGCCGAATGTGGCCCCCAGAAGCAATTTATCCGGCCCCCATTTAATTGGGCTCTCCCAGCTTGATAACTAGGCTTTCTCATGTCTTGAAAATATGAACAAAATTTGTTCATTTTCTCTTCTGTCATATGCAGCTAATGTGTTTCTATGTGAGAACAAAGTGCTTATTTCTGGCCATCATCTGCTTAATTATGTCACTTCCTGCTTAATGATGTCACTTCCAGCCTTCAGCAGGCACCACGAATACTAACTTTGGCCCTCTGTATGAAACATGTTTGACATCCCTGTGGTAGCCGTTTCAATGCTGGAGACACTCTTTGAAACGGTCCTCTTTTGAAATCAGGTTGAATACATTTCATGGCCCATCAGTGGCATTCACTGGCACGCTAACCTCCTTGTGGACTCCTGAAAAAGAAACACTTGCCACTTTGAGCACTCCAATCTCGAACCCATTATGTGGAGTTGTTCCCCTGGATGTCAGTGGAGTTGCTGGATGTCAGTTGGAAACCTAACTGCTCCTATTGTGTACATGCCGCGCACATCAGTCATAATCCAATAACAATGAATGCCTAATCAAGACGCTTTGTATTTAAAAGTCCATGGGTTTGACCATGACCTTTCTGTGCACTCCCGCCGTGCAACCTTGGAGAAGTAAACGGCATTTGGGACTAAACTCGCAGTACATGTAAATCACAGTAAGTGGCAAAGTGACTTTTTTCTCCCCCCCCCTTTTCTTTGATTTGACACAGATAATTAAATACTGTGCCTTTGTTCTGAACACTACTGAATATAAGAATTGGCTAACTACCCACACTGTGAAAGAGATCACTTCATGCTGCTCCAACCTAAGGAGGTTTTTATTGGACTTTCATGCTAAATAAATTTAAAGGTGTCTCCCGCTGTTTTTATATAAATTTTAAATGTTTTAAAAATACCTCCCCAAAAATATGCTTTAATAGCTCACTTTCCCAGCACACAGCCTCACACTAGGTAAGTGTTCCATTAGGGCTATAAATCCCTTTTCCTCCCACGCCAAAGTGAAAGACAGCTGTTTATTCAGCTTTTGTAAAAGACACCTTTAATTCTTAGATATTTTTGCTAAAGAGAGCCCCCCAAAAAATCCCGTCACTTATTTTGTTTCTGTGCAGCATACTGTTGACTCGGTTGGTTTCAAGACAACAACACACAAACATTCACTTTGGTCCTACAATCTGAATGACCGCTAAGAAATGCATCAGGAGGGGAATTTTGAATTTTGGCCTTGTAGATGAGAGATTATGGGTGTGGGGAACTAATGCCCAGCAAAATTCAGAGGACTGGACCCGGATACATTTAATATCATATTGCAAAAAGCCGTATGGTTCCAATCCAGCTAGAGGCAGTTGTGAATAAGCCACCATTAGTTATAGTGGGACTCAGTGAAGATTAACTTTCTCTGCTTGAATTTCTGCAGCCATTCAACTCTGTAAGAACTATAGCAAGATTATCAACAGAGGTTATGAACAACAGAAACCTTTTTTTTTGAAGCCAAAGGATATAAAGATATATGTGTGTCTAGATTAAGAGTCCAAACCTATGCTTTTGCCCACCATAACATGCAGCCATGCCAAAACAGGCTGCACTAATTGCTATGGTGGGGTTGTGCTATGGTGCGATACAATCAGGAGGCTTGGAAGGGAAAATATTTTCCCTTACCTCTTCATAAGCACCTTGACCACCAGTGGGTCTTGGGCCTGTACCAGCTGTTTAGCTGGAGCAAGTTTGAGGAAATAAAGGGAGCATACCAGCTCACTCTGGAGAGGATAGCATCTGTTGTAAGCCACCCAGGCTATGTGTCACTCTCTACCGTCTCCAACACCTCCTTTGCACTCCACATCCCACCCCAATCCTCCCATCGCCGCCCAAGTCTGCCCACCCCATTGACTTACCAAAGTCAGTTGAGCCTTCTTGTTGCTGCTGTTATCAAGCGCAATCCCTGTTCTTCTAGGAGGTGTTTTGTAATACCCGAAAGCATCTACAGCCATTGGAACATTAGTTCTGGCAGTGGCAGGACCCCATAGGACTGGACAGTTAGTCCAGTTGTTGGTTGGTTGGCAACCTTCAGTCTCGAAAGACTATGTTATGCCTACAGCACCATGTATTCCCAAGCGGTCTCCCATCCAAGTACTAACCAGGCCTGACCCTGCTTAGCTTCCGAGATCAGACGAGATCGGGCATGTGCAGGGTAACAGTTGCTGTCAGATTGCACCAAAACACATCCTTGCCTCCTTTCAGTGGCATAGCTAGAGGGTAGTGTGGGAGGCAGACTACACCAGGTGACACCCTCAGGGGGGGTGTGATAACACTAGTGGCCAAAATTGTGGAAACCTTGGAATTTACGAATAATACCATCATGTTATACCTCATTCAACCTTAACTACTTCCTTTATATTCATTTAATATAAATTGTGGCTGTAAATCAGACTGCAAGATGGTAAAATTCCACGCTGCAATGTGACACTCTCATCCCCACTGCACCCAAAAAATACTATTTCTGGCAGAATTTCATGACAGCAGCTGAGAAAAGCTTTGCCTTGATTTCTGTCTTGAATGAAGCTTCTGCCACTTAGAAAAATGATGGCTGCTTTTGACAGAGGCCTACAACTGGAAAGGAACGCAATGAAATACGGAATCAAATGCTTCCGTTAATTGCTGTGTGGCCATTAGGGCTGAGCCAAAGTGGAAGAGTAGCACTTTTCGTCAAAGATTTTGCCCCTTTCAGCACTTTGGGAAAGCTGCAAAGAGCAGCAATTATGCATTCAGAGGGCGCGTAGAAACCATCCTTGCTCTTAACTGGCTTGGTGACATTGTCACATAGCCAAATCCGATGGCTTTAAGACAGCACCCTGCTGACTATATGAATGTGGATTGGCAGGGATCTTCTATTCCCCAAGAATCGTGGTTCTACTCTAATTTGTTTTGTTTTTAACAGCAGTGGAGCAGGGGCTGAGAACAGAGCTCAGTGCAGTAAACTATCTAAAAAAAGGTAACTCTTTGGGGAATCTTCCCATCCTCATGGAAGTCCTGCTAACAACAAAGGGTGCATCTACCCAGGCTATGTGTCACTCTCTACCGTCTCCAACACCTCCTTTGCACTCCACATCCCACCCCAATCCTCCCATCGCCGCCCAAGTCTGCCCACCCCATTGACTTACCAAAGTCAGTTGAGCCTTCTTGTTGCTGCTGTTATCAAGCGCAATCCCTGTTCTTCTAGGAGGTGTTTTGTAATACCCGAAAGCATCTACAGCCATTGGAACATTAGTTCTGGCAGTGGCAGGACCCCATAGGACTGGACAGTTAGTCCAGTTGTTGGTTGGTTGGCAACCTTCAGTCTCGAAAGACTATGTTATGCCTACAGCACCCGGTATTCCCAAGCGGTCTCCCATCCAAGTACTAACCAGGCCTGACCCTGCTTAGCTTCCGAGATCAGACGAGATCAGGCATGAGCAGGGTAACAGTTGCTGCTAGTCCAGTTGTTAGTCCACTGTTTATCACATTTATTTGTTGCCCTTCTGTTGAAAAGATTCTGCTTCAGAGAATACATCTCTTCATAAGAAAGCTTTGTTTTGCCTTGTCTTGGTAAATCAGCATTATTGTCCCCTAGTACTAACATTCATTTGTCGTCTTCTCAGACATGAAATTGTTCAGCTATGTAGTTTGGTGTTTTGACTCAAAATTAGAGGAGGATGCAAACGGTTTTATTTTTTCACAGATTTTGGTGTTTTCTGAAGTTAGACGTTCAGAAAGCAGTGTTAAGTGTTTTTATTCCAAGGGCACGTTTTTATAAATTATAATTTTAAATTTTAATTACTTTAAAAGTGTGCTAGGTAAGTGATGTAGGTGGTACAGTGTCAGTGGATACAGCCACATGCATGTAGTGGTATGAGAGAATATGTGTTAGGTAAGTGATGTAGGTATAGTGTCAGCAGATATAGCCACATGCATGTAGCGGTATGAGAGAATATGTGCTAGGTAAGTGATGTAGGTGGTACAGTGTCAGCGGATACAGCCACATGCATGTAGAGGTATTAGAGAATATGTAGAGGTGTTAGTATTAGAGAATGGTTTTATTTTTTCACAGATTTTGCAGATTTCAGGGTTTTGGTTTTTTTTTTTTACAAAAATGAGAAGTGCAGAAAGAGGTGTTATATGTTTTTATTTTGTTATCACCCAAAAATCCCACCTCTAATCATAATGTTTCAGAAGAACATAAGAGGAGCCCTGCTGGATTAGGCCAAAGGCCCATCTAGTCCAGCTTCCTGTATCTCACAGTGGCCCACCAAATGCCCCAGGGAGCACCCAAGACAACAGACACAACCTGTGTCCTGGTGCCTTCCCCTGCATCTGCAATCAGAGGCAGCCTGCCTCTAAAACCAAGAGCTTTCACATCTTGGAATTTTGTCATTGATTTAGAACCAATTTTTATGTTATTTGAAGAACCTCATTTCTGTTCCCTTGTAATCACTTTCCACAGCACTCTGGTAATTTTTAAACAGGGATACCACATGGTATGAATGGATTATGCATTCATTCCCCCATGCCAGTGTTATTTGTGTCTCTGAAGAGGTGCCACTGGTAAAGTTAGTGTGTTATCTGTTCCTGCTGCATAAACTCCCAATGTTACTGGAAGGATAACATTTCCCTCTTCCAATTTTTTTTAAAACACAGACCCCCCCCTCCCCTTGGTTACGCCTTGAAAGGAAGGGGCTCTTTCTCTGGAAAAAAGGATTCTTCCTTTGGAAAAAGGAAAGTATGAATGCAACTCTGAGCATTTTGCTTAGGAACAATGAAAATCAGCATCACAAGTAGATCAAGGAATCCATATTTTTGTAGCAGATAAGAAAGGTAGTAACATGTGATGGAAATACATTTCTCTGTCAGTCACTATGCACAGTTGTGATCCTGTCAAGGGATGTAACATGTCATTCACAGGAGATGTTCTTTTCCAACAGTGTTGGAAGTGGCAGTGTTGAGTTGGCAGTGGCAGTTGACAGTGTTGAGACAATAAAGCACATATATTTTGATGCTTGAGGTTCCTCAGTCACAAGCGATGATCCCACAGGTTTGGCTTTGTAAAATATGTTTCACAGGAATACTCCTGTAAGAATAACTTATTTTGAATGACAGACCCAGGTGGATGACAGGTGAATGACAGACCCAGGTGAATGACAGACCCAGGGCAAATTTGGCACCTCTGTGCCAAATTCTGGCTGATCATATGTACCAAGGCAATGATTCACTTCAAAGTCTTTAGCTAGTACTTATCCCAGAGGGGAAACATGAATGTAAGAAGTATTTACACAAAATGTAGAAATAAGAGAACTACATTTAAAGATATGTTGAACAGGAAGGGAAAATGGGTTCAGAACAGACTTAAAGAAAGAATGTGTCTTTCCCTACAGTTACAAGACTGGGTACAAGTATCGGGATGGGATTGGGATGAAGCACAGTTAGTGATGTTCAAGGATCTCCTGTTTATGGCTGAGGGGACTGAATTCTGACGCAGTGGCTCTTTTGCTATTTTTGTAATCTTGTAAGATGCACATGGAGCTGTGTGCAGACAGGGGAACTGAAAGAGGCAAAACAGGGTTCGGTACCAAGGTGTAAGGAACACAGGGCCAACATGGTAGCATCATGCTCAGGTCCCAGTTGCAGGTACCTTCTCTTCTTTTATCCTCTTTTATACTTCAGGTCACTGAACCTTTGTCAAGCTATAAAAAGAAAGAGGTCAAGCAGAACTTTACTGGCATGTGCAAATCATAAAAGCAGGAGCCTTTTCTGTTACAAAGAAGGTACCTTCAATCTAGCCTAGGTCCTGTAGACATAAGGTTCTCTGTAGATTCCAGTGTACCAGGTTCTCCAGAAGGCTTTTAAAGAGTTTTATTGATTAGCTCTTTAAAAGCCTTCTGGAGATCCCGGCACACTTGAATCTACAGATGACCTTAGGGCCACAAAATTTAGAAACTCTTAGAGACTCACTCTTCAGTAATTTAGAACAAAGATAAGAGCCCAATCCTATGCCACCACCAGAACTAGTGTTTCAACAGTGGAGTAAAGAAAGTATTTATTTACCCAGCGTGTAATTAGTCTGTGGAACTCCTTGCCACATGATGTGGTGATGGCATCTGGCCTAGATGCCTTTAAAATGGGACTGGACAGATTTCTAGAAGACAACTCTATCACAGGTTACTCTATGATGGGTATGTGCAACCTCCTGGCTTCAGAAATAGGCTACCTCAGGATGCCAGGTACAAGAGAGAGGCACCAGGATGCAGGTGTCTTGTTGCCTTATGTGCTCCCTGAGGCATCTGGTGGGCCACTGTGAGATAAAGGAAGCTGAACTAGATGAGCCGTTGACCTGATCCAGCAGGGCTCTTCTTATGTTCTTATGAGACTGCTTTATGGCCATCACAAACAGCCTGCCGGCAGTGTGTGAAACCAGGCATTGTCAACTGGCCGGTTGTGAAGCCAAAGTATTCCCATACATGGCAATGGACTGCCAAAGGATTGCCAACAATCTTATGTCAGCAGGGCAGGTGGTACAGGGCAGGGGAGGGTGGAGCAAGGCTGAATGGGGAAGAGAGGGCAGAACAGAGTGGTGATGGGGGCAGAGGGAGGACTGATCAGGTCTGGGAATGGTGTGGGTTTGGTGGGAGTGGTGGCTGCTGAATCCAACCCTTCCTTTCCCAGACCCAATCCTATGGCCAGGATCCACATGGAAAAGCGCCAGTGATTTCACTGGTGCAGGTCCTAGTAAACCCCTCCGTACTACAGAGGCTGATCCCAAGATAAGAGATGAAATGACCTAGAGGAGGCCTTCAGGACTGCTCCCCCAGAGGAAGTAGCATGAACTGTTACCCCTGCATTGGCGGGGCAGGGGGAAGCATAGGATTGGGCACTAAGAAAGAGATGAAAGAGGTATATAATGTGTGCTCTGGCATGATAGCAAAGCCTCCATGTGTGGCCCTTTTCCAGACATTAGGTGGTCACCTACAGTGGTGGTTAACCAGATATGGCGGTTGAAATCTCCTTCCATAGTTGAGCCCTGAGTGTTGCATCTGGGCTTCCATTCCTACTTAGAGCTGGTCTGCCCCTTTTGGAACAGGGCACCATGAAAGGGAATAAAGATTTTGCTTCTCAGCACTGAGGCAAGGCAGAAAGGACCAGCAGCTGTGAAATCCCCCATTGAAAACGCCTGTGCAAAAAAGTGAAGCCCTTTACTGCTGGTTTGCACATGGGAGGAAATTGCCACTGCTTGAAGAGGTAGGTGTGGATGTGCCCGGTTTAAATAACTAAACCCATAAATATTTCTATCTGCCTTGCTACTTATTCATACATTTATGAACAGTGCAAAACTGTTTTTCATCTGCCCTTTCTCAAGGGCAGCTCCCTAGTGCCATAATAATTGAAAATTATGAATTTCGTCTTATAATTAAATTCTACCCTTTGAACTTCTTGTAGACTATAGCTGCATATTAATCACAGCTCTCTTGGATCACTGGTGGCAAAAAGGATACTGCACACCAACTGCTAGGAGATAACATAACAAGCTTTGACAGTTCTCTAATTACCAGCCAACCCCATAGTAAGAAACACTTTAATATGGTAGCAAGGATCTCCTTTGCACATAAGTCAAAAGGTATAACTAATTTGCTCTTTAATTGATATCTATATTGCTGCTACCAAAAAAGAAGAAGAAAGGGGATTATATACTTCCCCCAGTTTATTCCCCTGTTAATTCATTCCCTGTTATCTAAATGTATGAAATAATTAAATTGGCCAACCTTTCCAAAAGCAATCATTTCATTCTGGTGCTAACTTTCTGTTTTGCAGTCCCAGCTAGGTGGATCCTTAGGTGTAATTTTAAGTACAGATTTTAAGTACAGATCCATTACGGGGTACAAGCCATGATGTGTATGTGCAACCTCCTGATTTTAGAAATGGGCTACGTCAGAAGGCCAGATGCAAGAGAGGGCACCAGAATGAGGTTATCTGGTGTGCTCCCTGGGGCATTTGGTGGGCTGCTGTGAGATACAGGAAGCTGGACTAGATGGGCCTATGGCCTGATCCAGTGGGGCTGTTCTTAAGTTGTTATCCCTGTTGGAAGCTGCATGACTCATCAGCAGCTTTGCGGCCGGTCCAACTGGATGTAGGCGGAGCTTGGCAGAAGGGTTGGTTGCTGGTACTGGTAGGTACATGTGCATGCCTATGCAAACAGATACTATTTAGTAGGAGAAAGTGGGAGTCAAGAAGCCAGCCTAGAGAGGCAATGTCCTGCTAGGCTACATAATCCTACTAACATGTCCCTGGAGTCAGGGAAATGGCGACATTTTCCCAGAATATCCAAGGAAGCCAGCAAGACCAGCAGCAGAATAAGGGAAGTAGCCCTTGTGATGAAACAAGTCTGTCCACACCTTACAAGAGAACAAGATTCATTTGGAAGTAATGCCAGAATCACATAGTTCATACAAAGTTGCACATATGCCACAAACTATCCATGCCCATTGCCTTCACTCATGAAGAGATTAAGACACAGCACACATTCAGGAGCTAGTTGTTGAGGGATGTGGCTTGGAAACTGATGCCACATTGCATGTCAGAACAGAAGTTTATGTGGCAGTATCTACAGCACTTACAGCCCATTGTGTAGGAAATCAAGTGGGTCCTGATGTTACGGCACTGGTGTTCCTGGGGGTCCCCGCACCTGGGGCAACCCCCCCGTTCCCCTGCACACCCGGTTATCGCACCCCCACCCTCTTCTCCGCCCCCCCCGCACCTGACCGGGAAGTAATTGTGGTGACGTCATTGTCACCGCAATTACTTCTGTGCAGCTACCTCCTCCATCCTCCTTTGAAAACAAGGGGGAATGGAAGAGGCAGCCGAGGTCCCAATGGAGCCTTCCATGCCTAGAACGCTTCTCGAGGGCATACTCCCCCCTGTTCCGGAGGATACGAGATGGGTGCCCTAGAGCGTCAGCATGACGGGAGTCACATCTCCCAACATGCTACCTCTCTAGGGCACCTGTCTCCTATCCTCCTATAAAGGAGGAGGGGAGGGAGAGGCTCAGTCGGCACTGAGGCACTGAGAGAGAAGCAGCATCCCACTGCCTCTCCACAGTGCTCCTGGGTGCTCCTCTTCCAGAAGAGGGGAGGTGCCTCTGGAGGGTCAGCGCCTGGGGCTTTTGCCCGTTTGCCCCCATCTAGGTACGCCAGTGTGTTACGGCAATCATTTGTATTTAATTTAAATAGATGCATCTTCATTCTTTTCTTTAAGTACATACTTTGGAATGCTGTTAAAGCCAGATTTGTTCATTGAACAGTTCTCCCCCTTTTCTTACTATGGTTTATAGCTTTTAATGTTTCTGTGTTTATTCAGGCAACTTGCACAAATTATAAGATGGACATTTTAGTAGAAGCAATCTTTTCCTTTTTCTAAAAAAGAGTTCTTTATTTAACCATCTCTAGATCCCATTAGCTACTAAATGTAGTCACTACAGTAGCTAGCCCGAGGCAAAATGTGTGATGTACACTGCTTGGTTAACAAAGACATGCCTTTCTGTAGTGGAGGAATGAAATGAGAGATAATTCGTAGGCTTACAAATAGGACGAAACAAGGTTTCCAAATGATTTTAGCTGAGCTTTGATATTTTGGTACAGAGCAAAATGGAGTTGCCTTCAAAGCACTTTGAAGTGGAGTGTCACATGATCTAAGGAATAATGCATTACTGCAGCAAAAAAAGGGTAAAAAAAACACCACCCAAAAAGAAACACCCAACCAACCCCTCCCTTTTCTTAAAAGTATGTGACAGTAAGAGCCCAGATCTGTGAACTGTGTGCGTGTAACACTCTGTATAGGAACAAGAGATGCAAGAAAGAGACACCATTACCAGCTCCCACATTATCAGTATGCAGTACAACAAGAAATGAAGTACAGCCGGAACTGGAGATTAGTCACTGGTAACCATTCTTTTGAGAAGAGTTCAGTTTGTTGGGCAGCCCAATCCTATCTCCCATCATTTTATGCTGATGGGCAACCAGACATCTGGGAAAAAAATATTTTTACTTACCTCTCCATAGGCTGGTTGGCTAACTATCAAAGGCTCTCTCCAGGCCTACGCCTGCTCTTTTGCTGGTGCACATCAAAGAAGAGGCAGGGGGTGTGCCAGACTGGGAAAATGGGGAAAGTATCCAGCGTGCACTGCTATCACTGAGATCAACCCCTAAACCACTCCTTGCTCTCCCAGCTCCTGCCTTGATTCTCTCCAAACCTCCTCCAAAATGCCCACAACCTGCCTCCCCTACCATCACCTTACTTGCTGTGGCACAGACTGAGTCTGCCTCTGGCAAGCACGTAGAATCCGATCGGACACGGAGTAGAGCTCATTATAGAGCCTACTCCGTGGCGGTGGTAGCAGCGAAGAGATCGTTCTTCTCTGCTACCATTGCGTCTGCTGATAGCCGTCCGGCAGAGCTGTTCCGTGTGGTGCGGGGCCTTCTTCATCAGGCCCCTTCGGTAGTCCAGGAGGAATACATGGTCAGCCGCTGTGACGTGCTTGCCCAACACTTTGCAGATAAAATCGATCGTATTCGTCGCGACTTGGATGCCACATTGACAATGTCTGTTGATGTCCCCTTGGCAACTGCTTGTCCAGTATTGTGGGATTCTTTTCAGCTTGTGCAGCCTGAGGATGTGGACAGACTCCTTTGGAGTGTGAGGCCGTCTGCCTGCCTGTTTGACCCTTGCCCAGCTTGGCTGATTAGAGCGGCCCGGGGGGGACTGGCTGAGTGGACGGGGAGGGTGGTCAACTCTTCTTTGATGGAGGGGACATTGCCGCTCGCCTTGAAGTGGGCAGTGGTTCGCCCCCTCCTGAAGAAGCCCTCCCTGGATTCCACTGTGTTGAATAACTATCGGCCAGTCTCCAACATCCCGTTTCTGGGCAAGGTAATTGAGCGGGTGGTGGCGGCCCAACTTCAGAGGGTCTTGGATGAAGCGGATTATCTGGATCCTTTTCAATCTGGTTTCAGACCGGGCTTTGGGACGGAAACTGCCTTGGTCGCCTTGGTGGATGACCTACGCCAGGGACTGGACAGGGGGAGTGCGTCCCTGTTGGTCCTGCTGGACCTCTCGGCGGCTTTCGATACCATCGACCATGGTATCCTTCTGGGCCGATTGGCCGAGTTGGGAGTTGGAGGCACTGTTTTGCGGTGGTTCCGCTCCTACTTGGAGGGTCGGTCCCAGATGGTGGTGCTGGGGGATGCCTGTTTGACACCCTGGCCCTTGAGGTGCGGGGTGCCGCAGGGTTCAATTCTGTCCCCCATGCTATTTAATATCTACATGAAACCGCTGGGAGAGGTCATCCGGGGGTTTGGAGTGAGGTGTCATCAATATGCTGATGACACCCAGCTCTATCTCTCCTTTCCTCCAGACTCCATGGTGGCGGTTGAGGGCCTGGAGTGCTGTCTGGAAGCAGTGAGGATCTGGATGGGGGCTAACAAGTTGAAATTAAATCCGGATAAGACAGAGGCTCTCCTGGTTCGGAAATCCTCGATGCAGGTGCTGGATTATCGACTTGCTCTGAATGGGGTTGCACTCCCTCTGAAGGAGCAGGTTCGTAGCTTGGGGGTCCTCCTGGATTTGCAGCTGCTCCTGGATTCCCAGGTGGCGGCTGTGGCTAGGGGGGCCTTTGCTCAGCTTCGGCTGGTGCGCCAGCTGCGACCATACTTGGATCGTGCAGACCTGGCCACGGTGATCCATGCCATGGTGACATCGAGGTTAGATTACTGTAACGCGCTCTATGTGGGGCTGCCCCTGAAGACGGTTCGGAAACTACAATTAGTACAGAATGCGGCGGCCCGTGTGGTCACCGGAGCCAGGCGGTTTGACTCTGTCAGCCCGCTTCTCCGGGGGCTGCATTGGCTGCCCATTCGTTTCCGGGCCCAATTCAAGGTGCTGGTTTTGACCTTTAAAGCCCTATACTGCTCTGGGCCAGGATATCTTAGAGACCGCCTACTCCCGTACAATCCGGCTCGCCATCTCAGGTCATCAGAGAAGGCCTTCTTGCAAGTGCCGCCACCCAAGGAGGTCCGGGGGGTGGCTGCAAGAAATAGGGCCTTCTCGGTAGTGGCACCAACATTATGGAACTCCCTTCCCCTTGACTTGAGAATGGCTCCCTCTCTTGAGAGCTTTTGGCGAGGCCTGAAAACACTGTTGTTTAAACAAGCCTTCTGATTTCTGGCCTTCTTAACTTTTTTTATACATCTTTTAGTTTTACAGGCTTGATGCCTCGGTGATCTGCTCTTTTACTCTTTTAATCTGACTACTGTTTTGATGGCCCTGTAGTGTGTTTTTAAATGTTTTTATCTGTTTGTATTAATGTTTTTAAATTCTATTGTTTTTTAATATGTTGTTAGCCGCCCTGGGTCCCGTTAGGGAGAAGGGCGGGATAAAAATAAAGTTTTATTATTTTTATTATTATTTGAATCAGCGGCTCCAGTGTGCACAACGGCAGCATGACATTTACAATGCTGTAAGAAGACTTATGGCAGCAGATCGGGAGGTTCACTGCCATAAACCTTCTATAGCATTGGGCTCTAAGAGTAACTGGAAAGATTTGAGTGTGAGCTTTTGTAGGTGATTGCTAGGGCTGGCACAGAAATGTCATACCAAATGAAATTTCAAAGTAAATTTCAGGACTCCTCCCTAGAGATGAGAAGAAACACCTTAAGTTTTTCATGGGAAGCGAATCAAGTTTCTATAAGAGGTGAAGTTTCTTTGAGGGCTACTGCACATGGTTGCTTATTTTACAGGTGTTCAACTAAAACTAAAAACATCCTAAAGGTCTTTGGCCAGCTTGGAACCAGTTGCAAATTCATGTGTTTGACATGTTGCAGTAGATGTAGTCAGCGTTGATTTTGTATCAGTAGTATATTTTGTATAGTAGATTTTGTAGTAGTAGGGGTATTGCAAATGATGTCACAGAAGGCTAGTCTGCCTCCAGGGCCTAGGAGAGGGGGGTGATTTGTACTCAGGCCCAGATTCAAAAACAGGGCCCAGCAGCCAAAGGAGGGGCCCAGAAATTTCCTGGGATCTTACATTTTCCTATCTACTGAGACTTGTTGCCCGCACAGGATGCTGGGGACATTACCACGAGCTTTCAACTGAGCTACTGGCAAGCCATATCAACTGGGCCAAGGAATGCATTCATGACACTCCTTAACATAGTGTCAAATCTGGAACGAAACTGGCCTGCTATAGTAGCTTATGGCTTGTGGATCTGCTTGCCATAAAGGAGTGTCCGCCATGCTGTTTTACCCCTCCCTACCTCCATTCTGCTTGCCCATCACCACCCCCTGCTGTTTCACGCCACCCCCTTTGCAAAGGGGCCCAAAAGAAACTGATAAAATTCCTCCCAGAGGCCCTGTTTGCCTCACACAGTTATGTTGGCGTAACCCATGGTGTGCTCTGTCATATCAGTATGGAACATCCATTTCTGTATTCACACTGGCAGTTAATAGTACAACTATTTTGTACAAGTAAAAATAATAAAAGTGGTTCTACTAGTAAAACTGCATTTATCATCAAAAATAGTAAAACTATTTTTTATTCAGCCCCTGCTACCAAGAACCATCTAAGCGTGGAGGCTGTGAGCAGAGTTAAAAACTATCTCTGCCCCAGGGAAACTACAATTAAAGGTTTTGGTTGCCATTTTGCTTTAGATGCAGAAATAATTACTACTGAATATTATCATTCCTTTCTGTACCAGTAAACATTGGAACTAGGTCCTATTCATCGTTTCAAGGCTTTAGAAAGAGAAAGTGCAGTCTCCAAACAGTCCAACCCCAAGCACTGGGGGGAAATTAGCAGAAGGTTGTTTGTAAAAATCATTGATCTATCATCATTTGTTGTATCACATAACCACATTTGGAAACTTCAGCTGGAACAAAGTGTGAAATCCTGGATTCTCGCTGTGGTGCACACTTGGGAGCACTTAACTCCTATCTTGTATCATTGTCATTGGATGGCTACCAAAGCAATTCCAGGCCTAATTCAAGATCTTGGATATAACTTTTAAACCTTTAATAGCTGCAAACTGGCAGCCCAATCCTATGCATATCTATTCAGAAGTAAATCCCATTAGAGTCAATGGGGCTTACGCCCAGGAAAGTGTGGATATGATTGATCTGTTGGGATACCATATTTTTCTATCTAAATCTGCTTGCCCAATCCATTCAGCAACTGAGGCTCTACTCCCTGCTCCCCCTCCCTCCAGGATCCATTGAGTCATGTCAGAGCCTTCTCAGCTGCAGTACCCAAATTTGGAGGATCTGTTGAGTCATGTGTCAGAGCCTTCTCAGTTGTAGCTGAGACATAGAACAGAAAAAAGAAAATATTTCTTTACTCAGCGTGTGGTTGGTCTGTGGAACTCTTTGCCACAGGATGTGGTGATGGCGACTGGCCTGGACGCCTTTAAAAGGGGATTGGACAAGTTTCTGGAGGAAAAATCCATTACGGGTTACAAGCCATGATGTGTATGCGCAACCTCCTGATTTTAGAAATGGGCTATGTCAGAATGTCAGATGCAAGGGAGGGCACCAGGATGAGGTCTCTTGTTATCTGGTGTGCTCCCTGGGGCATTTGGTGGGCCGCTGTGAGATATAGGAAGCTGGACTAGATGGGCCTATGGCCTGATCCAGTGGGGCTGTTCTTATGTTCTTATTTATAGCGTTCATTTTCATTGTACTTTAATAATTTCTCATCTTCCCCCTTAAACTAATCATTCCATGCATTCCACATGTTTTATGCCCTTTAAACTCAGATATCCAGGGCTGATTCTTGTGTTATTTTCCTTACCGGTGAGATTCATAATACTTGTGTCAGTGAAATTGTGTAATATATAGCATAGGAACAGTTCTCTTCCCAACGTATACCACAGGAGTGGAAAAAGTTGGTTGGTAGCTCATTCCCACAACACATCAGGTTTGCTTTTTGTGATCCAGATATTAATACCTGGGCATTAGGGATTTGAAAATAAAATCTGCTTTCAGATAACTTGTGCGTGCCTGCTGATAAAGAACCTGAATTTCTGCAGGCTTAACCCGGGGCTGTCCAACTCTGAGGCTTTAAAGGCAGAAATCTGAACAACTCGGCTCCTTTGATCATGCCTCTCTCTCCTGATTGGCTGGCTGGCATTACTCATTCCCTGTTGCAGATCAAGGTTGTCAGAATGTGGATGGAATCCCTGGTGGATGGCAGGTGATTCATCAAAAGAATGCCGAGACACTTAGAAACCCCCCAACGCCTGTGATCTGATGCTCCCTATGAAGGGAATTTCACATCACATTACTCTCATTGCTCGTGCATTTTCCAAAGAGGATGGAGCCTCTGTCTTAATGCAAAAAACACAGCCATGGTGTCTTCAGTAATTAACGGCTTGTCTGGCGTGAATTTCCCATTTCCAATCAACTTTGCACATTTTGTACAGTTCTTTCAACTTCCTCGCGGATCATAAAAGTAGGCTTAATTACTACATTCATTAACCTAACAATCTGTGGATTCCCACCCCCGCGTCCAAAGCTTGGGCATGCTCGCTTTTATCATCATTATCTGGTATCAATTTAAATCAAATGTGACTTCAAGCGTGTAGAAAAAAGGGGAAAAGATAGAAGATTCTTCATGTAAAACAATGAAAGGTGAAAAATACGCCTAGAATTAAAATAGCCACACTTTTTTTTTAAAATATGGTATTTATGCCCACATCCCCCAATGAAGACAAAGACAGAGTTCCGTTGGATGAAAGGGCCACTTTATTAACTCTACATAATTACAGCAGGGTCCTAACTCTATACCCAGATCCATGCAGGTTCTAAATTGGGGACAACAGACCTAACCGTCCACCTCGCCCATGAAGGTACATGGGCAAACCACTTGACTCCAGGCCGTGCAGGGTTGCAGAGCTCAACAGCCCTTTCTCAGTGAACCCAAGGGGTTGAGGCAGCTGGATAATGCTGGCCACAGGTCAAGCCTCATGCACCTGGAGTACGCCACCTGAAGGAATTCCCGCCTGCAACTGTTACCCTGCACATGCTTGATCTCATCTGATCTTGGAAGCTAAGCAGGGTCAGGCCTGGTTAGTACTTGGATGGGAGACTGCCTGGGAATAGCGGGTGCTGTAGGCTTATACCATAGTCTTTCGAGACTGAAGGTTGCCAACCAACCAGTCATCAAGCTGGGCAAGCAAGCATGAGCAGACAGAGACTTCAAACAGGTCTTACTGCCCCCAGGTGGTCACCAGGGTCTTAACCTACCTACCCAAACTTGCTTGAAACTTGCATGGAAAAATTCCTATCCAGTCCCTTAACAGGCGGCCAGCTAATCTCAGAATCAGGGAGTGGAAGGGGGGACCACAGCTGGAGCCTAAATGAGCAGGTGACATGGCTTCAGCTGCAAGTCCCACCCTTTTGCCCTCCCGCTATCCCTTGTGATGGGGTGGGACTAAAAGCGCATGACCTGCATGCCACCAGGCTTTGCAAACATATACAAGATGCCACTCCTTCATGTTCTAATGGTCCTTAATGTTTACTTATAGCATTCACTAATGAGCAGGGATGTGCTGGAGCCAAACTCCCCAAGTCCCGAGTTGAGTCCTGAGTCTCCACCCCCTTGACTCCACAAGTTGTAATGGTGGCAGTCACAACTTGTCCTGAGCCATTTTTAAAGTATTTTGACTCGAGCAAGTCTTTTTGAGAAACAAGTTGAGTCACGCAAGTGGCGAAAAAGAAAGAAAGAAAGAAAGATGCAAGCATGCAGAAAAGCGAGTCTTGAGTCTATTGAGTTTTTTCATTTTTAGGGTAAAACTCCTGAGTCCGGAGTCAGTGTCCAAGTTTTTGACACGAGTGACTCGAATTTGTACGAGTGTGTTTTCACATGTTCAACTCATCTGAGTCGTGGCCCATCCCTTCTAATGAGTTACTTGTATCCAGTTGAGGTCAGAAAGTAGCTAAAGGTCAAAATGCTGACATCCCACTGATCTACTTGGAGAAAGGTCAGTGGGCATTCAAACAGCTGAAGGGTTGACTAGCAAGATAGTGGAATGGTCTATGAAGGCACACCTGCCTATTGGACCCTGTGGCAGTCACATTTTTCAGTCATCTTCTTGTACAGGTGTGCAACACCAAAACCAAAAGCATTGTTGTTACTCCAGTCATGTTCACTATTTTAAAAAACTTGTTCATCTGCTAACACATTCATTAAACTAATATCCGGCATGTTACTCACATGGTGCAATTTTATATACTTTCATGAATTTCATGTGTTTATGCTTTTACTGGGCAATGAGGCTGTTGGTGCAAGATGGTCAGCTAGAGTGTGTGGGCTTCCCTCATAGCCATTTTCCAGGTGTGATTAAATTGCCCCTCCTGCAATGGAGCAAAAGCCATTGCAGAGAACCTGTGTGTCCCAAGGTTCCCCGAGATGGGATGCTTTTGCTTTCCAGCAGTCATATTCTAGTCTGTCCTATTGCCCATAGATTCTAATGCAGCGGTTTTCAAACATGTCCATCTCAAGAGACACTGACAATGCACTAAAATTTTCAGGGCACCCCATAAGTTTTTTGACAATTGATAAGGCATACCATGCTGCTGGGGGGGGGGCTCACATCTCCAAAGGCCCCTACTAATAAATTACCCTTCCCCAAACTCCCGCAGCACACCTGAGGACCATTTGTGGCACACCAGTTGAAAATCGCTGCAGTGGAATGGCTTTGTTCCATTAGATAGATAGGCACTTTAAATTATTACTGTTAAAGCCCAGTCCTTTGCATGTCTACTGAGATGTAAGTCCCATTATGTCCAGTGAGATTGACTCCCAGGAAAGTGTGGCTAAGATTGCAGCCTTAATTTTATAAAATGGGTACTGGGCATTTAAATCATCCCCCCTCCCCCCCAGCCCAAATGAGGTGTGAGTGAATAACCCATGGGTTGAAAATGACCATTCATTACAGTGGTGAACTCACCCCTCCCCACTCCCAGAGCAAAGGTCTGTGATGCCACCCTCCCCCCCCCCATGAGATGACTCGCCTTACCTTTTAAATGCAATGGATCCTCAAGCAACATTAAGATTAACTGGGAAAGCCTTCTCTGCAGTCTTAAACTGTACCTCTGGAAAACCAGAAATACAGTTTCCGTCCTTGTCAGGAGCCTTAGTGTGGCTTCCGGTGAGTCCTAGAGTCACACAGGCTCAATGCTCAGGGAATTTGTCCCGTTTGCCCAGCTCTAGATTTGCTGCTGATCCATTGCTCTTATGCATCACTCATTCAAAGCCCTGCTCATTCATTTTGGAACAAGTGAATAATGAATGAAACAAGCCCTACCAGTGCACATCACTACCTTCTGCTGTCTACCTGTGCCAGGCAATGGTTAGGTGATTAAATGCATGCTGCTGACACCTTCCACATTCCTTGGTTGCCTTTCCACATATTAATGTAAGAATAGGTTTTTTGAGCATTTTCCAGGGATGGGCCAAAAGCCAGTTCATTGAGGCTCTAGCTGAAAAGCAGAACGTTAATCAAGTATGACCGTGCATGCTGACCATGCAAGGAAAAACCATGTCCTCCTGCAAAGAGGAAAAACTCCAAGTGTCAGAGTTAGCAACTTCTGGAGTAAGGCAGATTTGCACTAATCCAGAGGACTTTAGTTCCCCTCTCAATTGGACAAAGACATAGCTATAAGTAATAGTGGAAAGGTCGGTTCCCTGGTACAGGTCGATTTCCATTTAATGTATTTTGGAGGAACTATCTGAGACTGAATGAATATGGATTCAATACATATAGATTGCGAGGTCTGAAATATGGGGTGATTAACCTTTGGCTGTAGCCAGCCTGACATTACAAAACATGTATTTTGAATATAAGAAGTATCAAAGGCTATGATAGAGAACAGTATACATGAAGTCTCTGTTGTAGCATCCCATTATCCCTTTCAGAGAAGACGATTCAAAAGGAATACAATGGCTCCTTTTCCTGAGCAGCCAAATGGGAGCCAAATGGGCTGGGGATAAGAATAGGCCCTCAGTTTGGCTGCACTTGTCGTAAGAGGTGACTAAACAGCCACCGGGTAGATGGGACTCGTCAGCCTGGGAAGGCAGCTCACCTGAAAGAAGGAAAACTCTGATCCCAAACCTCCACTGCCTTGTGGCTACATCCAGTTATGGAAAAGGCTTCAGGAGTCAACCTCGAGGCAAAATCCGGAGCCGGAGTCCCTGAGGCAGTTCATGGCTGAACACAGTCACGTTCTGGCAACTCCTGCGATGCCACTGGAACCAACCGTATTGGCTTCTGCCTTTCCGTTGGACTATTTCAGCAATGTGGAGAGGGGGGATTTGCTGCATGGGTAACAGTCCATCCTCCATATCTGCTCTATACAGGCTTCGCGCACTGGAGAGAACACTCTGTTCCAGAACCACCATTCAGAGTGCAATACCATAGTCTTCCGAGACTGAAGGATGCCAACAAATGGGAGAAGAAGCAAGCTGACCATACTGTACATCCTTCTTACCATCTTATGAAGCATGCTGGGTGGGATGGAACAATCAAGGTGCTACACCCAATGTCTTGTCCAAGAATATTCTTGGTCAAATAATAAATGAGACCAGAGTGTTTTTCTTCTTCTTCTTCAACCTGCACATTTAAAAATATACTTTTAACTGACTAGATTGCCCTGTTGTTAGCCTCCTTGAGTGCCACAAATGTAAAGGCAGGATATACATGTTTCTAAATAGTTTCTGAATGGGGTTGCACTCCCCCTGAAAGAGCAGGTTTGCAGCTTGGCGGTTCTCCTGGACTCGCAGCTCCTCCTGGATGTCCAGGTGTCAGCTGTGGCCAGGGGTGCCTTTGCCCAGCTTCGGCTGGTGCGCCAGTTGTGGCCATACCTGTCTCAGGTGGATCTGGCCACGGTGGTCCATGCCATAGTGACATCAAGATTAGATTATTGTAACACGCTCTACGTGGGGCTGCCCCTGAAGACAGTCCGGAAGCTACAACTAGTGCAGAATGCGGCGGCTCGGGTGGTTGCTGGGGGTCAGCAGTTTGACTCTGTCACTCTGCTACTCCGGTGGCTGCACTGGCTGCCCATTCATTTCTGGGCTGAATTCAAGGTGCTGGTGATGACCTTTAAAGCCCTAAACAGCTTGGGACCAGCGTATTTGAGAGACCGCCTTCTTCCGTATAATCCAGTCCGTTCTCTCAAGTCATCAGAAGGGGCGTTGGTTGTGCCATCATTGAGAGCGGTGAAGGGAATGGCAGCCAGAAACAGGGCCTTTTCGGTGGTGGCACCTGCACTATGGAATTCCCTCCCCTTTGAAGTGAGAGCAGCTTCCTCATTACTAGCGTTCCGGCGGGGCCTGAAGACTTTTTTATTCAGGAAAGCCTTTGAGGCACCATAAGGGCTGTTTTTTATAAATTTATAACTTATGCTGCTATGTATCTTATCATGTTTTTAATTGTTTTTAAATGTTTTGTATTTTTAATGTCTACTTGTATTTTTTTACTTCATTGTTAGCTGCCTTGGGTGCCCTTCGGAGAGAAAGGCGGAATACAAATCCAATAAATAAATAAATAAATAAATAAATAAATAAATAAATAAATAGTGCATGTCTGAATATAAATGGAGCACTGCAGATGGCCACAGAAAGGGGGGAATTGAAAGGTAGATATAGGGATAGAGGAAGTAGGCAACTATGAACCATGGTGTAACTCGGTGCTGGTATTAGGTTGCTGGGGTATTGGAGCAGAGATCTGCACTGGGCCCTCATGGTAACCCTCACTGGCCTGTGATGGTTCACTGAGTGTTTCCGTTGCCATCTGTATACTGTTGGCAACCTTCAGGCTCGAAAGACTATGGTATCGCGCTCTGAATGGTGGTTCTGGAACAGCATCTAGTGTGGCTGAAAAGGCCAATCCGGGAGTGACAATCCCTTCCACACCGGGAGCAAGTGCAGTCTGTCCCTGGTCTGTCTCCCTGGCTATGGGCCTTCCTTCTTTGCCTCTTTGCCTCAGACTGTTGGCCAAGTGTCTCTCCAAACTGGGAAAGGCCATGCTGCACAGCCTGCCTCCAAGCGGGCCGCTCAGAGGCCAGGGTTTCCCACCTGTTGAGGTCCACTCCTAAGGCCTTCAGATCCCTCTTGCAGATGTCCTTGTATCACAGCTGTGGTCTACCTGTAGGGTGCTTTCCTTGCACGAGTTCTCCATGACCGAGCCAACGCAGGCATCTCTGTTTCAGCAGTGCATACATGCTAGGGATTCCAGCTCATTCCAGGACTGTGTTGTTTGGAACTTTGTCCTGCCAGGTGATGCCGAGGATGCATCGGAGGCAGTGCAGGTGGAAAGCGTTCGGTTTCCTCTCCTGTTGTGAGCGAAGAGTCCATGACTCGCTGCAGTACAGAAGTGTACTCAGGACGCAAGCTCTGTAGACCTAGATCTTGGTATGTTCTGTCAGCTTCTTGTTGGACCAGCTTCTTGTTGGACTCTCATGGTACCCCTCACTGGCCTGTGATGGTTCACTGAGTGTTTCCGTTGCCATCTGTATACATGGAATTACAAATCGTAGATTCCTAAATTAATATCCTTAACTAATTAACATCCCAATCCTAATAGGCTGCCCTTCTACCGGCACTGGCTGCTGTAAAGAGTGTGTGCTGCTGGAGTTCCAGTGGGAAGGCTAGAGCCTTCCTGCACACACACCAGCCGATCATTAGAAGCCAGCCAGAACAGGTAAGCTTGGCCAGGGGGTGGAATGGGGTGGGGAAAGGACGAGGGAAGTGGGTAGGTGGAACGGGGGATGGGATAGGGGGAATGTTGAGGTGACAGGAGCAGGAAGGAGGGTGGATCAGACCTAGGAGGGAGGTGGGATTGTCAACGGCAGACCACGCTGAATCCCAGGCCAATCTACCCTCCCAGGCCAATAATGCAGACTTGCACCAGTTATTGAGCTGGCACAGGTCTGAGTTGACCCATAGTGGCTGCTGGGGCTTACCTTGGGACAATTACCCTGAGGAGATCTCCAGCACCCAAAACACCTCTGCAGGATGCTGTGAACACTGTGCCAGGGGAGTTGGATAGGATTGAGCTGTAATATCTTTTTTAACTTGTGGCTGTACCCAGATAGTCGACTATCTCATAATGTTCTTGACTGGCTCCTGGGGAATAATCCAATTCATCTTTTGAAAAGAGAGCAAGGTGTCACTAATGCCAGCCAGGAAGGAGATTTTTAACAAAGCAGAGGCTGGCCAGGTGATTAATATTTGAACCTTCTGCTTGAGCAGAAAGGATTAAGACTTTGCTGTGCTTTGAGAGAGCTTGAGAATATTGCTTCAGCGCCTGAGTGCTACATCTTCACGTTGAAGATAATTGCCCTTCTTCACTCCTATCTTGTGCTGCTGAAGAGCTGGAGTTCGAACACAGGAGAATCTCAGAATGCCAGGCAGTGTAATTTTCATTTGCCTTTTTGGTTCCCGCACCCTTTTTTCTATTTCAGCCATCGCGTGATGTGGTTTTTCTTTACATTATCTTCTACCATTCTTGGTGGAGGGATTCATTTGATTAATGAACATAGCACTAGTCTCCCAGTCATTTTCGAGTCTTCCGACATCCATCAGCAGCAAGGAAAAAAATGCATCAAGGGGTTATTAAAAGAAAATTATACCCTCCGATATTTGGAAGCCACAAAGTAGACTTGTCATATTTTTGGAAGCCGGAGACAAATACTTTTCAAATGTGGTCAAGGGCAAGGAGGGAGGTTGCTGCAAAGCAATTTAGCAGATAAGAGCCAGCGAGGGTGCGCAATGCATGGCAGGCCAGCTCAGCTCATATGCTGCCTCCAAGTGGATTTTGTGATGGAGTTTGAGATTACAAAAGACAGGTTGCAGTCATTCCCCGACATTAACCATCACTACTTATGTCAAAGTCTTTTGTTCCCTATCCTGTGGCAGGGGATACGTCTTCTTATCATTGCTGCTGTTTTGTATGTTTTTGTGCCCATCACTTTTTTGGGTAATTTTTCTTTCAATCAGCCACGTACGTGGCTAATTTCTTTGAAAATATTTGTTGTTGTCTTAAATCTTTGTTTTAGGGATGTACAAGCGCTCCATTGTTTGACTCACAATGGGCTAGAACATTTGTACATGCCGAGTAACAACTCAGAAGCACAAGCAGTACCAGAACCAGGTTGCTGGGGAACATGGGGAAATGCCCTGCTCTGGTTTTCCTATGGGTACCCTCTGTTTGCCCCCTGATGGCACACTCAGCTCTATCAGTGCCTGATCCCTTTGTTGAGGGATCAGGAGTCACCCCAGTCATGTGGGCCTCTGATGTGCCTTCAGCCAGCGCCCCACTTGGTCAATCACTGATGCCAACACTGGGTTTGAGCCTGTGCAAGTGGTTAATCTGTATGTTTGGAAGTGTATGCGAATACTTGAGCCTGACAGAGATGGCAGCCTTGAAATTAAAAGATGCTTGCTTCTTGAGAGGAAAGCAATGGTAAAGCCTAGACCAGTCATTTTCAACCACTGTGCTGTGGCACACTGGTGTGCTGCAAGTGGTCCACAGGTGTGCCACAGGAATTTGGGGGAAGATCATTCATTAGTATGGCCAATGGGGGATCTGATGGTGTGCCTTGACCATTTTAGTGCCCTGTCAGTGTGGTATGAGATGAAAAAAGGTTGAAAATCGCTGGCCTAGACAATTAAAAGCTGAGACATCACCTTATTGACAAAGGTTCATATAGTCAAAGCTATGGTTTTCCCAGTATGGCTGTGAGAGGTGGACCATAAGGAGGGTTGAGCGCCAAAGAATAGATGCTTTCAAATTATGGTATTGGAGATGACTCTGAAGAATCCCTTGGACTGCAAGGAGTTCAGATCCTACAAAAAATCAACCCTGCCTGTTCATTGGAAGGACAGATACTGAAGCTTAAATATTTTGGTCATCTCATGAGAAGGCAGGGCTCTTTAGAAAAGACCCTAATGCTGGGAAAAATCAAAGGCAAAAGGAGAAGGGGATGGCTGAGGATGAGATGGTTAGATAGTGTCATGGAGGCAATGAACATGAATTTGGACACACTCCAAAAGTTAGCAGTAGACAGGGAGGCCTGGTGTGCTGTGGTCCATGGGGTCAAGAGGAGTTGGACATGACTTAACAACTGAACAACAACAATATTAAATTGTTGCCAAAAACTCAAATGCAGAGCACCAACTTCCATAGATACTACCACCTCTTAGTTTCCCCTCCATGCAAAGCCTTGAGGGTGGAGAAGGAAGCAACAGTGAATGATTCAAGGTGAACGAGACTGGCAGACCAATCCTAACTAAATCCCTATCACCAGGTGATGCAGTAGCAGACCATGCAGACTGTATCCTAGCTTTGCCATGGAAATTGCATTCTTTTTTTATTTTCTGTTTTAATAATTCAAATTTAGTATTGTCTTTTTCCAACACCTAGTATTACAAATTTGGGCTGCAATTTTGACATTTAATACGAAGTCCAAATCAGTTGCATTCGGCTAAATGTAGCTTCCGAGTTGCAGGAAGTAGTGATTCTGCTTTACTCCGCATTGGTTAGACCTCTCCTGGAGTACTGTGTCCAGTTCTGGACTTTAGGAAAGATGCAGCCAAACTGGAGCAGGTTCAGAGGAGAGCAACGAGAATGATCAGTGGGCTACAGAACAAGCCCTACAAGGAAAGGTTGAAAAAACTTGGTATGGTTAGCCTGGAGAAGAGAAGGCTGAGAGGGGATATGATAGTGCTCTTCAAATACCTGAAGGGCTGCCATAAGGAAGAAGGGATAAATTTGTTATCTGAGAGTAGAACTAGATCAAATGGGTTCAAATGGCAAGAGTGGAGATTCCAGTTGGACATCAGGAAGAAATTCTTGACAATAAGGGCAGTTCAGCAGTGGAACAGATTGCCAAGAGAGGTCGTGGATTCTCCTTTACTGGAGATCTTCAAGCAGGCACCTGCTGGAGATTCTGTAGGACGATTTCCTGCTATAGGCAGGGGGTTGGACTAGTTGGGCAATGTTCAACTCTATGTATTGGCAACCTTCAGTCTCGAAAGACTATGGTATCGCGCTCTGAAAGGTGGTTCTGGCACAGCGTCTAGTGTGGCTGAAAAGGCCAATCCGGGAGTGACAATCCCTTCCACACCGGGAGCAAGTGCAGTCTGTCCCTGGTCTGTCTCCCTGGCTATGGGCCTTCCTTCTTTGCCTCTTAGCCTCAGACTGTTGGCAAAGTGACTCTTCAAACTGGGAAAGGCCATGCTGCACAGCCTGCCTCCAAGCGGGCCGCTCAGAGGCCAGGGTTTCCCACTTGTTGAGGTCCATCCCTAAGGCCTTCAGATCCCTCTTGCAGATGTCCTTGTATCGCAGCTGTGGTCTACCTGTAGGGCGCTTTCTTTGCACGAGTTCTCCATAGAGGAGATCCTTTGGGATCCGGCCATCATCCATTCTCACGACATGGCCAAGCCAACGCAGGCGTCTCTGTTTCAGCAGTGAATACATGCTAGGGATTCCAGCACGTTCCAGGACTGTGTTGTTTGGAACTTTGTCCTGCCAGGTGATGCCGAGGATGCGTCAGAGGCAGCGCATGTGGAAAGCGCTCAGTTTCCTCTCCTGTTGTGAGCGAAGAGTCCATGACTCACTGCAGTACAGAAGTGTACTCAGGACGCAAGCTCTGTAGACCTGGATCTTGGTATGTTCCGTCAGCTTCTTGTTGGACCAGACTCTCTTTGTGAGTCTGGAAAACGTGGTAGCTGCTTTACCGATGCGTTTGTTTAGCTCGGTATCGAGAGAAAGAGTGTGGGAGATCGTTGAGCCAAGGTACACAAAGTCATGGACAACCTCCAGTTCATGCTCAGAGATTGTAATGCAGGGAGGTGAGTCCACATCCTGAACCATAACCTGTTCAACTCTATGATTCTATGATCTATGATTCTAATATCTTTTCTAAAGTTACATAAACCATCCTTTTGACCACCTGGTATAGACTATCTGTGATTTAATTAACCTATGTATTTCTGCCCAACATAAACTGGACATAATGCAAAATATATGAAAGTAATCAGCAGGTGCTGCTGATTATCTCCAGGAAATATCCTATGAGACTGTCTATATATAATGAAACCTGTAACAAAGGGGAGATACCATGAATATAATTTTCTTTTAAGCACCTGAATTGTTTTATAAACATTTTTTCCACCCCCCTCTTTATCATGGTTCCTGTCATCACAACCTCTGTTCAGCTTCTACACTGTTTCCAAAAGAGCACACAATGGTAAAATAATATTAACCCTTTTTGTAGTTCAGTTGAAAGTTGCAGTTGAATTTCATAATGTTTCATCTCCTGCCAATGAGGAAATATTGCATTAAACCCCTGGTTCCAAAGGAAGCCCAGCTGAAATACATGGCAGCACCCTGGCCCGTAGGTGAGTGCACACCTCCTTTTTCCAATTCAAATAAGGAACAGATATTCCTTACCCAGAGAAAAATCGATCATATGTTTGTTCACAGCTGGGAGGTCTTGGGCTACTTATCCACAACAAAATTCATCTCAATCATTATGCTGCATGCATAGATAAAGCCAACTTTACCTATTAGTGCTCAGTTCCTAGGTCCTGACACCAGCTTAACAAGAAAAGTACTTCAATATACATCAACTCTCTGCTGTTCCTATGTGATGTCCCATTGTCCATGCTTTCCGCTCCCCCCCAAACACCCAAGACAGAGGCTTGGGTTAACCCAGATCACTTTATTAAAACGAATACAGATAAAATGCCTGTAACAGGTAAAGCCTAAGACTCTTCCCCCAGAGTGTAGGCAACTAACAGCGCAATCCTGAGCTGCACTTGGGCCAGTGCAAGTCCCTTGCGCTGGCCCAGGAGGGTTCAAACATGCCGTAAGGCATGTTCATGCCTCCTTGGGAGTTGGCAAGGCTGGCACACAAAGGAATGCTGGCCTGTGGAGAGTGGAATAAGCCGAGCTCGGCCAATGCAAGATTCTGGGGTGGGTAGGTAGGAGACAGGAGGGAGGCATTCCCTATCTGACTCAAAGCTCTGATGCATTGATAGACACAGTGAACTGAACTACCCAGACTCTACCAAGCCTTTAACATTGATTTGCAATCCAAGCCAGAGGGCTCACCAGTGGGCCTCCCTGAGCTGGCAACCTCTGAAGAGTAGGACTGGATCACCCACTGACTTTTGTTTTCCTCAGTGTGCTCACCAAAATCCCTAATCCTGCCTCTGTGGCCTGCACAACACCTGTTGAAAGTGACCATATGGGAGCTAAGAGGAGAGAAACACAGATTTATAGAACAAAGTTGTATGATCCAGTCTGAGGTATGTGAAAAAAAAACTGCCAACTAAGGCCAAGCAAGCAAAAAATTCCTCAGAGAGGGCAACCAGCTAATCCAAGACTGTACAAAGGGAATGGTGAGTGAGGTTGCAGTCCAGAGCAGGACTGAGAAAAACCCCTGAGAACACTGACTAATGGTTGGTTAAGTGCAGCCCCCAGGCTAAGAACCAATCAGATGCCATGTAATCCTGTGCCACTGCCTCACACAATGGAGGGGTCTGGGCAAAGTCAGGCCCTGTATGACTCGCACACATGGTCAAAATTCTCTGCTGAATTACAATTTCAAAATGTTGAAATTTTGAAAATGTTGAAATGTCGGTGGCTATTTAGAAACCAGCACCATAGCACCGTGTGCTAGACCCTCATGAATGAACAGCATGAACACAGTGAAAACCAAGGCTTTCATGTGGGTGAGACATGAGTCATCAGACAATCGGGCCACATTTTGACACTGGCAGGGTCAATCAGATCACCTGAGATGAAGATATATATACTTTGTCTTCATCAGTACTGATCCAATTTCTGCCCGACAGAGGAAAAGGAAGAAGTGAACTCCTCTTACCAGTCTCTGTCTCTACAGCCCTCACTACTGGAAGGATGACCAAAGGGCATGTTTCGGGGTTTTTAGTACCAATGAGAAGGAGACACATAACTCCAAGCTCAAGACCAGAAGCAAACTTTGAGTGCTTGAGACATTCACCCCTCCTTTGGAGAGGACTTTTCAATCCCTCAAGGCTCATTTCCACACCTGAGCTAGAAGAACTGTCTCAACACCTCTCCATACCCAAGTGCTTCTTGAAAGCAGTTGTGGCGTGCTCTGAATTTGATTGGAGCTATGATCGTGGGAGAAGAGGATTAACCGTTTCCTTACGCTAGTCTCCTGATTTCAGTTGCATGCCCCCCAAGTTGCTATTAGCTATGTTGAAGTAAAAAAAAAAAAAGGAAAAAAAAATCAGGAGATACCTCCCCTAGCTCCATTTGAAACCATAACCCTTAAGAGTAGTTTTAAAACAAAAATAGAAATGTGGTGCTCTCGTTTGCTTCCATTCAAATGCAGTTACATGTACTGCTCACTTCAAAGCTCTGGTTAGAATCATCAGCACAGAGTTACAGGGAAGGGGGGGGTCCATTGCTCAAGTACTCTATCCCACCTCTGTTCCCACAACTGGCAGCGTGCCAGCCATTGGTATTACTGACTGATTTAGTGCCTTGACGTGCCTTTCTGCCCTAGTGTGGCATGGTGGGCACTATGATAACAGTGAATCCTATTATATATGACCCTAGGTAGCCCCAAGAAAGTGATCAGAATCCTGAGCAAGACTTTCTTTCGAGGGGCTAAATTGGGATTAGGATTTTAAGACCGAATCCTAGGGGCTGCAGCGCCGGCGGTCCAGGCTGTCACAAAAGTGCTGTAAGGCACATTTGCGCGGGCACTACCAACATGCCACCAGTGCTGAGCCCAGCATCAGTTGGCACTGGGCCTCAGCACCCAAAGACGATGCTGAGAGCTGCTGGCAGTGAGGACGGTCACTGGTCACTGGCAGGGCTCTTTGGGGTAGGGCGAGGGCTGGAATTGGGCAAAACCAGGTGGGGAAGGATGGGAAGAGGGGAGGAGTGAGCCCAGGAGGGGGTGGAGATGATGGCAGGCTTTGCCGCCATATCCTAACCCCCCTCCCAGGCCGGGAAACCCGACATAGGTCTTCTTGGTTCTGTGCCTGCTCAATAGCAGGCGTAAATCCAAGGTGACCCATTGGGGCCACCTCGGTATTACATGGGTAAGGGAATGCTTGAGGAGACCTGGCACTGCTTCCCTGGCCCCATAGGGTACAGTGGTTCCATTTTGGCACCGCTGTAGCCCCGGGTGCTAGGAAAGGATAGGATTGGGCTGTTAGTTTCATCATGGCAGAGCCAGATAGGGGTACACAATGCATCCATAGATCCTAGTGGCTTTCTTTGAATAGACCTGTGCATTGGGGCACTACGGCATCATGGTTCATGAAATATTTATTTGTCCTACCCAGATACAAATACACAGCACAGTTTTCAGCAAATGAAGGGGGTTTGAAGATGACTGTCAAATTGAATTTCTGGGAATCCCAAACAGGCTAAAAAGAGTTTCTGGGGAAGACAGAATTGGCAGTTATATTTTCTGGCAACTCACTTCTGACAGATGCTGTTGATGGGGAATAGACTCCCTATTGACAAAAGCAGTTACAGGAGATGGCTAGTCAATAGGAGACACTTGGATGTCACCCATGCAGCTCTCTGTGCAAAAGAAACAATAGATCAACTGTTGTTTTTTTTCCCTTTCTATCCAGCTTCTTTGTGACATCACCCAAGGTAGAGACTGCTTTGTTTCAGAGGTGGTATTGTTTAATTGTTGTAAATTAACTTGTTCTCCTGGAGTTAGTTAAAATCCAAATGCTCATACGTTTTCACTTTGCATCAAAAAAGCAGGAAAGGCATTTAAACATTCATTGTTCCAGGGAGGATTTCAGTCTTATTTTTTTCTTCTTGCTCATTTTAGATTCTTGAAAAGAAGCAGCCAGGAAAAAAGAGAGAGAAAGAGAGAGCTAATCTTGGTCATCTTTATAATGCAATAGCCTGATACACAACACTGGTTGGCAAACATCAGGGCAGTTTTCCAGCCTGATTTGTTGACTTGCTCAGTGATTCTTCGTTACTTGTAGTTTGTGGTCTGACATTTCTTTTTCTTTCTTTTCCCAGTTTATAAAATAGAGCCACAGAAGTCCAGGGTAGGGCAGCATTCTTACATCGTGGGTGGGTACCTGTATTTTTTCCTTGCAAAGCAACATGCAGCTAGAGATGGGTAATTTTTCACAGAGACACAGTGCCAGTGGCGTCACTACGATTCGCGTCACCTGGTGCGGGAGGCCTGCGCATCACCCCATGCAGTGGGCGGGGCAACACCCCAGGTGGTGGGCATGGTGATCTACCATTGCCCTGCCCCCACTGGTTTTTTGGCTGTACCTTTTGTTAGAACACAGATATTTGTTTCATTGCATTCTGCATGAAATTATGCATTGATTGATATATAACATGATGGTATTATTCCTCCAAACTCTGATTTTAGTGATTTTGAAAACTTGCAGAGTCTCACACACACACACAAACACACAACTTACTAACAACTTATTGCAGCAGTTCTCAAACTTTTAGCACCCAGACCCACTTTTTAGAATGACAATCTGTCCAGGACGCATCAGAAGTGATGTCATGACCAGGAGTGACACCATCAAGCAAATTAAAATAAATAATTATAAAAATTAAATTAAAATAAAAGAAATAATTAAATTAGGGGGAGCCTTTGAATAATTAAATGCAGTCACATGCCATGGTAGCATCAAGTCTGATATATTAAAAATTAAATATTGAAACAAATGGGGACCCACCTGAAATTGGCTGGTGACCCAGGTAGTGCATTCCGACCCACAGTTTGAAAAACACTGCTATACAGAATGGTGTTTTCTGTCAGTCATGTGCAGAAAAATTCACCTGTTCCACCAAGTGAAACTACTCTGAAGTAAGTCCTATTGTGGTCAATGGGGCTTACTCTCAGGAAAGTGTGGGTAGAATTGCAGCCTGTGAGCCCAATCCTATGCATGTCTACTCTGAAGTAAGTTCCATAGTGGTCAGTGGAGCTTACTCTGTAGCCTGCCTGCAATAACCCCCCCCCCCCAAAAAAAGAATCAGTGAGATTTCCAGCTCTCCCCAGTGCCCAGTTTAAAGTTCTTCTACTTTAAGCATATCAATACAAAGACCCACCTGGCTTTGCAAGTGCAAAATAGAAAACTTTCCCCTTACCAGTTCAAGCCTCTATTTTTGTCCTTTTTAGTGGGGGGGAAGAGGCTGTATTCTGGAGCATTTGTTGCACTCCAGTTCCATCAGATCAGGACCATTCTGGTGTCCTCACATTCCCCTTTGCCTGGCCTGACCACCAGCCAAGGCTCATCTGTGTACTCACAAGTAAACTCGACCCTGAGGCTGCTTTGCTTTCTATAGGGCTGGGAGGGAGGGACCTCCTTCTCCCTTTTGTGTTTTTGGGGACTGCATTCATTGGATCAGGACCATTCTGGTGTTGTTGGATTCATCTCAGCCTGCCCTTTCTGATGCACTAAGGCATGTTTGCCTACTCACGAGTAAACACGCGATACAGCTCACTTTCACTTTCCATAGGGATCCATTCATTTTTTCTTTCCGGTTATTTGGCCAAAACGTTTGAAGGAAAGGAGCTATTTCAATTCTGTTTTTTGCATTGCATTCTGCTGGACATTCCACAGCCAATGGTGTATGGCATTATGGGCTAGCTTTTAATGCTGCAATTTTAGCACGTCCTCTCCCCCAGGGCGCGTCACCCCCCTGGCGCATCACCTGTGTGGCCCGCACCCCCTGCACCTTCCTAGCGACGCCAGTGCACAGTGCAAGTGTAAGTTTTACTTTCCCATGTCTGAATTGTACTAATACAGTAAATGTTGGTGCTTATGGAGAAGATCTGGGCTGCATTTTCACTACAGGTTTAATTGACTTTCCGTGCACTTCTGTTCCCCTAATGCATTGTGGGGGACTGGATTTTGTTAAGATATCTAAAGGCTGTTAGAGCTACCCTTAACAAACTCCAGAATGCATTGGGTACTGGAAGCACATTGAAAGTGGATTAAAACTTTAGTGGAAATTGAGATAAATTTGTTTTGTACTGTATAGTTTTTTGTTTTTTTTTCTCATGATTGGGGCCCCCTGGAGGCCCAGGCCCTGGGGATTCCCCCCCCCCACCTCCCATCCTCAGACCTGCTGTCAGGTTATTTCTTCTGCTCTTCCTTCTCTTTCCACTTCCTGGATTGAAAAAGGAATCGGGAGGCAGAAAGGAAGAGGATGTGGAAGAGCGGAGAGTGCTGAGTGAGAACATTGGAGAGTGGGAGGAACAGGGGCTAGCACATCATCACACGAGGCAGCATTTTGCTTGCATTCTATAGCAATGCACCATGCTTTACAATGTTGCAAATCATGATGTGCTATCACACACTGCCAAGCTACTGCCGCAGATGGCTGCCACAAGTCTGCTGGCCCTGGTAAGATGCAAGGAAAGATGTGCCATGGATAGGGAAGGGAGGAGGAGTTTCAGGGCAGATTGAAGGGTAGGCAGGGGGAAGACCAAGGGAGGGAGAGGATAGATCCCTATGGCACCAGCACGTCCCAGGATCCTATCCTCATTTCTATGCCTAGCCCCTCCTCTTTTTTCTCATTGGATGTACACCAACTCTATAGGTGGTGTAGGTCCAAGGAGACCCATCAAACATCATGGGGCTCAACCAAAAGTAAGGGAATTCCTTACAAGGAGGCCTCCTGATCACCCCCCCCCCCACACACACACACACACACACCATTGGGTGCAGTCCTCCAATGGTAATGAATAGGATTGGGGCATTAGTTTCTCTGGACTTTTTGCTGCTATGATTTTTGTTTTTTAGATTATTATTGCTATTTAATTTTACTGTGAAGTGCATAGGTAAATAAATCAAATATATAGACCAGGGGTGTCCAAAGCTTTTGGCAGGAGGGCCATATCATCTCTCTGACACTGTATCGGGGGCCGGGGAAAAAAAGAATTAATTTACATTTAAAATTTGAATAAATTTACATAAGTTTACATAAACTAATATATTAAAGATGAACTTATATGAATGAATGAAGGTCTTGAAATAGCTCAAGGCCTATAAAAGGCCTTGCACAAAGCAAGGCTGGCCTTTCCTTTGCTGCTGCTGCTGCATCACAGACGTGAAACAGTAAGCAATGGAGGAAGCCCTCATCCCACAGCTCATGCAAGAAGTCAAACAGTTGCCCTCAGGCTGAGAGCAGTTGCATCGGGCCAGTGCAGGCTCCAACAAATCTCCAGAGGGCCAGAGGCTCATTGGAGACTGGGGGCTCCCTGAGGGCCGCATCGAGAGGCCTCGAGGGCCGCAAGTGGCCCCAGGGCCGGGGTTTGGGCACCCCTGATATAGACCCTATCTTCTATTTTTGCAGCAGCTGACATATTCTAAAAATGGTTATTTTCCCAATAATTTGTTCAGGGCTGTAGCTAGTTGTAGGATATCTACTTTGCATGTCAAATCCCTGGCATCTTCAGGAAGGACTGGAGCAGTCCCCTGTCTTGAAAGCTACTACTTATCAGTACTGAGTAAGATCTATCAGTGGACTGACTCAGTATAAAGTTGCTTCAGATGCACTACTTTCAAAGTGAGTATTGAATTGGTGGGGTATCTGGGCAGTCCTATTTTATCCTACCCATTTGGGGACTGACGGAAACATAGCAAATTAGGACCACTATGGCGAGGTTTTTAAGAGGGCTTTTCTGAACATATGACCTTGTTTCACTCTTTGTCTTTTGAAGTACATCTGCTTCCCTTCCTCCACACACTTATCACTAATGATCTCTTTCTGAGCATTCTGATTTCATTCCGATCCTGTGAATAATCCATGCGTGTAATTTCGAAAATATGATCTACCGCAACATGGTATATGGTACTCGCTGACTGTTTCATACGAGAACTTGCAACTCTCCTGGAATCTGACAAATCGAATCATTTTAATGAACCACAGCAAACAGCTCATGTTGAAACAGCTGTAAGCACAAAATGCAAATCATGTTTGTTGATAGCTTAGGCTCCAGAGAAATAATCTTTCTAGGACTGCTTTATTATTTACAGTAGTTTCAAAAATTTCATTTTTGTCAACACTGACAGATGCCATCCATGGGTAATACTTGTGCTTGCAATAGATGTGGAAAAATGCTAAACATTTGCAGAGAGATTTCATGTTTGTGAGCTGATAATGCGGTTGACAAATGAGTTTAACAATATCCAGTCGTTTTGGAGCAGTCAGCTGAAATTCACCTGAGGTCTGTGGTATCGGAGTGAAGAGGAAGGTCAGAGGAATATGAATGAAGACAAAATAAAAAGGCTTGGCTCCAGAGAGTAGTGGTGTATAATCAAGGCATGACAACAGATGATTAATTATATTTTAGACTCAGATAATTCCCTGTGAATGAGTCCCTGATAAAAGTTTCAAACCTTTCCCATCGTAATTAAATGGGAGATATCATAATTGTTGTAGAGCAAAAGCAATTTTATTCCTAAAACAGTGCTAATGCACATGTTTAAAGATGGGTTAGTTAAAATAAGCAGTGCCCTTTTGAAGGAAATGAGTTGGCAGAAAGGAATGGAAATGACAACAAGGAGAGTTAAATGGCTGGATAAAGAGAATGACAGCCCAATCCTTTCTAAATCCCTGTGTGGCTTCTGCTGCATCCCATGGGGGATTTTTGGCTGCTTGAGGTCTCCTTGGGATAAAGGGGACATTTTTCCACTTGCCCTGGGTAAGTTCCAGCAGTCACAATGGGTCAGTTCAGACCTGCACCTGCGATATCACTGGTGCAAGTTCATGTTGATCCATGCAGGTGTATCAGGCCCAAGAAGGGGGTCGAGATTCAGTGCATGCCACTGAACTCACCTCCCAGGCTTGATCCACCCACCCCCTGCCCCATCTCCTCCTTGTTCTGCCCTCCTCCCATTCAACTCCCTCCCCATCATCCCCTGTCCCATTCCACCTCCTGCACAGGCTTACTTCTGCTGGTGGGTTACCAGTCTAACAGCGTGTGCCGGAAAGTTCTGGCCTTTCTGCCAGTACACCAGATCCCTGCACTGCTGGAAAGTGCTTTGCAGTGCTTTTGTGGCAGCCAGCACCTGCAGAGCACACATGACACTGGTGCTTCCTTTTGTTAGGATTGGGCCATGTGTCTCCCAAGTAGAAGGCAAACTCTAAGGCAGGGGTGCTCAATAGGTGGATCGTGATCTACCGGTAGATCGAGAGGCAAAATGAGTAGATCGCGGAGTGCCGACCCCCCCCCCTTCAGGTGCCTCTGGGAGGAAACGCCGGGAGTAAGGCCCATTGTACTCAAAGGGGCTTACTCCCAGGTAAGTGTGGCTAGGATTGCAGCCTCACAGCCTAATCCTAGGCATGTTTACTCAGGAGTAAGTCCTGTTATACTCAGTGGGGCTCAAGGTACACCAACATACATTGTACACATAAATGTTATATGTTATGATGGCGCGAACATTGTAAAAAAAACTCTGGTAGATCTCCGGGCCTTGCTGGGTTTCAAAGTAGCTCTCGAGCCAAAAAAGTGTGAGCACCCCTGCTCTAAGGAATAAAAGAATCAAACCAGAAATTCATCTTGACCAGACTCTTACTTCCCACAATAACCAGCAACGTGCCATGGATGGTAGGTGATGATGTCAATGTCATGCCTTATTTATTTTTAACCTGACCTGCCTTCATGGATTTTAAGGTTCTAGGTTTTCCTTCCCCAATTTTATCTCATAACTGCCCTTTGTGGTAGAGAGAGAAACTGGCATCTCTCATAACAAGGAGCATACAAATTTCTCCTAAATATCTGCAATGGCATTTTTTTTTTAATTAACAGATGGCAATACAACAGAGCCATCGTTATCTTTGGTTTTCACAGTTCTCTCACTACAATCTGGTCACATATTTTGCATTCTTGGTAGGATGTGAAAATCCTACCACTGTTTTGACCAGCAACAATTGTGGAATGTATGAAATGAGTGTTTCAACTGTAGAAACCATGCTTTTGTCATACCTTCTTCAACTCTGTAAAAAATTATTGCCCGTTCCCAGCCTGGAAGGACTGGGCCAACAAGTGTTCCATATGAAGACCACTAACCTAAAAGCATTCATCCGTGTTTAAGGGTTGTTCCAATTAATGAGTTATCTGATTTGGGTAGCCTGAGGCTAGTTCACATATGCTGGTAAAGCACTTTATGGATGATAAATGGAAGAGAAACCTCTTTTTATAGTCTGATCCTATGCATGTCTTCTCAGATGTAAGGCCCATTCAGTTCAATGGGACTTACTCCCAGATAAACTATCAGATTGCGGCCATAAGGCCCAATCCTATTCAGTGGCATCACTAGGATTCGCATCACCCATTGCAGGAGGCCTGTGTATCACCCCAGGTGGGCGTGATGATGTACCGTCGCCCCGCCCCCACAGGTTTTTTTTGCTGTACCTTTTGTTAGAACACAGATATTTCAATGTGGTTTGTTTCATTGCATTCTGCATGAAATTACGCATTGATTGATATATAACATGATGGTCTTATTCCTCCAAATTCTGATTTTAGTGATTTTTAAAACTTCACACACACACACACACACACCCGCCCATGTCAACTTACTAACAACTTATTGCAGCAGTTCTCAAACGTTTAGCACTGGGACCCATTTTTAGAATGACAATCTGTCCAGGACCCATTGGAAGTGATGTCATGGCCAGAAGTGACATCATCAAGTAATTAAAATAAATAATTATAAATAATTAAATTAAAATAAAATAATTAAATAAGGGGGAGCTAGTCCTGTTCCACCAAGTGAATCTACTCTGAAGTAAGTCCTATTGTGGTCAATGGGGCTTACTCTCAGGAAAGTGTGGCTAGGATTGCAGCCTGTGAGCCCAATCCTATGCATGTCTACTCAGAAGTAAGTCCCATAGTGGTCATTGTGGCTTATTCTCAGGAAAGTGTGGGTAGAATTGCAGCCTGTGAGCCCGATCCTATGCATGTCTACTCCGAAGTAAGTCCCACAGTGGTCAATGGGGCTTACTCTGTAGTCTGCCTGCAATAACAACCCCTGAAAAAGAATCAGTGAGATTTCCAGCCCTCCCAGTGCCCAGTTTAAAGTTCTTCTATTTCAGGCACATCAGAATAAAGACCCAACTGACTTTGCAAGTTCAAAATAGAAAACTTTCCCCTTACCAGTTCAACCCTCTATTTTTGTCCTTTTTAGTGGGGGGAAGAGGCTGCCTTCTGGAGCAGCTCCATCAGATCAGGACCATTCTGGTGTCCTCACATTCCCCTTTGCCTGGCCTGACCACCAGCCAAGGCACATCTGCATACTCGTGAGTAAACGCAACTGTGACGCTGCTTTGCTTTCCATAAGGCTCTATAGACTGGGAGGGAGGCAGCTCGGAGGAGGGACCTCCTTCTAGGGTGTTTTTTGGGGCTGCACTCATTGGATGAGGACCATTCCGACGTCCTTGGAGCCTCTCAGCCTGCCTTGACTAAGGCAAGTTTGCCTACTCATGAGTAAACTCAGCCACATGGCTTCTTTTCGGGCTCAGACTCGCAGCTGGGAGGGGAGAGTTTCTCAGATGTTTTTTGGGGGCTGCATTCATTGGATCCTGACTATTGTGGTGTCATTGGATTCCTCTCAGCCTGCCCTTTCCAACGGACTAGAAGTAAATGTGCAATACGCACAATACGGCTCACTTTCACTTTCCTTAGGGCTCCATGCATTTTTTCCTTTCGGTTATTTCACCATAACTTTTGAGCGAAAGGAGCAATTTCAATTCCGTTTTTTGCACTGCACTCCACTGGCCATTATGGCATGACGCGGTAGCTCCTAACCCTGTGATGTTAGCGTGCCCTCCCCCAGGGCGCGTCACCCCCGAGCGCGTCACCTGGTGTGGCCCACACTAGTGATGCCAGTGATCCTATCCAATTTTCCAGTGCTGGTGCAGCCATGCAAATGGGGCATGCGCTGCATCCTGTGGTGGGGAGGCAGTCACAGAGGCATCTTCAAGATAAGGGAATATTTGTTCCCTTACCTGGGGACTGCATTGTGGCTGCACCGGTGCTGGAAAGTTGGATAGGATTAGGCCCTTAGGTTACCGGCTTATGTACACTTTCCTGGGAGTAGGGTCCCTTGAACACAATAGGACCTACTCCTGAGTAGACCTGCATAGAATTAGGCTGTAACTTTCTCTGACAAATGTTCTATGTTGATGCTACACTTCATGTAAATTTATAAAAATTTCTTACATGAATCGAAGGACAAAGGACAAAGGAAGCCGTTATAGACTTCAAGGACAAAGGAAGCCATTATAGACTGTGATTAAGACAAACATTCCTTTGTTTAACAGTAGCTAATCTGTTATTGTTTAATTTCATTGATTGGGTGAAAGATACCTTAATTATTCATTCCTTCCTTTTAAGTCCTTAGGCTATGACAAATGATTTTGCATTGGGCAACGCACTGGTCTCTTAGTAACCCTAATTGGTTTACGAAATAAAGACTGTGGAAGCTGTCTATAGCAAATCCTTCATCTCCACTGCTGACTGTGGTGCCTGGGTGGCTGAAAGCATGTTACAAAGATGTCAGCAACCAGTGGTTCATCGTTCAAGGGCAAATAATATATACGGCTAGACCTGAGCAGATCTGGCACCCGTGCAAACTCCTCCCCCATGTGAACGGAATTTACTGTTCTGCAGGGGATCTAACTCCATTTCTGATCTCCCCCAAAGTTTGTTTCCTCATTCTGCCACCCCAGCAGACTCTGTGCCTGGATTTCCAGCTGGGCAGTGCAAACTCTGGGGGAGATTGGGAACGGAGTTAGCAAACTCCCTGGCGGAACAGAAAGTTCTGGTCCTTCCAGGGAGGCTTTTTTCTCTGCACAGCGGTCTCCACTTTGGAGACGGCTGTTCTAGACAATGGAGTGAAATCCATTATTGGGTCATATTATCCTACCAGTTTTGGCCCACCCCATGCATATAACACATCAACATTTTCCTTATCTTACTACTAGGTGCTGTGAAATAACCAGCCATATCTGTATTGAAGTAATGATTCCAGGCCAAAACAGTACTGGGCCAAATCTCTCTGTTACCTATCAGTGCTTATTGTCTGTTTCTTGCAGATACAGTCAGGCTGCATGTTACATGTGATAAATTAATGCAAATTCAAGTACAGGTTGGACTTCGGTATCCATGCAGGATCCATTCCCAAACCACGCCCCCCCCATGGATACTGAAACCCACAGATAATGGAATCTGCGGGTGGAATCCAATAGGACCTCTGGATGCAATTCTGCCCATCATTCCACTTCCTCTATGCCCCAGAGCAAACCTGAAATGGGACAATGAAACTGCTGTTTCCCTCAGTCACCACATGTCTCTTGTACTGTGCCTTTAGTTCTTAAAGAGACAGTACCTATTTGTTGGCTTTAAGGAAGCTGCAACTACAGTGTGTGCAGTTTTTGCTTAACACACTGACCTGGGAACACAACCCTCACATAAGATATGGGCCGACTATATATGTCTACACTGTTTTAATTTGGTATGCAGGCAGGGAGTGAATGTGTATGAGCCATAATTTATGTTAAAATCATGATGATGTCACATGTTTTCACAGAAAAATAGTGCATTTGGTTTAGTGACAATAATATAGGCAAACACAAACAAATTAGCATACACAACACTTACAGGTCATATTCTGATGTCTCAGCAGACATTAGTCTTAATTTCCAACAAAATGGAAATTGGAATTGCCATCAGCTGATTATCCAAGGTAATCACTGCAGCATCCTGTTGCAATAAAACAGACTCATACATACAAGTTACACCTTGCTCCTAAATGGGGATCCCTGTGGTCTTTCATCCAGAGACTGATCAGTCTCAATTGGTTTCAACAATGCTGCAGAATCAGGTGCTCCCACTCAGTGGATCCAGAAGACCCAATTTTAATGTTCCCACACCAAACTCAAGCCATCCAGCCATCAAGCCATCACTCTCATCCATGTCTCTTTTTGAATTATGGGATCTGCTCCCTTTTTTGTGAGCATTCTCACATTTCCTGCTGCTCACAAACAGCTGCTGGCTCACAAAGTATGTCAGTGCAATTTCACTTTACTGTTTAGAATAGGCGTCTCCAAACTACAGCCCAGGGGCCACTTCTGGGCTGCTGCAAAATTTTATCTGACCCACAGCAAGTTAAAATAGATTTTAGTCATGCAGTTAACATGTGCAGTTCTCTCCACCGTACTCCTTTTCATAGTGGTGTCACCCTGGCTAACCCTGATTTCAGTCACCTGGGCCATACGCTTTAAGACCCTCAAACAATAATTATTCAATGTTAACCTCACCTTTGCCAATAAAATAAATTGGATTTTCGCATGTTGACTTTTTAACACCCTAAAATTAGCACGGTGCGAAAATAACATCATTTTTGCATTTGTGTAAACAAATCATAACAAATCTGGTTTCCACAATGGGCAGATACAGTGTGCTATGCCTCCACCCTATATAAAACTGGACTTTTTTTTGGCCCATGAAAATGTGTAAAATAAACAATGCTGCCTTCATATGGAATGGTTGAGAGATCCCTGATTTAGAAGATTGTAAACCATTTGTTACAGTATTTGTACAAGCCATCTCAATTTAAACATATTGAATTATATAGGTGTGCGTTGCTTAACGACAGGGATGTGTTCCTGCACCCCCGTCATCAAGTGACGCTGAATGTCACCTGTTTTAAGTCGGTGACATCGAGGTTAGATTATTGTAATGCGCTCTATGTGGGGCTGCCCCTGAAGATGGTTCAGAAACTGCAATTAGTGCAGAATGCGGCAGCCCATGTGGTCACTGGAGCTAGGCGGTTTGACTGTCAGTTCGCTTCTCCAGGGGCTACATTGGCTGCCCATTCGTTTCCGGGCCCAATTCAAGGTGCTGGTTTTGACCTTTAAAGCCCTATACTGCTCTGGGCCAGGATATCTTAGAGACCACCTACTCCCATACAATCCGGCTCGCCCTCTCAGGTCATCAGAGAAGGCCTTTTTACAAGTGCCGCCACCCAAGGAGGTCCGGGGGGCAGCTGCAAGAAATAGGGCCTTCTCAGTAGTGGCACCAACATTATGGAATTCCCTTCCCCTTGACTTGAGAATGGCTCCCTCTCTTGAGAGTTTCCGGCGAGGTCTGAAGACACTGCTGTTTACACAAGCCTTCTGATTCTTTGGCCTTTTTAACATTTTTTACACATTTTGTAGTTTTTACAGGCCTGATTCCTCTGTGACTTGCTCTTTTGTACTCATTTTAGTCTGTCTTTTAATCTGACTACTGTTTTTATGGTCTCTGTTAATGTGTTTTTAAAGTTTTTATCTGCTATTTGTCTAAATTTATGTTTTTAAATGTGTTTTTTACATGTTGTTAGCCGCCCTGGGTCCCTTTAGGGAGAAGGGCAGGATATAAATAAAGTTTATTATTATTATTATTATTATTATTATTATTATTATTATTATTATTATTAAGTCTCCTATTTTATGCCCCTGAAGGGCCTCACTAGACCTTAGAACAGGGGTGCCCAAACCCCGGCCGGGCCACTTGCGGCCCTCAAGGCCTCTCAATGGCCCGACGCAACTTCTCTCAGTGGGAGGGCAACTATTTGACCTCTTGCATGAGCTGTGGAATGAGGGCTCCCTCCACTGCTTGTTGTTTCATGCCTGTGATGCAGCAGCGGCAGCAAAGGAAAGGCCAGCCTTGCTTTGTGCAAGGCGTTTTATAGGCCTTGAGCTATTGCAAGTCATTCATTCATTCATATAAGTTCATCTTTAATATATTCATTTATGTAAACTTATGTAAATTTATTCAAATTTTAAATGTAAATTAAATCTTTTTTTCCTCGGCCCCCAACACAGTGTCAGAGAGATGATGTGGCCCTCCTGCCAAAAACTTTGGACACCCTTGCCTTAGAATGTCTAAGGCAAAAACAAAAAACAAACAAACAAAAAAACGGTTTCCTGAGGAAACTGGAAGTTGCAATTTTTCGACTGAAAAGGCCATTCTGAGCCTTGCAGAGGCAGCATACAGACACATGCAGCCTCTGCAGAGCTTAGAAAAGCCTCTGGAGGCAAGGGGAGATGTGCTCCTCTTGGCTCTGGAGGCTGGGGGGGCAGTGATCAGTGACGAGCTGCCAAGTATGCAACCTGTCGCTGGTCAGAACATTGCAAAGCAACATTCGTCTGTAGTGAGGCTCATGGAAAAGGGTAATCATCCTTCCAGTGGTGGACAAAATGATTATTATGGTCTCCTTATATTTCTGAATTCATGTACTGGCAAAATCTTTCTGTTTTCAAAAACTTAGGTGTACATCCAGATCTCCTCAATTGTCAATGAGATTCTTCCTAAATCCACCAATGAACTACAGAGAAGTTATTTCAGTCAAGTTACATTTTTGTTTTGACCCTTTGTTGCAGGTATTTTTGAGAGTGTTGTCACATGCAGTTACAGAGATTCTATTCTTCGTTTTACTTTGGACTGTTGACTGTCTTCAGAAATTGAGTCCTTCGTAATATTCTGGGCTTGATACTGGCAGGCTCATCATTTCCACTCAAGATGATGGGAGAGGTAGCTGATCTAGTTTATCCCATCATAAAAGAAAACTCGTGGCATTGGAAACCGTATTGCTGAATGACACAAATCTTCAGCAGATGCTTGTGTTGCTCTGAGAAAAGAATGTTTAACCATTTTGATGGAACAATACAAGAAAGCAAGAGTTTGGTGCTTTCTCATGACAGTCTGTGTATTCCATGATCACCTACTTGACAGACCAGGGCAGGAATCTCAAGACTATGTGGGTTTAATACTCTTATGATCTCATGAGATAGTTGACCAAGTTTGGGTTGGGGCCTTGGCAAAATACCCTCTAATGGTTCTCCCCACTACCATCTCTCTCCCTGCCTGGCACACGGTCAGATTGTTCATGCACCTGCTCACAGGAAGGCAACAGAGCAGCTGTGTTACAAATGAGGAACTTAGGCACTAGGGCTGGCTGTTGCTTTTAGCCACTATTATCTCTCATAGCCAAGCAAGTATCAGTGGAAGCAAGGAGCATCAGACACTGTTACCACCAGCTGCCCTTTGCTTCCACATGATAGATGAGGAAGAATTGCTGCTGCTTCATACCACAGTGTGGAACCAAGGAGGGGGCATCTGAGGGATTCTAGTTCATCCAGGGGGACGTAACCATCACTGCCATAAGAGAAAGCACAAGGAGGAGTAGCTTCATTGGTGGAAATTATCACACATGCTCAGGAACGTGTCAGGAGGGACTACACACAATCTCGTCTGATCTTGGAAGCTAAGCAGGGTCAGGCCTGGTTAGTACTTGGATGGGAGACCGCTTGGGAATACCGGGTGCTGTAGGCTTATACCATAGTCTTTTGAGACTGAAGGTTGCCAACCAGATGTGAAGGATCCTGGACTGCTGGTTGTGGGGTACTGAAGAAGAATCAGTGTTGATGAGAGAAAAGAAGAGAGCAAATCCAAAGGGTTCCAATCACCAAACATGTTTATTGAGGCACTGTTTACAATAATGGGAAAGGAAATAAAAATATGTGCCATATGAGGGGTCAAAGCAATAGCAATGCAAGAGGCAAGACCATAATACAGATGAAAGGCAAAATAAATGCACAATAACACATAAGCAATCCCACTTGAAACAGGAGAGTGTGCATGTTTCAGGCCCTGAGATATCTATCCTTCCTATGCTTATCCTTCCTCGGAGATGAATAGATTTCTCAACCTCCGGCTGCAAATAGTGTAAGCAACACTTTCTCCGGGGTCCTAAGCCCTAGCTAGGCCATCACAGACATCTTCTAGAGATGGGGAAGCCCCAGTGCTGAACACCAATCTATATAAACGAATGTCCTGACTCAGGGCCTGGGGGGGGGGGTAATTTGTACCTGGGCCCAGAGTCCAAAAGGGGGTCCAGGAGCCAAAGGAAGGGGCCCAGAAATTTCCTGGGATCTTATGTTTTCCTATCTACTCAGACTTGTTGCCTGCACAGGATGCTGGGAACACTACTGATGCCACATGGGTTGGTAGACCTGGGCTCCAAAGACTTTTCCAGCTGTCTTTACCCTCCCCCTACCCTGTTTTGTCCCTCCCTGCCCCTGTTCTGCTTGCCCGTCCCCACCCTCCCCAGTTCTGTTTCACCCCTCCCTCTTTGCAAAGGGGCCCAAAAGAAATTTTGTACCCCCTGATAAAATTCCTCTCAGAGGCCCTGTCCTGACTGACTCATTAACACCCAGTCAAACCCCTGGATCTAGAAACATGAAATTCAGGGAGTATATTCCTTCCATGATGTATGGACCCACTGAGAAGGGATTTTTAGAAATTCAACCCCTAAGGGGGTGAGAAGAGGTAAAATGTGTTTTTGCAGTTTCGTCAGTATCTCTTAGGCCTGATGAGATATCAAATTAGTTTGTGCTTACAGAGGTTACTCATACAATGTCCCACGACATCGAAGGAGATAAATACATCAGCTCCACTGAGTACCTTGCTCACATGTCCCAACCCTTTACTTATGGTGGTTTATTTGAACTGGTGGTGGCTGGTCAACCATTTGAGTTTGTCTTCAAGGTTTACTGCAATGGGGAGCTCTATGAGAATCTCAGTGCCGAAGGTCACCCTGTGAGGACACTGTGCTTTATTCAGGACCTTTCTAGGGGTCATTTTGATCCATGCTTGCCATGCGTACATGGTGTTCCTGCCATGTGAACCTGAAGAAATGTCCACCACGCCATGCCTCCTTCAGCCCGACTGCCTCACATCTCTCACAGCCATCACCTCTTCCTATCCCCAAGAAAGTTCCTGGCAAGCGTCATGCCACATACACTAATGCTAAAAGGAGGAAGCAACTTAGGTATGTGGCAAGGAAATATGCACAGAGTAATTCTGTGGTGCACTGTGCTGCAGTGGCCAAGTACCAACAAAGGTGGCCAAGTACCAACAAGTTACCCCGAGGACCACAGAGCGGCAGAGTCTCGATCTGGGCACAGCAGTCCTGACATGGGGTAGTTGTACTAAATTTCGATTGTTCATTGCAATCAAAGGAAAGTTTATTTGAAGTCAAAATGGATTTAAAGTCGTTAAATACCATAGGGAAGCACAGGTATCATGCTAGTCTGACAATATGAGTAGACCAAAGATAGTCAGAGACCAAAATCATATCACATCCTTGCAGCCAAAGGAATCCATTTCCTCTCTCTTTCTCTCTCTCTCTCTGAGAGAGAGAGAGGGGCTCTGAACTCTAATAGGAGGCTCAGCTTTGAAAATGAAGGGAAATGCGGACCAAGATTCTCATTTCCAGCTAAGCCATCTGTTCGGGTGACACATATTGTGTCTCCAAAATACATGCTTCGGTTTGAAAGTGGATCTCTGGCTATTCCTGCCTGATGTATTGGGCTTCCCTCAGACCATCATTCATCTGAAAGGTATCACTCCTGTTCCTTAATTGCTTTGCATGAGGGTAATGGTGGACCATTATAGGAAGAACGAACCGTATTCAGGAAGAGTCAGAGAAATCCCAATGGGTGGATACTTTAGAAAAGTGAGAGTCCAGCCTAAGACAAGGCCACAAATATGACTTTCAGATTGGAAAGGCCTGACTGCTCTGGGTACTGTGAAGATATTCGGTGCAGTTCATTATACTCCATCTTATACTGCTAATCCAGATCAATTTGTTCACCCACACTCATGCAAGACCCATTTCTCATTACTCGGTAGGAAAGTATATGGGGAAAAGCTAAATTAATATTTTCCAAGTGTTATAAAGAGAGGGATCCTCTTGTCCCTTTTCATTTTTATCTTGGAGAACTGTGCCTCTTCCACCCCATGTTTTAGAGCTTTAATGTCCTGGGCTTGATCAGCAGATTTAAAATCAAAGCAGTTCCTGTGGCGTCTTAGATTAAAGTTGAAAAATGCAGTTCAGTTGTTTATGTACAAAATATACTACATTTATAGTTGGAAATAAAAATTCCCAGAATACTGTGGTAACTATAGTTACCTGCCTTTATGAGGCTGCTTGTATTTAGCAGGGTTAACGTATTTGACAGAAATATTAAGTTTTCATTATTATAACTGACAATTGCAAAAATCGTTTCATCGGAGTAATAAAGAAGCCCCCAATTTTTTTTTTTTCCCAGTCACTAGAAGAAAGTGAATTCAAAATGTAATGTGATAATTGTTTTCATTCCCTTTGGCTCACTTTAACATGTAGCCATTGACTTTAAAAGATTGCTAGTATTGGAAAGAAATCACGTGCTTGTAGTTATTATTTTTTTTTTAAAAAAATCAGCTTTTGTACTTTAGGAAAAACGTGCATTTCCTTTACAGATGCTAATAAAAGATAGCTCATTTCTCATAAAGTCATTCGAGTTTTGTAACCCTCAGAAGTTTGTTCATGTAGCCCAGTGATTCTCAAACATTTTGGGAGGTTTACTCCCAAAGTAAGTCTTTGGGGGGGGCACGAGGGCAGTAACACAACCCTCAGGATCACACTGCTAAGGGGGGATGTTTTCACTTACTTTCCACAGAGTTAGGGCTGCGGCAAGCTCCATGAGGTGCAGAGAGACCTGTGCAGCCCTCTGCAGGGCTCCCAAGGCTTGAAATCTTCAAACGGAGCGATCAAAAAACAGCTCCTGCAAACAGGAAGTGCCTGTGATCGCCCCGTTTGAAGATTCTAAGTATTGGGGATCCCTGCACAGGGCTGCCTGAACCTCCTGGAGCCTGCTGCAGCCCTAACTCCCTGGAAAGTAAGTGCAAGCATCCCCCTCGCCCCCATTAGCAGCGCAATCCTGAGGATTGCATCGCTGCCTCTCCCCTTCACCTGCCCCGTAAAGGGATGGGGAAGCTTTACACAAGCTAGTGGGTCACGACCCACCAATTTGAGAACCACTGATGTAGCCATTAATGCAGGATTCCTAACTGTTTAACTATTTGGTTTCCAGTGGGATCTTAGGAGGCCTCCAAAGCTTGCATATTGCCCTCTTGCCATTATTATAGAAACATTATATGCATGTCTATTCTATTTCCAGTGGGGCTTACTCCCTGGAAAATGTGCATAGGATTTCAGCCTTACAGCCCAATCTTTTGAATTTCTACTCAGAAGTAAGCCCTACTCAATTCAATGGAATTTACCGTCATGTAAATGTATATAGGATTGAGACTGTAATTATATAAGCTATTGCTTCTGTTTGTCCCATTCAACCACGTCATTAATTTGTAAAAGTTGCAAAAGAAAAGCTAAACTGAACATAAGAACAGCCCAGCTGGATCAGGCCATAGGCCCATCTAGTCCAGCTTCCTGTATCTTACAGCAGCCCACCAAATGGGCCCACCAAACTGGGAAAGGAACATTCTATTTTTGGTTGGCCAGCTGTTAGAGAGGCCATAGCAGTTTCTTATAATGAGCAGGGGTTGGACTAGATAGCCTCCAAGGGTACCTCCAACTCTTAATGCTCTATTGTGACATTATATGATACCTAACATACTGTGGTTCACATGCATGCACACTTCTCCCATAGACATAGTATGTCATGGGTTTTGTTGTTGTAAGTCAGCAAGTGTCTGCATGGATTTAAAAGTCAGTGAGAGAAATGAAGATGTATGTCAACAGCACTGACAGTACACACCTATGCATGTAGAGTAGAACATAAATAAACCCCTCTGAAAAGTGTGCATAAGATGGTTTCCTCTTTATACAGCAACTTCTTGCATTGTGGAATGCATTGTTATAGTACAGATTTATCCAGGTCTTCCTCTAATCTTACAAGTACATACTGATGGAACCCCACATTTTACACCAATTGCAGTTTTAGGTAAAACTCTATGGAAACTCCAAATTTTCTAGTTGCTATGCACCATGAGTTTTGTAGGCTCTGAAGTCATCTGAATACTTTCAGAAATTCTTGTTTGTGTGTATTTTTTGCCTCAAGTTGGACCTCATCATGGAAGTTGTATTATAGAAAGATTACTGTGGGCTTTGAGACTCTTAGTGGAGGTGGATTGGTTTCAAAGGGTTTAAAATACATTATGAGAATACTATAAATATATTGAGAAAATACAGAATGCTTCTCTCTAGAGGACATCTTGGTTGCAGAGGATGGAAGGAATGATTTAAGTCTGCAGGTAGCTGGAGGACTCTGTTGTGCTTTGATAAAATCAGAAGTCTTGAACTGAATTCCACTTTTTGGCAATGAGCACTCAATGGCAATAAAGGAAGCTCTCTTTTATCTACCTGGTGAAGACCTGCAGCTCATCACATTCACTGCATATAAAATTGATGCAATCCACCCTTGCTATGTGCTAATTTTAAATAGAATAGGCAGGCAAAATGTTGGGGAGTTTGGGGAAATAACTGCATTTTCTCACACCATTCACAGGAAACTCCCAGCACGTCTGAGCCCATCAGACACGTAAGCAAAAATGTAGAACTTATCTATAAATAGCAGACATGCCGGCTTAAAAAATACAGCACTGATGCAGTTAGAAAATAATAGATGTAACAGGTTCATTACGAAGAACATAAGTAAAAACTGGTCCTCTAAAGAAACAGATAAAGAAGTCATACATTTCAATTAAACGATACTCCTCTTTCAAATGCAACAACTGCAGGTTACCATGGTGACAGAGAATTATCGAATTTCCTTGTGGTGTAACTGCTGAATATTTGTAGACAAACCACCAGAATGCACTTTTTACACACACACACACTCTGTTGTCTGCCTTGATATTCCCCATGCTAGCTTTAAATGTGAATAATTAGCTTGCTGTAATTTGCAGTGGAGCTTCTCCCATGGACGCTACACTCAATGGAAGAAAGATTGGAACTGAAATGGTGAGGCCAACTCCTCATCCATTTCCCCACTTACATCAGTCAATAACTTGGCTTATTTTAAACCCATCCTGAGCTAAGCTGGATCTGGAAATAAACTCCACCTCAGCTCCAAGGCCCCTTCCACCTCCTTCTCATCCATCTGTGAGTCTGCTTCTAACTCACCAATCTCCTCTGCTTCTGATGATGGGAGAAGTAGGGTGGAAGAAAGGCCCCCCCCCCAATGTTGGCACCAGTGGCATTTGTGTCAGGCCAGTGCGTAATCCCCATGATGAACCTCCTCCTATGCAGTGAGTGAGGTAATGCCCAAGGTAGTGCATGTAGTGATGTACCATTGCCCCTTCCCCGCTGGATTTTTTTGGCTATAACTTTTGATCGAATAGAGATATTTCAACAGGGTTTGTTCCATTGCATTCTACATGAAATTGCACATCGATTGATATATAATATGATTGAATTATTCAAAAATATCAAGATTTTAAACATTTTGGCCAGTAGTGGTGTCACCCCCCCAGTGTGTGTCACCCAGAGCAGCCCACACCCCTGCACCCCATAGCAACACCACTGGTTAGCACTGAAAACAAGCTATAGAGAGGATAAAGAGAAACAGCAGCAATGAGTAGCCACCTTGGATGACCTTTGGGGAGAAAGGTGGGGCAAAAATCAAATAAATAAAATGAGTAGGCTTGCCAGGTTAGGACCCAATCCTATTCAATTTTCCAGAGCCGGTGTAGCTGTGCCATTGAGGTGTGCACTGCATCCTTTGGTGGGGAGGCAGTCACAGAGGCCTCCTCAAGGTATGGGAACATTTGTTCCTTTACCTCAAAGCTGCATTGCAGTTGCATCGGTGCTGGAAAGTTTGATAGGATTTGGCCCTTAGATGCCTCCAGAAATCTCAGATTTCTGAGGGGGGCACTGGTGATGTCAAAAGATTGCCAACCCTTGGAAAAAGAGGGATGAGAAAATCAACTAAGGTAAAGTCCCATACTTAAAGGGCAAAGCTTGGTGGCCTCTAAATAACGACTGGCTCATCCCCATGAGAAAAAGAAAAAAGCTTTTTAAAAAATGGTCATTTGGGATAAACCACCAACCCTAGTAACCCATTGGTTACTCCATTGAAGGGATTGTAGATTCACAGGGGGGCATGGAAGGAGAAGACTTGGAGACAAGCCAGTAGGTGGGAGGAGGAGTTTTCTCCGGTTTGGATTAAATTCTAACTACTGGAGTAGAACTTACTGCTACTTTATTGGGAGAAATTAATTTCTTAAATTGCATTCACCAGCTTGAAGACATGCAATTGTGACTTGTCGAAGGTTGCACAGTATGCTTCAAACCAGCTGGGCTGAGTTGTGATTCTTTTTTTCTTTAACTCTGGGCTCACAGGTCCTTGTTGAAAATTATCCCCGTTGGTAGAGGTATTTGAAAACGATGTTATTTATTTTACTCAGAAGTAATTCCATTGTGTTCAGTCAGACTTAGGCTGTAATCCTATCTTATTCGAAGGAAACAAACACCTCTAGCCATTGGATCGTTCTTCCATCAATTGCATAGCAGTCTTGTTCCTGATTATTAAGAAGGAGATTAATTCAGCAGCAATTTTCATTGATGTGCAAGAGGGTGGGTCGAAATCAGCATTGATTCTTAGTATGGGGACAAGGCTATTACAAGCTGGACCCTATTTTCATCTGTAAAATACTGAAAGATAGGACATTATAGCTTGCTCTTTCTCTATTGGCAGTGTACATCAGTCTTCTCCATCCTTTACTCTTCACAACAACCCTGGGAGGTAGGTGATGCTGACCAGCACAAGATCACCCATTAATCATCATTGAGTGGGGATTTGAACCCACATCTGCCTGGGCCACACCCAACAATCCAACCACAACATCACAGGAGTTATTGTAATAAAACTATGTTTACGATGGCTGCTGTGGAAAATGATCATTGACTTTTCAGAAGGACCGAGGGTGGAAGAGACTGAATAAGACAGATTATAATAGAAAAAAAAAATGGATATATTTTTAATGGGTTCATTTGCCTGCCACTGTAAGGCAATCTTTTATCTCTCATAGTTTAGCCTACCTCAAAGGGCTGTTGTGAGGATAAAAATGAACCATCCCTATTTCCAACATCCTGAGCAAATAATAGCATGCTGTATGGAAACACTAGCTCAGAACCATTTCTAAAAAGGACAAGTTCAAAATCTATCAGCACCTTTAAAAAAAAATACATAAGCCCCATTTTCAGAAAAGCATCCAAGGCAAGAACATACTTGAGGGCTTGCTTGATTTCAACAGGGCTCAAGGGTTTCCACCTGCACAGGGAAGAAAGCTGGGCTACGCTGATTTACAGAAGTTGGCAAATGTAACACATACACAGCAGCAGAGATGCTTAAAACACACACACCTGGCTATGTAGGCACTGCAATTAGCCAGCCCATACACAATCAGGCCAAGCTATTTTAAAGCTGCTTAGGTAGCAGTAGCTGAGCTGGGTAAACATTCAGGCGCTATGGTGCAGATTTAAAACATCTGTTTGTTTTAACAGATGCTAAATATGGTGCGAAATATACCTTGCAAAGCCTTACACTACAGTCCTAAACATGGAAGTATCATGACTAGGACTTACTTTTGAAGAGACATGCATATGATTGTGTTGTTAGTTGCCTTTAGGCTGGGATGGTTGGGGAAATGTGACAGATCTGTACTTTTAACAGGCTACTATGTCTATGCTTTTTACAATGATGGTCAATGGGACTTATTCCTGGGTAAGTGGGGGTAGGATTGCAGCCTAGGATTGTAAAAATTTTTCCTGCTTGATGATGTCACTTCTGGTCATGACATCACTTCCAGTGGGTCCTGACAGATTCTCATTCTAAAAAGTGGGTCCTGGTGCTAAAAGTTTGAGAACCACTACAGTAGAGATCTACTCTATGTTTTCTGATTCTTTAACACTCTCCTGCTAGAAAAGTGGAGACTGAACAGCTCTGCCTGCCCTCCAGTCCCATCCCGAATACCATTAGGCCTCAATGACCACTTGGTTAGTTTTCTAATCACCTAAAATTTTTCTGTCAAACTAGATTAGCCTTTACTTGAGTCCTATTAGATTCTAGTTTCCTCGGCTTGGAAGGGAGTTAGCGCTGCTGCCTTTTTTCTCAGCTGTTTTACAGTCCCAAATGTCTCCTCCCAGCTGATCAATATTCTGCTCATTATAGTCCAGGGTTCCTCTATTTAAGCACAGTTAGCCAAGCGCATGCGACTTTGTATGTACAAGTATGGCTGAGGGATCCATTAGTGGTCTCTAGGGATGTTGCAAATGGATGTACTACTTTTCCTTTGGCTGAAGATCTATATTGCCTGCTTGTCTTAGATGTGCATGGAAGAGTGTCAGAGAACAGACCTTGAACCAATAGGTTGCCTGGTAGAAAGCAGAAGCCTTTTTTCACCACAGAATACAAGTGGTTTTGAGTTCCATTAATCTCTTTCTCAATCCTACCTGTATTGTAATTATTTTTTTAATTGATCACACAGACCACGCAAAGGGGTTGAATGCAGCTTATCTTACTCATAGGACTGCAACCTAAATTATGGGGATGGTGGGAAGTCTTTTTCCTTGTCTATCCTGAATCTCCTTCCACATAATGGATATACCCATAGATGTCTCCCAGACGCCTCTGCATCACCCAGAGTGGCTCCAAACATGAGAAGGGGCCACTTACACAATGCATTTTAGTCACCTGCAAAACGTAGCGCTGTGCTCCCTCTCTGGGAATGCTACTGCCACAAGCTTTATCATTGTAATTATAGGGACACAGATTTTTTTTTTTTGGGGGGGGGGGGGGGAATGACTTATTTACATTAAAAGGTTTGCTGCAAAATGCAACTGAATTCATTTAATACTTATCCAATTCAGGAAAATATGTGTGGAGGGCAAACTTGTTTTTGCAATATTTTGTTTTAGCCATATCATTATTGTGGCAAATGGAATATGGTTGCCTAGATGTTTGTTGCTATGGGAAGAGGTGTCTTTAATGCTAGCATGATGTTTTCTTTGAGCCTTTTACCAAGTTCTTATAAGGAGGATCTTGTCTCCTTCCATAGCAATAAGGCAAGAAATTGAATTTATTTCAAGTCTAAGGATGAGGGGAAAAAAGCTACAAAATGTGCTCTATGTGGCAGCTTCAAATCTGAAAAGGCAGGAGATTCCTGTGACATTACCATTAAATTGGTGCTGGGAGATCTTGGATGATGTTGTCATTTTGCCGTTTTTGGTTAGGCACCCAGATGGATCCTTTCCACCCACACCCCCTTCAATTTCCCACACCCCTCTGCTATTTCTCCCTTAATAGTAAAGAATGGCAAAGCATTTCATTGGTTTTCTGGCTGTGGAACACATGTAGAGTTCTAAATGATTTATTTTTGGCTTTCTCTCGCTAACACTTCCCATTTTTCCCTATTCCAAATATTAGGATATATGTAATCAAGTCTGGCAGTTCGCTTTGCAAATATAATAGAAATAATTATAAAAGGGCCAAAGGTTGCCAGCAAAGGAAATGTAATGAGCTTTTTTTTTTTTTTTAAAGCACTAGTGAAAAAAATATGTGTGGTAACTAGGGACACTGCAGGCATAAAGAAATTCATGTTTTATGCTGTACCTTTTTTGTCCCAAGGAGGTTTGCAAAAAGCAGAGAGATGGCAGGAATCTAGCAGTTAGTCAGAAACGAGTACAAAAGGAGTCATTGCAGATCATAGCTGGAGGTGACTGCTTTTCAGTAGCAGAGCTGGATAGAGGCCAGGGTGCCATTTTCTCTCTGTGACACAGTGGTGGTGTTTTCCACAGTCTCTGCTGGGGGGTGCTCTTACCTTTCGGCACACAGACGTGCCACAAAATGACTCTTTCCATGCACCTTAGGTCCTGTTCAGCTCCAGATGGCAACATTTCCTGGGCCATGGCCATAAATGCACAGGGGAGAGCGTGTCTATGCAGACACATGGGTGACAGGATGACATGGGGGCATCGCCACATCACCCAGCCCCAACTTCCCCAGCTATGCTACTGCTGCTTATGTTTAAAGGTATTTGAAAACTGTTAGTTTCTTTACTCAAAAGTAACCACATTGTGTTCGGTAAGACTTAGGCTGTAATCTTAGTTTACTCCACAGAAGGAAACACTTCTACTTATATTATAATCTAGTACAATGATTTTCAACCTTTTTCATCTCACAGCACACTGGCAAGGCACTAAAATTTGTCAAGGCACACCATCGGTTTTTTGACAATTGACAAGGCAAGTGTGCTGCCAATGGGGGGGGGGGAAGGCTCACATACCCAATGGCCCTACCAAATTGTCTTCAAATGGTCCTCTCCCAAATTCCCATGGCATATCCAGGGACTATATGCTGTACACCAATGTGTTATAGCACAGTGGTTGAAAATGGCTGATCTAGTAACAATGCACCACATGCACTAGGATCAGGGCCAGCCCAAGACTTCTTGGTGCATGAGGCAGCATGTCTAGTACAGCTCCCCTTTCCTGGCAATGTGCCAGCCCCTGGTCCTCCAATACCCAACCAATTTTCAAATGGTGTGCCAAGGCACATTGGTGTGCTGTGAATGGTCCACAGGTGTGCTGTGGAAGTTTGGGTAGTAGTTAGTAGTTGGCAACCTTCAGTCTCAAAAGACGATGGTATCGCGCTCTGAAAGGTGGTTCTGGAACAGCGTCTAGTGTGGCTGAAAAGGCCGATTCGGGAGTGACAATCCCTTCCACATTGGGAGCAAGTGCAGTCTGTCCCTGGTCTGTCTCCCTGGCTATGGGCCTTCCTTCTTTGCCTCTTAGCCTCAGACTGTTGGCCAAGTGTCTCTTCAAACTGGGAAAGGCCATGTTGCACAGCCTGCCTCCAAGTGGGCCGCTCAGAGGTCAGGGTTTCCCACTTGTTGAGGTTCACTCCTAAGGCCTTCAGATCCCTCTTGCAGATGTCCTTGTATCGCAGCTGTGGTCTACCTGTAGGGCGCTTTCCTTGCACGAGTTCTCCATAGAGGAGATCCTTTGGGATCCGGCCATCATCCATTCTCACGACATGACCGAGCCAACGCAGGCGTCTCTGTTTCAGTAGTGCATACATGCTAGGGAGGGCCATTGGGAGATGTGAGCCTCCAGACAGCAGTGCAGTCTGCTTTGTCAATTAAAAAAAAACAAAACAACTTATGGGGTGCCTTAACAATTTTAGTGACAATTTTTTCTTTAAGGGGTTATTCCTACCTATACCTTGTCTGTTGCTAGCATTTTTCTAGTGTCAATGGTGTGTCCATCGTCTGAAGGGGGTTAGGATATTGTTTTTGTCCACTCCTTCATGTCCTTCCCACATCCCATCCCTCCTATGTCCCTTCCTTTTTAAACTCCAATTTCCCTGTTTTGGCCTCTCCAGCAGTGGGGTTCTGCTAGCATTCAAGTGACATCTGAGCTACATTGTTGAAACACTTTTCTAGCATTGCTCCAGCATCCATGTTGCATCCATCTTCAGGCAAGCTTCTACACTGGTGGGATTGTCGTTGAGTCAGCGTACATAGAGATACAGTGATGCATCTTGAGGATAGGATTGGGCGTTCTTTATCATGAAACCTGATCTCCATACCATCAGGAATGTGCCACAGGCGGAAGGGGAGGCCCTTCCTGTTCCACCTCTCATGCCCTGATGCAGTTCTCCTTTTCCAGCTGTCCTCTAGTCATAATTGGCATGTCATCCAAATCAGGTAAACTGTGGTTAGGGACGGGGCTAACTATGACTGCCTTCAAACTATGGTTTGGAGGCAATATCTCCACAGTTTGTTTGATTTGAATGTGTAGCAAATTATGTCAAAGAACACTGGGGGGGGGGGGGAGAGGGAGAATCTGTACATTGGAGGAGAAGAAGGGGTAGATGAGACTCATTTCCAATCCCCGAACCAATGGCTTAGAGATAAATTTTCACAATGCCTGAACTGAGACTATGCCTGGATGAAATTTAAACCCCAACTTACTTTCCTCTAGAAATATAAAATATTGTTGAGAATAAGATTTCCATGTCTTAATTGTAATACAGAAAAGTGTCATTTATGCTTTCACTTCTTGAGACAGCAAGGTAATTTCCAAAGGATTATGATTGTCTCAGATAGTTGTGTCTCAAATATTTAATCTTGAAGGCAAAATTCCCAGAGTAAGTCTCTCATTGTTTCTTAGTTCTGTAGAGTGAAAGCTTCGACTTTATATGATCTGATATTAACTTCCATTATTGGAATTATGCTGTAGGCAAATATCCTTCTAGCGGTGAAACCCACTTCCCTTGTGTTCAGCGATTTAAACATCGCAAAAATCCAATCTGCACTTTCTGCTGAGTGCTGAGGATGTTCTGTAATCTGTTGAGATTTTCAGAAAACAATAATGATACCTCTCTCTGCATTGCTCATTTAAGAAGGCATTCCTAGCTATTCTCTGGAAATCTGCATTCAGTTGGGTATATCTTTCCTTTCTCCCTTGCCTTTTGCTTTCCTTATCTCCTCAGCAATTTGTAAAACTTCTCAGACAGCCATTTTGCCTTCTTGCATTTCTTTTGCTTAGGGATGGTTCTAGTTGCTACCTCTTAAACAATGTTTCGAGCCTCTGTCCATAGTTCTTCAGGTACTCTGTCTACCAAATCTAAACCTTTAAGGGCACAATCCTAACCAGGTCTACTCAGAAGTAAGTCCTATTTTGTTCAATGGGGCTTACTCTCAGGAAAGGATTGCAGCCAAAATCTATTTGTCACTTCCACTGGGTATTCATATGGAATATGATAAGAACATAAGAACAGCCCCACTGGATCAGGCCATAGGCTCATCTAGTCCAGCTTGCTGTATCTCACAGCGGCCCACCAAATGTCCCAGGGAGCACACCAGATAATGATTTAGGTCATGATTTAGGTCATGCCTGAATGGATGAATGTTTTTCCCTACTTTCTTCAGTTTAAGCCTGAATTTTGCAATAAGAAAATAATTATCCACAGTCAGCTCCAGGTCTCATTTTTACTGACTGCATAGAGAGCTTCTCCATCTTTTCAATGCCGAGAAATAGAGAAAAACAATAGAAGGGGAAAAACTACATATCTCTTCAAGAAAATTGAGATATCCAAGGAACATTACATGAAGGCTATAAAGAGTAGCTGTCGTTGTTCCCTGCATTTCTCCTGCAGTTGTCTAAGGGAGAATACCATATCAGTGGTGGACCTGTTGGCTCGGAATTCGCACTGCGATTCTGGATAGACGCTCTCTGCAAGTACCTGGAGCCTCTTTAGTGCAACTTGGGCAAACAACTTTCCTACAACGCTTTTGTATATGATGTCTTCCTTATTTTATACTGAACCTAATGACACTTATATAGGTGCCCAAGTTGTAGTTGAAGTCCACAGCCCAATCCTAACCCACGCTGGAACAGGGAGGCCAGCTGACCTGTCCCATATCCAACAAGGGGTTGGGGCTGTCTGCTGCTCAGCCCGGCACAAGGGAAATTCATTCCCTTTACCCTTTAACACAGCAGCAGCAGCAGCCCCAATAGGTCTAGTCAGATCTGTGCCACCTAAAGAGGTGGTGCAGTTCCAAACAGCCTGACACTGTGTCAGGTTGCCTGGGAGTGGGGTTAAGATCTTGGCTCCACCCTCTGCCTGCTGCCTCCCTTCCCCCCACCCTGGAACACCCCTCCCCATTCAGTCCTCCCCCACTCCCCAAGCCCCTGTGCTGGCTTCACTCGGCTGGTGCAGATGTACCTGGGAGCCATCGCTGTGGGACCCACTCTGGTCTCTCTCCTCTTCCAGTGGCGTGAAAGTACAGGACTTTTGCAACACCTCTGGGCCAGCGCAAGGGACCTATGCCAGCCCAAGGCCTGTTAGGATTGCGCCCTAAGTGTGAGAGAAGCCAGATGTACACCCCTGGATTCTTTCTGCAAATTTCACTGTGACTATATTAGAAGTAGTTTGGAAAGGTGTGTTTGATTTACAATAAAAATAAGATGGACCCATACAGAGCTGTATCATACAGTACAGTAGACATTAAATGTATTTTCTTTTAAAATGAATCTACACTTCACCTTTCCTGACTGCTCATACAAAAGGAGTGTACAGTTTTGGCAAAAATGTGTTCTCCATAAATGCCTCAAAGAATCCAAGAATGATTTAAAAAAACACCAAGAGAGCTGATAAGAGAGAAACTGACACACTTAAAGTAGCTGACATCTATCTACTTTGATGATAAGCATGTGAACTTGCTTTATACTGCATCAAAGGATTGGTTCATCTAGGTCTGCATTGTCTACACTGTCTGGCAGCATCTCTCCTGGGATGCAAATACAGCTGTTTCCTACTGCTGTCTGCAGATGCCAAGGGCCAGCCCGTGACAAGTTTCTCAATGACCACTGCACATTTGGGGCTGCTGCACCAATTGCCTTCAGACCATGCACTGAATGAATTCTACTCCTTCTTAATTCATGATTTTTTCAGATATTACCGCAGATGATTTTTCCAACCTTTAACTCCTATTGCAGAGCAGGACAGGCCTTGCTAGATCCGCTTCTGAGTCAACTTCCTCCTCTTTTCTTCTGTTTTGAATTTCAAGGAGGAGAGTGGTACAAATCATATATGTCCTTTCTTAAATGTAAAGGTAGATAATCTCTTTTTTCCTGAGCAAATGTTGCTGAGCAAATGTGATGCAACCTATTGTGGAACAAAAGCTATAATGATCATTCCTGGTTAGTGGTTTAAAAATGGGTTTCTCTTGCCTTTTAGAGAACTAGTGTTTCTGAATTAGGGTGTGTAGATTAAGTGCAGATATTTTCTCTAATTTGGACAAATGGCTTCTCCAAGCCTTCCACACTGTCCCCATTCGAAGAGTGTTCAGGCCTAATTGATGGAGGCCTATAAGGGGTCCAAAAGATTTGAAGACTCCACAGGAATCTGCTTTATAAAAAAAAAAACACCAGAAAGCAAAATATAGTTACCAGCTAACCAGGTAACCAGTTAAAGCTAACTGGTAAGAGGCACTTTTTCAAGTGGGTGCTCCTCTTTTATTCAGCAGGGGGAGAGTAACTGGCCCACCTCCCCCCAGCGGTGTCTTTTCTAGTGGCTGTCTGCTGGTGTTGCATCTTTTTAGATTGTGAGCCCTTTTGGGACAGGGAGCCATTAGTTATTTGATTTTTTTTTCTGTAAACCGCTTTAGGAACTTTTGTTGAAAAGCGGTATATAAATACTGTTGTTGTTGTTGTTGTAGTTATATAGATAGAAAAGGTATGAGTGTGAAACAACTCTCTGATCTGATACATAACCTTGGTCTGGCTGATAAGGGCTGATTTGGCTAAATCCAAGGGGAATCTGAAAGTCGTTGAGCTTTTGATCTGATCTGATCTTGGTTATGTATCAAATCAGAGAGTTGTTTCACATGTGAATGCTGAGATCTGCTGTTCAATCAATTCACAGTTCTGGGAGAATTTCTATGTTCATGCATCTTCCCCTCCTCTCTCCCCCCCCCCCCTAAACTACATGCAAATAAAAATAAAGGAGCTTAAGTGGATAACTAATTTCTAATTCCTTAAAGAGCAGCATGCACAACACATAGCTCTGCCCCAAGAAGATATAAAGCAGCTCATGAAACACACCACTGCATCTATGGGCAAATGCAATCAGGTGTCTCAGGCTGCCAAGCCTGTTATATCAGGTGTGAAGAAGTTACATAGACTAATTTATCTCAGTTTATCCCATCAGCCTTAATTTATCCAGATGGCGAAACCTCACTCCATAATTCCCAAACATAATCAGAGGAAAGATGCAAAGGCATGGAGGAATCATGAATCGCTGTGATTTAGCCTCTGTCTTTTCTTTAATTCTGCCTCTCCAATAGCAGGCAAAAAAATATTTTCCAGTCCTCTCCTTGTGAAGAGAGTCTCCTGTACACACAATAAATCAATGCTTTGCTGTCCTGTTAAGCCATCCATGCAGGAAACTGTCTTCATTCAGACAAACAATGGCTTATTTAGAGGAAATTTACTGAACGCAACGGCTGCCGAGATGGATGCTGGGAACTGCAAAACTGGAAAACAGCCCTGTCCTTAGCAAGCACCATTCAGCAAGACGGCATACTGCTTTGTACTAGTCAGGAAGAAAATTGGATGACCTCTAAAAGCAACAGGAGGTGGGCAAGTTGTGGACTTGAAATGGAAAGGAGAGGCTGGAACTCACCAAGTTTGTGATAAGGTGATTATTCTGTACATTGAACGCACTTTGAGTGATATAGGCCACTACCTGCACTACATGTGAGGTGAGAGAATTCTGAGATGGGTAGAGTGCAGTAGTGCTCAGATTGTGGGAGAAGAGGTAGAGGAGCTCAATGACATTCAGAAGTCCTGCTCTTGGATTTAGCCAAATCAGTCCTTACCAGGCTTCTAAGAAAAAGAGCTGAGGGATCTGGCCCTCCACAGCCAACCTGTAATTCAAGCACATATGAGTTATGTGCTAATCATGAAGAATTAGGTCTCAGATGAATCCTCTGCTGCAGAGGTATTGCTGCCCATGTGCAGCACAGTGCAGGGCTAGATAGGCCCAATAGTCTGAGTTTGACTCAGCAGAAAACAGGTTCTTATGATGCATAAATTGAATTGTGTCCCTCCCTGTAGGGCCTCTGATGGGAATTTCATCAGGTGGTACAAAGTTTCTTTTGGGCCCTTTCCTTTCTCCATTGGATCATAATTTAATGCAATCATTGGATCATAATTTCCACGAATTACAATATATATAAAACAATGGCTTATGCAAAATTTGAATGCTAGCCTTCAGACAATATATGCATACATTCTCTGAGATCCCAGGAAATTTCCAGTCCCCCTCCTCTGGCTCCTTGGCCCCCTTTTTTAACCCCAGGCATGATGTACTTCCTGCACCCCCTCTCATGGATCCTACTGAGATCAGAAAATGTTCAGATCCTAGGAAATTTTCAGGCACCTTCCATTGGTTCCTGGGCCCTTGTTTTGACCCTGGGTCCAGGTACAATTCATCCCCTCCACCCACTTCTCATGGGCCCTGCATGCACTTCCCTGAGCAGAGGTGGAGAAGAAGCTGGAGAAGTGCTTAGCCAACTTTTTTCTCAACATTCTAACATTCTACGTCAACATTCTAAGCATCGGGAAGCCCTTCGGAGGGTTGGTCGCAGCTCCCTGCAATTCCTGCAGCTGCCAGCAGCCCTCAGTAAGTAAAAATAACCCCCTTTCACCCCAGTTAGCTGCCCTAGTCCCTCCCCCACAAAGGCTTCCTTAGGAAGTGAAACTCTCCCTAAGTTTGAGAACACTGTCATAGAGGCTACAGTTTTTACAAGATGTGCAGAAGGGGAAATGGAATTTATTCCACACATTCCAATCATCCTATCAGACTACCCTTTTGCATTTAAGAGACTGCAGTCAGTGAAATCGCTAGGGGGGTGTGGGCCACACCAGATGATGTGTACCGGAGGGGGGGGTGACATCACTACTGGCCCAAATTTTTACAATCTTGGTATTTTCGAATAACACCATCATGTTATATATCATTTGATGTGTAATTTCATGCGGAATGCAATGAAACAAACCACACTGAAATATCTCTATCAAAAGTTATAGCCCAAAACCCAGTGGGATGGGGCAAAGGTATATCACCACACCCACACCCCAGGGCATTGCCCTGCATGGGAGGAGGTCCATCATAGAGGTGATGCACTCCCACCTCCTGCACCAGCTGATAGAAACCCTAGTGATGCCATTGACTGCAGTTCCAACTCAGAATATGCTTCACGATGACGATCAATACATCCCAGGGACAATCCTTAAAACAGGTTGGCATGTATGTAAGACAAGATCACTTCTCTCATGGGAAATTTCATGTAGAGTGTTCAAGAATTAGTAAACCAGATATTAGTGCCAGAGGGTAACACTAAAAACATAGTGTATCAAGACCCATTAGCCACTGAGCTAGACAATTTTTTAAATCCTAGATATTAGACCATCAACAGGGTAGAAGTGAACCACTTTTTAAAATTCATTTGAAGTTTTAAATAATGGATTGTTACATTCCAGAAAGCATGCCCCCAACTCAGCATTCTGCTTTCTTGTTTTACTAGTGGTCCCTCACCTTTTCCCTTGGGGACTACAGAACATTGAATAAGCACATCTCTTAGATAGAGAATGCACACCCCATTTTCCAGTTCAGAGTTCTCACACCAGCAGGCTGACCAGAAGAATCTGCAAGTCGATACCTACAGAACAGGTGGTTGGCGCTGTCCACCTTGATGCGTACCTCTCATTTGCACCATCAGGATAGCTTGCTAACATGCATTATTCACTCTTGTAAATGCCCTTAAGAAAACTATGCCTCTATGGAAGCCAGAAGATGCCATCTGAATCAGAACTGGCTTAAGCCAATTGGACAAATTGTTCCCAATTGGGCCCTGTGCCTAAAGAGGGTCCCATGCTAGGGTGATCTACTCTTGTCTTCTAGAAATCAAAAAAAGATAATTTGTTCCCAACAGTGCTGTTCTCTTACATTTTGAATTTTTTTTTTCTAAACAAAAAATAAAATTGATGTTTTTACTAAATCATTTCACAGTTACTTAAAACAAGTGGTTTTCTTATTTACTTTTCAAAGGTAACATTTTGTTTGTTTGCTTGTTGGTTTATATTAAAATGTGCTTCCATCCATTTGTTCTATTAACTCACATGCACTTTTTAAGCGCACATTTTGAGTGCTATCCATTCTACCATAGGGATATAAAGTCTATAATAAATGTTATTTATATCTCTAACAGCCCAGTCCTAACTTATGCTGGGATAGGCAGGTGAAATGGCCTGCTCTGAATCCATCTCAAGATAGATGCTGACTGGAGTACAACTCGGGTTAAGAAGATATTTTATCCCTTACCAGCCACCCCATGGAGCTATTCAGTTTTGCATCAGTGAATTTATTGATGGAAATCTGAGTGACCCATGTAAGGCAGATTTGGCCAGGTGTGGGCATTAGGAAGCAGCCTAATGTGCCACAGTTGATCTGGCCCCCTCTCCCAGGCTGTGTCTCCCGCTACACCCATCCCCACCCAAATATACCTCCTCCCTTCCTCCGTTCAACCCACTCACAATCCTCTCTCACCCTCCACGCTGACCTGCCTGGGCTGGCACAAACCTCTGGGCTGGCCCCTTCCTGGTCTTGATCCAGCACAGGGAGACTGGCATGCATCTTCAGGCCAGCCGGACCTGCTCACAAGGAGGCACAGATGTGCTTTACGGCACATTTGTGACACTCCTGGGCTGGTGCAAGGGACCGGCCAAAGACAAGCTATGGATTGCACCCTAAGATTCTAAAGACCTTGACTGTGAACCTGAGGCCCCGCAAAAAAAAATGTTTCCAATTGAACCCTGCAATTTCTAAGGCTGGCCCTGATCTGAGCTACAGAACTTAGCTTCAGCTTTGTGATTTTATTCCAGCTGTAAAAAAAAGTGCCCTGACTCACTCATTAGTCTCCTGCAGTAGTCGCACTGTCACTGCGAATGCAAGGCTTCCGTCAATAAGAGATCCCGACGTCAGCTGTCACCCCGTAAATACTGATAGTCAAAAAGGGGGTCTTTGAATAGAAAGGAAAGGGCACAACCGTCTCATTAGCTACTCAGCAGGGTTGTCACTTAATACAATATTTATCACAACAGCTCACTCAGTAGGCTGAAATTCGTCAAATTTATATTGCTAATATTGTTGTAGTTAGTCACTTGAAATACAGTCTATACAAATAAATATGACACATGCCACTATTTAAATTCACAGCTTGGCATCATGCTAAGACACAAAGATGTTAAAAAGAACCTGATTTATATGGAAATCCTAGCATTTTATGCTGAACAGGAAATCATTGTACTCTGCATTAGCATGTTGACAACAAAAATGCAAGAGGGGAAAGAAAGTTTTATTATCTTCTAATGAAAACAGCAATTTATTAACCATGGTTACTATTTGTAAGGCTCTGAACAATCTCATCTAATGCTTTCAAATCAAGAGATTCAAAGATTCTGAGAAATAACAGCATAATACCATTCATCTTTTTTTGTGGTGGTGGTTTCATAGCATATAATAGCATCCATTTTATCATTTTGCCAATAAGGAAATAAAAATCTGTCATTTAGAATGACTTTAGCTTGGCTGATTGACACTAATGTAGTCAAACTACCAATTGAGTAACAGCAAGATATCATGAGTTGCTATGCTGACACAGAGACTTGGAGAATTGGAAGGAGGGTCTCATAACCAGCAAAAGGAGTGCTTGACCTCTTATTCCAAGGTTTGGTTGGTTGGTTGGCAACCTTCAGTCTCGAAAGACTATGGTATAAGCCTACAGCACCCAGTATTCCCAGGCGGTCTCCCATCCAAGTACTAACCAGGCCAGACCCTGCTTAGCTTCCGAGATCAGACAAGATCAAGCATGTGCAGGGGTTTGGACATGCACATAACATGCTGGGGGAGCAGCTACAACTAACACACTCTCTACAGAGCTTCTCCAGGGCCGGCCTTAAGCCAATTGGAGCCAGTTGGGCTCTACGCCTAAGGGGGCCCCACACTAGAGCAATCTACTTATAGTCTTGTCAAATGCACACAACACATTACAACAGACACCTAACACCACATTGCATGTTTTATAGAGAACAGCAACAATTATAATTTTCTTCTGAATTCTTAAAAAAATCAGTATTCTTTGTTTATACTGTTTATATTTTGAGGGTAAGAGTAGATTGACGTTGGATGAGACTATGCCATATCTAAGCGCCTTATGATGAAGACGAGATCAGTTCCAATGTCTCAAGAGTGTTTGCTTTGTGGACAATAGAACAGCAATCAAAATTATGCAGAAAATTGATCACGGGCCTTTAAATAAATCAAAAAGCCCCAACCTCTGATTATCCCCCTCCATTTTTACCATCCCATGCCCCCCTTTAGTCTTCTAAAAACAGTAGCTAAGGGGCTGGCTTAACAAGTACAGGGGCCTGGCCATTCTCTACCTTGAACGTTGTAATAGAGCATTTACACATATTGAAAAACAGACACCTTGCCTTGTTGAATCATGAGATGAGAATCTTCAACAGAGGATCATCTCAACAGAAGCTTGTTCAGGATACACTCTGAACAAGCTTCTGAGCTCATGCCTATAGGGATTTATCTTTATAGACTTTGATCTTTAGAGTGACTTTAAAAAAGCACTCTGAAAATACTCAAACAGAATATCAAGATGTTTTTCAGAACAACATTGCTAACACCAGACGTAGCAGAGGCATTCCAAACTGGTTCAAAAAAACGGAAGGAGAAGAGCTAGTGGATGGGAGGTTTTCAAGGCGAAGATATCATTTTGGACTTTTGCAGTTTACTGGGATACAGGCAGCCCAATATTATTGAAATCCCACTACTCTGATGCAGCAGGGCCAGTATTGTATCCTGTGAGGGAATTTTGCAGTCTGGAAGTTTCTTTGAGCTCAGGGGACATTTGTCCCCTTGCCCAGGGAAAGCACCAACCATGGCAATAGGTTTGATGCTACAAACACCAGTAAGAGGTTCCGGGTGGACAGGAGGACTTCTTTGCCTGCCAAGCTGAGCCTCCTACTGCTGTTGTGTCACATTCCTGGTCTCACTGCCAGGTGGCAGGTGTCTAGGGTACCACCAGACACTACCTCAAGTTCCACTGGTGGTACCCGTACCACTGGTTGAGAAACACTGGTCCACTTACACCTGTGCCTGCTAAATAGGTGGTGCAAGTCTGAGTGCATCTTTGTAGGCAGATCTGGCCCAGGAAGGGGAATAGGATACCTCATTACTCCTGACCCCCCCAAATAAGATGCCAGGCTGAGGTTTTTGGGTTGAACTAGGGCCACTTTATTAACAACAACAACACACACACAGAACAGCAGCAGGGCTAGATGGGGCCAGGGAGCTAGCCCCCCAGTGTGCGGGGTCCTAAATTGGGGGGTCTGGCTATGCTTGCATGGTTTGCCCAGTGAGCCAGCTGGCCAGCTCCCCTGCCCCCTTTGGGAGCTGGCCAGCTGGCTCGCTGGGCAAACCATGCAAGTGTAGCCAGACCAGTCAAGGGGGTTTGCCAGCCTACCTCTTTGAGCCGGCTAGGCATCATGTGGGTGGTTCTGGCTCGCCCCTTTGACCTTGCTGCCCTGGATGGACACCGAGTTGCCCTACCTACCCCGCCCTGCGCGCATCATGCCAAGTGACTGTGTGAATGACAACCTACCAGTAACCACACCTCCAAAGACGGAGAGGATGGACCAGTGGCAATGATACATATCAAATCCTAACCGTCTTTTTCGAAGCCTTCCTGCTGCCTTTCTTGCCTTGGACTTGCACCAGCTAAAGAGCCATTGCAGAGTGGAGATTTATGGTTGCATATGGGAATTTAAATTCCCTTTCCCCTCTGAAACCACCCGATCTGCCTCACCCCCTCACCCTGGATACAGCATGCCTGTTTTTGGTGCAGGTGCACCAGTTGAAGGGGGGGGGGGGATAGGATTGAGCTCTTAGTTTGATACTGCCTTTACTGAACCCACAAATGTTGGGAAGAAACATTCAAGCTGTCCAATTGCATAAAACTCTTCACTGGGCAGAATGGGAATGTAGCTTTTTTTTAGCTCCTGGCAAAGCAGACTATAAAGGCAAATATTTTTAATCTCTGTCACTATCACTACTTTCAAGGCAAAGCTGAAAGACCAGAAGGATGGTGTAGTGGTTAGAGTGTCAGACAAGGCCCAGAGGATCATGGTCTGTCACGAGCACCTCCTCTATTCTACATTAAACACCATTCTGACTACCTGAACTTTGCTATTTTGCTGTTGCTCATTTAAGCAGCCAGGTTCAGGAGGAAAACAGGAAAAGGGCAAGCACTGGTTAGTGAAAGTATTGAAGAAAACACTTTTTTTTTAACCTTGCAATGGTCTATGGAAATAGGATTGACATCTCCTATCTTGGGGGAAAAATCTGCAAGGGTAATAGCATTTTACCTCTTTTCCATTTTCTCTGTGATGATTGGCATCACGAATCAAGCAGTGTTGTAGAAAGGCATTGACATATCCCTTACTGACATACAATACCTTGTAGGCATCGATGGTATTCAGCAGGCTTGCCGCGAATCAAGCTTCCTCCACAAAAAAAGCACCGTGCCAAGTATTCACACTCTGCCACTTCAGATATAATACACGGCCTTCCAACAATAGCCCTGAATCGCAAGCGTTCCTGAACGATTGCCACAGTGAAGATTAAATGTGCATGTCTTCCTATGTAGCAGTAATCATATTTAAAAAACCTGAGATATACTGTATGCTGAACATAAGGGCAATCATAGTGGCATGTCAATTACATATGTTGTATGCCGGGTGTTGAATGGACTGAAAGGGAAATATAGAATAGTGTACAACACCATCATAGAAAACCACACATGAATGACTACAGGGGAGTCACTGTAGCAGCAAAACAAGCACAATAAAGGCTGGTTGTGCCTTACAGACAAACAAGTTTACTGCAACATAAACTTTTGTGGACTCTGAACAGCACTGTATTCCACAAAAGCTTACAAAGTGTTTCTCTTTGAGGTGCAATCAAGACTCCTTGCTTCAGCAATCCAGTTGGCATTCATTTTTGAGCCATATATCCATTCATAGATGATATCAGGCTAAAAATGTATTTGATGCCCAAACAATGTCTTACCTTGGACATGCTGATGGCCACATTATATCTCACCTTCATAAAATTAATAAAAGGGGACAATTTCTCCCCCGTCTGTAACTGTCACTGATCTTCTGAAAGACAGATGCGCTCTGAGCATTTCAGCCAAACATTCTCATCACCAAAAGTTCTTTCAACAAAGGAGCTACAGGGTCCTGCCATTTCTCGGCAGCTAAACTCTTTGCTGCTGTTAGCAGATTCCAAACTAACTCATGATAAAACAAAGCTATCCGTGTGATCTGAAGTATGTAGAGCTGGAATCAAGACCATTTTACTTCAATTGGATTTTGCTTCCTTGTGGCTTTATCTAGCTGCCTTCCTTCTGGCTAGGACGAGCATTTCATGAAATAGAAATATGACCAATCATCAAAACATAAGAAGTAGTAGTTGGCGACCTTCAGTCTCGAAAGACTATGGTATCACGCTCTGAATGGTGGTTCTGGAACAGCGTCTAGAGTGGCTGAAAAGGCCGATTCGGGAAACCTGCTGTATCAGGCCAAAGGCCCCCAAATCCAGCCTCCTGAATCTCACAGTGCCCCACCAGATCCCGTTTTTAATTATCCTGAGCATGGAATTGACTTCTTCACATCTGCCACACATTGGGTCATCAAGCTATCCACTACCATCCAAAGACCTTTCTACTGATCTGTCGCAGGCAGCTCAGAAGCCATCAGCATATATGTGGATTTTTGGTTTCTTGTCCCAATGTGCATCACTTTACACACTGACACTCACCAGCCATGTTGCTGTCCATTCCCCAGGTTCAGAATCATAGATTTGAAAGTCACCCAGAAGGTCATCTAGTCCAACCCCCTGCAGGAACTCCTCCGAGACCTAGAGCATCTCCAGCGGGTGCCTGTCAAACTTCTGGTTGAAGATCTTATGTGAGGGAGAATCCATCACCACCCCAACAATCTGTTCCACTGCTGAATTGCTTTTAACAGTCAAGAATTTCTTCCTGATATCCAACCAGAATCTCCTCTTTTGCAGTTTCTATCTCTCTTGAAATACCTCTCTCGAAGAGATCCTTTTTGGTTTTGCTGCTTATTCTTTCTCACTTATTTCACCTTGCTGCTTATTCCCAACTCCAGGTCATTTATCAATGTTTTTCACCTCTCCCCACTGTGAAAATTACCCATTGACACCCACTCTGTTTCCTGGTCTTCAACCAGTTACTAATCCTTCAGACAACCTGCTGCCTTAGGACCCAATCCTATTCAACTTCCCAGCACCAATGCAGCAATGCAACTGTTACCCTGCACATGCCCGATCTCGTCTGATCTTGGAAGCTAAGCAGGGTCAGGCCTGGTTAGTACTTGGATGGGAGACCGCCTGGGAATACTGGGTGCTGTAGGCTTATACCATAGTCTTTCGAGACTGAAGGTTGCCAACCAGCTCCAAGGTAAGGGAACATTTGTTCCCTTACCTTCAGGAGGCCTCTGTGACTGCCCCCCACCACCACAGGATGAGGCACATGCCCTGTTGGCACAGTTATACAAGAGCTGTAAAATTGGATAGGATTGGGCCCTTATTCCCTTAATTCGGAATAAGAGAAAAAAATCTTGGACAACAGAAAGAGCTGCTTCTTTGAACTACTAGTTCTAGAAACTGCACGGAGAGCTGCACTAAGTAGTTTATTCAACAATGAAGAGAAGACACTTTAAAGGAAATGTAATAGAACCCACTGTATCTATCAACTGTATAACTGTTGTGTATATATCTCTGAGGTTCACAGGCCTTTCTCTGGAGTTCAGTAATTACATCTGACCTGTCAAGACATTACAATGGTGCACCATCTTTGGCAACCCCCTGTCAGCTTCTCTATGATGTGCATTTTTAAAAGTCCCAGTAGGAATATGTAACAATCGGAAGGGAACTCTAGAACCCAGTAGAGCTATGATGCCCATTAATTTGCTAGCCAGCCCTACAATAAAGGAGGTGAGTGATGGAGTAACTTGACAGAAAATACAGCATTAGCAGGCCAGCAACTAGGCAGAAGGGACCCAAGAGTTGTGATGATCACTCCATTGTGGTAACACTTGTAACGTCCAAAATAACTCAAAGCCACAATTAGAGGATTGTTTATTGAGACGTGGGCTGTAAACAGCCGCAGTTGGGAGCTTGTTTGCTCAACGTATTGATCAGAACACATTTTAAGTCATCTTAAGTATCACCTTCACTGAGCAGTCACATTCAGTAATTTATTTAGGGCAGGTGGGGAGAACCTCCAATGCAAACAAGGCTTAATCTAGGGAGAACAAACTCACTAAGACAACAGGATGTACACTACTTCTTTTGTTTGTACAATTAATGTTTGACATTAAGCCTTTGCTGGGCAGATACAGCCTGAGTCCTGGGCAGCCAATTAATTCAAATGCAAACAATTCCTTTTGCATTGTTTTGGGGACTATACAGTACATTTGTTCTGTTCCCAGGGAAGACTTTAACAGCTAATTATGTTGAAAAGCAAACAAATGTGTATGCAAATGTTCATCCAGAAGTGCCAGGCGGTTGTCTCATGTATTCAGTGCACATGGAATCTTGTACAACAGACCTAGGAGTTGGTGTCTCTGGTGACTGCCACAGGCAACCTTTGCAAGTGCATTTTTTATTCCATTCAGCCTCTTTCTCTAGCCTGATTGGAAAGAATTGGACTCAACATTGAGTTCTTTGTGAAAAAGTCCACCCAGGTTGAACCAGGAAATCTACAGTTTTGTCATCACTATAACCTGGAATTAAATGAATATATATTTGAGCCAAATTCCACCTCACAGTTTTTATTTTGTTTAGAAGATAAATAGGAATCATATTAAAATATGGTTTAGCAATATGGTAAAGGCTAGAAAAAGCCACTTACTATTCACTGAGCCAAGGATATCAACATGTGGATACATGTATTCCACAACTCTACAAGGAACTCGTGCAAGGAAATCACCCTACAAGTAGACCACAGCTGCAATACAAGGACATCTGCAAGAGGGATCTGAAGGCCTTAGGAGTGGACCTCAACAAGTGGGAAACCCTGGCCTCTGAGTGGCCCGCTTGGGGGCAGGCTGTGCAGCATGGCCTTTCCCAGTTGGAAGAGACACTTGGCCAACAGGCTGAGGCAAAGAGGCAAAGAAGGAAGGCCCATAGCCAGGGAGACAGACCAGGGACAGACTGCACTTGCTTCCAGTGTGGAAGGGATTGTCACTCCTGAATTGGCCTTTTCAGCCACACTAGACGCTGTTCCAGAACCACCTTTCAGAGCGCGATACCATAGTCTTTCGAGACTGAAGGTTGCCAACATGATAACCTGGAATTAAATGAATATATATTTGAGCCAAATTCCACCTCACAGTTTTTATTTTGTTTAGAAGATAAATAGGAATCATATTAAAATATGGTTAAGCAATATGGTAAAGGCTAGAAAAAGCCACTTACTATTCACTGAGCCAAGGATATCAACATGTGGATATATGTATTCCACAAATACAGGCATCTTTAGCCACTGAAACATTTATTACAATAAAGCAAGCAGCAACTGTTTTAGAATCTATTTTTTATGTGATCTGCAAAATGTTTACAGCCCTTGTGGTGTGCGTCCAACACAGTTATTGAAGAGGAGCTGAAGTTCAGCAATAGACCTTTGTAGCCCCAAGTTCAATCCCTGACATTTCCAAGTAGGAAGAGCCACTACCAGTCAGTGTAATGATATAGAACACTCACCATGCATATTTACAAAGAATAAGGAAACAGATCTCTGCCTCGAGGAGCCTACAATCTCAATTTTAATATAAGGAAGATGACAGAAGAGGAAGGGGGGACACATGATTATTTAGTTATCTTTCTAATCATTACCAATTACAAATTTTGATACTGTAGCATTTTTTTTTTAAAGTATTTGGCATATCCCTGGTCTATATCAGGGAGTGATCTGGCTATGGTTTTCAGTCTCCAGTTTCTAGGTGCAATCCAGTTTAATGCTTTCAAAATAATGATTTTAATCAGTATTTTTAATACATATTGTAACCGACGCTGATTTGGCTAAGATGGCACTAAAAACATAGAGAACAAAAGCAGTGTTATATAAAGCTAATATCAAGAGAATCTTGGGAGACTGCTTGTTGCATTTGCTGTTCACAGATGGCTGGATTTGTCACAGGAATGATCCGGCTTACTTTTGCAAGACATTAACCAGATTGATAAGAAAATTGTCTACCAGTAAGAACACTTTTTAAAACAATGTTTTCCTTAAAGGTATTCATGTTGCTACATTATGTGTTCCCTTCAGAGGAAAATCTCAACTGTCAAGTCAGCATACATTTTGATTACTGTCCTATGCATAGATTAAAACCCATTTCTGCCCAGCCCACAGGTGTACACATTTGATCCCTGTTGCGCAAATGCAAAGTTGGGCAGAAATTGCTTTAAGGTAAAAATGTAGCCTCTGTTTTAGGGGATAGAAAGTAATTTCTCCGAGGTACTTGCTGCAAGAGATGGGGCTGAGCCAAAGTTGAGTTTTCCATCACACTTTCTTGGGCCTGAAAAAGAATGACTCAAAAAAAGGCTGAAAAATTTCCCAGAAGATCCACAAACACTTTCGTTTTTTTATTATCCTTGGCTACTGTATCAGAGTTTGGGCGCAATCCTAACTTGCGCTGGAACAGGCAAGCCAGGAGGCTTGTGCTGTATCCAACACAGGATTGTGGCCAGCAGCAGCTTAGCCAGAGGCAAGGGGAATCACTTCCCCTTACCCCTGGGTAAAGGCTTCTGGCCACAATGGGTCTCCTTGGACTTGCGCCACCTCTGGAGGTGGCGCAAGTCCAAGGAGAGCAGAGCAGCTTGAAGTCGCTCCGTTCTCCCTGATGTTTTGCCAGGTTCGAAGGCCAAGCTCTGCCTGGAGAATTATGCCCGCTTTTAGCTAATTAGCTCCCCTTTGCCCTGCAGGACTGCTGGACCCCACTACCAGGGTAGCTTGGCTGTTTAACCTACAGGTGTCCTCCTTCTTCCCTTCTTCTGCCAGCAGGTCCTTCCACCACTACAGCAGCACATTGGTCCTCCACAGGTCTTGGGCATGGCAGCCAAACACCAATCTCAGTGTCTCCAGCAGTTTGTTTCTGCTCCAGCAGCCTCCAAAGTCCATTCACACATCAGTCAGTCTCCCTTCCTCAAGTTTTCCTCCTTCCGCTACCCACACCACACTGTCCCTTCATCAGGTGCTTTTATGCCTGACGGCACTATTGCCTTTAAGTGGCTGCAGCTGGGCAGCACACTCTCTGCTGAATGCCCAAGCCTTACCCTAAAAGGGTTCATTGCTGACACCACATGCTATCTCCTCAAGGTATCTTGCACATTCCCATTACACCTGGGGACGGGGGTTGGGATCCGGCATAACTGCCAGATCCCAGCCCTGCCTCCGGCTCCCTACTTGCCTGCCCCCGGTGTCGCCCATCGCCCTCCCTCCCCCCACCCAGGAACACCTCCCTCCCTCCTCCTCCCCACCCTCCATGCCTATCTTTTCTGCTTGAGTCGGCGCAGGTGGGCCGACACAAGCGGCAGAGGGGAAACCGGCGCAGAGGCTTCTGTCCGCCTCCACAGGCTTCTCAGAGAGCCAGACTGACTTCCCCTCGAGGAGGTGCAAACGTGGTTTACGGCACATTTGCGATCCTCCCAGGCCAGTCCAAGGGACTTGGGCCAGATAAACTGCAGGTTTGGATTGTGCCCTTTGTTTCTTAACAAATTATGCTGGTAGTTTATACTCATGTAACTTTTTTATGTATATATCCTTATGGGGTGATTTCAAAAAATCACCACCTTTTCCTTGCATCTGGATTTGCTAACCTTGACACTAATCTCTGTCCCGTTTCCATCTCTCCTCGTTTAATGAAATATAAATACAGTACACCAGAATGTCAGGTTATCTAGCTGCTGTTGGCTGGTGCACTCTTGGTCATTTCAGCTTCAGGACAGCTTTGCTTGCCAGGACATCTAAAGATTAATAATCTATGCCCTAATAATCATGTAAGTTTTGATATAATAGATCCTTAGCTGTTAGCAATGTGCTTGAATAAGCTGTAGATCCTGGCCAGTACATGCTGGATAAATAATTTCACACCTTCCCAGAAGGTGCTGATGGGTAATTGTTGGCAACCTTCAGTCTCAAAAGACTCTGGTATCGCGCTCTGAAAGGTGGTTCTGGAACAGCGTCTAGTGTGGCTGAAAAGGCCGATTCAGGAGTGACAATCCCTTCCACACTGGAAGCAAGTGCAGTCTGTCCCTGGTCTGTCTCCCTGGCTGTGGGCCTTCCTTCTTTGCCTCTTTGCCTCAGCCTGTTGGCCAAGTGTCTCTTCAAACTGGGAAAGGCCATGCTGCACAGCCTGCCTCCAAGCGGGCCGCTCAGAGGCCAGGGTTTCCCACCTGTTGAGGTCCACTCCTAAGGCCTTCAGATCCCTCTTGCAGATGTCCTTGTATCGCAGCTGTGGTCTACCTGTAGGGCGCTTTCCTTGCACGAGTTCTCCATAGAGGAGATCCTTTGGGATCCGGCCATCATCCATTCTCACGACATGACCGAGCCAACGCAGGCGTCTCTGTTTCAGCAGTGCATACATGCTAGGGATTCCAGCTCGTTCCAGGACTGTGACGTTTGGAACTTTGTCCTGCCAGATGATGCCAAGGTTGTGTCGGAGGTAATTACTTGCCATTTCCATGAGATTATCCCTGATGAGATCCCATGACTTTTATTCAAATCAGTAAAATATACTTTTAGGAGTTGTCATTTTAGCCAATTAAGGGCCCAATCCTATCCAATTTTCCAGCACCGGTGCAACTGAAATGCAGCCCCAAGGTAAGGGAACAAATGTTCTGTACTTTGAGGAGGCCCCTGTGACTGCCTCCCTACGACAGGATGCAGCACATGCCCCATTGGCATGGCTACACCGGTCCTGGAAAATTGGATAGGATTGGGCCCTCAACCTTCTGTTTGACTGAAAGGTTACATACACCAGAAAACGCAAGTTTAATATGCATAACTAGCATCCAATCGTTTATACCTGGGGTTTCAAATTGTTTCATGCATTGGGCCATATAGCATTCGTGGAGCCTGCTGAGGGCCAGAAGTGACATCATTAAGGAGGAAGCGATGTCATTAAGAGATGATGGCCAGAAATAAGCACTTTGTTTTCACGTAGCACTCACTAACTACAAACAACAGAAAAGAAAATATGCAAAACTTGATAATATTTTCAAGATATGGGAGAGCCCAATTACCATGCAAGCTGCCCTTTTATCAGTGCCACTTTTGCCACTTTTATCAGCAGCTGAGAGGTGCTCTGTGAAGTGATGCTTTGGCAGAAGTGGCGCTGCTGATAGGGCAGCCCGTGTGGCAATTGGGCTCTCCCAGATCCTCTACAATATCACTTTCTCACTCCTCTTTGTCTGCCGTACTGGTCCTTGCCCTCTGAGACCTCCTTGCATTTCTCCCTCACAGAGCCCTGGCAGAAACAGCACTGCTAAAAAGGCAGCACTGAACAGCCTACTTATCACATGGGCTGGATAAAGGGTTTCTGTGGGCCAAATCTGGCCCGTGGGCCTTATGTTTGTCACCCCTGATTTATACATTTAACCCATTTGTGCCTAGCCCACAGGTGTACACATTTGATCCCTGTTGCGTACATGCAACAGGAAGAAATGGCTTAAATAGATTTTGTTCCCTCTCATCAGCACTATTTTTTTTTTTCAGCACAGCCAATACCACCACTATCACTTCTGCCTCACTTTTACTGTCAAAGTTACTAAAAGTCAGTTTTTCCTTACAAGAACATGTGTGGAAACTATTGTGTCCAATTTATATATGGAGAATTGAGGCCAGCTAACTTGTCCAAGTATCTGCATGGCTACACTGGGCTTTGATCCTGGGTGTCCTGAGTCTGAGTCAAATGTTCTTTCCACTAGACCAGTGGTTCTCAAACTGGTGGTTGTGACCCACCAGCTTGTGTAAAGCTTCCCCCGTTCCTTTAAGGGGTGGGGGTAGGGGGAGGTAGTGATGCAATCCTCAGGATCGAATTGCTAACAGGCGTGAAAGGAGACTGTTTTTACTTACTGAGCTGCAGGAGTTGTGGGGAGCCCCAAGTAGCCCTCCACAGGGCTCCCCAATTCTTAGAATGTTGAGAAAAACTGGTAGCTAAGCACTTGCTTGTTGCTTGGTAACCAGTTTTTCTCAACATTCTAAGTCAACATTCTAAGAATTGGGGAGCCCTGTGGAGGGCTACTTGGGGCTCCCCGCAGTTCCTGCAGCTGCTGGCAGCCCTCCGTAAGTAAAAACAGCCCCCTTTTACCTCCATTAGCGACACAATCCTGGGATCACGTTTCTGCCCTAGCCCCTCCCCTGCAAAGACTTACTTAGGGAGTAAAATTCTCCCTAAGTTTGAAAACCATTGCACTAGACTCCATGGTAAATAAAACTTGAGAATGTAAAATGAGTCCTGCTGGATCAGGTCGAAAGCGCATCGAGTCTAGCATTCTGAATCTCTGCAATGACTAAAGTGATGCTTCAGGGGAGAAGGACCATTTCCTGCCATTTTTTCTTCTGACTGGTATTCAGAGAGCTCATTGCCATGTTGATAAATGCTGTTCTTGTCTCCCATAACTTTAGAGCAGTGGTTAAAGAAGAAAGAGCTGACTCTGTAAATATGTTCATATTCTAACAAAATATACTAGCTGCGTAAATCAACCTTTTGGAGCACTCTGCTTTGGACAAATGGAGATCCTCATCTTTGGTCAATATCTTATTAGTGACATATATGGCTTTTCTTTGGTTTGAAACATGTTGTAAGTGCCTTTATTTGAAATCTCTGTCACCAGTCCTAGCAGGGGATTAAACCACAAAGCAAGTCTAATAACCATCTGGTACCCTGTTTAATGAACTAGCCCACTGATTCACAGCCCAATCCTAAGCTGCCCCCCTGCCCAGAGGAACAGTGGAGCCGAAATGGCTGCAGCTGTATCCAATGAGGCCGAGGCAGCCACCGGAAACTCCTGGGGAGAAGGGAGCATTTGCTCCCATACCCCAGATAATGGCACTGCAACCCCAATGGATCTCCTCGGAGCTGTGCCTGCTATTCAGCAGGCGCAGAACCGAAAAAACCCATGTGGGGCTTCCTGGCCAGGTAGGGAGCATAGGATTTGGTGGCAGACTCTGCCGCCCTCTCTGCCCCCAATCCTTCCCTACCTCTGCCCTCCCTCTATTCAGTTCCGCCCCCCACCTCCCCCCCGAAAAGCCTCACCGCTGCCTTGTGGTGATACTTACTCCTGGCCACTCCAGCACTGGGTCTTCCTGGCACGGAGGCCCAATGCTAGCTGTATGTACGCACCACCTGCGGGAAAGTGCTTTATAGCATTTTTATTACACCCAGCGCCATCAGTACAAGAGTACCACCAGAGGTGGGCAACATAGGATTGGGTCCCCAGTATTCTTGTCTCTCTGATCCACTGACTAAGGACTTTCAGTCCCCATCTTCTTTTGTTATTTTATTTCTTTAACATTCTTTGGAAGATTAATGCCAACGTGTGCACTGGCAGTAAGTCTGTATATCAGTCTGTCTTCAGTATCTGTACAATCACGGCCTCACTGTCACAGTGCATTCTTTATGGACTATGCTATTTTTTTACTGCCCTTCTCTTAGTGCTTTACCATAAAACATGTTAGTGCAAGTATCAAGCAGTGGCAGGAAAAATTCCCCCAAACCTTGTTAGTCTCCTTTGTAAGCGGCTCAAAGACATTTTGCAGGCTAATTGCTTTACAGCATAATCTTATCACAGAATGTGTTTATCTCTTGGCAATCTCATCAAAACATAATCTGCATATAATAATATTGTGCTTGTCTTCCTCTTCACAAAAGAAGACACTTCCCTTAGGATTTTGTCACTTTAGTATTATCATTATGAACCTAAATAAAAGATCCTCGCCTCCCTTATTTCTTCACTCTAGATATTAATACATTCTGTTGCAGTTGCCATTCTTTTGTTGCTGTTTTTAATACTTTGAGAATTACACTTGTGAATCTTTGATCCCTCAATGATTTAGCACCAATTCACACAGCCATCCCCCCCCCCTCCCGCGCCAAATGTTGATTGCGGTCAATCCTCTCATAGTGAAGATCTCTGTTGAGGCTGTGAGACTACCCAGCTGCATCCCCCTTTATCCATTTCTGGGCGAGGCAAAAAAAAGTGTTTTAAAACCCATTAAAAACCTACCTTGAGCTTGCTTGACATAGGAGTTTAATTACTAGGATGGAAGGTGCAGCAATTCAAGCCTGCTTGCGTATCATAGCCTTCTGGCTGAAAAATATCTCTTAAACTCTACATGGTGTACTGAGTGGTGAAGGCCATAAGCTGTCCCTTTCAAGCAGAGGCTGTATGGCAACTGCTACAATGATGCTGTAGCATTTGCCTGCACGGTGCAGGGGGCTGGACTAGATGACGTCCAAGGTCCTATCCAACTCTATGTCATAGAACCTTATTCACATTATCTAGCACTGGGTCCTGGCATTAATGAAAACAGGCTCTAGGAAGCCCAGTTTAAAGCCAGGGTAGAACAAATTAAATTCTGGTCAGATGGTATCAAAGGAGACACTTGAATAGAGATGCCAGGATAATCTCTTGGCGTGCGGGTTCCATGAATAGGGTAGTCATTCAAAGTCCCAGGCCCTAGTAGATCTGCCTTCAGGTCAACACTCAGCAGAGGCAAGTACACTTGTAAATGACTTACAGCCCAATCCAATCTAAAATGTGCACACATGGAAAACAGCCGTAAAGCACTTTGCGGCAGGGCAAACTGCTGGTGCACTGGCAGGAAGGTCAGAGTCTTCCTGCATGTACTGGGTAGATTGACAGAGACCCACCAGGAGAGGGAAGCCTGCTCAGGGGATAGGGGAAGGCAGGGGGAGGGCTGGGAGGGAATTGAATGGGAGTGGGTGGAATGGGATGGTGACAGGGGCAGAGGAGGGTGGATGGGGCTCAGGAGGGGAGCGAGATTGGTGGTAGTGGTGCAGGTCAAATATGACCCTCTTCCTGGACATGATCTGCTAGCATGGATCAACTGAGACTTGCACCAGCAATATCACTGTATCACCAGCACAGGTCCGGGTTGACCCATAGAGGCCACTGGGGCTTACCATGCGGCAAGGAGACAATATTCTCTTACCCCAAGGAGACCTTCAGCAGCCAAAACTCCGCTGGGAGATGTAGCAGAAGCCATTGGTGTGGGGAGTTAGGTAGGATTGATCTGCCCATCTAAACACACAAGGAACTTCAAGGCATTGCTGACAAGGTCAAACAGAAAAAAATACATTGAAGAAATCGTCTCAGGTCCCCTGTAAAGCATGAAGAAAAACTGGCTGTATTTATTATGCACTAGAAGTCTTCTGATAAATGCAATATTACAGTGGCAAGGTGTTTTGGTTTTTGAAATGTTATTTCTTTCAACACACACTAGGAGGATCTATAGTTCAATGACAGAACACCTGCATGTATGCACAAGGTCCCGGGTTCAGTTCCTGGCAAATCAGGCCAAAAGATCTGCGTTTGCAAGCTGGTCAAGAAGACCATTGCCTGGAGAGCCGTAACCAAGCTAAAGTGCAATGAGCTGGATATACCAAGAGCTGAAGGCAGTTGAATGTGTTAATATGTGTTCTCGCATGCATTTCTCAAGCCACGTCACTGAAATGGATATTAATTTGCTGGCAATGGAAGATTCATGCCTAGGGTATGCTGGATTTCTGACTGCCTTAGCTGAGAAACATACATGTACGTATCTTTTGTAGCTGAGCTCGGTTGGTATGCTAATGTAACCCATTACGATTCACTTTCCATATTCCCTGTGGCGAAAAGGTAATGAAACTTGCACTGTGTCTCTGAGGTGCATCCACAGGTGTCCATGTGATGATAAATGTCTTGGTTTTAATAATTTCAGCCAACTCACACACAATAAGCCCATGCACAGTCTAAAATACTAGACTGGGTAGACGCAGGCAGGGCTGCTGAGAGCTGGCATTTAGGACCCAGGGCAAGATGCCTGATTGGGCCTCCCCTTCCTAAACGTTCCTCCAAGCCAAGTGTTACTATATATTTTTAAACAAGTTTTTAATTGACGGTTCTAATTTGCATGAGTAGTGGAAATGCAGCCATGGATAGGCTGAGATTGAGGTACCCACATTTAGTTTATAATAAATTTGTTTTGTACTGTATAGTTTGTTTTGTCATTGCCCAGTTTCTGGGGATTTTGCTCCCCTGCCTCCCCTTTCCTCAGGCCTGGACTCTGGACAAACTGGGCAAAGAGGCCCATTTTCAAGTGGCGCTCTTCTTATATTTAGCAAGGTGAGCAGAGGCATAACTAGGGCAGAGCCTGAGGGTCACCTGCTCTGGGTGCTGCGCTAAGGGGGGGACACACATGACTGCTCCTCAAGCTCTGCCCGAGTTATGGAGGAGGTGCTGGGGCTTCACACCCCCATTCCTTTGCCTTCAAAGAGGAGCATCTACAGTAGAAGGAATGGGGGTGTGAAGCTGCCGCAGCGAGCACTCCCTCCTCTGGGGAGAACACAGAAATGATGTCACAATGTCACATGATGTCATGATGTCACTAGTGTTACGCCTCTGAAGGTGAGAGTATCTGTCCGTCTTCGCCCCAGCACAGTGTAGCGGGTGTAGTAGCTGGTCTGGTGGGAGTCTCCTTTTCCAACTTTGCGTTGTTTACGAATACACCACGTGTGTGAGCTGTTCATCAAGCAAAACAGGGCTGATTCGCAATGTAGACGTTGATGTGAAGGCACCAAAATGGCTTTGGAGATCGGTGGTGGGGAGGTAGATGATAGTTGTGCTGACAAATGGTTGGCGACCTTCAGTCTCGAAAGACTATGGCAGGGGTGCTCACACTTTTTTGGCTTGAGAGCTACTTTGAAACCCAGCAAGGCCCGGAGATCTACCAGGGGGGAAGGAAGCGTCTGACAGACACCCCCTTTGATGTATGGAGCCCCTGCTGGATCAGGTCAGAGGAGGCCCACCAAGTCCAGCTTCCTGTGCCCCACAGTGGCCCACCAGATGCTTCAGGAAGCACACGGGAGGCCTCTCCTCTCTCCCCACCCCACATACTGGGGGCAGCCACAGGTCCCCCCAAGAGACACATGCCCAGCCTTGCTGCACTACGGGGGGGGGGAGCTCCCCACTCCCTGCCCCCCAAACTCTTTGTGGCTACGCCCCGAGACCAGCAGGGAGAGGGAGGCGTCGCAGGTCCTCCTCGGAAGGGGCAGGGGGCTTCCCCGTTTCCATGGAGAGGGGCTGCGCATGCAGGCGGCAGGGGGGTCGTCTCACCTGTCAGCCCCAACCGAGGGACTGGAAGGGAAGGGGAGGGTCACTCGGGGCCTCCCGCGGCAACCGCCATCAGAGCGACTCCAACTCGAACTCCCGCCCCCTAAAGAGCAGCTAAAGTGACAGTTTCAGTGTCAGTTTAGTGTCAGCTAAATAGTCACTAGACGAAACTGACATATTAACAGTTTGGAGAGACAGGGCTCCGCGATCTACTCATTTTGCCTCGTGATCTACTGGTAGATCGTGATCTACCTATGGAGCACCCCTGGACTATGGTATAAGCCTACAGCACCCAGTATTCCCAGGCGGTCTCCCATCCAAGTCCTAACCAGGCCTGACTCTGCTTAGCTTCCGAGATCAGACAAGATCAGGCATGTGCAGGGTAACAGTTGCTATATGGGGTTAGCAGCCAACCGATATTCCTGAGCGCCAAACAGCATATTTACCTAGACAGGCTAAACAAGGATGAATGCTGACTGCCAAGGATACCCTGGTGGCAGATCCAACCCCAGAGGACACATTCAGGTGTTAATTAGCTTGTTTTTATAGGGGCCACTATATCTTGTCAGGAGCAAGGAGCTTTTTTGGGGTTTTGTTGTTGTTGATATTGTGAGTAAATATGAGATTTATGCAGACACTCCCTGAATCTGTTTGGTTTTGCTTGAGCTCACCATGCCTCCCCATCCTTTCCCCCCTCGCCCGAAATTGAATTCCTTGGATTTTTCTTTAATGCACTCTATTGCAGTCAAGTGGGTTTATCATTAGAGAAGAGGCCACCTATCCAGACAGCCCAATCATTCTACCTTATGACTGAGAAAATAATTTTCTATTGTTAAAGTTAATGGCCCATAGCAAGAGACATTTAAACAGCAGTATTGCTCAGAATGATTCTATGGCTGAAACACACTCTCTCTCTCTGCACATAATGGTGCAACTAATAAAAAAAGAGTAAATGTGTGTTTTACCAAAGAACCACAAAAACACAGCATGGTCTGCTAGGTGGATCATTTTCCTTACAGAATGTGCCATATATGAAGAAGGAAAGTCTTTTATCAATTGCAAATCCCCAGCTTATCACAGATGGTAATTTTTCCTTCATTGTCACTACAGTACAACGTTGTGTATAAACTGGATTAAGTTTTATGACAAAGGCTGAGCCCTTTAATGTGATGTCGTATTATTGTCTAATCCTATGGGTTGCAGCGTGGATGCAGCAGCTCATATTTATTTACAAATCTATTTATTTATTATTTGTTTATCAAATATTGATACCCCCAACCTACGAAGCAACACTTCTTGAGGGAGCTTGGAACATGTTTAAAAGCACTACAAAATAATACATTCAACAAGAAAATAAACAGATCAAGAAAAGCAAATTACAGCGCAATCCTATGCACGCCTAGTCAAATGTAAAGCCCATTGAGTTCAATGGGGCTTAGTCCAGGTAAGTGTGTATTGCATTGTAGCTTCAGGGCCCAATCCTATCCAACTTTCCAGCTCTGGTGCAATCGCAATACAGCCATGAGGTAAGGGAACAAGAGTTCCCATACATTGAGGAGGTCTCTGTGACTGCCTCCCCACCATAGGATGCAGTGCATGCCCCATGGGCACAGCTGCACCGGCACTGGAAAGTTGAATAGGATTGGGCCCTCAATCTCTTCAAATCCTACCAAAAGCCCAGATAAACAGTAACATTTTCAGCATTTTCTTTAAAGTTAATCAAAGCAGAACTGGACAAACAATGTGGTGCTGTTCCATACATAAGATGTCACCACAAAGAAAGCCCAGTCATCTCCAGTGATTGGGGCACAAGACCAAGACTCCTGATTAACACTCCAAGCCTATGCTTGTCTACTCAGAATTAAGCCCAATTACAGTCAATGGGGCTTACTCCCAGGAAAGTGTGGATAGGACTGGGCTGAAGGACCGTCATGGAAGTTCATGTAAGGCCAGGTAGTCCTATAGGCACCTTGTAAAATCGTGTGCACTTGTTTCATAACAAATGAGAAAGAAACTAATTAAATAAATGGAGCCCATTCTTTTCATTCCTTTTAAGTTACAAAAAGGTTTCAAACAGCTCCAAGTGAAATAAATGTTATTTGTTTCATTCACAGCCCAATCCTAAATTGCACTGGAACAGTGGGGCCAAATAGCCTCTGCTGCATCCAGTGCAGCTCTGGAGCAGGCTGGGGGATATTTTTCTCCTTAACCTAAGTAACATTCCAGCCTGCCTGATGGGACTAATCAGATCTCTGCCAGCTGGTGGAAGTTCAAGCAGCCTAGTGTAACACTGGTTGAATGCCAGGTGCAAGAGAGTGGCAACAGGATGTTGCCACTTGTTGTCTTGTGTACTTCCTGAGGCCACTGTGAGTTACAGGATCCTGGACTAGATGGGACTTTGGCCTGATCCAGTGGAGCTTTTCTTATGGTTGGCCTAGGAATACCATTAGGATACGACAGAGACCTGTTCTGCCAATCCCACCCTCTCCTAGGTCCAATCCATCCCCATTCCACCCTCCCCCCCACTTAGAAACACCCCCTCACTACCTCCATTCCACCCTCTTGCAGTGCTGGCAGGTCAGAGCAGGCCTTCTTGCTGGTGCTGCCTACACTAGAGTAGTCATAAATGTGCTTTACGGCATGTTTGCAACACTCCAGTCCAGCAAAGCAGTGGCTGTGCCAGCACAATAGTGAGATAGGATTACACTCTCAGATTTATTAGGAACTTGGTTACGTGGGTTCCTAGCCAAAAAGAAAAAAGGAGAAAAATGGCAGGATGGAGCAGAGCTATAGATAGCAGTATCATACAAATCATGATTATAATTTACCTTCCTATCTCTGTATCTAGATGCTGGTACTTCTTAAATAGTCTATCTGTTCTTCAGTCTTCATCCTCCATTCTTTACCCTTATCTTCTCACATCTTTTGTTCTATCTACTTCCTTTTGCTTGCTACATCTTCTGAAGCTGTTCCATATCACTGATTTGAGCATCTACTATGAGAGGCAGGTTACATTTAACTGTGCACCTTCCCAAATTCGGCTGAAACTCAATTTGTCGTTTGCCTTTCTGGGAGAAAGACCAGTGGTAGGAATTTTGAGCAAACTAACACCTCAGAATCCATGCCCTGTCTTGATTTCTTTTTGGTCCACTACAATCTCAGCATTCTTATGTGGCCTCTTGTCGCTTATCTCTTCCTCATCCCTAACACTGTGAGACCATTGTGTAGTCCTGTCCTCTTCTTTCACCTTTTTCTGCCTATCATGGGCAGGAGGTCTGGTCTAGAGGGTAGAGCCTCCGTCTGCCTGAAGATAACATCCACAAGGTCGCCAGTTCGAGGCCACCGGCATCGTGCGACCTTGAAGCAGCTGACAAGCTGAAGCCGAGCTATTCCATCTGCTCTGTGCGTGGGAGGATGGAGGCCAGAATGTGAAGCCAGATCGGAATGAAACACCTGAATGTAGTCGTTCTTGAAAGAAAGAACCTTCTTTCAATTGTAAAAACCCCTATTTTAATAAGGGATTTAAATAAAGCCTGCCTATGTAAACCGCCTTGAATAAAGTCTTGAATAAAGACCAAGAAAGGCGGTATATAAATACCTGTTGTTATTATTATTATTATTATTATTATTATTATTATTATTATTATTATTATTAATCCACAGAACACATAGCCTCATATCATTTCTGACATTTTGACATCTGTTGCTGTATTTTGTACAGTGTCAAGCACTCTATTGGTCTACTGTTCTGTCTCACTAGTGCTAAATAAACATGATGACTGCAGTCCTATGCACCATCTCCTGGAATTAAGTGAATCATAGAATGATAAGAGTTGGAAGGTACCTACAAGATCATCTAGTCCAGGGGTACCCAAACCCCAGCCCTGGGGCCACATGTGGCCCTCGAGGCCTCTCAATTCGGCCCTCAGGGAGCCCCCAGTCTCCAATGAGCCTCTGGCCCTCCAGAGATTTGTTGCAGCCCGCACTGGCCCGACACAACTGCTCTCAGTGTGAAGGCAACTGTTTGACCTTTTTGTGTGAGCTGTGGGATGAGGGCTTCCTCCACTGCTTGCTGTTTCATGTCTGTGATGCAGTAGTGGCAGCAAAGGAAAAGCTAGCCTTGCTTTGTGCAAGGCCTTTTATAGGCCTTGAGCTATTGCAAGACCTTCATTCATTCATATAAGTTCATCTTTAATATATTCATTTATGTAAACTTATGTAAATTTATCAAATTTAAAATGTAAATTAATTCTTTCTTTCCCCGAAGCAGTGTCGGAGAGATGATGTGGCCCTCCTGCCAAAAACTTTGGACACCCCTGATCTAGTCCAACCCCCTGCCTGTAGCAGGAAATCCTCTTAGAGCATCTCTTATAGGTGCCTGTTGAGTCTCTGCCTGAAGATCCCCAGTGAGGGAAAATTCACCACTTCCTCAACAATCTTTTCCACTGCTGAACTGCCCTTACTGTCAGGAATTTTTTTTCCTAATGTCCAATCGAAATCTCTTCTATTGCAGCGACCTTGGTATCCACTGATTTGACTCACCATTGATACCAGAATCCACCTTTAAATGCCTTATAACAAGAAAAAAAGCACCAAAACCCAATTTCTTCCCTTTGAGCTGTTAAATAATTATAATTTCATTCCGCTAGATTCCATTATTCACCCCATCTAGTGGCTGAATGCGGTATATTGTCTATGCCAATGCATTCTGGGGCAACAGTGGCGGAGCAAGAAACCTGGAAGTCCATCTTTAGAGCTATTTTTCCACGAATTTGGTATACACTGATGTTTTTAATCCACTAGGGGTTCCGAAACAGAACCCCAGTGTATAAGGAAGCATGACCTGCATCTGTTGTTTATGCCACATGCACAAGGAAAGTTTGCCAGCATTTGTCATTTGCTCTGGATTTTTCTTAAGGTGCCCACGACAGACAAACCCAGATCCATAAGAGCAGCTGCGCACAAATTGAAGAAAGCAGGTTCATACTGTTAAATAACTGCAGACATTCACCATTGCCTTGTATCTTGTCAAAATGTCCGTCTCAGCCTCGCCTCGCCTCATCCCGTCTTGTTCGCAAAAGGGCATGAGATCAACAGATGTCTATAAAATTGCATTATTGCATATTGCCTCCTGTGAGCATACACTGAACATGTCTTTAACAGAATAAAGTGCTGTCTGTGTCGCTGTCATACTGTTTGAACACACCGTTGATGTCTGAGGCATGCTAATCTTTTGTGGAGGTGTAAGTTGATGTTTTAGGCACTCTTAATACATGAAATACTAGTCAAAATAACATCTTCCCAGCTAATGAGCCAGATGACTGTGATATACGTGAAGCCTGATTTCTTTGACAGTCATAAAAGAGTAAAAAGATAGAGCCTAAGTTTTCTTGTAGCACAAAGGTTTGGGTGGTAGCTATCATGAGGGGATTCTGAAATGTATGGAAAGAGGTTACAGTCCTAAATACATCACCTACGAGTCCAATCCTAACCTTTCCCACCACCACCCTGCCCCCACTGGTGCAGCCATGCCATAAAGGAGCGCATTGTATCCTGGGGTGGGAGAGGGGGTCAGATCAGGAGACTTCAGGGCACAAAAGAGATGTAAATCCTCCCACACCACAATGGGTCTCCTCTGACCTGCACCAGCTCTGTATCTGGCACAAGTCCAAGGACAGAAAGCTGCTGATGGAGAGGCTAGGATCTGGTGCACCATCACCACCAGATCCACCCCCTTCCACAGCCTTCCTGTCCAAATTTCTCCCCACCCCCTGCCTTCCTCTGCCACTGCCTTACCTGACAAGCACAATGAGGCTTAAGTTTTGCAGCAGTGCTTTCCAAATTGCTGCCAACTGAGCACTGTGTACCCATCAGCAGCCATTTTGCAACAGCAGATGTGTCTTCTACTCAGGGTGACTAGATACAGTGGAGGACATAGTGCCTATACCTTTAACCATCATATAGAAGAGAGAATTTTGCCAGGTGCAGCCCAACATGGAAGGGTTTAAAAAGCTACACCTGTCAAAATTCCCTCTTCTATACAATGGTTAAGGGTATAGGCACTCTGTCCTCCATCACATCCGGTCACCCTGCTTTCATTGTCACAAAAAGACCTGTACTACAGCCCAATCCTGCATAGGATCAGTCTGTAAATGAGTGAGTAAGTCTCACTGAACACAGTGGGTCTTAATTTTGAGTAAACGCGCATCTTCCTGCAATTCTGAGAGTGCACATTGCTTCAGAACATAGCAAGTACATTTATGGTTACCTGATCCAAAATAAAATGCAAGAATCTCAGGAACAGCAGAAACTCTGTCCAAATCCGACCAGGGTTTCATTTGTAGGTTTGATAATTCCCTTTCTGCCCAACCATCAACTGCATTTGTGGATTTTTTTTCCCCATCTAGCAATGTAACTGAAACCAATTAAAAAAAAATGCACAGGTGCTATTATTCTATACATATAGCACTAGGATGTTTAACACATATGTCTAAATGTGGTATATATCTGGTTCTGTACTGAGGCTTATCATTATTATTAAGAATATTTATATACCGCTTTTCTACAAAGTTCAAAAAGTGGTTCAGAGACCAAATCAAATAATTAAATGGCTCCCTGTCCCAAAAGGGCTCACAATCTAGAAAGATCATAATCATACTAATGAGCCTCTGAAAGAAAGATATATATTATCAATTGAGCCCAGTGGCCTCTGCATCACACCTGAAGAAGCTTCAAGTGGCCTCTGCTTTATTTCAATACTCTTGCACACCTGCAGTCATTATGAGCGACCTGCCCTAGGAAGTTCTATTAAGTGGCACTCTTTGCAAGCACAGATGGTCCCGATGTCTGCTTAATGTCTGCCTGGTGGCTGGAATAAGTGAATTCTTGATGGCCTTAGACTTCTGATCATATCCATGCAGCCAAGAAAGAGAAATGCAAACTTGTTTATCTTTTTGATAAACAGCCTCCCTTACTGCTGCAGGAAGCGCCACGTTAACTGAGCAGAGTCAAACACCATTAAATTGCCATCACTGTCAAAAACGGGACTCAGACATTACTCTACCTGAGCTATAGTTAATGACTTCCACAGCATATCATCCAAATAAGGGTTTTTTTTAAAAAAAAAAGTTTGTTTACTGTTCAGCCTGGGTTCTGCCAGGATACTAGACAGAGCCAAAACTTCTCAAATACAAACATATGTGTATAATTCAGAAGTACAAAATATACTTTCATTCATTACTACCTCTCCACTGGCGACATTAAAAATGGAGATGAATAAGAAATGTGGCTTCTCTTAGGCATGCGTTCCAAACCTTTGGGTGACTAGCTGTTTCATATCACAGCTGAACAAAGAAGGTTCTCATTTAGGGATAAAATAATTCACTCTTTTAATACATAACTGTACTCATTTTCAGGTGTTTGCCTCCAATTAAAATGAACTCTTTGTCAGGAAATGGTCCATCCTTTCGTTTTATACTCCTAGGAGCGTAAACCTCTTGATATGGACAGTTTAAACACTTGGAACTCATATGGTACAAAGGAGGACGAATTTATACTGGAATCACTGCAAGAAAGAAAAATAAATGTGTAATTGAGGGAAGAACTGGCATTGCTAGCAGGGTGCGGGGGGTGCAGGCTGCACCAGGTGACACGCTGGGGGGGTAACACACCCTGGGGGAGGATGCGCCAACATCGTGGGGTTAGGACCTACTGCATCATGCCATATGCCGTTGGATGCGGAATGGCCAGTGGAGTGCAGTGCAAAAAACAAAATTGAAATCGCTCCTTTCATTCAAAAGTTATAGCCAAAAAACCGGAAGAAAAAAATGCATGAAGCCCTATAGAAAGTGAAAGTGAGCCGTATCACACATTTACTCGCAGGTAGGCGTACTTGCCATAGTCCCTCAGAAAGGGCAGGCTAAGAGGAATCCAACGACACCTGTATGGTCCTGAGCCCCCCAAAAACACCCTAGAAGCTCCCCCCTCCCAGCTGCAAGTCTGAGCCGGAAATGAAGCCACATGGCTGCGTTTACTCGTGAGTAGGCGGACTTGACTTAGTCCAGGCAGCCTGAGAGGCTCTAAAGAATGGTCCTCATCCAATGAGTGCAGCCCCCAAAAAAGAAGGTGGTTCCTCCCTCCCAGCTGCCTCCCTCCCAGTCTATGGAGCCCTATGGAAAGCAAAGCAGCCTCACAGTTGCGTTTACTCGCGAGTAGGCAGACGTGCCTTGGCTGGTATTCAGGCCAGGCAAAGGGGAATGTGAGGACACCAGAAGGGTCCTGATCCGATGGAGCTGCTCCAGAAGGAAGCCTCCCCCCCCCCCCAAAAAAAAGAACAAAAAAGAGGCTTGAATGGTAAGGGAAAAATTTTCTATTTTGCACTTGCAAAGCCAGGTGGGTCTTTATTCTGATGTGCCTGAAATAGAAGAACTTTAAACTGGGCACTGGGAGGGCTGGAAATCTTACTGATTCTTTTTTTTGGGGGGGGGGGTGTTATTGCAGGCAGACTATAGAGTAAGCCCCATTGACCACTAGGGGACTTACTTCTGAGTAGACATTCATAGGATTGGGCTCACAGAATCCTACCCACACTTTCCTGAGAGTAAGCCCCATTGACCACAATAGGACTTACTTTACAGTAGATTCACTTGCTGGAACAGGACTGTCTCCCCCTTATTTAATTATTTTATTTTAATTTAATTATTTATAATTATTTATTTTATTTGCTTGATGATGTCACTTCTGGCCATGACATTACTTCCAATGGGTCCTGGACAGATTGTCATTCTAAAAAGTGGGTCCCAGTGCTAAAAGTTTGAGAATTGCTGCAATAAATTGTTAGTAAGTTGACATGGGGTGTGGTGTGTGAGAGAGACTCTACAAGTTTTCAAAATCACTAAAATCAGAATTTGGAGGAATAATACCATCATGTTATATATCAATCAATGTGTAATTTCATGCAGAATGCAATGAAACAATTCACTTTGAAATATATGTGTTCTAACAAAAGGTACAGCTAAAAAACCAGTGGGGGTGGGGCGATGGTACAGCACCACACCCACCTGGAGTGTTGCCCCACCCACTGCATGGGATGATGCGCAGGTCTCCCGCACCGGGTGACGTGAATCCTAGTGACGCCACTGGGAAGGAGAAACCAGTTTTCTTGGGTGGAACAGCGAGAGCTGGACCTGTCTTTGCTAGGGAACTGAAGAAGGACTAAAGACAGATGGCTAATATAGGGTTATATAGGTATATAATTTGCAAATAACCTTTATATTTCACAGGGACAATATTGCCAGTTTTAAATTGATTAATGACACTTCTGCACATTAAGTCCTGTTTCCTGTGCTGTCATACATCCCCCAGCAAGCCCTTCTTCAACCATTGATTGCAGGAACTACATAAGAACAGAAGGAGAGCTCCTCTGGATCAGACCAAAGGCCCATCTAGTCCAGCCTCACAGTGGCTCATCACAGAGAGCAGACAAGGCAGCCAGATGCCTGCCACTCCTGTTGCCACTCCATTGCACCTGGCATTCTGAGGTAACCTACTTCTGAAAACCAGGAGGATGCACACACCCCTCACAGCTTGTAACCTGTGATGAACTTTTCTTCTAGAAATCTGTCCAATCCCCTTTTAAAGAAATCTAGGCCAGATGCCATAACCACATCCTTTGGCAAGGAGTTCCACTACCGTTGCCTAATAACTTGATGGTTCCATTCAGCTTCTATATCATGGCCTTTTTCCTTCCATAAACAGCTGGTTTGTTGGGTTCTCATATTGCAGATGAATCTTTACAGAAAATGGTCAGAAAGTGGCATTCCTTGTGTCCTTCGCCACTGTGAGTGCCATAAAGAAACCCCCACTTATACTAGGTGTTTTCCTACACTTGTAGAAACTACAAAAGTGATTGATGCAGTCAAGACCAAATGAAAATACAAAATCAATGCAAGGCACACAGAAGTTGTCAACGTACCAAAAGAAAAGCAGAGGTATCCCTGGCTGTTTTGGATTTTGTTGCTCCTCCCACCTCGTCCTACTTGGATGTATGATTGTGCTATCTCAAGACAGAGCACAACTCATAACATAAAAATGGCAGATGTCTGCTCAATAATATTGACTTATGCCCTTGAGTGTCTTGTACAGACAATGTTTTATTAGGGCTTGCGCATACTCTTTACCATTTTATTCTGAATAATTACCTCAGAATAGTTGCCATCTGTGCCTACATTATGTTAGATATAAGCTACAGTTACCTCCTGGCAGATATTCACTTACCTCTAATGAATGTTCTTGTTCCACTGTTAAATGCAGCGGTTACTTCAGGCTACAGCGACTAAGAGGTACAATGTAATGAGTGCTCCTGTAAAAGTTACTACACTCTTCAACAGGTTTCAAGTGCATCTTTAGTAAGGACCAATCCACCTTTCTTTTCCCCTTCCAAAGTCAATGGAAAGACTCCAACTTACTTGCAAACACAACCAGAGGCTGTATGGGTTCAGCAGACCATAAAATGTTCAGAGTTACCTTCGCTGTCTTCTGTGACCATGATTTAAACTTTTGGCGTGGTTACAGCCTATAAGGTCAATAATGCACATTTTTATACAAGTCCCTAAATATGCATTTATGACAGAGACAATAATAGTTCTTTGGAAACGGTTGCAGAGCAGAGTCAATAATCCATTTTTTAAAAGTCTGTAAACCTGAATGTACATTAATAAAATATTTATTTTGCCCCTTCATCTGTGTCAATGTCGCCAAGTTTTTACAAGGGGCCTTCAGTGTTAAAGCAACTACTAGGTGTGTATTACAGCCAAAGGCATTTAAAAGGAAATGAAATAATATGCAAATGTACAAAGCAACAATGGTTATATGGGCAAGGCAGACATTCTGTCTTCAGCAGTGCCTCCGTGAGGAGTTTTATCAGGAGGTACAAAGTATATTTTGAGCCTCTTTCCTTCTCCATTAGGTTGTAATTTCATACCATCACTGGAACATAATTTCTACACATTACAATATATAAAACTATGCAGGCTTACGCCACATAAAACATAAGAAGAGCCCCGATGGATCAGGCCAAAGGCCCATCTAGTCCAACTTCCTGTATCTTACAGTGGCTCACCAGATGCCTCAGGGAGCACACAAGACAACAAGGTACCTGCAACCTGGTGCCCTCCCTTGCATCTGGCATTTTGAAGTAGCCTACTTCTAAAACCAAAAGGTTGCACATGCACATCATGACTTGTAACCCATGGTGGACTTTTCCACCAGATATTTGTTCAATCCCCTTTTGAAGTCATTCGGGCCAGGTGCCATCACTACATCCTGTGGCAAGGAGTTCCACAGACCAATGACATGCATGAGGATGCTAGTCTTCGCACAATGTATGCAAACATTTTCCGAGATCCCAGGAAATTTATAGGGTTGTTTTTGAATGTATGCCTCATGTGGCGCAGAGCGGTTGGTCACAGTACTGCAACCGAGAACTCCCCCTATGACCTCAGTTTGATCCCAACGGAAGCTGGGAACTCTGGCTTCAGGTTGACTCAGCCTTCCATCCTTCCGAGGTCGGTAAACTGAGTACCCAGCTTGTTGGGGGTAAGGTAACATGATTGGGGATGGTAAAGGCAAACCACCCTGCATATAGTCTGCCACGAAAGCATCACAGAAGCTGCAATACAGAGTCAGTAATGACTCAGTGCAGCAACTGTTACCCTGCACTTGCCTGATCTTGTCTGATCTCGGAAGCTAAGCAGAGCCAGGCCTGGTTAGTACTGGGATGGGAGACAGCCTGGGAATACTAGGTGCTGTAGGCTTATACCATAGTCTTTCGAAACTGAAGGTTGCCAACCAACCAATGACTCGGTACAGGGGACCTTTCCTATTTCTTTTTGAATTTCTAGGGTTCAACATGAAAGGAAAGTATAGTGTATTGCTCTTCCTAGATTGCCACCCCAAGAAGTGAAAGAATTTGGCTACCAACGTGTGTGCTTTCAATTTCCGTTCAGGTCAGTGTTGCTTGCCAATACTTCTTGCAGAGGTTTCTCTGCAGTCTATCCTCTGCAGAGTTGCCTGTTTGGGGATGGAATGATTGTAACTGGAGTAAAAATTTCAGCAAAATTCTCAGACCAGATCCCAAGAGAGATGAATCCTTTCATGTGCCCTTCCTACGAGAGATGGGAATGGAGTACCAGAGCATAATGGGCAAGGCCTTTTGTCTAGCTCTCTGAATTTTTCCTCAGAAAAGAGCTGTGTCAGGGACAAGTAAATATTTTTCTGCACTGTACAGGAAACAGCTCTTCTTGATGAGAGGAATTAAATATTAACCATGGGGTCCATCTTGTCTTCAGCTTGCAAGCTCATCAATACTGAACCCCATGAGTGCATGACCTCAGGTCTTTTACCTTAACAGACATTAACCAGCTTTGATTGACTCATTCCTGCAAGCTGAAGGTTTGAATATTTAAAATTACATAAAGCTTCCCCACACATCAAAGGGTCACTCATTGCTGGTTGTCTCAGTGTGTGACATTTAAAATGGCTGGATTGATTGTAGATGTTCTTTTAAAACAAAAAAAACAAAGGCTGGTGTGTCAGTAGGGTATTAAATCCAAATAGGGAACAAAAGAAAAATCAGTTTTATCATTGTGATATAAGTGGGGTTTAGGGAGAAACAATAGAATTAGAGTTGGAAGGTATCCATAAGGCCAACTAGTCCAACCCCTTGCCTGTAGCTGGAAATCCTCCTAGAGCATCTCCAGTAGATGCATGTCAAGGCTCTGCTTGAAAATCTCCAGTAAAAGAGAACCCACCACCTCCCTCACCAGTCTGTTTCACAGCGAACTGCCCTCACCATTAAGAATCTTCCTGATTTCCAACCAGAATCTCCTCTCTTGCAGTTTGAACCCATTCAATCTAGTTGTACTTTTAGTGGCAGTTGAGAACAAATTTGTTCCTTCATCTATATCAAGGGTGCCCAAACCCCGGCCCTGGGGCCACTTGTGGCTCTCGAGGCCCCTCAATGCGGCCCTCAGGGAGCCCCCAGTCTCCAATGAGCCTCTGGCCCTCCAGAGATTTGTTGGAGCCCACACTGGCCCGACGCAACTGCTCTCAACGTGAGGACAACTGTTTGACCTCTCGCGTGAGCTGTGGGATGAGGGCGTCCTCCACTGCTTGCTATTTCACGCCTGTGATGCAGTAGTGGCAGCAAAGTGCTGCCAGCCTTGCTTTGTGCCAGGCCTTTTATAGGCCTTGAGCTATTGCAAGACCTTCATTCATTCATATAAGTTCATCTTTAATACATTTATGTAAACTTATGTAAATTTATTCAAATTTTAAATGTAAATTTTTTACCCAGCCCCTGACACAGTGTCAGAGAGACAATGTGGCCCTTCTGCCAAAAATTTTGGACACCCCTGATCTATATGACAGCCCTTCAGATATTTGAAGAGTGCTATCATTGTCTCCTCTCATCCTTCTCTTCTCCAGGCTCAACATACCTCGTTTCATCGACCTTTCCTTGTAGGCTTGTTCTCCAGATTTCTGATCATCCTCTTTGCTCTTTTCTAAACCCACTTCAGTTTGGAAGCATGTTTTCTGAAGTGTTGTGCCCAGAATTGGACACAGTACTCCAGGTGACCTCTGACCAGTGTGGAAAAAGGGGAACCGCTATTTGTCATGACTTGGAAGCTACCATTCTACTAGTGCAAGCTAAAATTGTGTTAACCTTCTTTACAGCTGCATATACTGGGGACTGCAGAGATGTTCTCTGAGCCAAATTACCATGGCATATTCTAACAAATACTAATCAGCTGCTGATCAATGGACCCCAAAGATTACACTCAAAGAGAGGAAAAGGAGGCCATGGCTTGGAACATACTATGTGCCATCATTGCAGTTGGAAGACCACTATGGAGACACAAAAGCCAACACAAACAACTTCTTATATGTTTACCTAGCACGCCAGGAATTGATGGAGTTCTGAGCCCAACTTGCATATATCCTTGTGTGGTTCCATGGCATATCTGATATACATATATTGGCTAAGCTCGGACAAGATAAGGGTGACATGATGTAGCATCCATCAGCCTAGGTGTGTAATAGAATGTGTAATAGACCCTGGCTTTCTTTTTGGCAACTCACATGATGAATTCCTTTTGATTGCAAAAGTAAGTGGCCTCTCGTATATATGTCATGCTCTCTTACACACTGTAGATGAAATGAGTGCTGCAAATTAATGATGTGGGTTAATACTTGCAAAAGAGCGTATTTGGATTTCTAATCACCTAGCAATTATGCACTTAATACAATCTGAACTTAGGTCTCAATAAATTTATGGCAGTGCACTAACCTCATGACATACCTAATCTCCCTATTCTTCATGTACTAATGTGTGGGAATAAAAACTGGTTACGTGTGCAAAATAAAGATTTCAAATAAGCGCCTGGTGCTTTTTGCCTGCAGGACTGGTGGGGGCCATAGCTGATATTAAGAGGGAGGAACTGGGGGTATTCCCAGGAAGCCAGATGGTCTACTCATAGTTCGGTTGCAATGGTCTAGGTCACAACATACTTCATTGCACTGTAAACTGTATTGCGGTCTTTTCTCTCCCCCTCTTTTAACTTTTCATTTACAGTTTTAAAAATGTGCATACAGGTTTTTTTAAATATACACCAATTCACTTAAAAATAATTGCTTAAAATAAGCAGGAGACAAAATCCATGAGGATGGAGGGAAAAATCAGTGTCTTAACTATAAATAAAGCAAATTATGGATAAGGCAGGGTACAGCAGACGCTTTGGAAAGTGAAAATGAAGGACTGTATTGAAGGGCTGAAATGACAGAGCATTAACATATACACATGGAGTTTCGTTGGGTGCTACTGCTGCTCAATTAAGCTCTCTGACGTATATTCTGAATAGACCCAAGTAAGTAGAAAGGACTCTGGTCAGCTCTGCCCACGCTGATTTTGTATGAATAATCTCAGCAATTAGAAAATCCCACGCTTGGTTTATCACTTTCTTAGATCTAGAGCAGGGGTGTCAAACTTGTTTCATACAGAGGGCCAAGTAGCAATCATCATGCCTACTGAGGGCCAGGAGTGATGTCATTAGGCAGGAAGTGATGTCATTAAACAGGTCAAAAATAAGTACTTTTTCTCATTTAGGAACTCATTAGCTGCAAATGACAGAAGAGAAAATATACAAATCTTGATCATGTTTCAAGATATGGGAGAGACCAATTTTCATGTGGGCTGCCCTTTCAGCACTAACACTTCAGCATTGCTCAGCAGGGCCAGATAAAAAGCTTCCACGGGCCGCATCTGGCCCCCGGGCCTTAAGTTTGACACCCCTGATCTAGAGTTTTTGGTGATTCTAAGTGACAATATAAATTCTGTCTCTTCTCTGCCCCAAAGCATAGAGAATAGCATGCTTGGTTGTTTGTTGATGCTCTCCAAAGCAATGCTTCCTAATCAGTGTCAATATTCTCTCTTTGTTTCCAGAAGGAGGAACGTGCGAAGTTATAGCAGCACACAGGTGTTGTAATAAGAATCGGATTGAGGAGAGATCACAGACAGTAAAATGTTCCTGTTTACCTGGGAAAGTGGCTGGGACAACGCGAAACAGACCATCTTGTGTTGATGGCAAGTAGTTCATCCACGTCATGTGGATTTGTGTCAACTTTAATTGGACTGTGTCTTTTCTCCAAGTGGCATGAGGAACATGTCATGATTCTGCAAAATCAGGTCTGGATAAATGTGGGCATACTTTCATAGAGCTTCCATTCCATGTGGCTACCAGCATGGCTCATAAGGGGAATAGGCCATCATATTGACAAATAACGTATTTTTTTGTTGAACCAAATAAAGGTTAGGGAAGAATTTTGCACATTCTGGCTGCAATCCTACGAGTACTTACTTGGTTTTCAGTGAGAGTAAGGATGTTTAGGATGGATTCGTGGTTAGGATCAAACAATATGGATGCTGTGGAATAGATCATAAGCACTTTATGATCATTAATAATAACTGGTGAGTTCTGCAAATAGCAATAGTTCACATTTGATTTTGCCAACTTTTTAATTGCAATTTAATTTTTTTTTAATCACAAGTGTTTTAGTATAAAACCATTGCTTTTTTTCTGGGTCTTCTGAAAAAAAAATACTGATCAAGTGGGAGGGTGTGACTGTGCATCATTTGAACCATTTTTTTAATCAGCGCCTGTGGCTGAAGGGTGACACTGAAGAAAGTGTCAATGAACAATGCTGACATTTTTATTGATCATATCACACAGACCATTCATTTGTTCTAGAGAGAAGCAGTTTATTTAACTATTTTAATTATTTATAGCCTGTTTTCAGCAGAAAACAACAAACTTGCAGAATAAAATACAGAACAATAATTTAAAAAGTGCTAAACATTGTTATGGCCCAATCCTATTTGCAGATCTCACAAACTGCCATTTATCCTGCAGGCTGCTGGGGTGTAGGTGCCCACAGAGCTGCCCCAGTGCAAAGGCCAGGAGTCTACGTGTCGGCTCAGCTTGTCAACTGCTTCAAGGTCGCACAGTGCCGGTGGCCTTGAACTGGCGACCTCGTGGATGTTATCTTCAGGCAAATAGAGGCTCTACCCTCTAGACCAGACCTCCTGCCCTCCTGAGTAGATATGCATAGGATTGGGCTGTTAGTTAATTACCAAGGTTAATTAGACTAAGAAATTTAGTCTGCATCCTTGTTGTTTGTCTGACCTATGAGCACAAAAGAAGAAGAAAAAATCCTTGTTCAGTTATCTCTATTACTTTTCATTCTAGTCTAGAGTCTGCCAATTTTACCTCTAAATCAGTCATCACCAGACTTGCAACCGCTGCACACCAAAAACGCAGTCCCTGTTCAGACTGCTGCTTACCATTCTGCCTCCATGCTACATTCAAGCCCAGGATGCTCTGGGCAGTCGCATCTGTTGCCCAGCATCCCAGAATGCGGTGCCACAGGATTTCTGGGCATACATGACTGCTCAGAGGATCCTGGTGCCCAGATCTACTGAGTATAAACACAGTGCAGAGGTGGAACGGTAAGCTCTGCTCACGGAGCAGAAGGCTTTTCTCAAACCTCGGATCTGGCCTCCAGGCCAAGTTTTGGAAAGCCCTGCTTTAAATGATACCATTTATTCCCTCAGTGGTTCTATTATTATTAAGTTTTTTCCCCCCTTTGAATGAGTGTGCAATGAACCAATAACCTAGATGACTGATGTACGCACAAGGCCTTCATATGTATGTAAATCTTTGTACATGTGGAGGATATGTGAGTTAATGAATTACCTACACATGCAACAGAGTTTCCTCTTAATGTGCACAGGGTGTTCTTTGATGCATGCATGGAGCTCCAACCGCTCACTAGAATTTTGGATCATCTCCTTCTTGGGTATTTATCTTTGGGTAAATTAATCCTAAGGTAGAGTAAATGTCATGTGTCCTCTACAGGCCATCAGTTTGTTGCAGGTCAATTTTTGCTGGTTATTTTGAGTTGTCTTTCTGGTCCCTGTTTAGCAATAGCATTTTAACTATTCAGAGGTAAGCACAGCGTTGAAATTTTGACATAGCGAGTCAGAGGGTCAAGTGATCTGTGTGCAAGCAATGCAGGGGTCATTTGTTTAAAAAAAATTCAAAATTGCCCCTTTGTGCCTCCACTTACCTTATTTGTTTTGCTACATTAATAATTCAGGTGGTTACAGTGGTTGAGATTTAATTATTTTTTTTGGAAACTCAGCAGGGAACCAGTTCTGAAATCTGACTGCACAATGAGTGTAGTGTAAATACTTGAGTAAGGGGTTGAAAGAAGTGCAGTCTGTTTTGGAGCTCATGCAGGCCATCATTTTCTCGGTTAGCATTCTGATATTTGATTTTGCTGGTCTTTATACAAAAGACTTTATACAGTCTTTCCAACTGTCTCTTTTTGAATTTTAACTTTTTTGTATAATCATTCATAGAGGAGCATGAACATGATTTTATTATGACTACTCTTGAGACCTCTCTGAGACAACGGAGAGGTCAACACACATTCATTGAACAGACTCCCTGCTTCCTGTACAGTTGATACAACTCTTAACTGAACATTTTACACATCATGGGGAGAAAGCCTCCTACAAAGTACCTCAACCAAGCTTGAACAAATGTAAACTATTCTACAATGAGGCTCTGTGTACAGTTAGAAAAGCATTTTAAAGACTTTCAAATAGTGAGGTGTAATTATCAGAGACTTGAGTCAGTGAGTCAGACTCGAGTTGTGAAAATGCATGATTTTGGGTGACTCAACGACTCGTGAGCATGGAAGATTCTGAAAAAGACTCGCGTCAGGATGCCCCTGACTCGTCACTCGTCCCTACGTGTGCTGACTCGAGTCTGCCTTTGTCTAGGTGTGCTTCCTTACTGTTTTCACAGCATGAAAAATCTCATGGTGTCAGCATTCCGATGGGACAAGTGGCAGAGAAGTTCCAGTCAGGAGGCAGGAAAGGGTTAATGTTGTAATGGAGGGAGTGGGAATGGGCTCTTTTTTCCTGTCTCTGATAAGAAGGAAGGAACAGATGATCATTGGACAACGGATAGGCATTCTTATATTTTCACTGGTTAAGGGAGGGCAGGAGGAGGAGCCAAGGGGGTTCTTGCCTTACAATTGGCTTGAAAAGTTCCGGGAGAGAGAGAGGAGGCAGGGAATGGGGGGGAGAGTTCATAGCGATCACGCTTTGCATGGCATAGCAGGTTGGGAGGAGAGAGCCTAACTGAATGACCAGCTGCAGTGGGACTACTTCTGAGTAGGGCTGCAAAGAATCAGGTCGTCCTGGTAAACCTTGCAGCTGCTGCGCGTCACCCTCCTCCCTCTTGCTGCTTCTGTTCCCGCTCTCTGGCTGTCCCTCCCACCTCTCCTGCCCTGTTTACAGATGGGCAGGGACAGCAGGGGAGTGATTAAAGAAAACTCTGACACACACACCCCAGCAGCAGTCCCCTTTTCCCTCCACAGAGCCGCAGCGGGTTTTTTAAAGGGGGGAATGACTCAACTCAAGTCTGTTAGAGTCACTAACGAGTGACTCGGTGACTTGGAAAGTGCCCCTGTTATGACTCTTTTTCGAGTCGCAGGGGGTGGTGACTCTGTATTCAGCTCAAGTGAAGCCTCGCTGGGTTTTCCCATCCCTGGTAATTATTTAGAAAATCTACATTGCTGGGTAGTGTCTTGGGTCACATGGTACACTATTTTCAAAGTTGCCAATGGGATAACAAGCAGGCTGGATTAACTGCTGGATTAGGTGTTGATATAATAAGAACAGAGAAAACTGGTGCTATTCAGAGGTGAATGTACAGCTGATTTTGGTACAGCTGCCAGAGGGTAAGTACTGAATGCACAAACACTTTTTTGCGAAATACCATTATTGAGTTTTAACTTGAGTAACAGACTGGCCGCTATGAGGCCCAGAAGCAACTGGACAAAGAAACCATGTGTCGTGTATGACTGAGGCATCTGGAGACCTCAGAACATGGTTCAATTAGGGTGTTATGGTGTCTATAATTCCAGTCCTGGTAATAATTTTCTATATCAGTTTTATTATCTGAAAGTATATACCTGGAGATCTGAGTGAATGCCCTTTAAAGCTGCTTTTATTTTTCTGTCTGTTGTGTTCTTGTGATTTATGAAATGTCCAGTTACACACACAAACATGTACAAATATATCCAAATTTTGGAGTTGTAACAGAGGCACAATAAAGATCAAGGAAATTAATAACTATTCCAGCTTTTTGCATCTGTTTCTACAGGTGTTTTGTAAGTCTTTTATATAAAATTCTTAGCTGTACTCCCCATAGCTGTATTGAAAGTTGTGTTAGTTATTAATTTCCTTGATCTTTATTGTGCCTCTGTTACAACTCCAGACTTGGCAGGAAGGAGGGAGGGGAGAATTTCCAAAGGTGCAGCACTGATTATATTACATACGGGTTTTCCTACAGAAGACTGCCCTAGAATGGTGTCATCTTGTCTCAGATGATGTCTCCTGTAATGCAATTATTCTATGAAGTATAAGACGCAGTGTACTTGCCTGCTACCATTTCTGAGGCATTCTACCCTGTTGCTTGAAGAGGATGGATGGGTGGAAGAGGCTGACTAGAAGGGGTGCAGAGGAGACTGAGATATATAGCCCTTTGTTCTCATAAGAACATAAGAAGAGCCCTGCTGGATCAGGCCCAAGGCCCATCTGGTCCGGCTTCCTGTATCTCACAAATGCCTCAGGGAGCACACAAGACACTTGCATCTTGCTGCCACACCCCTGCACCTGACATTCTATTTACCCTCACACACCCCAGTGAAGACACCAGTCTGCAGCTTGGATTTAACTTGGGTCACTTTATTAAACACAAGACCAGTTTCTAAAACATGAAACCTGCAAAACACATCATCCCTCACCAGTGTGGGGTAAGCAGTCTGGGGTAAGCAAAAAACTGCCATCCCTGGCCAATTCACAGTGGAGGGCCTGGAGGGGGAGGCAGGGGACAAATGCCCCAAGTGCTGTGTCCGCATGGTGCTCCAGACTCCACGAGAAGCCCTCTGAGGCTTTCAACACAATCTTAAGCAGTACTTCAGGTTTCCTGGAAGTACTGTTTAAGACTGCGGGGAAGCCTTAGAATCCTTCCCCAGTCAGGGTCAATGTCGCGCGAAGCTCTGTGGAAATGGGTCAGCGTGGGGGGGGCGGGGCGGCGTGGTGCAGGGGGGGGCAGCATTGTGGACTTTTCCCCGGGGTGCAAAGTGGGGCAGGTCCTTTACTGCCAATTTGAATGACAGAAAAAAATTCTTACCTGGCCCTCATGATGAGTGACAAGCTAATCTCAGACTACATACCCATCATGGCTTGTAACCTATGATGGAGTTTTCCTCCAGAAATCGGTACAATCCCCTTTAAAGGTATCTAGACCAGACACCATCTCCACATCCTGCAGTAAGGAGTTCTCAGGTGCTAACAACACTATTGCTGATGACATATGCCAGCCGTTGGTCCCTAAGGAGCCGCTGATTTGCTGTTTGTTCTACAATCCACTTACGAGAGAGAATTTTTTTTCACCCAGTGTTAAATAGCTGTGCCTAATTTCTCCTGACAAGTGTTGGAATGCTGGTGCAGTTATAGCCGCCTGATTTGAGGCCCATTGAAGTTAATGGGAAAGTGCGGGCTGGCTCTAGCGGGCCTTGAATAGTTCCGTAGTAAATACTTTGTATTACGTACAGTGCTCCCCTCTATCAGCACTTGAATCAAGTGAAAATTGTTCACAGTCAAAAAGCCAATAGTTTTCTATTTATCTAATATGTACTTTAGATGGTATCAAAGAACAGTTTTCTCTCTCTCCCTCCCTCTAAACTCCTTAAAAGTACTTTCAATCAATTCTTATTTCTGCAGAAAGAGGGAAAAATGTTATTTTAAATCCAAGGAGTCAGCTTCTCATCCCTCTAGCTGTGCTCCGGCCTAGATAAGGAGAGATCTCAGGGTCCCATATTATTAATGCGCTGTCTGTATGAATAACGAGCAGACGGGGTGAATTATTTTTCACTCTTGGGAAAATCTATAGCTCTGTCCTTCTGCAGCACCACTGGAAACTGAGCGGGAGATCTGTATTTTTTTTCGATTTGGCAAATTCAGATGACTTCATTTGTAAAGAGGAGGGGCGGGAAGGGGAAGACAAGAACAGCATTCACACTGAGACTCATTTAGCGCACTCAGATGGAGAGGTGCAATTCACAATGTTCAGAACTACAGAAAAAAAAATGCCTCCATCTAGAGATATGATTCAAAACTTTGTATTTGTTGAGAAACTGTGGTTTTACATAGTGGCTAACACACACCTGTTAACGTTTAGGCCAACAGGTGCCAAACCACAGCCTGTGGGCCTGATCTGGAATGGCGGAAAAGACGTCTGAATGCAACACTTTCATTCCTTGCTGCAGTTGCCTTTCTTACCGCCCAGTCGTTTCACAGCCTTGTGCTAGGCAGCCATTTCCAATGCCTAACACCTCACATGCCTCAGTGTCCCAATTTCCTGGGGGCTGTCGCTGCCTGGCACAAGGCTGTGGAACAATTGGGCATAAGAAAGGCAACTGTGGCATTGAATAAAAAGTGCTGTAACTGGATGACTTTTTCTGCACAGTGGTCTGCAGTTTGGAGACCACTGATTTAGGCTGTTCTCTGAGTGTAAGAGAGCCCCATATCTTAGCTATACCCCATAGCTATATTAAAAGGCAGGCTTCTAAAGACTGCATGAAGTTTTCAGATGTTTGGATTCAATCATTCCTAAATCTGTGTTACAAATATCCATCCACCCAGATATTCCGTTATGCTAGTTTAGAGCTGAAACGTAAATTGGAATTGTTTTGACTCTGCTCTTTAAACTTACAAAATGTATTGTGCATACCTTAATTAATGTGACTTATGCTAATTATGTTAATTAGCATGCAGTAAAGCAGCCCTCTTGCAAAGATCTTTTGTCCCAGAACAAATGCAGATGAGGAACCAGTGAGCCATTGCTGTTGCCCTCTCTGTCTCTCATTTCATTTCCCACTTGACTTTTAGTAGAAGCCACCAAGATTAATGAATTTGTTTTTTGCTGTGTTTAATTTCTAAACTGCCTAAATCCCAGGCTAGAAACATGGTGTTATGGAAAAAAAAATGGAATTGCTTCCAGAAAGATCAGCCCTGCCTCTTCTCCTTACTTCAGTGTAACATAAAATAAAACAAGATATATGGGATGATGACATTGTGTTCTTCCAAGTTTCAGGATTCAAATTAAGAGGAAACAATACAGGAACCCTTAACAAAACCCACCAGTCCTGCTTTCTAACTCCCATTTATTTTTGCCAAATTTTGCCCTTAGAAAGCCATCAGAGAAGGCAACAGGCCAACCCCCTTTGACCTCTGCAAAAAAAAACAAAAAAAAACTAAAGGAAGTCTGAAATGAGGGTGTCACAACATATCTCATACTGCAGCATAGTACCAAGGAAGAGAGACATGGCTGTTCTTTTGAACTAACAGTGACGGGTCTCCTATAAATCTACGTCACAGACTCGTAGCAGACTCATGAGTCCACTGCGTGAAGAAGGTAGTGCAACAAGAATGGGTGATAGAGAAAAGGCTGAATGGCTCAGCTCCTATTTTGCCTTCTGCAAATGAGACTGTGCCCAACCTATTGAGAACATAGGAGGAAGTGAAGAAACTATAGCATAAGCTAGGTAAGAACGTGGGTTGAGATAAGTTAGCTGCTCTAAATGAATTTACATCTGTGGAACCAGAGGAGCTGCATCTTAAGGTGTCCAAAAAAGCTGGCAGATATTATCTCAGGCCCAGGTCAAAACTGCAGTTATTCATTGGGAAAATACATCCATGAGCTACATATGCAGGTTTCAACTAACATGGGATTTAACATGTACTGCAGTCCAGGGCTTTCTTCAAGGGAGTAGCTTTGCTAGACTCTCCTCCAGTGCTACTAATTATATGTATCCCAGACAGGGCCTAGGAGAGGGGGGTAAAGGGGGTAATTTGTACCCGGGCCCAGGATCAGAAAGGGGGTCCAGGAGTCAAAGGAGGGGGCCCAGAAAGTTCCTGGGATCTGACATTTTCGATCTCACCTAAACTCACTGCCTATGCATGACGCTGGGGGCACAACCAAGGGCATGCAATGGCAACTGCTGCTACAAGCCATACGCATCGATCAGGCCCAGAAATGCATCCGTGACCCTCCTTAACACAGTGTCAAATCTGGGTGGAAACTGGCCTGCTACAGTAGCTCTTTGGCTTGTGGATCTGATAACCATGGAGGAGCGCACAGGGGCTCAGGGGCACAGCTGAAAGATTACAGTGTGCGCCTAAATACATTGATGCTAATTTTCAGCAACGATTTTCTAAATTTCAAAGATTTTAAAGAGACTTAGGAGTGTGTTTGGTTTTCCATATTACTTTATCCGGCTGCCAGTCCCACATGGTTGGGTAGACCTGGGCTCCACAACCAGAAGCCTGGTAGACCTGGGCTCCAAAAACTATTCTGGCTGCCATCACACTCCCCCTGCCCTATTTTTGCCCCTCATTCTGCCTTCCCCATTGCCCCTCCCCCTTTGGGAAGCGGCCCAAAAGAAACTTTGTACCCCCTGATAAAATTCCTCTCAGAGGCCCTGATCCCAGAAGCACTTGCAAGCCAAAAGGGGCAGATCTTCCTCCTTAGTGTTTGCGTAGATGGCATAGATGAAGGGATCCATGGGCTCTCCTTGACCCTGGAGGGCACATCTGGGGGTGCAATGGCACCCCTAGCCATGCCACTCCCCCACCTGTCCCACCTGCTGCCTCCCTTACAGAGGTTTTTTGAGGGCCTCTCCAGCCATCAGGCGGCCTTCTAAAGGCATAAAAACGTCACTTTTTGTTTCCACGAGAAACTGGAAATGATGTATTTTGGCCCTCTAAGGGTCTCACAATAATAATACCAGTATTTATATTACATGGCCTTCAGTGGGTCAGGGAGGATGCACACAAAGGGAAGGGAGGCATCAGGAGGGTTTGATGGGGGGGGGTGGCAGCTTGGTTGGTGGGGTCTGGCAGTTTGCAATCATGGCTCTGGGTGAACACCAGGGCCAGGATCATTACTACTCCTTTGAGGTCAATAAAAAAAAATGGTTGGCAACCTTCAGTCTCGAAAGACTCTGGTATAAGCCTACAGCACCCAGTATTCCCAGGCAGTCTCCCATCCAAGTACTAACCAGGCCTGACCCTGCTTAGCTTCCAAGATCAGACAAGATTGGGCATGTGCAGGGTAACAGTTGCTAAATGTTTTTTCTTTTGCCAGTGACAGCAAGATTCATGAACACAATGGGACTTCCATTTGAGTAGGCTTTCAAAAGATGTATGATTCAACAAAGGTGCCCTTACCGGTTCTGTCATCACTACTTTACATGTGGATAATCCAGAAGGTAGATAGCTTTAAAACAAATCCTTTTTCAGCAGAAGGGAGAGAAGAGAGAAGAAGTCAAAGTAGAGAAACAGGGTGACTCTTAAGCCACCTTAAGAAGCCACTGCTTTCCCTGGCATTAATGAGGGCACTTTGCCACTTCACTTCATTCATTATCCTCCATTAGCTTCCACAACATGCATGCATGGGGACTTTTTATCTGGGTTGCCTTGCTGAGTAGAAAAATCTGCTGGGCAATCAGGAAAAAACGCTGTTTTTTCTTTCTTTTTTAAAAAGTTAAGCATGTGCTTATCTTTGAAAACAATGAGACCTGAAAGTGCTTAACTTTGCTTGGGCTGTCCTCATCTTCTGCTCCTTGAAACTTTTCTTATGCATCAGCACACAACATAAGCAAGAAACATAAGATAAAAACTCGATTTTGGAGAAAATAAATTGCAGCGATTAGCTACTCCCCCTCCCCCACTTTCTAGTTATAGCGTAAAGTATTTTCTTTCTTTTACCTTCTTCATTGCCTACTAATAACATCCTTAATTCTCATGACACCAAAGAATATATTGGTCGTTTAGTACCAAGTGTTTGTAATTAATATTCGGCCTGTCACATAGTCTCTAAGAACTCATTTGAAATCTAACCCTTTTATGGGAAGTGTTTTTTTTTTGTTTTTTTTAATTTAAGGAAGGAGTTCATTATATAGGTAAAACTTTCTGCAATCAAAAAGAACCATTCTTATTCAGTTCTGTATGCATCTGGCAATTCATATAGGAAAATAGGCAGACCCTTGGCTAGGGGAGAATTGTTTAGGTGTTTCCTTAGTTTCCAAGAAAATGTTTCAAGTCTCTATTGCAGTCATTTTCAACGTTTTCCTTCTCACAGCACACTGACTTCTATGGTCTTCACATCTTGTGATGTCACTTCCAGCTTCTAGGAGACTTGTCCAGATACTGTGGCTCTGTATCTAGGGGAACTGTCTGTAATAGTGAAGTATCTGTCCTTCTTCCTCCCCCAACAGAGCCAATTCATTACTACAATTTGATACTATGTTCAGTTGCCCCAGTGGTGTTCCTGGCCACTGCCCCAGCCAGGGGCACACCCCAGGGTTGACACCTACCACCTGGAGGTGCTGCCCCCATGCCTGCTGCCTTCTCCCCCAGAGGTGTTCTGAGGGATGGGGAAGCCACGCACAGCCTCTCCAGCCCTCAAAAGGCCTCATAAAACCAAAAGTTATGGTTTTCAGCCTCCAGAAGGCCTTACATGACCTTGTGATGGCCAGGGAGACTGGCCCTAGCCCTAAGAATACCTCTGGGGGGTGGCCCTCAAATTGGCGCACTGATATCGCATGCCAACTGATTGCCACGTGGGGGTGCTGCTAGGGGGAGTGGGTGGCGGCAAGGTGCCGCCCGCCAAGCCTGGCACCCAGGACGTTTGCACTCCTTGTCCTCCTCGAATATGCCACTGAGTTGCCTTAGAAATAGAGCTGCAGAACATGGAAGAGTTTTTTCAGCTATTTTCAATGCTCCAAACTTCTGCGGCACATCTGCACACTGGTTGAAACTCACTGCTCTATGACTGAAGCCTCCATGACATGTGGGGGTTCACCTTGTGAGAAAGTCTAGCAGCAACCCCAGTTGGAAGCAGCAACATTGGCTGCATCCACTGACTCACTTCTACACAACTGGCTTCAGGCCCGATACAGATCTTTGCGCACCGGCTCACCGCTGGTGCATATTATTGCAAACTTGCCACACGAGCCTTACCATGGGCCCAGCACCAGAGCTGGCCCAGCATAAGCCTGCCCAGTGCTTCATCGAAGCACCAGGCAATTATGTAGTAAGACAGAGGGGGGAGATGTGGAGGAGGTGTTCCAGGGTGGGTGGAGGGTGGGGGAAAGGCATGGCAGGTGAGGGAGCGGGACAGGAGGGGGTTGGGTCTGGTGGAGCTCAGCTCTGCCAGATCTGGAGCCCCGTGTCAGGCCACGCAGCCTAGCATGGGACTCTTTGATTCTGCACCAGCTAAAGAGCTGCCACAGAATCGAGTAGCCAATGTCCCCTTCTCTCGAGGAGCCTCCTCCTCCTGAGGCATCTGGTGGGCCACTGTAAGGTACAGGAAACTGGACTAGGTGAGCCCTGGGCCTGAGCCAGCAGGGCTCTTCTTATGACTTTTAACATATTTAACATGATTGTTCCAAAGTACAAGATATTCTTTCAAAAACAACCAACCTAAAAAAAAAATCAAACTCCATTATGGTTTGTTTTGTCTTAAACTTCCAGCAACTTCAAGAATTGGACCAAAAGAATTTGAAGATACCCTACAGTGAAAAAGACTCTCCATCTTTCCTAATTTACGAACTTGAAATTGCACATATCTCTACCTGCTTAAAATCTGTGGAATATGTTCTGATTATGTACTGGATTCATGTTTTCACTAAGTCTATGGCTTAAACCAAATCCCTTGAGATTGATTTGATTCCCAAATGTTAAAAGAAAAAAGAAAAAGAAAACCACTACAGTGGTTGTGCATATAAATTAGCTGGGGAAAGCACACTAACTTGAGAATTCTCATAGCTTTGGTAGAATTTAGAACTCCTAGTTCTAATTATAGATATGGAGTAGCTGACTTCTGAAAAGTTAATAATAGTCAGGCCTGCTAGAAGTTGTAGTCTCCACTCAGGAAGACATTCCTTTACTCCTATGTATATGGTGTAAGGATACAGACACTCAGTAATGGGACAATGGCTCAGAGACACCTTCTTTATTGTCACATTTCCAACATACCATTATCTTTTCTCTATGCTAAATATAGCCTTTAAATTCTACAACAGGGGTGTCAAACATATGGCCCGTGGGCCAGATGTGGCCCGTGGAAGCTTTTTATCTGGCCCTCAGCTGCTGAGCAATGCTGAGGTGTTACTGCTTAAAGGGCAGCCCACATGAAAATTGGGCTCTCCCATATCTTGAAATATGATCAAGATTTGTGTATTTTCTCTTCTGTCATTTGCAGTTAATGAGTTCCTAAGTGACAAAAAGTACTTATTTTTGACCTGTTTAATGACATCACCTGTTTATGACCTGTTTAATGACATCACTTCCTGCCTAATGACATCACTCCCGGCCCTCAGTAGGCATGATGAATGCTATTTGGCCCTCTGTATGAAACAAGTTTGACATCCCTGGTCTACAGCGTCCTATTCTCCGATATATCAGTTTCTACTTACTCATCTAGGATATGGTTGCTCAGTGAAGTAATTATTCATCATAACAAATACCTTTGGTGTTCAGTTAATGGTGCCTATAATTTTAGGGCCCAATCTGAAAACTGCAAGTTCTGCACATATCATCAAATGTTTATGTCTCAGAGTCAAAAGGGTTGATTTCAGTTTGATCTGACAACACCTATTATTTTTGTTTGGAAGGAACATTCTCTGTTGAAATATGAAATTCATTTTTATTTTTAGATTTTTTTAAAAACCTAAATCTGAACTCTTATAGATGCTTACCTGTAGAGAGAATGCAGTGGGATTTCCTTCCAAATAAGTGTATATAAGGTCCCTCTCCACATTGCCGGAAATGAGGTGAGCCGTTGCCAGTGCTTCATGCATGAGTACCCCTTAGATATGATTTCTGATTGGAAGAACCTCAATAAGTGCCACTAACAGTCTAGTTCAGTGTTTCTCAAACTGTGGGTCAGGACCCCCTCAGTGGGTCATGAGCCAATTTCAGGTGGGTTGCATAGTACCTAGCTCAGCCACCATTGAAAATACAAAGCTGAAAATACAGTGCCCAGAGCTGCTGGGTAGGGCAGGCTCCCAGTGGAGAGGAGTATGGTGCTTTGCCCTGAATTGCCCTTTGGTCCACGTGGGGGAGTTAACATGGCGGGCTGAACTTTCGTGCTTGGGAAAGCACCAGGTGACTTAAACCCGGCTACTGTTGACAGCTTGCAGCTGAAGACATACCTGGATCAAAGGGATAACAAGTGATTACCTACAACTCTTCAGAGATTGCTCCTTTTGGGGGGGTATCTCTGGCGAAGGCTGGGGAACCCCTCTTTAGTTTGAGCAATGGAAGAGGAGGAAAGACATCTAGCTCAGGTCTTCAGTGGTGAGATAAAGCCTGACCGTTACCCCAAAATTTATTACTTTCGTTTTGTCAAGTTGGGGAGACATATTGTCAAGATTGATAGAAGTTGTTTGGGCATTCAAGATAAGACTGCTAATTAAAGGATCTTGAAACAATTTTAATGAGATGAAACTCTTACTTATCAGTTGGAAGGAATGGAATGTTGAGAATGTGTGCAGCAGGCATGGTGACGAGGGGGTGAGTTTCGAAAGTTTTTAACGGCCGAATGGTCTCCAAGTGCTTTATTAGGGTGTTTTTCTACTGATAAACGACTTTTAATTGACTTTAATAATTACGATACCTAGGGTGTTTATATTTTATTTTTATGTGATACGTCATAGCTTACGAAATTTGAGTATATGAACTATTGAACGGAAGAACTTTATTTCAAAACCATAGAGTGTGCAACCATAGAGTTCTTGAATTGTTTGAATTAGAAGTGACATCTGCTAGTGAAAACTGGAACGAAGAGCCAATACTATATAGCAACCCAAAGAACAAACGAAATATCTGTAATATTACAGATATTACAACCTGTAATATCTTTATTTTTAATTTTTTTTTGTTTGTATTTGTAATATAATTTTTAAAAAGATTAAAAAAAAAGAAGATACAGAGCTGAAAATACAGTGCCCAGAGCTGCTGGGCAGGGCAGGCTCCCAGTGGAGAGAAGTATGGTGCTTTGCCCTGAATCAGGTGGAAAGCTGGGACTCTAGAAAGGGGGGAGAGCTGTGTGGTTGGAGAAGGATTAAACCTGCATTCTGCTTTGTCCTCCAAGCTGGAATGTTTGAATTCCAAGCTATGTAAAGTAATAGCACAAGTGCACTGTGTAATGTGACTATTGGCTTACTGCGGCTTAAGTTTGAAGCCTAAATTAATGATGTCACTTCCAGCCATGACATCACTTCCAGGTTAATGACATCACTTCCAATGGGTCCCAACAGATTATCATTCTAAACCAGGGGTGTCCAAAGTTTTTGACAGGAGGGCCACATCAGCTCTCTGACACTGTGTCAGGGGCCGGGGGGAGGGAAGAATTAATTTACATTTAAAATTTGAATAAATTTACATAAGTTTACATAAATGAATATATTAAAGATGAACTTATATGAATGATTGAAGGTCTTGCAATAGCTCAATGCCTATAAAAGGCCTTGCACAAAGCAAGGCTGGCCTTTCCTTTGCTGCCGCTGTTGCATCACAGATGTGAAAGAGCAAGCAGTGGAGGGAGCTCTCATCCCACAGCTCACACGAGAGGTCAAACAGTCGCCCTCACGCTGAGAGAAGTTGTGTTGGGCCAGTGCGGACTTCAACAAATCTCCAGAGGGCCAGAGGCTCATTGGAGACTGGGGGCTCCCTGAGGGCCGCATTGAGAGGCCTCGAGGGCCGCAAGTGGCCCCCGGGCCGGGGTTTGGGCACCCCTGTTCTAAACGAGTGGTATTAAAAAGTTTGAGAACCACTGATAGGACCTGTCTTGTATGGATTTAAACTGCACCTGAACCCAGACAGAAGAATGGAAGCAGAGAAAGCGTGCTCTGTATCCCATTCAGTCACAGTGCTTGTTAAGCCTCCTGTAAGCTTTGAGCAGTTCAAAAATGCCACACTGTCTTTTGTCACTGTCTTTTGTCTTTTGGGGGCGTAGAGCAGCTGGAGGTAGGGGGATTTTCCACAGGAAAATGGTGCACTGGTAAAGAATTCAACACCCCCACCTTTTCGCTGCGATCTTGCCCTACACTGAGACAACCAACGGTTGATCTTTTAGCCTTTTAAATATAACCTCCTAACTGGACAATGGCTCATTTAACATCTTGTCAAATTTGGCTCAAAGTCAGTTTCCTGGTTGTAAAAGCCAGCTCATGAAAGGCTTTGTGCGGGTGCATGCAAAGGCACACTTTGCATCCCAGAAGACTTCTCTCCCCAGAGGCAAAGACTGACTGTTGACAGCCAGGGAACTGAGCACCTCACAAGCCACCCAATTCTCCAGCTGTCAAAGGCTACATGCACCTAGGAGAGATGCTGCCATAAGCATACAGAGGCTGATCCCTCTAAAGAAATAGCAAATGTGCTAACACTGGATTACAAAAAACAAACCCATCTGTGTTTCATTCAGGCCTCATTTGACATTCCTGTCATTCATTTAGTAACAAATTAAAATTGAACCACACAGGGCCAATTTGTTTCAAATTTTCATTCATTCTGAAAAGAATACACAGTTCCATCACTTAAAAGATGCTCACTTAGAGATCCTGACTTTGCCCAAGGTTCTGGTGTCTGTATTTTTTTTTTCTCCATTTCACTTCCATATCTGGCTCCTCCCTTGGGGGGAAAAAAAAAGAATAATACGTAAATCAGAGATTGAAAACTGTAGATTTTTGCAGTGATCCAGGGAGAACCAGGGAAATATTGCAAGAATGTGGGTAGCAAAGTGTTACTTGACGTGAGGCTATGTAGAGGTTATCACACTACAAACTTGTGTCTAGTGAGTCTAGTGCCCCAGTTGGGACCTTGTGATGCTAGAACAAGTGTTCCAGCAGTGCAAGGTCCTTCATGGCTGTCTCAAATGGCAACAAGCTGTTTTGCACAGCCAGGCCACTGCTGCAACCAGGGGTGTGCACCAGCAGCCTCACAACAATACCAGTGTCAGTAGTCAGTCAGTGTGGGGTTAGGAGGGAGGCAAAGGTAGGCTGACTGGGGTGGAGAGGGGGCAGAACTGGGGGGAGACCAGTGTGGGATGGAAGATGGAGCAAGGCTGGGAAAGGGGCAGTATCAGCAGAAGCAGCACCATCAATATCCTTTCTCCCTTCCCTACCTCAATCTGCCTTCCTGGGTCCACTCAGACATGTGCCAGTTCTAAGCAGCGAGTGCTTACCTCCAGGTAAGGGAACAAATATCCCCTTATCCAGAAGAGACTTTTGGGACAGCCTTTCTGCAGAAAGCAGTGCACGTTCTGGTGGCACAGCTATGTCCCACGGGAGACGAGATTTAGGTAGAATTGGGTTACCTGGGTTGAACTTTCTCCAGATTCTGTCACATTAGAGCTAGTTATAAAATGGATCTCTCAATATTACACCAACATTCAGTGTACATGACCATGCATGGGGAGGAGTGTGGGATCATGGCGGCCTCTGCCCTCCACCTATGCACATTCGTAATCACATTGTAGTCTATAGGCATATGTAGACTGCATATGCATGGACTCATATGTGGAACTGGGAACCCTGGGCATAGAGACTGTACAAGTGAACACAAGTAGATTTAAGGTAGGCCCTGACACCATGATCCCACTCATCGCTCCCATGCACCACTCTTGATTTCTCCTTTTATGCATTCTTAGTTATCCCAGGCTAAGTCCCATCAAAGCAAAATTTACTGTGGTGACCTGTGAAATAGAAATGCTTTGCGCTGTGCCACTGAGTTTGTCACCACAGCGGGCAATCCAATTTTTAATTATGGTGTATCCCTCTTTCTTACTTTGTTCACTGTCTATAATAATTATTATATTTTCAGCAGAAGGAGCTTTGGTGGAACTGAAAATTTTCGGGAATAGATGGTTATCCTGGGCGATGAATTGATTAGGACACCACAGTAAATTAACAGGAGCAGAGCACCATTAAAGTTTAAACTTAATTGTCTTCTAATTTTAATTGCTGTTGGCGATAATCAATAGGTGCCTGAGGAAAGTTAAAGGAGTTATTTAGCAAGCATCTGTTTCCTGCAGCATAATGGAAATCTACTGTTTTATCATCCTGTTCATCGAAATAATTTTCAGTCAAGTGTGTCCACTTAAGCATTTTGTCATAAGGCTCACTTTGATTCCTCTTTTTCTTCTTTGATTCCTCATTTCTTATTTTGTGATGCTGAGATAAAGTTAGGCATACTTGTGAAATCTCTTTGGGGTCTTCTTTATTTCTATTTATGTGCCTTTCCTCCTAGCACAAAACACCAATAAAAAATCCAGTGAAACCAATGACCCTTGATCAAAAGCAGTGCTTTTATACTTTTTTTCTTTTTTAATATTTACTGAATACCAGCCAAAACAGGCTAAAATCCAAATGACCCTCCCCCTTCCCCTCTCTGATTCATGCAATGAAATTATCAGGATGCTCTCTTGTGCAAGCCCCACTGAAATGAATGGTAGTTCTCCAAGAGCAGGGTAGCATGTTATATATCTGTTAGTCAATCCTATCTGTTTGCCACTCTTCTGCCCCCAATAACAGCTCATATATGCCATATGGGACAGCTAAAGGCGTTAAGAATGTCGGAGTGACTCTTAGACCATATCCACTGGTAAAGGCCTGTCAGAGATGTATACCGATGCTTATGAAGTTGTTAATTGTTGTACTGCTTATAGGAAAATACCATCAAGGCTACAGCTTGCAGCTGTTCCGCCAAGCTTCTTGTAAGGAATGTTGCAGGATTTGTGAAAGGGCAGATTTTCAATGGGGTTAAGAGCTATCAGTGTGTCTTTAACTCTCACCTTCAGAGCCATTGTGTTGCTTGCTAGCAGAAACTGCCAATTTAGATCTCATACAGCCCAATCCTAACTAACTTTCCAGTGCCAATTCAGCCATGCCAACAGTGTGAGCACTGCAACGTGTAGTGGGGGGGGGGGGCATTTGAAATTTGTTCCCTTACCTCAAGGTAAGACTCCACTTCTCCAGTGGGTCTCCTTGACATCAGCTATTTTGGTGGCATAAGTCCGAGGAGTATAAGGGAGAAGGAAAGAGAACAAGGATAGTATTGGATCCCTGCACAATTTGCTACTGCCCCCTCCATTCCCTGATCCGCCTACTGCCCTCCCCTGTTCCCACCCAGAAATTCACCCATTCATCCCACTCCTCATCCTCCCACTGCCCGCCCACCCCACATTGACTTGCTTGTGCTCCCACAGGTAGCCAGCTGTGGCAACCAGCCACCAATGCCATCACAGTGTGCAGCAGTGGCTCCAAAATGGCTAACAAAGGCTTGCTGCGCTCACTGCTGTATGGCCATTTGTAATTGGCCGTTTGCAACAGATGTTTGTTGTCATAAATGTTAGTTAGGATCCTGCTGTTATTTGTTGTTTTTTTTTATCCACATACTGGTATCAACCAGGCCAGGCCCCATGTGTCAAAGCTACCTGGAAGCTAAATATGCTTCTGTTGCTTTGGCTGATTTAATTTTCCAAACAGGCTGCATTTGTGCCAGCGGGGTGGGGAGCAGATACCAAGGGGGGAAGACTTGGGAAAGGAGAGGGAAAACATTATCTGTAAGCCATTTGCTCACCAAAGTATCTCCTTGAACCTGTATCAGCCCCTTAGCTGGTTCAAGTCCAAGGAAAAAAGGGGGGCATGTTGTGAGTTAGGAGGGGATAGTATCCAGCGCAAGTCACCCACACAGTGTGCCACCCTCTCCTTCCTCCCAACACTCCTCCATAGTCCTTCCCCACTCCCCCATTCCCAAAGGCATTCCTTCGTCCACTGGTGCATACTGGGCCTCTGTGGCCTCTCCAGCACTGGTCTGGAAGTGCACGGGTCTGTGCGGTTCCAAAGCTCCTTTTGTGGTGCCAGACAGCATGTTTCACCATTGGAATGCTAGTTCCGGCAGTGGCCGACATTAGTAGCACTGTGCCGCTTTTCATTTTCAGAAAAAACGAACTTACACTGCCCAAACAAACAAGATGCAGCGTGTCCAGCAACTTTCCACATAGCTGAGCATAGATGTGTACACTCATAGATTTCTGTGCGTGCATTAGATAGCCCGTGAGCCCTTAACTGGAGTTCCATGTTTTTTTAAATAAATTACACAACTAGACAAACTCCATTGTTACTATTAATTTGCAAAATTTAGGTACATCTGAGATTAGTTAAAACAATGTTGCTTTTCAGGGGATTTGAAATGTACATTTTTTTAAATCTTTGCATCATGTTAGTTAAATCAGAAGTATTTATAGTTTCTAATGAGAGACAATTCCCAATCCACATCAATTTGTAGTGCCTTGCAGGAATCATGATGACACTTTGCTTAACAAAGAGGACAAAATAGGCACCATAATGGGCATGGGAATCGCATTAAACCGGAATGGGAGTTGCCTGTGAGCACAGTTGTCATACAAATGAGATGTTCCAGGTAAATTATGCCCTATGACCATTCTTTACTTGGGCTGCAAGCAAGTCAAGTGCAATGCGATTTAAGGACATTGAGTGACTAGGAGAGGGAAGCCTTTGGCTTTAGCATTTTTCTGCACAGTCTTAGGAGGGGAAAAGAAAGAAAACTATGGGTCCATCAACTGCCTCTTTGCCAGGTCAAGCTGGCAGGTCAAAACTCTTTGCCAGGTCAAGCTACATAAACATCTGAAATCAGCAGCAGCTGCAGAGTTAAAGCTACCACCAGGCCTCGCCTTAAGATAAACATTTCAAGTGTGTTTGGCAAAGAATTTTCCAAAAGAATAGTAAGGAGAGCAAACTGAGTTTTGGTATGACTACTGTAGTAACATCTGGGGAGGGACTAGCCCCATTCTCTTCTTGCAAAGAGTCCCAGATTCAATTTCTGACATCTCCAGGCAGGTCCGGAAAAGATCTCAGCCGGAGATACTAGAGAGTTGCTACAAGTCCATGGAGACAATTCTGAGCGAGATAAGCATTTTTCAACATTTGTCTCTTGCCGTACTGCTTTGTATCATCCACCTGTTTGGAAGTACCACCAGAAGTACCTGGTGATGATGTCATCACCAGGTACTTCTGGATTGCGAGGCCCGACACAATGTGACAAACACCAGTAAGAGGCTCAGGGCAGATGGACTTTTTTGAACATGCAAAATGCACATGCTTGGCCCACTAAGCCAAGCCAAGCCTCCTATTGTTTGTTTGTTGTGTTGCATTGCTGGTCTCGCTGCCAGGTGGTGGGAGTTTGGTGGTCCCACGTGTACCATCAGACACCACCTCAAGTACCACCAGTGGTACAAGTGCCACTGGTTGTGAAACACTGAGCTAGATGGAGCAGTCATCTGACTCCCTAGAGTGCAGTTCATGGGATCTCATGGTGGCTCTGTTCATCCCTGCTACTTAAGCTTAATTGTGTTTAATATTGCTGCCTTGGGAATTGCATACATGAGACAAAATTAAGGCATAGGCTTTCCTACACAGAGCTTATCTGTATGTTGGACATGTAAGGTGTGAAGCCCAGTGTTTCAGTTTAGGCAGATGTGTCTCATGGCGCAATCCTAACCCACTTTCCAGCACCAACATAAGGGCAATGCAACTCCAAGGTAAGGGAACAAACATTGCCTAACCTTGAGGAGGCCTCCAATACTGTCCCCCAACTGCAGGATGCAGCACATGCCCCACTGGCACAACTATGCCACTGCTGGAAATTTGGTTAGGATTGTTCTCTCAGTTCAGCAACAGAAATCTGTATTGATAACTCCTTAGGCCTTCAGCCACCCTGAAGCACTGACAATGTGGCACTGAGTGGAGATCTACATGCACACTCCAGTTTGCATTATGATGCTTACATGAGCTCCTTTGAACTGGTTAAATGCAGGTTGGGGTGCACATCTGCATTCAGGGCCATCATCCGTTACATGCGACTCGGTCCCTGTGATGACAGCTGCATTGGGAATAGTTTATTTCTTTTAATTTATTTGTCTATTTATAATGCACCACTTGGCCTATCAGAAGGCCCCTGAAGCCATTTCCATTTCAAACGAGAATATTCCAATACAGCTGCATAAAAGCCCTAATATTGTAAAAATAGAATTGCAACATCGATAACACCACATTTTAAACTGCAAACAGATGCTTGATGCCATCACATACTGACAGATTCCACGGTTCCATATGCTTGTTCTGCTGTACTTCTCAGATCTGCATTCTGCTGCTCACCATAATGTAATATCCAAAGATTGCAGGAGGCAACATTTTGTTATTTAAGAAAAAAAAAAAGGCCTGGATTGTCGCTACCATTTATACATAAGAACAACCCCACTGGATAAGGCCAAAGGCCCATCTAGTCCAGCTTCCTGTATCTCACAGTGGCGCACCAAATGCTTCAGGGAGCACACAAGACAGCAAGACACAACCTGTGTCCTGGTGCCCTCCCCTGCATCTGGCATTCTGAGGGATTCCCTTTCTCCCTTTATTTTTTTTTCCTTTGAATAGAAGAAAGCAATATGTATCTGCTATCTGATTAGTAGCTCAACATTTGGGACAGTGCAAGCATACAAGCAAAAAGCCCACCTTCTGATTTAACCTGAAACGTGGCATGCGCATCCCTGCCATGAATCGCACATGCAGAGGCAGGCTCCTCATATTTCAAAATCTTTAGAGAGGCAGCTTTTTAATCTATATTTGGTTCCTTTTCTCTCTCCCCCCCCCCTTTGGAAATTGATTTCTCTTTGCGTGTAACCCTATAGCACTTTCAATTTAAAGAGAAATCAGAATATAAGGAGACTGATATAAAATCTTAGCAGGGAAAAAGAACTGGCACAATTTTTTAAAAAAGGTAAAAGGGGTGGGAAATTACATGACAGCATCAGACTACTGCATGTATTTTACTTTCTACTTTCAAATGTATAGATTTCTTGAAGTGAGACATAAATGATATATTGGCAACCTTCAGTCTCGAAAGACTATGGTATCGCGCTCTGAAAGGTGGTTCTGGCACAGCGTCTAGTGTGGCTGAAAAGGCCAATCCGGGAGTGACAATCCCTTCCACACCGGGAGCAAGTGCAGTCTGTCCCTGGTCTGTCTCCCTAGCTATGGGCCTTCCTTCTTTGCCTCTTAGCCTCAGACTGTTGGCAAAGTGTCTCTTCAAACTGGGAAAGGCCATGCTGCACAGCCTGCCTCCAAGCGGGCCGCTCAGAGGCCAGGGTCTCCCACTTGTTGAGGTCCATCCCTAAGGCCTTCAGATCCCTCTTGCAGATGTCCTTGTATCGCAGCTGTGGTCTACCAGTAGGGCGCTTTCCTTGCACGAGTTCTCCATAGAGGAGATCCTTTGGGATCCGGCCATCATCCATTCTCACGACATGACCAAGCCAACGCAGGCGTCTCTGTTTCAGCAGTGAATACATGCTAGGGATTCCAGCACGTTCCAGGACTGTGTTGTTTGGAACTTTGTCCTGCCAGGTGATGCCGAGGATGCGTCGGAGGCAGCGCATGTGGAAAACGCTCAGTTTCCTCTCCTGTTGTGAGCGAAGAGTCCATGACTCGCTGCAGTACAGAAGTGTACTCAGGACGCAAGCTCTGTAGACCTGGATCTTGGTATGTTCCGTCAGCTTCTTGTTGGACCAGACTCTCTTTGTGAGTCTGGAAAACGTGGTAGCTGCTTTACCGATGCGCTTGTTTAGCTCGGTATCGAGAGAATGAGTGTCAGAGATCGTTGAGCCAAGGTACACAAAGTCATGGACAACCTCCAGTTCATGCTCAGAGATTGTAATGCAGGGAGGTGAGTCCACATCCTGAACCATGACCTGTGTTTTCTTCAGGCTGATTGTCAGTCCAAAATCTTGGCAGGCCTTGCTAAAACGATCCATGAGCTGCTGGAGATCTTTGGCAGAGTGGGTAGTGACAGCTGCATCGTCGGCAAAGAGGAAGTCACGCAGACATTTCAGCTGGACTTTGGATTTTGCTCTCAGTCTGGAGAGGTTGAAGAGCTTTCCGTCTGATCTGGTCCGGAGATAGATGCCTTCTGTTGCAGTTCCAAAGGCCTGCTTCAGCAGGACAGCGAAGAAAATCCCAAACAAGGTTGGTGCAAGAACACAGCCCTGCTTCACTCCGCTTCGGATGTCAAAAGGGTCTGATGTGGAGCCATCGAAGACAACAGTGCCCTTCATGTCCTTGTGGAAAGATCTGATGATGCTGAGGAGCCTGGGTGGACATCCAATCTTGGGGAGAATCTTGAAGAGGCCGTCTCTGCTGACCAGGTCGAAAGCCTTTGTGAGATCTATGAAGGCTATAAAGAGTGGCTGTCGTTGTTCCCTGCATTTCTCCTGCAGTTGTCTAAGGGAGAATACCATATCAGTGGTGGACCTGTTGGCTCGGAATCCACACTGCGATTCTGGATAGACGCTCTCTGCAAGTACCTGGAGCCTCTTTAGTACAACTCGGGCAAACAGCTTTCCTACAACGCTAAGGAGAGAGATGCCGCGGTAGTTGTTGCAGTCACCCCTGTCACCTTTGTTCTTGTACAGCGTGATGATGTTTGCATCCCTCATGTCTTGAGGTACTCCACCTTCTCTCCAGCAGAGACAGAGGATTTCATGCAGCTCAGTGACGATGATTTCTTTGCAGCATTTTAGGACTTCAGCAGGGATGCTGTCTTTTCCAGGTGCCTTGCCAAAGGCAAGGGAGTCCAGGGCCACATGAAGTTCTTCTAGGGTTGGTTCACTGTCAAGCTCTTCCAGCACAGGCAGGCACTCAATGTTGTTCAGTGCCTGTGAATACATCCAATTAACAGGGAGAGGAGCACTGGTATTAGCTCCAGTTCCTTTGGCTAAGACCGTGTAAGAGTGGGCCTGTGCTTGGACCATTTGTGAGTAGGTGTGTTATACAGCTGATATATCTAGCTAGCATGTGCCAATGTATTAACATATGGGCAAAAGCTACCAAAGTGCACTGTTAGCACCATCCTATGCATGTCTACTCAGAAGTAAGTTCCTCTGAGTTCAGTGGGACTTACTCTCAGGTACATGTGTATAGGATTGCAGCCTGGCACTTATTCTTTGCCATGTTGTGACAGTGACACACAAAGACACCTACAGACATGTCTCTAAAAAGTGTCTTGGGTCATTTATATTCATACACAAAGCTGTCTTAAGACCTATACAAGTTCAGGTCCAAACCTCATGTTTCAATGTGAACTTGGGCTACCAAGCCTGCAGTCCTATATTTGCTTACCTGAGAGTAAGTTCAGTTGAACACGGTGAGGTTTCCTTCTGAGTAGGCAGGCATAGACTTGCACTATAAGTCCATATGTTTCCTAGAAAACCAAAGCTACTGTCAAACACAGCTGATAATGTGGAACAGCCATGCTACAGTCCTAGGGCCCAATCCTATCCAACTTTCCAGTGCCAATGGGGCATGCACTGCATCCTGCAGTGGGTGGCAGTCACAGAGGCCTCCTCAAGGTAAGGGGGCATTTGTTCCCATGCCTCAGGGCTGCATTGCAGCTGCATCAGCACCAGAAAATTGGATAGGATTGGGCCCCCAGTTATTGTGGTTTTTGATGGGAAGTACCAAGAAATCTTTTATTCCTCTTCATTAATGTTCATGTTTCATGGTATAATATGTCTACTTGTTGAGCATTACAGTCATGTGCAGTGATGCCTCGCAAGACGAATGTCTCGCGCAAGACGAAAGCGTTTTGAGATTTTTTGGTGACTCGCAAGACGAATTTTTCTATGGCCGTGCTTCGCAAGACGAATTTTTTTGCATTTTTTTTTGTTTTAAATCGCACTTTGCAAGACAAAATTTTCGCAATATGAAACGACTTGCGGAACGAATTAATTTCGTCTTGCGAGGCATCACTGTACTTATATGTCACTATCATCAAAGAGGCATAAGGGTACATAAGAACATAAGAACATAAGAACAGCCCCACTGGATCAGGCCATAGGCCCATCTAGTCCAGCTTCCTGTATCTCACAGCGGCCCACCAAATGCCCCAGGGAGCACACCAGATAACAAGAGACCTCATCCTGGTGCTCTCCCCTACATCTGGCATTCTGACTTAACCCATTCCTAAAATCAGGAGGTTGCGCATACACATCATCGCTTGTACCCCATAATGGATTTTTCCTCCAGAAACCCGTCCAATCCCCTTTTAAAGGCGTCTAGGCTAGACGCCAGCACCACATCCTGTGGCAAGGAGTTCCACAGACCGACCACGCGCTGAGTAAAGAAATATTTTCTTTTGTCTGTCCTAACCCGCCCAACACTCAATTTTAGTGGATGTCCCCTGGTTCTGGTATTATGTGAGAGTGTAAAGAGCATCTCCCTATCCACTCTGTCCATCCCCTGCATAATTTTGTATGTCTCAATCATGTCCCCCCTCAAGCGTCTCTTTTCTAGGCTGAAGAGGCCCAAACGCCGTAGCCTTTCCTCATAAGGAAGGTGCCCCAGCCCCGTAATCATCTTAGTCGCTCTCTTTTGCACCTTTTCCATTTCCACTATGTCTTTTTTGAGATGCGGCGACCAGACCATGGGTAGTAATACCTTCCCATGCCTAAGATGGCTAATGGCCCAATCCTATCCAATTTTGCAGCACCGGTGCAGCTGCAATGAAGCCCCAAGGTAAGGGAACAAATGTTCCCATATCTCAAGGAAGCCTCTGTGATCACTGCCCCACCACAAGATGCAGTGCATGCCCCATTGGCACAGATGCACCGGCACTAGAAAATTGGATAGGATTGGGCCCTGAGATGGAGCCAACCCAGGTCATGAGGCCACCTAAGAGGTCACCTTCTTTGTACTAGAATGTTTCATCCTGACACAGCCTGCACAAGTCATGCCAACAAACCCAGGCTGTTCAGCTGCTCCCCCCCCCCCGAAGATGATTGCAGACATCTTGGAAGAAGGTCATCTCAACTTTGGCCACAGTGACAGTGATTTTTATTCATGTACTCTGTCAGCAGCATCAAGCCCCTCTTTAAGCTCCCTTGCAGATCATATTCTTTCTGTGAATATAAACTGTTTATTAAAACTGCTGCATTAATCATTTAAATTACAGTATCAATAATTGAGAAGTCCAGGCAAGAGGCAGTCACCATAAATTAATACTCCCTACCTTTTTATTTCATTTGAAAGTGAAATTACAAATTTTAAAGATGGGTTTTCTAATGAAGACCTTGTTCTGGGAGGAGGAAGGGTGGAGAATCATGACTCGCAACCATCAAGGCCATGAAGAGAACTAACAGTGTGCGCCTAAACAGGTCTACTCAGAAGTCCCATTCAGTTCAGTGAACATAAGAACATAAAAAGAGCCCCACTGGATCAGGCCAAAGGCCCATCTAGTCCAACTTCCTGTATCTCATAGTGGCCCACTTACTCCCTGGTATATGTGCACTTACATGTAAATGGGCATAGGATTGTACCCTAAGCCTATCTTCCTGGAATGCCAAAAATAGAAAGGAAAAATGCTTGAAGCTTTGGTATGTACACATGTGCTTGCCTATATGTTAGAACTAAATTGAGCCTGAACACTGTCAAAATTTCAAATTCAAAACTTTGAATTTGACTTGCACCTTCTTCCCTCTCCCATCTCTGGCCTTAAGGCACCCAGAGATTTCAGCATCTGTCAAATTAAATTCAGTTGTATCTTGCCCAGGTTTCTAGTGGTTCTGTCATAGGCAAAGCATAGCAAATTGGGTACCTTTCAACACTTCACCTCCTGCAACTAAGCCTAAATATGTGTAAGGGAAATAATTGCTCACCTTTTCCGCTTTATCCAGGCAGCACTTCCCTCCCTCCCTCCCAAGTATATTTGTGATTGGAGGGATCTGTCTCTTTTTAAACTGTAAAGTACCATAGACATTAATGGTACTATGTTCACAGTAATAATAATAGGTCCAGAAATAAGGGCATTATTTTTAGCAAGAAATATGGTTTTGCACCATACCCAGTGGCTTCACTAGGGCTTGTGTCACCCAGTGAGGGAGGCCGGTGTGTAAGCCCTATGATGGACCTCCTCCCATGTAGTGGGGGGGGAATGCCCCAGGTGGTGGACTTGGTGATGTACCATTGCCCTGCCCCAGCTGGTTTTTTGGCTATAACTTTTGATAGAGATATTTCAACATGGTTTGTTCCATTGCATTCTGCATGAAATTATGCACTGATTGAGCTATTATGTGATGGTATTATTTGAAAATACCAAGATTTTGAAAATTGTGGCCAATAGTGGTGTCACCCCCCCCCGTGTGCATCACCCAGTGTGACCTGCCCCTTCTGTACCCCCCTAGCAATTCCACTGACCATACCTGGTACTTGTGAGCCTGCCCTGATGAGCGGCTTTTCAGCAGCTGGTTCAAATTGAGTTCAGAAGAGGACTAGAGCGTGGGAGAGGTTGGGCCTCTCAGGATGGAATCTCAGTGATTCGGAGCATGTGCTTTGCCTGAAGAACATCCCCGCTTTAGTTCCCAATAGGGAAAACTCTTCCCTGAAACCCTTCAGAAAAGGGAGCAGGCAGTAATTGCTCATTAAGATGCCCGGCAATTAGGTGCTTTTACAGCACAGTCCTATGCATGTTTAATCAGAAATACATCGTATTGTGCTCAATAAGGCCTACCCCCAGGAAAGCATGAGTAGGGTCGCAGTCTTAAACCTATGAGGTTTCCCCTGTTTATGTTGTGGCTGTTCCACAATGATTCGTCAGCCCCTTATGCCCCTAACCACTGTAGTTGGACCTTATTTAGAATGACAAGGATTATCTGAGCATCTGGAGTTCCTTGTTCTTGTGAGAATCGACTAAAGAAAGCCTTTTCAGAATGAAGTTGTAGATGATGAGAAAATACTACAAGTGCCTGTTGGAGCTCTCCTGACAGAATGAAGAGAGAGTAACACAGCGTATGAGAATAAGTGGAGCACCAGTCCTACAATTTTAATGGCAGGCGGACATGTCTGTTCTTATGGGCGTGAGAAGTGGGCAGAAAGGTTCACAAAGTCACTGAAATGAAAGACAGTGCGTTAGACAGTCTGCCTGCTTCCAGTCTCCTCCAGGAGCAAATCTTAGTGGTGCGCCGCTGCTAAATACGAACAGAATGTCTCTTTGCAGACATTTACAGGCTCTCCTTTGATCTGTAATGAGGCTGAGCATAGTTTATATTGTGAACGGAATAATCCAGAAATAAAATTGATTTCACACAGGTTCAGAGTCTTCTGCACTTCGAGTGCTAATTCAGCTCTTTTTAAACAGAGCCACACAGGCGTATGTTTAAGGTGCTCGCCTCCCCTGCTGCTGAAGAATACTTTTACGGTTATGGAAAGATTAATTTTTTTTAATTTTTGTTTTCAAGTATTTATATTCTCCAATTCAAGCCAGTTTACAATAATACAGACAACACACGCTTGCTCATCCTTTTAGCTCAGTGTTACTATTATTTAGAATATTTACAATGCCCTCCCCCATTTCCACCAAGCAGCTCCATCAAGTTAAGGGACCCCCAGATGAACATATGCAAATCCATGTGTATCTCTTTCATATGCTTGATTGGAGTTAAGAACTTAAGAAGAGCCTTGCTGGATCAGGCCAAAGACCCATCTAGTCCAGCTTCCTCTATCTCACAGTGGCCCATCTCAGTTTCAGGGAGCACTCAAGACAACATGATACCTTTACCCTGTTGCCACTCCCTGTTGCCAAAAGGGACATTTGTCCCCTTACCTTGAGTAAAGCCACAGCCTGCTCAATGCAGCTTCTCGAGTCTTCGCCAGGTACTTTGCTGGTGAAAACTTGAGAAGCCCTATATTGGGGGATAGGATTAAGCAGAGGAGGCCTCTACCAGTCTCACCCCATTCTGGGCCTATCCCTCCCCCATTTTGCCATCTCTCTCCCCTCCTTCCACCCAAGAATGCCTCCCCCCCATGCCCTCCTGCCACCCTCACCACTGGGCACTTACCTGCTCTCCAGCAGTGACTGGGGCTCCCACTGCATCATCAACGGGGTGGCTCAGGCCTCCCCACCAGCGCTGGTAAAGCAGCATTGGATTGGTTATTCATTGTTAGTTATATTTAGAAGTTCGGTTTTTAAACTAAAGGAATCTCACTATGATGGAACTTGAGAACGCTTGGACTAGATGACTTTCTAGCCCTGTCCATCCTGTTATTCTGTGATTTCAAGAAACCCTTGCAACTGAGGGCTTGTCTGTATTAAATGTGTACTGCTTTGAAATGAAAACACAGCTAGTATTGATCTATGCCTTTAAAAAAAAACCTAATCAATTATTACTTCCATGCCATTAGTAATTGTAGTTGCATTTGGTGTTGAAATCTTCATTAGCTGAGTAATTTGCCAGGCTGGGTAATCGCATCCATCGATCTGCAGGCACATCTGAGAAGATGTGCAGAAATATCTCCACTGAAATGTCAGCAGGTAACAGTGGTGTGGTCAGCATTGACCAAGGGGATTTTTACCCTTTTACCCTCTTTACACTCTTATAGCAATCTAACAAGAGGCAAGAACATGGGGAACTATAGGAATGTTGTCTGTCTTTCGCTCTGTCTACATAGCAGCAGTGGCAAAAGTGAAAATGTGCAGGGGCTAGAGAGACCAGTAGAGAGAGCATGAATGTGTAGTTCATGAGTAAGCATGCTTCCACACCACCCTGAATCACTAGCCCATTTTGGTAAAAAAGGTATTCTACTGACATAATATTAAGCCACATGTATTTATTATGGTCCAACTTAAGCCTGGAGCAACTTTCATGGGGCTTCCAGGAAGCAATGTCACCCATCTGGGCACTAAGCAGCCTGGGACATGATTAGGCAATGTAATGGCATCATGGGCAGTGTCAGAAGTTGACCAGATTGGACACTGGGTGAGGGCCAGTGAGCTCTTGAGGGCTCATTTAGCCAGCCCAGGAAGCTTCCCAGAACTTATGTGAGGCAGTGACAGATCAATGAGCTTCATAAGCATGTCATTCCATCCTACCCTTCCCATGGGCTATTGGGCTTTCTCTAGAAAGGAATGAGTTGCCCTGTCATAATCTCTGGGGTGGTGGATGGATGCTCTCTTCCCTCACTGCTGCTAAGGAAAAGGGGCATCCATCTAGCACCCCATTCTTGGAAGCCAAGAAGAGTAGCAAAGCACATGAGCGCTCTATTCCCTCAGCAGTTCTGAGGAATAGGAGTGTCCACCTGCCCCTTTTGCACTATACTTGGTGGCCAATAATAGCAAAAGGGGAGCCTCCAAGGAGAAGGAACGGGTGCAAAGCTGCCACACCTCCTGCTCCAGGGAGAACCTGGATGTGATGTCATGATGTCAGTCAGTAGCATAGCTAGGGGGTGCAGGGGGTTGCAAATGCACTGGGCTATGGCTGCTGGAGGTGCAACATCGGGGCTGAGGGGCAACATCGGGGCGCACACGAGTTACCTTGGGCTGCTGCAGCCCTGCCAGGCACATTGGCCAGCAGCCGAATACAAGTCACATGCTCATGAGCAAAGGCAGCTCAGGCGAAGCTTCCCCTCTCCCTCCTGCCTGCAGTGCAACCCGTTGCCTTGTGTGCGCATGAAAATGAGAGGAGGAGGATTGCAGCCTGTCCTTGGTGAAGCCCAGAAGGGGGTTGAGGCTGAGATAGCAGACGCAGCTCTGCTCCGTTGACCCTGAAACCTGGGGGGGGGGGGAGACTGTGGGAGACTTTCATGGGGGGTGCCTTGGTGCGGGGCAGCTTTGCAGCCCCCCCGTTGAGAACTAACGGCCGCCTGTAGGCACTGGGGCAAGGGAGCTTCCCCAGTGGGATTACCAAGCACCTCCACTCCCCATCAGGGGCAGCAGCTGGAGGGGAGGAGGAGGAGGACTGTGTCACCACCGCCACATTTGTATGGATGTCTGCTCAGAAGTAAGTCCCATTGTGTCCAATGGGGTTTACGCCCAGGAAAGTGTAGAGAGGATGGTAGCCTCAATCAGGCACAGTTTCCTCCTGCTGCCTGCCCCAAGTCCTCCTTCCCCCAGCCTGCTGTAAGCAAGCAAGTCTTTCTTTCACTCACTCAGAGCTAAACCTATGCCTATCTACTCAGAAGTAAGCCCCATGATAGTCAATGGGGCTTACTCCCAGGAAAGTGTGGGGAGGATGGGAGCCTCAGTCAGGCACAGATCCCTCCTGCCTGCCTGCCCCAAGTCCTCCTCCTTCCAGCCGCTGCGAGCCTTTCACTCACTGCCAATCCTAGGCACATCTACACAGAAGTAAACCCATTATAGTCAATGAGGCTTACTCCCAGGAAAGTGTGGAGAGCATTGCTGCCTCAGAGCCCAAGACTAGGCATGTCTACTCAGAAGTAAGTCCCATTGTGTCCAATGGGCTTCTCCAATGAGCAGGAGGGCTTCTCCACAGCCTCCTCTCCCCGCCCCTTGAGGCAGCTGCAGGACCGAACTCTGCCCGCCAAACAAAACGGCTCCTGGCAGGGGGCATGCCCCAACCTCCCCTCCCATGGGTGCAGGGCTGGCCTCAACATATCCATTGCACGTATCCAACATGCCTGGCTGGTGGGGCAGGCGCCAAAGGTGATGGATTGCTTCATTTGGAGAAGTGTCTGAGGTTCGGGGGTGAGTAGGAGGGGGCTGGTGCTGGGAGGGGGCAGCAAGCAGCTTGGGGGATGTGGCAGATTTATTTTGCAGTTTTAAAAAAATGGGTATGAAATAAAAACCCAGGAGTGACGTCACTTCCGGGGCATCATCTTGAGCTCTGCACCAGGCAGCAGGATCGTTAGCTACACCACTGATGTCACTGTGACATCGTGACCCCATTGCCCTGGCACCTGGGTTTCGAGTTACACCTCTGCAGACAGCTTGTTAGACTTCAGTTGGACCCAGAATCATGGAGCAATGGTGGAATGAGCGCTGGTTAAGAACAGTCTCAGCATATTTCAGAGAAAAACAAATACAAAGATTATGCAGAGTTAAAGGGGAAATGAATTTCAAAGGAAGTCTGGTTATTCGGTCAATTTAACTCTTGGGTGGATGCCATCAGGGCCTGGTGACATTGATCTTTAATTTATCAATTAGGTCTGAAACATCTTCTCTTCTAACCTCTGACTTAATTCCTTGGTCAGGAGGGGCCATTCGGACAGCGGTATCTGCTCGAGGTCTTCTGCCGTGAAGACAGATGCAAAGAACTCATTTAATTTCTCTGCCATCTCTAAGTCCATCTCCATCCCTTTCTCTTCCTCAACATCCAGAGGGCCAACCACTTCTCTGGTGGGTTTCCTGCTTCTAACATATTTGAAGAAGCTTTTATTATTCCCCTTAATGCTGCTGGCCATCTGTTCCTCATAGTCTCTCTTGGCCTCAAGTATCACCTTCTTACATTTCTTTTGCCACAGTTTATGTTCCTTTTTATTCTCCTCATTAGGGCAAGATTTCCATTTACAGAAGGAAGCTTCCTTGCCCTTTACAGCCTTTCTAACTTTGCTTGTTTGCCATGCAGGCACCCTTCTGGACTTAGTCAAGCCCTTCTTCCTTTGTGGTATACACTTCTGCTGGTCCTCTATTACTGTTGTTTTAAGCAGTCTCCCTGTGCTCTGGAGAGATTGGACTCTTTTTGCCTTCCCTTTCAACCTCCTTCTAACCAGCCTCCTCATTTGAGGGAAGTTCACTCGTCGGAAGTCAAGGGTTTTTGTGAGAGATTTGCCCAGTATTCTTCCCCCGACATGCATGTCGAAACGGATCGCAGCATGATCACTGTTCCCCAATGGCTCAGTAACACTGACATCTCTAACTAAGTCCTGATTACCACACAATATCAAATCCAGAGTCACCTGTTCTCTGGTGGGCTCCATGACTAGCTGCTCTAAGGCACAGTCATTTAGCATGTCAAGAAATCTGGTATCTTTTTCATGACCTGAACACAAATTGACCCAGTAGAGGTGAGGATAATTGAAGTCCCCCATGATTACAACCCTGTCCCTCCTTGTCACCTCCCTGATCTGTTTCAAACCATTTCAAGGTTTCTGGTCTGGAGGATGATAGCATGCCCCCAGTATTACATCACTCCTCGAACCTGGTAATTTAACCCACAGCGATTCTATGGTGGAGTTGGACTTGCCTTCACACTCTACTTTGCTGAATACCACCCCTTCTTTAACATAAATTGCCACCCCACCACTAACACACCCCTCTCTGTCCCTCCGATAGAGCTTATAGCCCGGGATTGCAGTATCCCACTGGTTCTCCGCATTCCACCATGTTTCCATTATGCCCACTATATCGCTGTTTACCCTAATCACCAGACATTCCAGTTCTCCCATCTTTGCTCAGAGACTTTGGGCATTCGGATAAAAGCATTTGTATATGAAGTCCCCCAAGATGGGCTGCTTATTCTCTCCTTTATCTTTGCAGTCTCTCATTTTGCTGGATAGGCTATCACTTCCCATCATGTTTCCACTCCCAATTTCTTCTCCTACTCTGTCTTTACCTTGTTGTTCTCCAACCTCCTCATCCTCGTCCCATAGGGAGGAGGAGTCCCGAGCAGGATGCCCCTCAGCTCCTGTCGGCCTTCCCCCAGGGATCAGTTTGAAAGCTGCTCTGCCACCTTTTTAATGTTATGCGCCAGCAGTCTAGTTCCATTCTGGTTCAGGTGAAGCCCGTCCCTCTTGTACAGGCCCCGCTTGTCCCCTACACCACCATCTTACCCACACATTGAGATCCCTGATCTCCACCTGCCTAGCTGGCTCTGCTAGGGTCACTGGGCTAGGGTCTCTCCTAGTTTGATCTCAGAGAGGTCTCACTATAAATGAATGATGTGAAACTGGCAAAAATCTGTGGGCAATGGCCTCCCAACCTCCCATGCACTTCCCTATGCTGAACCAAGGAAGTATGCTGAATGTTGCTTAGCAACTTGCTCATTTGCATCTTCCTTTCTCCTCATTGGGGGCCAGTAAGGCTTTCTTCCCCAGCCATTTGTGAGATGGGTGGCTAACTGCTGTGGAGGTAGGCTGGAGGCCTCCCCCCCCCCCCCCATGGACAGAAGAATCTGACAGAGCTGTCCAGCCAGTGAGAGTCCTGTTCACCTAAGTGTAACAGTTAGCCAACTATAAACCAGCTTGTTCAAAAATGCCTTTCTAGGGAAAATGCTGTCTGTGAATAAGAGAACCACACCATATAGGTTCCTGCATTCGCTCCTGTGGGACTTTAATGGGATTATTGCAAGGGCAACTTTAACTCAAAGAGGGAGAATACAAAAGACCAAACCTTGTAAAAAGGCTGCTTCTAAACATTAATGTTCTCCTGTGCTCCTAATACATGCAACCAGTAGTATCTTTCTGAGAAAGAACAGTGGAACTGGAACTTTTTTATGAGGGTGAGGGATGAGTTCAAGAACCAAATAACTTCAGCTTCCATGAAACAGTAATGATCAGCTTCCAAAGAGCCAGCAGGATGAAGTAAATGTGGGAGGAGGGGAGGCTCAGCTTTCTGAAGCTTTTTCCCCACATTGAATTGTCCCTCTAGGGCAGCGGTTTTCAACTGCTGTGATGCAGCACACTGGTGTGCCGTGAGGCTGCCTCAGGTGTGCTGCGGGTCCAAGGAGTCAGGCAGCGGCAGCTGCGTGGGGGGAAGCGGCGGCTTGGAGCCTCGCATGGCAGCAAGAGAGAAAGGGGCAGCAGGGGCTTGAATGCAGGGGCTTGAATGCTCCTGTTGTTGCTGGTGCCTGCCCCGCAAGCTGATTGGGCAGCCAGCCAGGCAGCTAGAGAAGCCCCGAAGAGCTTCCAGTGGGCAGAACGTGGAGGGAGTGAGGGCGAGCAGCGAGAGAAAGGAGGGAGTGAGAGCGAGAGCGAGCCTGAAGGTGGAAGCAGGTAGGAGCCAGAAGCAGCTGGCTGGCAAGGATCCTGGAGAGACCCTTTTCGTTGTCTGCAATGCCCCAGAGTGACCCTGCCTTCGTTGCCTCCCCTGGCAAGGCTTTGGCAGGAAGGGCACTGGGCCACAGTCCTCTCCACACTTACCTAGGAGTAAGCCTCATTGACTATAATGGGGCTTACTTCTGAGTAGACAGGCATAGGTTTAGCTCCTCCCATGAAGTGGGCATGGCAATGCTTTGGGGGGAGAGTGCAGTATCATTGCCCCACCCTGTTCTGGCAGAGGCTTGGTTGCATTCTTTCTTGAATAAATGAGCAGGCAAGTGATGCTTTTCTTGCCCCCACCCCACCTCCTCCCCTCCTGCACACACATCCCCCATCATAATTGCAGTTAACCCCTCTCTTTCTGCCCCCCTCCCTCTTCACCACCTTCCAAAGTTCAGAAGGTGCCTCCCATTCCCTTTCTCTCTCTCTCCCCCCACCCCAGTGAATCCTGCACTTGTTTCAGCCACATCTCCTCACTGTCCCTCACAGCACATTTCTGTTTCTCCAGTGTGCTCAGTCTCATCTCTTCGCCACTTCCTGGCATATCAGAACACATCAATTGATAACAGTTTGAACAGACCTGCTTCAAAACCTTTCCAGAAACCACATACACCTCCCTCTCCAAGCTTCTGGGGAATTTCTTTCATTATCATGTAATGATCCAAGGCTGCCATCCTAACCACATTTTCCTGAGTGTAAGCCCCACTGAACAAAATAGGACTTACTTCTGAGTAGATCTGGTTAGGCTTGTGCCCTTAGCTATATTAATTAAATTAATTGTAACATAATAATGTAATTAAAAAGTAGCAATGTGCCTTGATGACTTTAGTGCCTTGTCAGTGTGCCTTGAGCTGAAAAAGTTTGAAAATGGCTGCTCTAGGGCCTGCCCACAATCACCTGAGGCAGTGGCACATCACCCCCCTGATGGACCTCCTTCCATGAAGTGGGTGTGGCAATGCTTGGGGGGAGGGTGCAGTATCATTGCCCCACCCTGTTCTGCCAGATTCCTAGTCCAAGCTCTGCCTGGAGAATTATACCCACTTTAAGCAAATTAGCTCTCCTTCTTTCCCCCAACAAATGACCCTGGTTCTGCCCTGCAGTCCTGCTGGACCCCACCTCCAGGTTAGCTCACCTGTTCAACCTGCAGAGGTCCTCTCTCCTGCCAGCAGCCTCCCGCCACTACAGCAGACTCTGGGTCCTCAGCAGGTCTTGGGCACAGCAGCCACACACCAAACTCCAGTAGTCTCCAAAGTCCATTCACCATCAATTCCTTAGCCCACTAATCCAGTCTGTCCTTCCTCAAGCTTTCCTCCTTCTGTTACCCACACCAAACTCTCCCTTCAGCAGGTGCTTTTATACCTGAGAGCCTTATTGCTTTCAGTGGCTTTCAGTGTGCAGCACACCCTTTGCTGAATGCCCAGGCCTTAATTCTTAAGGGGGCCACTGCAGACACCACATTCTACCTCCTCGCCAGATCTTCCGCTATTCCACTACACACCCCCACTGGTTTTTTTACTTTTTATAGAATAGAGATATTTTAGAATAGAGATATTGTAATGTGGTTTGTTTCATTGCATTCTGCATGTAATTTTGCATTGAATGATATATATAATCCAATAGTATTATTCAAAAAAAACAAAATCTTAAAAATTTAGGCCAGTAGTGGTGTCACTCACACACACACACCCCCATGCATGTCTTTGAGTGTGGCCCATACACTCCCGCGCCCCCTAGCAATGTCACTGACCTAAGGCAGTGCACCAAAGGTCACTCCACCTTACATTGCAAGTAACTTGTTGTCTTGGTTGCTTCTGAATACCAGTTTCAGTAAAGGAAGGGTAGAACATCCATTGCTTTTCTCTCCTGCTTGTGGACTCTCCAGAGGCATCTGATTGGTCACTTTGGGAAGTGGAGATGTTGGACTAGGTGGGCCTTTGATACAGAAGGGCTTTTGTATTTTTATGGTAACAAACCAGAAGAAGTATGCCTGTAGAATAGGCTTGAGTAATATATCCTACAATGCAATGATACATTGTTTAACTTTTTTTTGCTTGCATTGCTGTAAGGTCAATATAGATTACTATTTCACTTGACTTGTATCCTTGGCTCATGTCAAAAGGAGATGGTGTTTGATTGCCCCCGTGGTCAACCCTGGGCATGCCCAAATAAAACAATTACACAAAACAGTGCCAAGACCATTCACTAGAGTGGTTTGTTGCTTGGATCAGAACAGTGACAGGGGATGTGGCAGGGCAGTGCTAGGGGATGCGGTCTGTACCAGGTGACACTCACAGGGTGGTGACACCATCGCTAGCCAAAAATTTTTAAATCTTGGTACTTTCAAATAATACCATCCTGTTATATATCATTTGATGTGAAATTTCATGCAGTGAAACATGCAGTGAAACAAACCACATTGAAATATCTCTATTCTATAAAAGTTATAGCCAAAACCCAATGGGTAATGTACCATTGCCACACCCACTGCCCAGGTCATTTCCCTGTCCACTGTATGGAGAGAGGTCCATTATGGGGTGACACACTAGCTTTACCCTTTACTAGCTTTATCCTTTATCCTTTACTACCACACCCTTTACCGGGTGATGCCACTGGAATTAACAACACCAAATTAACAACAGCTCTAGGCAATGGGAGCCACAAATCTCCACACACTCATGTTCCCTTCCCTACACAGTTTTTCTCCTGCTTGTCCCTAAACCAGCCTTTCCTTTCGTTCATAAACGATTCTCATTAGTGAGAAATTAGCATTATAGGCTTTTTCCTCCTTTGGTTTCACTCCCTGTGTATCGACTTTCCTTTACAATATATCTGTGAATATTTATAAGGGGTTTCCATTGTCTGCAATACACAATCACGCTGTATTTCTCTGCAGTTTCATTAAATGTTAAAGAGCATGTGCTACCTAGCCATGATGTGATTCAGAGGGCATGAGGGATGCAGCAAACCATGGTACAAGTCCGTGTTCAGGTTGCCCTCATGGAGGCCACTTTCATAAATGACACTTAAAATGCTTTCACCTCCCCCCTCCCCAATATTTGTAATTCAAATGAAAAGCCACTATTAGCGGAGCTGAATTTAAAATGGCCTTAAACTTTCATAAGAAAGCATGCCGCAAAGTTGCACCATGGTTGGAAATATGCAAATGATAGTAATCATTTTCTCTGTTGGGTGCTACATTAACATTCCTGCTTGTCATTAACAGTCCATGCTTGCCATGGTATATAGGCTGTGCCAGAGGAGAGGAAGCGCCCCCCCTAGACCGGTAGCTCACCCCTGCCCTATTGTGAACCATGAACTAGAACATAAAATAGGCATGCAATATTAAGCATTCTTTTCTGAAAGTCAACTTGAGAGAAAATACACTCCAAGTAGCAGCATTAATGTGAAATGTTTCATTATTTCTCTTTCAGAAATCTAATGTTGGAGAACAATGTTCACCAAATTCCAATACACATTGGTTTCCCAACTCCCATCCCATATTTTTTTTTCCTTCACCACTGTCCAATGAGTGCTGAGTTGTGAAGAATATTACTATTTTACTCAACTCTTTAGACCAGGGGTGCCCAAACCCTGGCCCTGGGGCCACTTGCGGCCCTCGAGGACTCTCAATGCGGCCCTCAGGGAGCCCCCAGTCTCCAATGAGCCTCTGGCCCTCCAGAGATTTGTTGGAGGCCCCACTGGCCCAACGCAGCTGCTCTTATTGTGAGGGCAACTGTTTGACCTCTTGCGTGAGCTGTGGGATGAGGTCTCCTGCCACTGCTTGCAGTTTCACGTCTGTGATGCAGCAGAGGCAGCAAAAGGAAAGGCCAGCCTTGCTTTGCACAAGGCCTTTTATAGGCCTTGAGCTATTGCAAGACCTTCATTCATTCATATAAGTTCATCTTTAATATATTCATTTATGTAAACTGATGTAAATTTATTCAAATTTTAAATGTAAATTAATTCTTCCCCCCCCGGCCCCCGACACAGTGTCAGAGAGATGATGTGGCCCTCCTGCCAAAAACTTTGGACACCCCTGCTTTAGACCACTTTAGATGATACTCTAACAGCCCACACACACTTTCTGTGCCCACTTTTTAAAACTTCCCCACACCTTTCTCCTCCTTGAGCTAACACCAACTAAAGAGTCAGCACAGGTCTGAGGAGACCCATTGGCGGGCATGAGGCTTACAGAGGAGTAAGGGAAAATAATTCCCCTTTCCCCTCCAAAGCCTCCCAATTCATGCACCCCCTCGCTGGATACAACATGTGGCTGTAATCATTTATGGGGGGAAGGACAAGATTGGGCTCTGACTAGCTCTTCTAAAAATGTGGGGAAGGGGTGCACCCACCTTCTCTGTGGGAGGGTAATTTGTCTGAACTACACCTCAACTTGTAGTTTAAAAGGTAGTGTGAAAGAAGGAAAAACTGGAACTGGAGACAGTTGACAGGTAGTTGTTTATATAAATAAGGTGTCTAAATAGTACGCACCCCCTGTTTTAGCCACTTGTTTTAAAGGTGAGTACAGTGTACACCTATGCAAAATATAACAGCACTAGATACCCCTGGTCCAAAGAAACCCCTATAGTCTCAGGGCCAAATCCTATCCAACTTTCCAACGCTTACGCAGCCATGCCAATGGGTTGCGCACTGCGTTCTGTGGTTGTGAGGCAGTCATAGAGGCCTCCTCAAGGTAAGGGAATGTTTGTTCCTTTACATTGGGGCTACATTGCAGCTGCATTGATGCTGGAAAGTTGGAAAGGATAGGGCTCAAAATTACCTACGGTGTCATTGAGAAAGACTTTCTAGCCTACTTCTTTAAAATCCATCCCATTTTTAATGTTTCAGAAACTGAAATAGCATTTTCAGCATTTGGCCCCAACTTTGGAAACCAATTCCAAACCAGCTTTCAATATTAGAAACTGGAACATTTTGTCTAAAACTCAAAACCTAGCATGCACCTAAATCATTCCCAGTAGAATTACTTCAAGTTTTCCCCTTTCCAGAAATCCAATTCTTAATCCTGGTTTTTGAAAGGCAATGCCATTTCAATTATAGGCAAAGAGCTGGTGTACTTTAAAATTCAGTTTTATTTGTCTTGGTTTTGATTCAGCTTGAGTTTTATTGCTTGGGGGGTATAAAATGATAGCTGACTTTCCAGAGACAGTAGAACCCATAAGCACTGAGTGATCTGCAGCCCATTCTGCAAGAAGACTCAAGGATGCAATTTTTAAAGTAGCAATTTCAAAAACCAAAGAGGAAATTGTTTTTGAGATTGGAGCTTGGACTTGATCCAATTTTAAAGCTTGCTTCATGTTACAATTTAAAAGGGGTCTTTTGTTTCGATATTGGTTGTTCTCCCCCCCAATGGTAAGCACACCAATCAGGAAGGTCTACATGTCAGCTACCTCGTTCTATTTAATATAGCACAATCTATAGTAGGGTTCTCCCAGACCATGGAAAAACATGTCTTAAATTACAATGGCTTTTTAAAAAAATTGTTCCTTTTCCTTCCTTTCCTCTTTTACTTGTCCTATCAATTTTTTTTTTCTATGAACCAACATGCAGTTTTCATCGTTGTCCTAAAGCACATCTCAGAAACATTCACTTTAAGGTTGATAGCCAACAACAGAAAATCTGTTTGGCACAGCTCAAGCATTCCTTTTTAGCCTATCATTTCACACTGATCAACATATGGGACACAAGAAGTGGCAGGAAAATAATGGCAAATTCTTCTTCTCCCATTAAAGTGGCAACTGTTATTTCTGGACTGAATAAGATGTAACAAGTCTTTGGGAAAAAAAAAAGACTGACAGCATGGTCCACTAAATCACTAGCACCAGGGTATTTATACTGAAAACAAGCTAGCCTGTTTTAATGGTAACATGGTGACTTAACTAGTTTATGGATTACGGCATCAGTCACCCTCTTGTAATTGCTCTCTATGCAGACAAGGGTTTATGCCTCATTGGACACAATCCAGAGGAGGGGCTGGCACAAGTCCCTTGTGCTGGCCCAGGAGGGTCCCAAACGTGCCATAAAGCACATTTGCACCTCCTCAGGAGTAAGCCGTGCCAGCGCACAGAGGTGCGCCAGCACACAGAAGCTGAATCCAGCCTCCATGGCGGCCTATGCGGCGAGCCTGCATTAGCCTGGCTGGGTTGACACAAGGTGGGTGGGGAGGAGGCAGGGAGGAGGTGGAAGGGAGGTGTTCCTGGGTGGGGGGGAGGGTGGATGATGGGTGGCCCCAGGGGCGGGTGGGCAGACAGGCGGGGAACAGGAGGCGGGGCTGGGATCCAGCAGTTATGCTGGATCTCAACCCCCTTTCTCAGCGAGTTCAGAGTGGCTTCATGCCACTCCACTCTCCTTGGACTTGTGACACCTCAGGAGATGGCACAAGTCAGAGAAGACCCATAGGGCAAGGGCACCTTGAGCCGCTTTGGGCCCCTATCCCATGCTGGATACAGCGCAAACCTCTTGCCTTGCCTGTTCCAGTGCAGGGTAGGATTGCACCAATTTGTGGGTATTCCAACTTCAGCGACACCTCCATCAGAACCCATACCAAGTACATGCCTGTGTATATGCTCTGTTCATCATCTTGAACCCTGCTCCTGTTGCCTTTGCCTCCTAAGGCTGCAATCCTATATACACATTTCTGAGAATAAGCCCTATTAAATACAATGGGGTTTACCTCTGAGTGCATAGAATTGTGCTTTAAGATGCACTGAGCATCAATCAGGAGTAGGGCTTCTTTAGTGGTGGGGCCAACTTTATAAAACACCTTCCCATTGGAAGCTCATGTGGTTGCCACTTTGTATTCCTTCAGCTAGCAAGTAAAACATGGATCTTATTACTGTGCCTTTGGGGAACCGATATTAACATTACTGGTAACTTCTGCCTGAGGTTTGGGCTGGTGAATGTTTGGGTTTCTGATTTTGTTGAGTGTGTTTTGTGTTTGTATTTTTAAAACTGATGATGTTTTTATTTCTTTGTTGCTAGCTGCTCTGACTCTGCAATCATTGTTCCACTAAGGGCATAATCCTAACCAATATTCCAGCACTGACCTAACCGCAATGCAGGCCCAAGGTAAGGTAACAAACATACCCTTACCTTGAGAAGACCGCCTTGATTGCCTCCCCACTGCAGGATGCGGTGCACACCACATTTGCACAGCTGGGTCAATGCTGGACCGTTGGTTAGGATTGCACCCTAAGGCCCAAATCCTAACCAGCTTTCCAGCCCTGACACAGCTGTACCAATGGGGATGTGATGCATCCTGCAGTTGGGTGGTAGTATGGAGGCCTCCTCAAGGTAAATGTTTGTTCCCTTACTTTGGAGCTGCATTGCCCTTAACTTGGTGCTGGAAAGTTGGTTAGGATTGCACCTTAATACCTTTAACCCTACAGAAAAACATTGATGTCAACAGGGGTCTGAGCTATGCTTGTATGGGTGGTTTACTAGGTTAGGGGCATTATGACAACCAGTATACCAAGAGTTAAAAAGAGACACATTGAATATAGTCTCTTCTCAAGCAAATCCTGGCCTAATAATTTGAAAATGGTTCTTGTCTGTGGCAGCCTGCTTCTGTTTGATACAAGGAAAGGAAAAACCATTTTCTTGCCATTTTCCATGATCACAATTTGCAAAGTGTTCTGCTGTGTGAATTTGGGAACTGATGCTCCTCAAACAGAATCAGATTAAATTAGACCCACTGTCTCCACTTGGTAACAGCTCCTGTTTCCGTAAAGCAGATATCCTTTGCCACCAATCCTTTTGTTTTCCGCCTTTTTTATTCTTTTTCATTATCAGGCTTTACAGCTCCCAGAGCAAATGGTATCTTGGGCTGCTGGATTCTTTCATTCTAGTCCTTCCTTCTCACATTTCCACATTCCCAGTCCTGCAATTCACTGCACTCCCCCATGGCACTGTAATAAAAATAAGAGAAACCGTATGTCTCATTCAATTCTCTCAAAGCTTGTTTTTTAAGAAATAGGTGAGCTTTGGGTTGCAGACATACCTATGCTAGTTTGTATTAATTTTTGTAAATCTGAAACTGCCACCCAAAAGGCTTTCTCCACAGCGGTGTGGTTTTCCTTGTAAAAAGTATCCATCAGTTCTGAGCTTCTCTCACTGGGAGTTTGGCTTTCCCTTTAATCTAATCCATTTAGAAAATGAGTCACAATTTATTGAATGAAGAGAAGAAAATTGATAGCTTTTCATTAGGCTGACAAAGTCTTTTTCACTTTTGGCATCAAAAATGTGTTCTCTATTTAAATTTTATTTATTTCAATCTTCTCAAGTGGGAACGAGATTAAAACAGAATGCCTCACACTAAATGCTACAACTTTTTTCATTACTGTGGAGATTGCCATACTGGCTTTCCCAGATAGCTCTCCTGTGACATTCACTACTGCTTCTTAATAGTCACAAAAAAAGACATCAGAATGGGTCAGGTTTTAATATTGTGTGTCTTACACAGGGCAAGAGTGCAGACCATCTATGGTCAGAACAAAATGACACCCATTTTTTTGTGACCAAAAATTCAAAAACAGGTTTAGAAAGCCTTGCAAAGTCTCAAGATAAGACTACAATGGATTACAAAAGCAAGCCATTAAAAAAAGGTTGACATACAGTGCAGTTGGCTTGCACAAATTCAGCTACACAGAGTAAGCAAAAAAGCAAAAAAAAGTTTAAATGGTGTCTGCCTATACCCTATACTGAATACATGCCCCAGAGTGGCAGGTGTTCAGAGAACACAGCTGCTGTTTTGTCCATTCCAGCCCACCTCTCATAATTTGAGACATATATACTCACCTATGAGGTGAGAAATTTCTGCCAATAAATCAAGCTTAGATCATCACTTCACCTTATCTCTAAGGTGGGGGGGGGCAGAGCTTTTCAACTCTGGAGAAGCTGCTTTTCAAGTAGAGAAGTAATGCAGAGATAATTAGAAGGTCATTAATCTCCAAGGCAACCCCTGGAGAGCTGCAGCCAAAGTTAACCTTTTCACGGCTCCTGAGATTTCCATTGAATTCCATTGAATTGAAGCAAGCCTTCTTCTCTAAGTTTAGCAGAGCCTGCTGCAGCCTTCTTCCATTTTGCAAATGCTTTCATTTTCCAGAGGTCTGTTGTTTAAACACTGGGATGTAATCCCCATTTCCATTTGAAACAAAGTCCCAGGCTACAGTTCAGTGCATCATTACTTAAGAATATTTTGTATTGGCAACCTTCAGTCTCGAAAGACTATGGTATCGCGCTCTGAAAGGTGGTTCTGGCACAGCGTCTAGTGTGGCTGAAAAGGCCAATCCGGGAGTGACAATCCCTTCCACACCGGGAGCAAGTGCAGTCTGTCCCTGGTCTGTCTCCCTGGCTATGGGCCTTCCTTCTTTGCCACTTAGCCTCAGACTGTTGGCAAAGTGTCTCTTCAAACTGGGAAAGGCCATGCTGCACAGCCTGCCTCCAAGCGGGCCGCTCAGAGGCCAGGGTTTCCCACTTGTTGAGGTCCATCCCTAAGGCCTTCAGATCCCTCTTGCAGATGTCCTTGTATCGCAGCTGTGGTCTACCTGTAGGGCGCTTTCCTTGCACGAGTTCTCCATAGAGGAGATCCTTTGGGATCCGGCCATCATCCATTCTCACGACATGACCAAGCCAACGCAGGCGTCTCTGTTTCAGCAGTGAATACATGCTAGGGATTCCAGCACGTTCCAGGACTGTGTTGTTTGGAGCTTTGTCCTGCCAGGTGATGCCGAGGATGCGTCGGAGGCAGCGCATGTGGAACGCGCTCAGTTTCCTCTCCTGTTGTGAGCGAAGAGTCCATGACTCGCTGCAGTACAGAAGTGTACTCAGGACGCAAGCTCTGTAGACCTGGATCTTGGTATGTTCCGTCAGCTTCTTGTTGGACCAGACTCTCTTTGTGAGTCTGGAAAACGTGGTAGCTGCTTTACCGATGCGCTTGTTTAGCTCGGTATCAAGAGAATGAGTGTCGGAGATCGTTGAGCCAAGGTACACAAAGTCATGGACAACCTCCAGTTCATGCTCAGAGATTGTAATGCAGGGAGGTGAGTCCACATCCTGAACCATGACCTGTGTTTTCTTCAGGCTGATTGTCAGTCCAAAATCTTGGCAGGCCTTGCTAAAATGATCCATGAGCTGCTGGAGATCTTTGGCAGAGTGGGTAGTGACAGCTGCATCGTCGGCAAAGAGGAAGTCACGCAGACATTTCAGCTGGACTTTGGATTTTGCTCTCAGTCTGGAGAGGTTGAAGAGCTTTCCGTCTGATCTGGTCCGGAGATAGATGCCTTCTGTTGCAGTTCCAAAGGCCTGCTTCAGCAGGACAGCGAAGAAAATCCCAAACAAGGTTGGTGCAAGAACACAGCCCTGCTTCACTCCGCTTCGGATGTCAAAAGGGTCTGATGTGGAGCCATCGAAGACAACAGTGCCCTTCATGTCCTTGTGGAAAGATCTGATGATGCTGAGGAGCCTGGGTGGACATCCAATCTTGGGGAGAATCTTGAAGAGGCCGTCTCTGCTGACCAGGTCGAAAGCCTTTGTGAGATCTATGAAGGCTATAAAGAGTGGCTGTCGTTGTTCCCTGCATTTCTCCTGCAGTTGTCTAAGGGAGAATACCATATCAGTGGTGGACCTGTTGGCTCGGAATCCACACTGCGATTCTGGATAGACGCTCTCTGCAAGTACCTGGAGCCTCTTTAGTACAACTCGGGCAAACAGCTTTCCTACAACGCTAAGGAGAGAGATGCCGCGGTAGTTGTTGCAGTCACCCCTGTCACCTTTGTTCTTGTACAGCGTGATGATGTTTGCATCCCTCATGTCTTGAGGTACTCCACCTTCTCTCCAGCAGAGACAGAGGATTTCATGCAGCTCAGTGACGATGATCTCTTTGCAGCATTTTAGGACTTCAGCAGGGATGCTGTCTTTTCCAGGTGCCTTGCCAAAGGCAAGGGAGTCCAGGGCCACGTGAAGTTCTTCTAGGGTTGGTTCACTGTCAAGCTCTTCCAGCACAGGCAGGCACTCAATGTTGTTCAGTGCTTCTTCGGTGACTACATTTTCTCTGGAATATAGCTCAGAGTAGTGCTGCACCCAGCGTTCCATCTGCTGCGCCCGATCCTGGATGACCTCGCCTGTGGCAGACTTCAGAGGGGCAATTTTCTTCTGTGTTGGACCTAGGGCCTGCTTGATACCATCATACATCCCCTTGATGTTGCCCGTGTCAGCTGCTATCTGTATCTCGGAACAGAGCTGGAGCCAGTAGTCGTTAGCACATCTCCTGGCAGTCTGTTGGACTTTGCTGCGAGCAGTTCGGAGGACCTGCAGGTTGCGCTCACTGGGACAGGCCTTGTATGCTGCTTGAGCTCTCCTCTTTTCCTCAATGACTGGTGTCAACTCCTCAGAGTGGGCTTCAAACCAGTCTGCCGCCTTGTTGGTCTTCTTGCCGAATATGGACAAGGCGGTGTTGTAAACGGTATTCTTGAAATGTTCCCATCTGTTGGATGCGTTTGCGTCGGCCGGGCCTGGAAGAGATTCCTCAAGCGCTTGTGCAAATTCCTCCACTTTTCTCTGATCCCGGGTCTTGCTGGTATCAATGCGAGGTCTTCCTTCCTTTTTCATGTGATACAGTCGCTTTGTTTGCAGTTTCACTCTGCTGCACACCAGGGAGTGGTCAGTGTCGCAGGCAGACATCCAAGATCAAAGCACTGGCACCAGCTCGACCTGATCCTCACCAGACGCTCCAGCCTTCCCAGCATCAAGATCACACGCAGTTATCATGGTGCTTAAGAATAACACCCATGGAAAGCAGTGGGTCTGCTTAGGAGTAAATAGGGTTGCAACTATGTGCAGCTGCACTTACAGTAATTCCTTATTGCTTGTCTCTCTGTTGTGAATTGGATTGCATACTCCCAGTTATGTGTTGTAAGTTATATGTTGAGTCTCTGGCTTAACACACCAGGCACTTCAAAGAAAGATTTGATTAATGGTTCTCCTGTAATGGATTCCAACCTTTTTCATTTGCATACCCCTTGGCAGCCCGTAAAATTTTACCTCTCATATTAGCTTAATGTTTGTAACTGATATCAGTACAAACCCTCATCTCCTCCAAATGAAAACCTAGACTTCATCACAGTATTTTCTCTTTTTATCTGTTTGAAGAAGACTATGCACAGTTTTGCACCAGAAGTGTCCTAAGCAATTCTGGGTGATTGATCACTTTCCATATTATGTTTCAGCTTTTTTACTGTGCTGGTTTTCAATCACCGATTCATATATGAATTGATCAACAAAAATTAGCTATTGGTGGGGCTTTCACAGCCAACTAGCTACCTCCCTTCCTGCCTTGCTGGTCCTGCAAGGCATTCTGGAGTACTACTTTCCTTTCTCTGCCATTACTCAATTCTTTTTCAAGCACTCCTAAAGGTCCTGTCGAGTGCCCCTGGGGTTACACGTACCCCAGGTTGGGAATCACTGTTCTACTGATATGTTGTTTACAGTGCACTTACTCGGATAGTTTTACAAAAAGTTTGTAGATATCAGAAATTAAAAAGTTAAAGAATAAAAATGTATCTTAGGATCTTTTACTATATTTTTAATTAATTAGAGACTGTACAGTTCTTAGGTAACAATTACTGGTAGGTTATTTTTCAGGATCTGGTCTCGGATAAAAACAGACAAAAGTATAGTCAGACACCCCCCTAACCCCCGACTTATCCTAGGGTTGTAGAAAATTCCATGATTTTGCCATCAACTTATCTGTAAGAACGACTTATAGGTGGGTGTCTGCGGTGCATTCTGAATGTGAGGAGTTTTCAAGGTAATTTTGAATATATGTGATCTTAGCTTTATATGCTGACTCTGGAGCCTAACACTTGCATAGGACAAGGAGTGACTGTCTCATGTTTTCCACCCACAGAAAGAGTACTGGAAATTGGGTTTTCATGGGTTAGACCAGGGGTGTCAAACTCATTTCATACCAAGGGCTGAACAGCATTCATGATGCCTGCTGAGGGCCGGAAGTGATGTCATTAGGCAGAAAGTGATGTCATTATTCAAGATATGAGAGAGCCAATTTTCATGTGGGCTGCTGTTACAGCAGTAACATCTCAGCACTGCTCAGCCGCTGAGACTGAGGGCCGCATAAAAAGCTTCTGTGGGCTGCATCTGGCCTGGGCCTTATGTTTGACACCCCTGGGTTAGACAAACAGTAATCCAGATGAAACTACGATTCCCAAGATTCTTTGGAGGGAAACTGTTTTCAGCAGAACACTTACTGAATTTCTACCCCACTATCTCCCTGAAGGGCATTCAAAGTTATTTTAGAATAACTAAAATCATTAAATCAGAACAAAACAGAAAACCCCAAAACACACATTTCCTGGAAAGCCAGTTAGGAGGGGGTTGAAGGAACAGTCAAGCCACAGCACCCTTGCAGGGGCACAGGGGGCAAATTCCCACCCATCAACCGAATGCTAAATGAAACAGGAATCTTTTGAACCCTCGCCAAAAAACCATGGGGGAGGGAGTAGTTCTTACTTCTCCCAGAAGGAAATTCCGTAATTGTGGCGCCCAACTGACATGGAAATAAGCTGGGTTATAACAATTACTGAGATAGACTTCTACACTAATCCACTAATCCAAGAGCAGATCACATGAGCTTCTTAAAGTCAATGCATGGTTCCAACATATTTAAAGAAACAGAATCCTAGATGCTATATCTGAATGTTCAGGCAATCTGAACAATCTAGAAAAGGTGATCGTTGTTTGCTTGGCTCCTGGGTTGTCCTGTAGGTGCCAGCACTTTTAGGGACTGGTGTACAGAAGAGTTATTTCAGAAGTCAAATATAAAAAGGCCAATCTAACCCCAGACATTTTGTTTTCTATATTGAGTTGTAGAAAAACAAGGCGTGATGGTGGATTTTGTGTTTGGTCAGTGGTGGCTGAGGTTCCTATTGCCTTTATATCTTTGTCTATGTTTTAACCCAGTAATGACAATAAGCGACCACCAGCAGGCATCGAATTGGGCTGTTAGGATGTAGGCAGATCCTGACTGTGTTGTATTCCAGGGGCTAATTTTGTTTTTATCCCTACTGCTAATATTGTCATACGCCAGTTCCCAGAAGCCTTGCTAAGCCTTCCATTAAACACATCTGCTGTGCTGTTACGCTTGTGACATCCTTTGTCTACCACAAGTTAATATTGATGTTGCAAGGTTTCAGAAAAGGTTGGGGGTTTGATGTGGTGTCGGGGAGTTAATGGTTCTTTCAATCAAGGTCAGCGATAACAGGATTTGGTTACACCCAGGGACAGCTCCCATAAACAAGAAGAAAGCACTGTGTGGAGGAAGAGTTATCTTCCTTCCACTTGAAGCAGTGAAGGTTGATATATACCACTTGGATTGTTTCATGATGTACCTCTTATCCTGAATAGATCTTCTATTTCTCCATTTTTATGCACTTAGGAGTAATTAAGTAGTGATTCTTATTCCTAGAAAGTAAAATACATTAAGGAGAATTGTTTGTCATATTTTCTTAGGATGAAAAATCCAACCTTTGGTGATGTGTTCCAAAGGTATCTCTATGTTAGCAAGTTTGCTGGTTAATGGTCTAGGACAGTGTTTCTCAACATTTGCTCTCCACCGTTCCACTTCACATGGTCCACTGGAAATAGTTACCAGTTACTTCTGGGTTGGGAGGCCAGAGGCGATGTGACAAACACCAATAAGTGGCTCAGGATGGATGAGAGGGAGCTTTGGAGCTCCACCCACCAAACCTTCTACTGCTGCTTGTTTTGTCATGTTCCTGGTCTCATTGCCAGGTGGCAGGTGTCCAGTGGTCCCATGAGTACCACCAGGCACCATCTCAGGTACCACTGGTGGTACCCATACCACTGGTTGAGAAACACTGGTCTAGGATGATCAGCTGATGGTGGTAGTGCTGGTGAGGGGTGTGTGTGTGTGAAATACAGAGAGATGGTAGTCTAGTTGGTAGTTCACAAGAGACACAGGCAGAAAGAAAGATGGGAGTTTATAGCTGAAATTGGGGGTGCAGTCTGAGGGGCTAACAGAGTTGAACTTTGAGGGATTTTCTGTGTTGTAAGAGTGCTTGTTTGCCTCTACTCTGCTTCTGCTTGTATATTTGTAAAAAGAAAAATTAAAAAAGCAAATGTTCACACTCTTTAGATTTCTAATTCTCTCTCTCTCCCCCAGAGGATATTTTCATCAACCCCTGCTAATTGGGCAAGAGGCACTTTTTCAAGTGGGTGCTCCTCTTTTTAGCAGGGGGAGAGTAACTGGCCCACCTCACCCCAGCAGTGTCTTTTATTGTAGTATGAAACTTTTTAAATAAAAATCTATATTTCAAAAAATAAATAAAATAAAATCTATATTTCCCAGCAGTGTCTTTTCTAGTGGCTGTCTGCTGGTGTTTTGCATCTTTTTAGATTGTGAGCCCTTTTGGGACAGGGAGCCATTAGTTATTTGATTTTTCTCTGTAAATCGCTTTGTGAACTTTTAGCTAAAAAGCTGTATATAAATACTGTTGTTGTTGTTGTTGTTGTTGTTATAAGCAGTGTTACTTCCCATGTGTCAGAAAAGTCAGCAGTATATAAAAATATCTTTAACTTTTCTTTACTGTTAATAATATTCCACTCCAGTATAGGAGCTCCATTTCCTCTTAAGCTCTGCATTAGGATTGGGTCTTTTCCATTTTCATTGGGTGCTCCAAAACTCTGTGCATTGGAACACCCAAGCCCATGGACTCAGCTGTTGTTGAGCAAAGTTTAACGAGCATACCAGAAACCCATGAATCAGGAGGCAATGCTTTACAAAAATGTCCAAAAGTGATTTTAGGTGAATATACAAGGACATTTGCCAGTGACACTTTATTCACCTAGAGTGCAGGATCACCATGCAGGTTTACTCAGTAGTACGTCCTATTGTGTACAGTGAGAATAACTGCCAGGAAAGTGGGCATAGGATTGTAGTCCTAGTATCAAAGAATAACATGTCCAAGGAGGAGAAATAAAAGCCACTTAGGTATGATTGTATCTACAGTTGGACCTTAGTATCCACAGGGGATCTGTTCTGTTATCCCACCCTGCAATGGATACCGAAACCCAAAGATAAAAAAATCCATGGGTCCAGTCCATAGGACTTCTGAATGCAACTGGAGTGGTTCTTCTCTTGTGTCCAGAGGTGTTCTGAGACCCAGAGAGGTCACACACAGCCTCTCTGGGCCTCAGAAAGGTTTCCAGAGGTTCCGTAAAGGCACTTCCAGTTTTTGTCAAAACAGGACTGCTGTATTTATACATAATTAAGCTTAGTTACTGAATTGAAGTTTTAGTCTAGCATAGTTAGTACCCTAGAAGAATACAGTATGCCCTTGCAAGGAGAAAGGATGCTAGATCAAAACGGATGGGGTTCCATCCATCCCCTGTTTACATTCATAGGATTAGCATGCATAATACGGTGATTCAGTGGTTCGGGACTCCTCATCCCTATGGGACGTGGATGGGGAGATTAGAGAACAACAAGACAAAGGCAGAGTAGGAGAAGAAATTGGGAATGGTAGCGTGATGGGATGTGATAGACGGTTTGGCACAATGAGAGGATGCAGAGACAAAGGAGCAAATAAGCAGCCCATCCTGGGGCATTCCATGTACAAATGCTTTTATGCAAATGCCCAAAGTTTCTGAGCAAAGATGAGAGAACTGGAATGAGAGAACTAGGAAAACAATGACATAGTAGGCATAACGGAAACCTGGTGAAATGCAGAGAATCAGTGGGATACCACAATCCCGGGCTATAAACTCTATAGGAGGGACAGGGAGGGGCGTGTTGGAGGTGGGGTGGCTGTTTATGTTAAGGAAGGGATAGAATCCAGCAAAGTAGAGATTGAAGGTGGGTCCAACTCCACCGTAGAATCTCTGTGGGTTAAATTACCAGGCCTGAGGACCGATGTAATACTGGGGGTGTACTATCGTCCTCCAGACCAGAAATCGGAAGAGGACCTTGAAATGAGGAAACAGATCAAGGAGGTGACAAGGAGGGACAGGGTTGTAATCATGGGGGACTTCAATGATCCTCATATTGACTGGATCAATTTGTGTTCTGGTCACGAAAAGGAGACCAGATTCCTTGACATGCTAAATGACTGTGCCTTAGAGCAGCTAGTCATGGAGCCCACCAGAGATGACTCTGGATTTAATATTGTGCGGTACGCAGGACCTGGTTAGAGATGTCAATGTCACTGAGCCATTGGGGAACAGTGATCATGCTGCAATCCATTTTGACATGCACATCAGGGGAAGAATACTGGGCAAATCTCTCACAAAAATCCTTGACTTCTGACAAGCGGACTTACCTCAAATGAGGAGGCTGGTTAGAAGGAGGTTGAAAGGGAAGGTAAAAAGAGTCCAATCTCTCCAGAGTGCATGGAGACTGCTTAAAACAACAGTAATAGAGGCCCAGCAGAGGTGTATACTGCAAAGAAAGAAGGGCTCCACTAAATTCAGGAGGGTGCCCGCATGGCTAACGAGCCAAGTTAGAGAGGCTGTAAAGGGCAAGGAAGCTTCCTTCCGTAAATGGAAGTCTTGCCCTAATGAGGAGAATAAAAAGGAACATAAACTGTGGCAAAAGAAATGTAAGAAGGTGCTATGGGAGGCCAAGCGAGACTATGAGGAACACATGGCCAGCAACATTAAGGGGAATAATAAAAGCTTCTTCAAATATGTTAGAAGCAGGAAACCTGCCAGAGAAGCAGTTGGGAGGGAGGGAAAGGGGAGATAGAAGGAGACCTAGAGATGGCAGAGAAATTAAATGAGTTCTTTGCATCTGTCTTCACGGCAGAAGACCTCGGGCAGATACCGCTGCCCGAACGGCCCCTCCTGACTGAGGAGTTAAGTCAGATAGAGGTTAAAAGATGTTTCAGACCTCATTGATAAATTAAATATCAATAAGTCACCGGGCCCCGATGGCATCCACCCAAGAGTTACTAAGGAATTGAAGAATGAAGTTGCTGATCTCTTGACTAAAATATGCAACTTGTCCCTCAAAACGGCTTCAGTGCCAGAAGATTGGAGGATAGCAAATGTCACACCTATTTTTAAAAAGGGAAAGAGGGGGGACCCGGGAAACTATAGGCTGGTCAGCCTAACATCCATACCAGGTAAGATGGTGGAATACCTCATCAAAGATAGGATCTCAAAACACATAGACGAACAGGCCTTGCTGAGGGAGAATCAGCATAGCTTCTGTAAGGGTAAGTCTTACCTCACAAACCTTATAGAATTCTTTGAAAAGGTCAACAGGCATGTGGATGCAGGAGAACCCGTAGACATTATATATCTGGACTTTCAGAAGGCATTCGACATGGTCCCTCACCAAAGGCTACTAAAAAAACTCCACAATCAGGGAATTAGAGGACAGGTCCTCTCCTGGATTGAGAACTGGTTGAAGACCAGGAAACAGAGAGTGGGTGTCAATGGGCAATTCTCACAATGGAGAAAAGTGAAAAGCAGTGTGCCCCAAGGATCTTGTCCTGGGACCGGTGCTTTTCAACCTCTTCATAAATGACCTGGACACAGGGTTGAGCAGTGAAATTGCTAAGTTTGCAGACGACACCAAACTTTTCTGAGTGGTGAAGACCAGAAGTGATTGTGAGGAGCTCCAGAAGGATCTCTCCAGACTGGCAGAATGGACAGCAAAATGGCAGATGCGCTTCAATGTCAGTAAGTGTAAAGTCATGCACATTGGGGCAAAAAATCAAAACTTTAGATATAGGCTGATGGGTTCTGAGCTGTCTGTGACAGATCAGGAGAGAGATCTTGGGGTGGTGGTGGACAGGTCGATGAAAGTATCGACCCAATGTGCGGCAGCAGTGAAGAAGGCCAATTCTATGCTTGGGATCCTTAGAAAAGGTATTGAGAACAAAACGGCTAATATTATGATGCCGTTGTACAAATCTATGGTAAGGCCATACCTGGAGTATTGTGTCCAGTTCTCGTTGCCACATCTCAAAAAGGACATAGTGGAAATGGAAAAGGTGCAAAAGAGAGCGACTAAGATGATTACGGGGCTGGGGCACCTTCCTTACGAGGAAAGGCTACGGAATTTGGGCCTCTTCAGCCTAGAAAAGAGGCACCTGAGGGGGGACATGATTGAGACATACAAAATTATGCAGGGGATGGACAGAGTTGATAGAGAGATGCTCTTTACACTCTCACATAACACCAGAACCAGGGGACATCCACTAAAATTGAGTGTTGGGAGAGTTAGAACAGACAAAAGAAAATATTTCTTTACTCAGCGTGTGGTTGGTCTGTGGAACTCCTTGTCACAGGATGTGGTGATGGCATCTGGCCTTGACGCCTTTAAAAGGGGATTGGACAAGTTTCTGGAGGAAAAATCCATTATGGGTTACAAGCCATGATGTGTATGTACAACTGCCTGATTTTAGAAATGGGTTATGTCAGAATGCCAGATGCAAGGGAGGGCACCAGGATGCAGGTGTCTTGTTATCTGGTATGCTCCCTGGGGCATTTGGTGGGCCGCTGTGAAATACAGGAAGCTGGACTAGATGGGCCTATGGCCTGATCCAGTGGGGCTGTTATTATGTTCTTATGTGATTTGTGTTTACTTTGCACCAGTGCTTTTTTTGTAAAAAAAAATAGGTGCAGGAACTTGCAACTTTTTATTTATTTATTTATAAACCATTTTACACACACACACACACACACACACACACACACACGTCCATCCCGTGTGAGCTCCCTGATGTGCTCCATTGGGCTATAGGAAACTCTCTCCATTGGGCTATAGGAAAGCCTATACAGTAGTTAAAGTGTTCAGAACAAATATATAAGGTCTTGAACCCAGCTGGTGGCCATCAGTGCCTCAAGTGTTAGTTCCAAACACTTTGAGCCTAAGAGCTCTGGTGGCTCAATGGCTAAAATGCAGGTGGTTCAAATCCCTATGCGGAATAATTTTTTTTAGGTGGGAAGGTGCTCCATGGCTGCAAAATATAAAGGTTGGTTGCTAGTTGCCAAAAGGGGGGCCAGTTGAGGCTGCAAAACTCCTCAAAGTTCAGTCCCAGGCAGGCTCTTTTTTGAACTTTTTTTTTTTTTAAAGTTCCAGTTAGGACTTAACCCACAGTTAAGCTCCTGGAGTGAGCCCCCTGCTGGAGGCTGTGGGTTAAGTCCTACCTGAGACTTAAAAAAAAAAAAAGTTCAAAAAAGAGCCTGCCTGGGACTGAACTTTGAGGAGTTTTGCAGCCTCAACTGGCCCCCCCTTTTGGCAACTAGCAACCAACCTTTATATTTTGCAGCCATGGAGCACCTTCCCACCTTAAAAAAAATATTATTCCTCACTGGGATTTGAACCCCTAGCCTCTGGCTCCACAGACCTGCAGTTTAGCCATTGAGCCACCAGAGCTCTTAGGCTCAAAGTGTTTGGAACTAATACTTGAGGCACTGATAGCCACCAGCTGGGCTGAAGACCTTATATATTAGTTCTGAACAATTTAACAATAGGCTTTCCTATAGCCCAATGGAGAGAGTGCTGGGCTGTGGAGCACAAGGTTGGAGGTTCGAATCCCTCCCTAGCCAGCAGTGCGGAGCGGGGTGGTGCAGGCAGGGGAAAAAAGGTGGGGGCAAGGAGGAGGGAAAAAGGGGGCGGGGCAGTGCAGGCAGGGGGGAAAAAAGGTGGGGGCAGAGAGGAGGGGGGGAAAAAGGCGTTCCGGTGCGTTCCATTACAAAAAAAGCCCTGCTTTGCACCATGCTGTATGTGCTGTTCAAAACTAACTGTATGGCTTTTTCTGATCAAAGCTTTCATTTTGAGGGCAGAACTCCGTGGTTTGGTTTTGGATATACCGCAGTTGCTCCAGTGTGCTCTAATGATACAAGGTGCTCCTGCTTGAGTGCCAGGTTTTGTTTGGTATAGAAAAACCCAAATAACAAAATGTAACAAAAAGATACTCATCCTTCAATCTTATGTCCTGTTTAGCATAGGAGGCTTGTGGAGGCATGTATGTATAACAGAGAGCTGGATAGTGGAGACGGTGATAAAAAGAGCATTCATAAGAAGATGGAGTTTTGTTGGGGGATCTCAAAAGAATGCTGAGTTACTGCAAGCGAAACCTCTTGGCAGTCATCCATTTTTAATATATCTCACTGGAACACCACTGACAAAAAAAGCAGTCAAACTGGAATGACATTGGGGGAAAGGCAGTCTCTCCCTTGAAGCCAGTCTTAGAGAGTTTCCATTCCCAGTGATTTAGAATGTGCACAGCAAAACAAGGAATATTATATTGCCTAAGAGGCAGAATGCGCCATCAAAACAAATAAATGAATGTGATGGGTACTTCTGTGTTGTACTTGCGGACGGATTTTCCATACATTTGAATTCAAGAACCCTTGTACAGAGACAAAGCACCGGGCTAACATCAGATGATTTTTAAAACTCTTTTTCTTTGTACTTCAAATATTGTATCTCACTTCTCTTCAGCTTAATGGGGATTACAGTCTTCATTAAAACCAGTAAAGCAATTAAAAGAAATAGTTAAAATCAACCTGGAGAAACAGTGACAACAATAAGTCATTCTTGGAAATTGGAAGTCAGGTCTTTTCAAGAACAAATGCTTTCTCATAGAAGAGAAGGGGCAAATATCCCCTTCATGACTTTGGAAGGTCATTCAATTCTTGGGGCTATGGTGGTAGACCTGCCTATGGAAGGCACATACTGTAGAACAAAGCCCTACCACAGGCCCTGGATGGCAAAGAGGATCATAATGGGAGAGACAATCTCTAAAGTGTAGCAGTTCACAGCTGTTGCAAGTGCATAGGAATGGACTTTGGGCCAGAGGACACATACTCTGGTCTTATTTATTTATTTATACAGGTATTTATATACCACCTTTCTTTGGTCATCAGATTTTTCCTCAGACTTTAATCCAAGGTGGTTTACACAGGCAGGCTGTTCTAAACCCCCGTAGGGATTTTTACAATGGAATAGTTCTAGTCTTTCATAGAAGTCCTCGTTCCAGCTGGATTCCTTCCTGGTCTGGCCTCTCTCTGGTCCTTTCCCTCCCACGCTCCACTTGACGGCAACTCCTCTCTGCCACTGAGGGTCAGCTCATCAGTATATCAGCGTGTCGTCAGTTCTTGGGTACTTCTGATTGTTTCGAACTGGCAACCTCAGATCTTCAGCCATACAAGGGGGCAGCTCTACCAACTGAGCCAGACCTCCTGTCCTTCATTTTAATTAGTAAGAAGCCAACTGTCCCCTCCCAGGCTCATCCCTAGTTCGCTCTTTTTTGTTTCTTAGCATTGTCAGTGAGCTGTCAGAAACTGGAAGACATCCAAGTGTTTTCTATCCAGTGTTATCTGTTCAGAAAGAGCAAGTCTGGTAACTTGGCCCCAGCTCTCCCTACAATTTGCTATTCCCCAGCAAAGGAGAAGGAACCTTTATCAAGGCCTTGTGAATGTCATTCTGAAAGCCTAGACATGCCTGTGCATTCTCAGGAGCCTCCCTTGCAAACCTAGAAGCATGAAAATTGTTTCCTCCCAAGTTTTTGAGCAGTTGATTTTTGAGCATGATACAATGGCATTAAGCCAAGGATGCTGTTAAAATCTCTGGAATTGTCTTTAGTACAGTGGGCCCTCTATATCTGTGGGCTTCAAAGATTTGACTCAACACAAATTCAACCTCACAGCTGGAGGGCCTCACAGGACTTCCAGGCGGTAACCGAAAGTGCCTTCCAATCATATCCTGGAGGTCTTCTGAGAAGCACTTCTGATTTTTTGACAAACTAAAAGTGCCTTTCAGAAGCCACTGGAAGGCTTTCTGAGGCATGGTGAGGTTGTGTGTCCCTGCACCTCTGAAGGCCTCCTGGAGATTTGTGAGAGGCACTTCCAGTTTGCTGGCAGGGCTTCTCAAAGGTTTAATTATCTGCGGAAATTGTTATCCGCAGAGGGTCCTGAAATGGATCTCCCACAGATACCAAGGGCCCACTGGAATTACCTGCTGATCGATGCTGATAAGAGGAGACTCCAGGCCAATCTTAGCAGGATGGTAACCCTAACAGTGGCCTGCTTTTATAGCACCCTGTGAGCTTAAGTAAATATATTGTTTGAGGTGGATAATTGGGGATGATAGGCCTGTCTTTCCAGTCGTACTAGATAATAATAGTTTGATCCCACTCTATAGCTCTTCTAAATGAAGCCATCCCTGTGACATAACATCTGCTGAAACAGCCATGTTGCCCCCACCCACCCAAAAAAATAAGCCCTCGGGAGGCATGAATAATGCTTCTGCAAGATAACTTCATTGATTATTTGTCTGTTGTCTTTCAGCATCAATAGTCATCGGGAAATGGTGGTGTGAGATGGAGCCCTGCCTAGAGGGTGAGGAATGCAAGACATTACCTGACAATTCAGGCTGGATGTGTGCGACTGGCAATAAAGTCAAGACCACCAGAGTAAGTTCTTCCGCAGTGTTGCCTCTTCAGTCTGCAGGAACGGGGATGCGTACTTTTATTTTCTCCCTTGTGACCTTTTCCAAACTTGAGCCCCTAGGAATGGCTAACAAGCTCCTTGCTTGCTCAGTAACTAGTGTCCTTACCTACTGCCGGGATGTGTCAGAGGTGAGTCCTCAGCTGAACTCTGAAGAGGCAGCCAAGTTGCACTGAATCACCATGTCACTTTCTTTAAGTAATTTCCCCCCAAGGAATAAAATAACAACCTGTCAGCAGGACCACTTCAGATTGTTAAAGATTGCACCTACTGTATTTCTTATCATTGGATTTTAAAGCAGTAATTTAAGCCATTGGTGGTGCAGACAGTGCAGGGTGTTCCGTTGGCTGGGGTAATATTTGATGGAAAAACAGGAAACTCCTGCCATGTGTTCCCCACTCATTATATGAAGATTTTCCCTACTTTTACTTCTCCAGAGATTCCATGCAAATTAAGGTATGTGGCTTAGAGCAGCACTTCTTAAACTTTTGTGCACTGGGACCCACTTTTAAAAACAACAATCTATCGTGATCCAGTAGACAAAAAAGAGATCTAGAAAGAAATCATATTTTGATTACAGTTAATAATAATAAAATTATTAATAATTATCGGGGTCCTTTGCTCCTAAGGCTACAAGGCACCTTTCATATAGTGTCTGTGTAGACATTTGCTAGACTCTCCCTAGAAATTGAATTCAAGGACTGTTTCCCCCAGCCCCCATGCCTTTACAGTCATTTCGGGGTACCCAGAAGGTTGAACTGAAAAACAAGACATGTAGTTAGGAACTTCCAGGCCGGACAAAAGGCTGAAACCGGGCTCACACATGATCTGTGGCACACCAATTATGACTAGAGAACATTGGTAAAAATGACATTTAATTTGGGGGTATGAAGATGATATCATACCATAGGTTAGCATTCCAGCTAACAATTTTCTTCTATAAACCTGGCAAGGGTGGTTGCAACATGTGTGTGTGTGTGTTTTAATGTTTCAAAAACGTTTTGCAACACACCAGAAATCAGCTCATGACCTGCTGGTGAGTTCAGACCCACAGTTTGGGAAACACTGGCTTAGTGAAGATTTCTGGAGGATCCAAGTACTAGGCCAAAATTCCCCCTCTTCACTTTCAGAGCACCATTTGCTTTGAAGGAGGGATGTTAGGGTGATTTATGGGCAACACAGGGCCAAAGGGTCTAAAACAGTGTCCTTATTCCCAGCAGTATTTTCTCTTTTAAAAAAAAAAAGCTCCAAGGCTATGGGAGGGCCACAGAAATGCAGTTGCCCCTACAAAGTAAACCATAGGACCAATGAGAAAGACATAGGCCAATTCTGCCCCAAGAGTTCTATTCACCCCATGGAACCCGCATGCTTCCTGAAATTCAAGCCAATACTGAGTTTTGCCAAACTCAGGGAGATGGCTGAGACCAAATGTGCTGTTTGAGCACAATTTGGAGCTGGAAAACTACATTCTGACATTGTGAACACTCTATTGACATTTAAGGAGTAAGCAGGACTCCATTCAACTTTGAGGTGTTAGGCTTCATGGATTGATTAAGGAGTTCCATTATGGTTAAAATGAAAAGTGCAGACTTCCTGCCCAGAGCATCTGTGGCTTTTTGTCAACATCCTGCAAAATGAGCAGGTTACTGGTCTGGTCCTTTGCTCTCCAGGCAGGCACCCAGTACCAAGTACATATATTTAGATGCATATGCATGCCTTGAATTAAATAAAATACTGACCATATCACAGGGCATTATCTTTTTCGACTGACAGCAGCTCTAAATGATCGGATGCATTGTACCCTAATATACTTCTAGGTGGAGGTACTAGGGGCTAAATCCGGGACCTTCTGCATACAAAGTGTGTGTCTAGTCTTGAGTCCTTTCACTTCTGCCAAGAGTCTCAGCATGTCCTGTCAGCATCGCCCATTCCCAACACCCCCAGAGCAATTACCTGTTCAGTGAGCTTTGCAGATAGCAGCAAGAAAGTCAGCCTTGCTTCTCCTTGTAAGACTCTGCATGTCCTGTAACTCTGTGCAGGACTGCAACATGAGACCATATCATGTCACACGCACACGCTCTGTGCATGGCACTGTACTGCATTTTGCACGCAAAAATAAATATGTAGGGCACTTTCCATTAGTTTTGCATCTTCTCTGCTCCACACAGCATCTTAAGTACCAGCTGTGAGTTAATATTCAGTGTCTAGAAAGGGTTGTGAGGCATTTAGAATCTTCATTAATATTCAGATATATGACTCAATCTATTCTGTATGGATTATTGTAATTAATTTCAATTAAATACCCATGGATGCAAATGTTTCAGAAAATGAAACAGCTCCGCCTTCCCTCCACCTTATTTTTCTAACATTGCCCTACAGGAATAATTTTAATTAGCTTGTGTGGGGCACCTTGGTGGTACTGTTTTCTGTAACGTTTTGCTTTGTTACTTGCAAAGATTACAGTACACAACTTGTGAAGATACACTGCTCAGATGAGCTTAATGGCCGTCCCTTCAATCATCTATGCAGAATTTATGTGCTGAGTTTGGTTTTTGTCAAAAATGTGCAAGCAGCTGTTGGAGAACCTGGAGGGGATTGGGGAGGTGTTGTCAAACGACAAAACAGAGATTTTCATTTATTTTGTGTTTTGTTCAGAGAAATGAAACAGAATCCCAAAGAGTGTTGCACTTTCTCTGAGCGTCTCAGCTACCAGGAAAGGTGTGAGGGATCAGCCAGGTCATACATGGCCCAAAACTGTATTAGGGGCTTACCTAGCTGACCCTTGAAACCTCTGCCCTTAAACCAGTGGTTCTTGAAATTTTAGCACTGGGACCCACTTTTTAGAATGACAATCTGTCAGGGCCCACCAGAAGTGATGTCATTAACCTGGAAATGATGGCCAAAAGTGACATCATCAAGCATGAAAATTTTTAACATCCCCATATGTCAAAATCAAATCAAATTAATTAAAAGTTTACAATAAGTATCAGTTTAAAAATTTACTTAAAATATAGAAGAACCCTCCTAACCCTCCCAAGCAGTTGCTGATCTGTTTAAAAAAAATTCTCCAAACATCCCGAAGGCTGCAAGCCTATCCACTCTTACCTGGGAGTAAACCCCATTGACTATCATTGTTTAAAGCATGTTACAAGAACAGATCTGTTACATTTCCCCAAGTGCAGTCACATACCATGGTAGCATCAAACCTATTACAAATAAAATACACAATAAATAAATGGGGACACACTACCTGAAACTGGCTCGCAACCCACTTGGTGGGTCCTGACCCACAGTCTGAGAAACACTGCCTTAAATGGCATGCTTACACCCAAGGAGGTTCTCAGGTGTAAGGAAAGCCTCCTCGAGTTTAAGCAGGTGGAGCCGCTGCAGTGCTTTTCCCTGGACTACAATGGGAAGGTTCTGTGCATACCACCTCCATCACCTTCAACTCACCTGTCCCCCTTGATTTGGACCAATCGGGCTACATGCCAGCCACAGATAACACCACTGTTTCCCTTCCTTCCTCCTCTTATGTAACCAACATTGGAAAAAGGCTGAAGGGAGCAGAAGAGGAAGTGTGCAGAGGAGAGAGCAGAGTGATTGCCTAGAGCAGCCATTCTTAAACTTTGGGGGGGGGGGGCTACAAAAAAAGAGGCCCCTTAGGAGCTCTTCTCAGGTTCCAAGGCCACCCTGTCAAACAAGTACCATAAATCCTTAGGACTCCTTTTCTCATAGTTTTAAGACAGTGTCCCCCTTCAAATGTGTCAGGGCTGCCCAGTGGGCCATATGGCTCCTGTCGAGAGTGGCTGGCCTAGAACAGTGCTTCTCAGTGGCATCACTAGGGCAGTGCGGGGGGTGCAGGCCGCACCAGGTGACACGCAAGAGGGGGGTGACGCGCACTGGCAGGGTGACGCGCTAAAATCGTGGTGGTTAGGAGTAATACCATCATGTTATATACTGTTGGATGTGGAATTTTGAGCAGAATGCAATGCAAAAAATGGGAGTGAAATATCTCCTTTTTACCAAAAGTGATTGGCAAAAAACCAGAAAACAAAAAATGCATGGAGCCCAATGGAAAGAGAAACCAAGGGGTATCGCATGTTTACTCATGAGTAGGTGAACATGCCTTAGTCCATCTGAAAGGGCAGGCTGAGAGGAATCCAACAACACCAGAATGGTCCTGATCCAATGAATGTAGCCCCCCCAAAACGCCTGAGAAGGAGGTACCTCCCTCCGAGCTGGCGAATGTATTGAGCCCTATGGAAAGCAAAACTAAGCCACATGGTCACGTTTATTTGCGAGTAAGCAAACGTGCCTTGGCTCCTGGGCAGGTCAGGCAAAGGAAAATGTGAGGCCACCAGAATGGTCCTGATTTGATGCAACTGGAGCTCAACAAATGCTCCAGAAGGCAGCCCCTCCATAAAAAGAATGAAACAGGCTTGACAGGGTAAGGTGAATTTTTTTTCTATTTTAGGCTGCAGTCCTATCCACACTTTCCTGGGAGTAAGCCCTACTGACTATAATGGGACTTACTTTTGAGTAGACAGGCATAGGATTGGGCTCTCAGACTTGCAAAGCCAGGTGGGTCCAGATAGTGATATTCTTGAAATATAAGAACTTAGATTGAGCTGGGTACTGGGTAGGGGTGAAAATCTTACTGATTCTTTTTTGGGGGGGGGGCGTGTTATTGCAGGCAGGCTACAGAGAAAATTCACTTGGTGGAACAGGGCTGGCTTTCCCTTATTTATTGATTTTACTTTAATTTATTTATAATTATTTATTTTAATTTGCTTTATGATGGGTCCTGGACAGATTATCATTCGAAGAAGTCGGTCCCAGTGCTAAAAGTTTGAGAACTGCTCCAATCAGGTGTTAGTAAGTTGACACCCTGGGGGGAGTGACCAAAATCACTAAAATCAGAGTTTGGAGGAATAATACCATCATGTTATATATCAATCAATGTGTAATTTCATGCAGAATGCAATGAAACAAACTACGTTGAAATATCTTTATTCTATCAAAAGGTACAGCCAAAAAACCGGTGGGGGCGGGGCGACAGTAGATCACCATGCCCACCATCTAGAGTGTTACCTCGCCCACTGCAGGGGGGGTGACGCGCTGGCCTCCCGCACCAGGTGACGCGAACCCTAGTGACGCCACTGGTGCTTCTCAAACTTTTTTTTTTTTTACTGTGACTCCTAAATAAGTTTTTTTCTCAGTCCTGTGACCCACAGAGTTGTTTCATGTGAATAATAATAACAGTAAACATTCTCCTGAGCGTGCAATGATATCATTGTCGTTGTCGATCTCTGGAATCCCAAATGAAACTCTGAATGAAATTCTGTGGAGCACACAGCTAGGTAGCTTATACGGAATGCTGCAAGTTCCTGTGACCCTCAGGAACTTCCAAGAAACCCTAGTTTGGTTCACAACTTCTGGTTTTTGAATCACTGGTCTAGAGCACCCTAAATTGTGGGAGATGGGGAGGTGACAGTGGAGGAGAGATGCTACAGTTGCATACTTTACATGCATGCAAGAGAAACAGTAGTAACTCACCTTTAAACTCTAAAAGTGTGTGGTGGGGGGCTTGGACCAGCCCTGGACATATTTTCTGATTTTCTTCTCCTGAACAAGGAGAATTCATTCAAAGGCAAAATGAGCTACATGGAGGTTATGAGAAGCTTTGGTGGTGCCATTTTGGTGCCCTCACTAAGCCTCTGAACAAACTGAACTCTTAATTTGTTACTTGCCCCCTCAAAGACAGGCTTAAATATTCCAGTTATTGATAACATTATTGTTTCTAATGTGATGCCGTAGGCTCCCCTATCAGTTGGTGGGCGGCTGTATGCTTTAACAACAGTAATTCCTTGCTTAGAGGCAAAACTAAATGCTTACAAACCTTTTGCCTGAGATGGCTTCATGCCCTCACCCAGTGCTTTTAGTCCCAGTTCTCCAGTGCCTTGGTCCTTGAAGATCAGATGGAGCGGGTCTGCGTAAACACCCTGTTACGTATCTTGCAAAAGCAGCAAAATGTGTCCAGAGGACACCACTACCAGAAGAAGGGGTGAAGGGGGTGCTTGGGTGGGGCAAGAGTGGAAATTTACTGAACTTTTGCCTGATTGAATTGCATTGCTTTGAACCGAGTATAAAAGGCAGTCTGCATTCAGCTGAACTTTGCACCTGATCTGAGAACATTCTTCTTATGCCTTGCTTGGTTAACCTGCAGTAAACAGCTGTTTCTGCACTTCCATTCAGTGTATTATTGGATCGCGGCACATCAGGCACCCCACCGTGCCCTCGGATTTTGGGGGAGGTAACAAATGTTTTGTTAGAAACATTAGTAACACAACACATTACCTTTGCTACACATTTTGTGCATCTGTCCAGGTAAGTGTGCAAGGCAGAGGCTCCCTATTTAGCAAAGAGACCACGAAGGAGACCACGAAGCTAAGGCCCCATCCTGGACTCCAGGTCTGAATAATTTCTTGACCTATTTTATTGTTATTATATATATGATTTTTTTTAAACAAAAGGAGAGCTATTTGGAGCTCACTCTCACCGGAAAGGCTGAATCAATAAAAAGCATCAGCTCACCTACTTTAAGTCTTTCATGTGAACAAGGTGTACTGCAAGAGGCCAGTGTCACAGTTCAGGCTTTTATGCTTAGAAGTGGGAAGCTGAAATGAAAGGCCTATTTCTCTGTTTCCCATTGACATGCTGTCTCACCATTCACCAGCCCACAAAAAATCTCTGCAGCTGTTATCCTGTTCACCTTTATCACAAGCCCTCCTGTTTACTGGGGCAGGGGATGATGTTGAACAGAGGCCAGGTTTCGATTGTGCCCCATTCCTTTGGGAAGAGCCTCCCGACAGACATTGTAAAGTTCAGGAAAAGTTGTCTAATGCCCACTCAATGCACGTTGAACTGAAGTGGATGATTCCCAAATTCTCTTTGAAAATCAAGGAGACATTACCAGTTTACTTCTCGTGTTAAATCTATTCAGCTAATGTCAGGTTTAATGTCATCTGTTTTGCCCCTTCATGTACCAAGCATAATTTCTTCTCCCAAATCTCGTCATTACAGATTCACCCGAGAACCTAACAGAGAGTCTTCTGACAGCAGGCCAGTGGTGGATCCCCTGACAGACAGAGGACAAAACACCTGCAAAGTTTAAACCATCTCCAGCTTTTACAAGCCAAATGGGATTTTTTTTTTCATTAGCACTTTAACTCTGTACCAGAGGAAACTACAGCGGCTTTACTTGTGTGGAGTCAAACACCCTAGGAAAACAATGCACCAGATTTGACAACAGAGAAGATGCAGCAACAGACAAAAAAAAACGAGGAGGGAGGGGGAAAAGCAGCCGATCCTCAAGTCTCGTGATTCTGCAATGTGAACAGGTGTCCCAAAGTGTGGATCTACAGTTGTCTTTGTACTCTTTAAAAGTATATAAATATATTAGGTATTTTGAAATAAACCCTGACTCTGAGAAACTGAGCAGAACCACAGTTTGATGCAATGGTGTTGTAACGTTTAAAAACAAATAAATAGCAAGGAAGATCCTTACAAGTTTTGGAGATCAAGGAGACAGTGAAAAGAGAATATAAATGAGGGTGACTACTGATAAGAGAACTGGAATGTTGCTTCGTTTTATGATTATTAGACATTCAAGGGAATCAATTACATTATTCCATTTTCTTGTGTTCTGGAATCTTCTTTTTCTTTTTTTCTTTGCTCTCTCTCTCTCTCTCCTCGTGCAACTCTAGCATGCCGGCTTTGCTTACATTAACCATACTTTATACTTAATTGATATGTAATACCAGTTCTATCCTCTTCCAAGGACATATTTTTAGGGCAACTGGCTGTCCACAAAGAAGAATGAGAAAGATGGCTCTCGGCATTTAAAAGACCCAGGCGACGTTCAGAAACTTGTTTGACAGACTTTTAGTAGACTGCAGGCACCCTCCTGATTAAAGACATGTTGTACAGATAATTGTCTACAGACTTTGTATAGCTGGTATAGACAACCCTAGTAAAACAAAAACTGATTGCTAGCTCCAATGGTTTGTGGTGTTTGCTTGGACACTCCTGAAATCCATTTTATCATGTTTGATTAGTCCTGATTGAAATTTGCTTTGGATTGGGATTTTCCTGTTGTTTCCTAGCCACAATGATTGCAGTTGTCATAAAAATTCTAATTTAGGCTATGCAACCCAGCCACATGATGGCTGATTTATAGATGAAGCAAAGAGTTTTGGGGAAGGGGAAGGAAGGTCTTCTCTTGGATCTTCTCAAGATTAAATTGCCAAAAAGTAATGCATTATAAGGATATTTTGTGGTACTCAAGTTCAGGTGCAGGCTTGCGGTGTAATTGTGCAGTCTAAAATATCAGAGAAATGTCTCCCTGCTCTTCCTATGTTTTATTTTGATCTATTTATTTATTTATTTCCTGCCTTCCACTATTTATTTCCTGCCTTTCATCCCAAGGTAGCTGATGATGCTGCTGTCACCACTGTCTACTGGGGATTGTAGACTGTTTCCATCCATTTGAGCAGTTGCGCTCGTATGAATACAATGCAATCATCTTGACTTGAGACCTTATGTTTGGAGGTATGAGGAGAAAGCAGGTCGGAGAGCACTGAAACATGTGACTTTTGCTGGACTCCGTATCCCTGCAATTTCTGTTGTTATCAGCCCTGGAGATGACAAGGACGGTTGTGGCAGCTTAGAATTTTGTACGGAGGTTTTTGTGCATAAAGTTCCCCAATGGGGCTGTTTGAGCACTGGACGTGAGAGCATTTTAAAAAGAAAATGCAACTGATGTTCCTGTACAATTCCCCCCCCCCCCTTTAACAATTCTTATGCCAAATATTTATACTCTTCTTTTGACAGGGGAGCAGGCATTTAAAGAATCCTGTAGGGCCAGGTCAGAAATGAAAGCTGCAGCAATTCAGGAAGGTATTGAACACACGATACTTACCCATAAACTATAGGCAGTGTGAGTGACATGTGGCATTGAGTCCTGGGTCCTGCCCTTGGAGGCTGCTGCTGCTATCAAGACCTTAGATAAGCGACGTCACCGTTCTGGCCAACAGGATTTCTTCCACAAGGGGCTTGAGGAAGAAAGCCTGTTGGCCAGAAGGGAGAAGAATCACTGCTCTAAAAATCTTGTTATCAGTTACATTATCACAGAGGTCTGGGAGAAAGCACATTGGCCAGTGGGGAGGGCAAGGAAAGAAGTTCCCAAGCCAATGCTCATTGGCCAGGGGCTCCCAAGCCAATGGGAAGAGCAGGGGGAAAAGCAGTGATGATGCAGAGACCTCTGGTGGCTCCCCCGTTTGTGGACCTTCAACTGCAGGTGGTCAGTCCCATGTCCAAAGTGATTCCCCCCCAATGACAACAGTGATTATGGGTTCTTTATTACTTTCATGGCATGGAAACCACTGCGCCGTGGCTTCCACGCCTCTGAAATGTCAAAAAGTGATTTGCATTTGATTAAAATTGGACATGGAGGTTCACTTGATACCCAGGAAAGATTATACCTCCTTACCTTCTCCCCCAACCTGATCCTGCTTCCAACCCAGCAGAACTAAAAAGGATAAGAGATGTGTGTATTCTTTATATTCTTAACCATCTTTCTTATCACGTCTCAGGATCTTCCCCCACTCCTGTGTCAGCTATGCTCATTAAGCTTTTATTGTGCAGGGTTAGGGCTGAACTGGCTGACCCAAGTGGAGCCAAAGAGGACTGCTGTCCATCTCCAAGGTAACAGCTTCAACACTGTGATAGTTTGAGATACTTTTTTTTTTTTTTGTATCACTTTCATTACACTATATATTATTAAGCCAACAGCACCAGGTGTTGCATCACATTCCCCAGAAACGTCCACTGCAAACACCTTAAGGGCTAAACTTTAAAGAAGGATGTGTTATTTCACACACAGCTGAGTTGCATAATAATAAACTTTCTAAAGCTCCTGGCCTGCTGCATAATAGATAAACATAGAATCATAGAGTTGGAAGGTTCCTACAAGGTCATCTAGTCTATCCCCTAGCCCAGGGGTGTCAAACTCATTTCATACAGAGGGCCGAACAGCATTCATGATGCCTGCTGAGGGCCGAAAGTGATGTCATTAAGCAGGAAGTGGTGTCATTAAACGGCTCATGACCACAAATAAGCACTTTTTCTCACTTGGGAACTCATTAGTTGCAAATAACAAGAGAAAATATACATGTCTGGATCATATTCAAGATATGGGAGGGCTCAATTTTCAAGTGGGCTGCACTTTCAGCAGTAACACCTCAGCATGGCTCAGCAACTGAGAGCCTGAGGGCTGGATAAAAAGCTTCCACGGGCCGCATACGGCCCCAGGCCTTATGTATATAATATAACAATATTATATATTTCCAGTGATTTCTGAGCTTTTTTTAAATACTAATTTTAAGGACATAGTAAATTAGGCCACTATCATGGCTTCATAATGGGGCTAATAAGTACATTTATTTCATAAAAACCAAGGGAAGACGTCACCTTTACTCTGTTCTCATGACATATCAAGAATAGATGAATTCATGTAGAAAAGGGAGCAAGAACATGGCATCTGACCCCATCCCAGTCTACACTCATTTACTTCAATATCTGCATGGCATCAATACACACTTGTTTTATGTACTTATAGTTGTATTTACTTTTATGTCTTGTTGACATTCACATGAGGTATATTCAAGGTATGGATGGCAATGTAGGCCATTTCTGCTGCTGGCTCCTGCCATCATCCATGCAATTACCAGCCCCTCTCCCAACAGGACATGTAAAAGAAGAGTCCACATGTGTTTACAATTAATGGCGTACCTAACAGGGTAAGGGGGGGTAAGTGCCCCGGGTGGCACACTTGTGGGGGCAGCACTGGTGGCATCCACTGCCCCTGCAGCCACCTTTGTTTTGCTTTTTTTTTCAAACTGAACGAAGCTGGAGGTGCTAATGGCTTCTTTCATTTAAAAAAGAAGAAGCATATTTGCATCAATCTGAGGGCCAACCCCTTCTTTCCCTTCAAGAAAAGAGGCATAGTGAGCTTGCGGACACTGGTGCAGTTCCAGACTGTGCCAATCTTAGGGTCGCCCGCTTCTTCCCATTTTAAAAAAGGGGGTGAGAAGGGGCATAAGAATATCAGAAGAGCCCGCTGGATAAAGTCAAAGGCCCATCTAGTCCAGCTTCCTGTATCTCACAGTGGCCCACCAGATGCCTCAGGAAGCACACAAGATAGCAAGAGACCTGCATCCTGGTGCCCTCCCTTGCATCTAGAGACCCTCGGATTGGCGCAATAACACCAGAATTGTGGTGATGTGATGATATCACCGCAATTACTTTCAGTCGGGGTTAGACCCGTGGCAGTGATTTTGTCTTCTCAGGATGATTGTGTGAAATGAAACCAGTACTGCTATAGTGACCAAACTGAACTGAAGGATTAGTGATCAGCTGCAGAACATCTCATAATACAGTAAGGCTTCTATAAGCATTCAACTTCCTACGCCAGGATCCATCTTTGGAATTATTTGTTACCCTTTTGTAGTGTACCTCACTGTACACAGTGTATTAATACACTGTAATCAGGCTGATCTGTATAGGTGGTTCTCTCTTTGTGCACTGAGTACACCTTTGGGGCTCTTTTCAGTCTGAAAAATCCATGATTTCTACAAAAAAAGGGGTTTTTGTATGTTAAAAAGTCTAAGAGGTACCTACTGTCTATTATTTCACATATTTAAAATCGTTTATATCCTGACTTTCCACTTCCATTGAAGATGCCCAGTGACTTTATCATTTTAATGGATCTGTAAGGAATGACTTCAAAGATAGGAGGCCATAGGAAATTGTGAGCAATCAAGGGTTATTGATCTAAATTTGGGGGACGACGACTGTTGATAGAAGGGAAATGAAATTGAATATTCAAAATGATGGTGTAGGTTTTGGGAAGGCTCTGTATTAAAACCAAAATCATTTTCCACACTTACTTTAAAAATGTTAATGAGACAGCAGCTATACGCTTTTTATAATTCATAACATACAAATGTCCCTATGTCTGTATTGTCTTTTTAAAAATAATTTTGCAGCGTGTGTGAAAGGAAGAATGACAAAATAGATGGTCTTTGCTTCTGTGAATCAGAATGACCATTGATTCTGGACTCAGAATTTGGTGGAACTGCACCCTTGATGTTTACCTAAGTGAGAGTGTCTATGTGCATAGTTAGGACAGGCTGTGGACTGAAAATCTAACCACTACCTTCAACTTCAGTAGGGAAGCAATTCCTTCCCAAACCTTTGGTCTGCTTTGAGCACCCAGAAGACAGACTTAACAGGTAAGACTGGAAATAGCTTGAGATATATTCGACATTTCTGCATGCAAGGGTGAATGTGGGATGAGTTTGCCATCATGGTGCACTGGCTCCAACAAAACCCTTTGCTTTCCCAATGGCACAAATATAATCTGTGATCAGAGAACTGACCAGATTATTTCATTTATTATTTGTATCCTGCTTATGTGTAAAAGAAGACACAGTGTGCATTTTACAAAACAAAGAAAATCACGACACCCCCACCACAATATGACCAGCTGCAATAAAATCAAGCAGTAAATCACCCATTAATACAGCAGCAGACTGCAACCTCAGAACAGCAACACATATTAAATGTTCACTGGAACAAGAAAAATCATTAAAAGGCATCTAAAAATGTCCCAGAAGCAGGCCAAACCTTCTTTTCCTAGGGAAGGTTTTCAATAATCTTGGCAACAGCACTGAGAAGACCCTGGCCCATCTATCACACCATTCATCTACCAAATACTGAGCTATGCCTTTTTTTAACCAGATGGGCAGCCAACTCCTAAGCTGCCCTGTCGCCCTAAGGTACAGTGGTGCTGAAATGGCCACTGCTGTATCCTGCAGGACCAGAGAAGCCAACAGTTTCCTCAGGATAAGGGAATATTGGTTCCCTTACCGATTCCCTTACTCCAGATAGAACTCCGCTGGTGTCAATGGGTCTCCTCTATTTAGCAGGTGCAGAACAGAGGTGCCCATGTCAGGCAGCGCAGCTTGCAATGGGGCCAGGGCCGTAGCTAGGGGGGGCCAGGGGGCGAAGCCCCCCCCGAGCCTGCAGTTTGCCCCCCCTAGCATTTTTTCCAAACCTGTCCTCTTTATCTAATCTGGCATCAGTTGGGGGTGATTTGAAGCCCTCTTTGCAACATTTTTTGTGCACAGGAAGGAAGACGGCTCGGTGCTTCTGGCAACTAGACAGAGGCCTGGGGGGGGGGACATGATTGAGACATATAAAATTATGCAAAGGATGGCTAGAGAGATGTTCTTTTCCCTCTCACATAACACCAGAACCAGGGGACATCCACTAAAATTGAGTGTTGGGAGAGTTAGGACGGACAAAAGAAAATATTTCTTTAGCCAGTGTGTAATTAGTCTGTGGAACTCCTTGCCACAGGAAGTGGCGATGACAACTTGCTTAGATGCCTTAAAGAGGGAATTGGACAAATTTCTGGAGGAAAGTCAATCACAGGTTACAAGTCATTATAGGTATGTGCAAGCTCCTGATTTTAGAAGTAGGCTACCTCAATGCCAGATGCAGAAGAGGACACCAGGATGCAGGATGTGTCTTGCTGTCTTTTGTGCTCCCTGAAGCATTTGGTGTGCCACTGTGAGATACAGGAAGCTGGACTAGATGGGCCTTTGGCCTGATTCAGCAGGGCTCTTCTTCTGTTCTTATGTAGGCTATAAGCTCAATCAGGAGCCCGGGTCTACCCAAGCAGGTAGACTTGGCCTCCAAGTCCAGGGGGGAGCCCAGACCCAGGTCTGCCTGCCCAGCAAATGTCCATAGAAGCGAAAAGCTCAAGCAGGAGCGCAGGTCTACACAGCAGATAAACCTGGGCTCCAAGTAATATGTCTCAATACATCAGCAACGTGTCATCGACAAATGTTATATAGGTGCTACATGGGCACTATATAGGTGATAGATAGGTGCTAGACAGATGCTATATAGGTTAACACCTATATAGTGTCTGTCTAGCACCTATCTATCACTATAGGGATAGATATCCCTATAGGCACTATATAGGTGTTAGATAGGTGTTAGATAGGCCCTATATAGGTGTTAGACAGGTGCTAGATAGGCACTGTATAGGTGCTAGGCACTAAATAGGTGTTAAATAGGCATTAGATAGGCCCTATATAGGTGTTAGATAGGCCCTATATAGGTGTTAGATAGGCCCTATATAGGTGTTAGATAGGTGCTAGATAAATGTTATATAGGCGCTAGATAGGTGCTAGATAGGTGTTGCATAGGCACTAGATAGGCATTATATAGGTGTTATAGGCCCTATATAGGTGTTAGATAGGTGCTAGATAGGCTTTATATAGGCACTATAGGTGCTAGATAGGCGCTAAATAGGTGTTAAATAGGCAATAGATAGGCATTATATAGGTTTTAGATAGGCGCTATATAGGTGTTAGGTGCTTGATAGGCACTATATAGGTGTTAAATAGGCACTTTCAATACAAGTAAATACTAGCTGCATCATAGTGATATGTTTTACTTTTGCAGGGTTGCAAGCCTGTGTATTGCACTGGTGTGTAAATGAAAGGATATGTTGCATGTTATTTCTATGTAGGCAATACATTTGACATTGCATGCAGAGATGCATTTATTCTATGCAAATTATTGTTACGTTGCTTTACAGATAATGAATGCATCTTTAAAAAAACACCAAATTATTTTCTCTTCATGAAATTTGGGGGAGTTTCAGGTATTTGATGTTTCTTCATTCTTATCCTTTCATTTTGCCCACCAGTATACTCGTAGATACCTGACATCATAGCCCCCCTTGAAAAAATAGTTTCCCCCCCCACCTCTAGAATCCTGGCTACAGGCCTGAATGGGGCATTGAATTTGGTCCCTTCCATGGTCCAATCTGCCCACTGGCCTGCCACCAGAATTCCCTCCGCCCTGTTCTGCTCCCTCCCCACCTTCCCCCACCCTGAAACATCTCCCAGCCACCTGGCAGGTGTCCTTACCGGCTGGCACCCCTGGCTTGTGTCCTTCTGATGCTGGTCTCTCCAGCAGTGCAGTGGACTCACCACTGGCACTTCCGGCACTTTTGCAACACCCAGTACCCAGGTGGGGCGGGAAAACTGGCAGAATGCCTGATAGGATTGGGCTCTAATCAATTTTACCAAACAAAATGGCTAAAATTCTTCTCTTTACAGGGAGAGAGAGCCTACACTCACATTGCCTTCCATGAGTGAAAACACTATCACAGATCAAACACCACAGGCTTGTTATTACCTGCCATCACTTCGAACACAATTATTTTCAAAGAAAAACTATTCTACTACAAGTAAATAAATGATAAGCCAACAAGCAATGACATATTAAATGTTCTATGCATGCCTTACCAATACATATACCACACCACATGTGTCTGCGGTGATCCCCTGAGATCACATGGGATCCTCTGACATTGAGACCCTTTCTCCATCTCAAAAAGACATTCCTGAAGGCTGAGGGATGGCTCCCTCTGGAAGAGGAAAACTGGAAAACAGACACAGTGGACATGTTAGTGGTTTACACATGTGTATGACTTCTGGATCCCAGCAACAACAGAAGGTCTAATAGAACTTCCAGCTAGCTCTATATGAGTAAGGGAGAAGAAAAATATTGGGATGGTAATATTCAGGCAGCATGCAAGACTACATTACCTATTGATAAAGCTGCAAGAAGTATATACAAGGAGTGGACAGTTAACTTAGGCCCAAATGCTGACCAACTTTCCCGCACTGATATAGCTGTGCCAATGGGGCATGTGCTGTGTCCTGCAGTTGGGTGACAGTCACTGAGACCTCCTCAAGGTAAAGGAGTGTTTGTTCCCTTACCTCATAACTGTATTGCCCTCACCTCGGTGCTGGAAAGTTGGTTAGGATTGCGCCCGTATTAGCATTCCTACAGCCACGAGTAGAAAAAATTCCTGCCATTGACATAATAACTATAAAAATGGAGACAAAATTGCATTAGTCTGAACACCAAAACACCTGGGGCCATTCACCAAGTCAAGCTGATATTTTTAGAATTAATTTTTGCGACATACTGAGCAAATCTAATTCTCTCTCCTCATATTGAAAATGTTCAAAATGATCTGCCATGAAGATTTGGCATTGCCCTTCCATCCCCCAATAAACTTGCAAGACAAGTTGCTTGGAATATAAATAGGGTCTTAAACAAATCTAATCATAAATCTGAAACTCGGCAGTGGGTCCTGTCTCCCATCTCAGCCTCCCTTCTCTGTGGGCCTCTCACAGCAAACAATGTCTCTTCCCTTTTTGGGCATTCCCACCTCGACTCCAAGCTGCGGGTCATCAATTGACAGCTTAAGCTGATCAATACCAAGTGCGAGTGGTTGAGAAAGCTGAACTGCACCACCTCCCCAAAACCAGCTCAATTTTCAAAGCAAAATCAGGAAAACCATACAGTGAGGGTTATCAAACTCCCTCCCCATTGCAACCCACCTGTTCTGTCTTGGAGGGTGCCACGACCTACCTCTTTCTCTGGCACCAGGCTCCACAGGCCTCAAGCCCTCCACAGGCCTCTGGAAGCAACCAGAAGTCATTTTCACAAATCTGGAAGTAAACCAGAAATGAGTTTTTCCAACTGCTTCTAGATGCCTGTGGAGGCCCAGCACAACCTCCAATTGTGTGCAAGGAGCTTCAATTTGGAGCAAACAGACTCAAGGATGGGTGGGAGGACCGAACCCAGGACCCACCAGGCATTGGGTCCTGACCCACCAACTGGGTCCTGACCCACAGTTTGAGAAACCCTGTCACAGAGTCATAAAATGATAGGGTTGAGACCTACAGATCATCAAGTGCAATCCCTTGCCAATATAGGATGTAAGCTAAGAACATAAGAACAGCCCCACTGCATCAGGCCATAGGCCCATCTAGTCCAGCTTCCTGTATCTCACAGTGACCCACCAAATGCCCCGGGAACACACAAGACAACAAGAGACCTGCATCCTGGTGCCCTTCCTTGTAGCTCTATTGTGACGTTTTCAGAAAACAGAGAACTTTGCAGTCAGGCTGGGCAGTAGGATTTCAAATGAGATCCAGAGTGGACAGTCATGCCTACAATGGCCTGGAGATCCATCCTCTGTGCAAGAGTGAAGGCTTTTTTTTTAATTCTGGCTGTGCTGTCACAGTGAGTCATAAGAACAGAAGATGTGCCTCTGGGATCAGGCCAAAGGGCCCATCAAAGCCCAACATTTCCATTCCATTCCAACAGGACGTGACCTCTCTAGCTTAATTAAAGTCAATGGTGTGCATTTTTTTTCCAAGATATGCGCCTAATTAATATGGACATGGTGCCAATGATGGAAATTTCACAGCATTTAGTTGATTTTCGCTCCTTGTTCTGAAGGTATGCATTGGGCAAGATGCGCTAATTGCTTGGTTTTGCAAGTCCAGAGGGGGTTTTTCATTGAAGCATGTCTTCAGGGCTGGAGGTGTGGGAGTCAGGGCCGAGTCAGTTATTTTTGTAATTCTTTCTCTGCTTCTTTTCAGGCAGAGTTCGGAGGGAAATATCTTCAAAGGCATTTAAGATGAGCATTGGAGCTATGGTGCTTTTCAGCTTTTCATTCATGCGGCTTCCTTTTCAGAGAATACTTTATTCAGCTCAGCCTCCAGGCGCTCATAGACGTGTGAAAACTAAGTAGCTGCTGCTTCTGGAGCTGAAAAAGTGCTGCGTCCCAACCATGTGCCTCAAACAGCCTGGGAGTCTCTCTTTTATGTCGTTGATTTTTCCTTTCCTGCCTTGACTTTCATAAGATGACAGCTTCAGAGCTGCACCGAACTGTCTCTAGGTTAAAACAGTCTGTAGGCCTGGGCAGCAATGGTTCTCTCCCACTTGCCTGGGAGACATTAAGACCATTGGAACCATTAAGAGCTACAGATGGGGAAATATTGAATGCTCTTTTATTTACAGAAATGGACACCTGGAGTGCGATAACCGCTATCATGCTTCTGTTGATTGTCCCAGAAGACAAAGCTGGGAGAGACCAGCAGAAAACTCGTATAGGAAAAGGTTGAAGGGCTTTGGAGTTATCTAATCCTGAGAGAAGGATATGAAGACAGAAATTGATACACAACACTCTATATAGATTTATAAGGTTCTCTGAAAAAATAGGGCAACCATGCTCACTTGGGACAGGAAAAGAACTAGTTGTCTCTAAGGGATGGAAACACCCATGGAAGAAGAAGTCTTCCTGCCTAGATTGCCTTGAGGGATGGTGTCTTCTGACCATATCAGTTGTTCACTTTGATAGCTTGGTGGAGGCAAAGCCTGTGCATGTCTACTCAGAGGTAAGTCCCATTGTAGTCAATGGGGCTTGCTCCCAGCTAACTGAGGAGAGGACTGCAGCCATGGTGACTGCACACAGTATTTTGAAAGTGGAAGCATTGTTGGTTTATATAAGTTCAAACCAATGAAATATTTTTGTAGTCAGTGTATTTTGTACCTACATATTTTTATTATAGTTTAACTCTTTATTCTGCTGTTCATTAAATACAATATTCTATTGATTCATATATTGCTTTTCTACTTTTACTTTATTGCTTACCCTACGCAGAACTTTTTTAGATACCGTTTCTTTTTGTAAAATATCTACACACACACACACACAGAGAGAGAGAGAGAGAGAGAGAGAGAGAGAGAGAGAGAGAGAGAGAGAGGTGCAATACCTACAAAGCTTTATTTTTTCTTTTGGCTTTATTATTTTTTCTTATTGTTTCTTAATTAAGAAATTGTCCTAGGATTTTGGGGGGAAAATGTCTTTTTTTTCTTAATGTGAGGCATATGAATAAAGTTAGGCCCTGAATTATGGGAAGGGGAAAAAAAATAGGGACTAATGAAATGCACAAGTTTTGCCACCTCCCAATTTCATGCCTCCCTCCATAGTCTTCATAAAGGGTTTCCAAATTATGGCAAAGGGGCCAAATCCGGCCCCCCACAAGATTTTGTCTGGCCCACAGCAACTTTTTTTTGTCAGAGCATTTGCTAATGTTTGACATTTTACTCATTCTAAATGATTTCTCAGTTTAAGCACAGCATTGTTTCTTTGTAATTGTCACATTTCTCTTTTGTTCTGAATCATATGCTGATTACAAAAAGGATCCAAGTAAAACATATTCATTCATTTAATTTCATTCATTTACTTATAAAACTGATTTTTTTTTTTTTGGCCTGCAAAAATGCGTAAAATATACGGTGTGATTCTCATACTGAAATGTTTGGAGACCTCCAGTCTTGGTAAAACAGTAGCTAGTGGGCTGGAACAAAAAAGGGGCAGCTCCCTCTCTGCCCTTCCATAATTTCAGCACTGACTAAAATGTGTTGAAATATTTTATTTTAAACAAAAATATTTAAATATGTACCTATTTTAATATTTTAATAACGTCTCCCCCCTCCCAGGAACACCTCCCCCATGCCCCCAGCCAAGCCCTGCCTCCTGTTCCGCAGCCTGGCAGTCTGGGAGACCACCGAGCCGCGAAACCCAGGCAACCGCCATGTGCTAGCCCAGCGCTGGCCAGAGCTGGGCTAGCTCCGGCAGTGAGCCCTGCCAACGTGCTTTATGGCACTTTGCAACTGAGGTCCGTGGTGCAGGGCCATGCCATGGACCTCAGGATTGGGCTCTAAGTCTTATTCAATGTTGTGAGATTTACATGCCAGGAGATACTGATACGGTCAGGCTGCATGGCTCCTTTTTCGTGACATACAGCACAATCCTAACTTTCACTGGAACAGGCAGGCCGGTGGGCCTGCGCTGTATCCAATGCAGGTTTGGGGCTGTTTGAGGCTCGGCCCAAGGCAAGGGGAAACTTTTCCCCTTACCCCAGGAAGAGCTGCAGAAGCCCCAATGAGTCTACTCGGATCTGTGCCACCTAATAATAATAACAACAACAACTAGGTATTTATATGCCGCCTTTCTGGTCATCAGATTACTCCTATGACTTTATTCAAGGCGGTTTACATAGGCAGGCATTTCTAAATCCCTCAAGGGGATTTTTACAAACATAGAGGTTCTCTCTTTCAAGAACCAACAATATTTCAAAATGGATCTTCCTGGTTTGGTCTCACTTCTGGCCTCCAGTTCTCCCATGCAGGCTGACAAGCAGCTCCATCTCTCACATGGAGGGCAGCCAAGACGCTTCTTGCTCACACCAAGAGCAGGTGGAATTACTCAGCTGGGCTTGTCAGCGGCTTCAAGGTCTCGCCATTCTCAGCTGTTCAGGGAGCTGCCGGTGTCCTCGAACTGGCGACCTTCTGATGTTATCTTTGGGCTAACGGAGGCTCTACCCTCTAGACCAGACCTCCTGCCACCTAAATCAGTGGCACAAATCTGAGCAGCATAGGACTGCCCTGGACCGCCCAGGAACAGGGCTAGGATCCAACTTAAGTGCTGGATCCTGGCCCCGCCTCCTGCTCTCCACCCACCTGCCCCTGGGAACGCCCACCACCCACCCTTCCCAACCCCGAAATGCCTCCTCCCCGCCTTCCCCATGCCTCCCCCAGACCCCTGCGTTGGCCAAGCTTGGACGGCGCAAACCTACCCACTTACAAAACCCAGGACATGCGTCGGTGCAGGGAAGCTGACACACATCTGTGTGCTGGCCTATCTCTCCTGAGAGTGGCACAAAAGTGCTTTACAGCGCTTTCATGACACTCTTTGGCCAGTGCAAGGGACTTGCACTGGCCAAAGGGGCACTCTGGATTGCGCCCACAATTAAAACCATATTATAGTCATAGAGCACAATCCTAACCCTGTGCCAGTACAACCAGGCCACATGGCCTGTGCTACATCCAACGGAGCATAGGAGGCAGCTGAAGGTCACCTCGGGGTAAGGGAATATTTTTCCCCTTACCCCATGTAACACCCCAGCCTATGCTATTGGGCTACTTGAATCTGCACCAGTCATTTCGTTTCCTGCTGCTGAAGTTTTCTGTCAGCAGTTCCCCATAAGTACAGGTTGAGACTCATTATTCGCGAGGGTTCTGTTCCAAGAACTCATGTGGATGGCAAAAAATGTACTATAGCAAATCAATTTTAAAAAAGTCTCTTTCCTCCAGTGATTTAAAAACAGCCTTGCTGACCTTTTGAAATGCACACAGAGGCAATCAGTCCCTTTCCAGGAGCTTAGGCTTCACTAGGAGGCAGCAATCTCTTCCTTCAGCAGGAGCCCCAGCAAGGGGGAAAGAATGAAGAAGGTGATAATCACTGCCATTTAGCCTTCTTTCACATGCTCAGGGGGAAAGGAGGAGTGAAGCCTGCAGAGAGAATGTTTGTCAGCCGGCTTCCCTCTCTGGCTGTTTAAAGGACTGTTTTCCACTGGCTGTTTAAAGGACTGTTAAATTAAAGGACTGTTTTAATTTAAAGGGCCCTTCTCATCAGCTTTGAGATAGAAAAATCTGTGGATACTTAGGTTATACCTGTAATCATTTGTATGACTGTCTCTCTGCAACAGTAAAAAACAGTTTTTTATACTGTGATTTTAAAGGGGTGCATTTTTCCCCCTTCTCCGGGGATCAGCACATTCCTTCTCAGTTGCAGGGGTCATTCGTGTTGAGTCAAATCCGTGTATAAAAAAAATCCGTGTATAACAAGAGATGTCCTTATGACACGACTGCAGGTGACTGATAAACAGGATTGGGCCTATACTGTATACATACGTTTCCGTATGTTGAAAATGTCTTATAGTAAGAAATAGTGTGAAAGCTGCTCCTTGGACTTGGTAAAAGGCATCCTTTTTTCTCTCCACCCTCCCCCCCCCCCAAATTTCAGAGCCATTCAGTTATCTCATAATGAAGCTCAAATAGATAATATTTTTAAGTTCAATGAAGGGCATCCTAATAGGCCAAAAAATATCCAGAGGGAGTTTGTTAGTTTTGTATAAGGTTAAGGCTTTATTAGCGATTCTTAATAGTATGTAGCATTGCATGTTACCTTCAGGCTCCTGGTCTCTGTCTTCACCGGACTTGCAATGCTTTTGCAAGCTATAAGGCACTCTGTTTAAAAAAAAAAATGTTAAAACTTTTTTCCCCCAAATTAATAGAGCACTCAGATTGCAACCCAAACTTCAGCAAGACAACATAGACTTGTATACTTTTAGGAGCGACAGCTAAGTGAATGCTACATTCCTATACACACTTAACTGGGAGCAGTGGTGTCGCTAGGGGTGTGTGGGCTGCACCGGGTGACGTGCATGGGGGGGTGACATCACTACTGGCCAGAAATTTTAAAATCTTGGAATTTTGAAATAATATGATATTATATATCATTTGATGTGCAATTTCATGTGAAATGCAATGAAATAAACCGTGTTTAAATATCTCTATTCTACCCAAAAGTATCACCAAAAAACCAGCAGGGGTGGGCAATGATGCATCACCACACCCACTGCCTGGGGTGTTGCCCACCCACTGCATGGGAGGAGATCCATCGCGGGGGTGACGTGATAACCTCCCACACTGGGTCATGCAAACCCTTGTGACGCCACTGACTGGGAGCAAGTCTGATTGAGCTCAAGAGGACTTACCTGTAAGTAGACATGCAGCCATCACTGCAGAGGTGTGCACATAATAAGACAGCAAATACAATTGTCCCAACTGATGATTGGAGAACCCTTGGGGCTGGGACATGACACAAACTGTGGCATGCATCGGGAAGGGAAATTTGCCAACCCTGAGATGAGGAGGGGCATGTGTTTGCACAGACCTGCTTTCTACTAGCTTTCTAATAAGGTTATGTAGATCTTAATCGAGAATATATGCAGGCGCCTTTACACTGAATGGGCCCTCCTAGTTTGGATGTCAGTTATAATCACAAGATGAGAAAGTCCTGCCCTGAGACACTGAGCTGCAATATTGTACGATCGATGCAGCTAACAAATGAGTGTAAATCATACATAAGAAAGTTTAGAAAAACCCAATCCTAATAGCCCAATCCTATGTATGTCTACTCAGAAGTAAGTCCCATTAGAGTTAATGGAGCTTACTCCCAGGAAAGTGTGCATAGGATTGGGCTATTACACTCCCAATTCAATAAATGTAGTTGGTTGAAGTCATGAGCATTAAATCCATGGCTGTAGAACCAGAAGAGGCCCATTGGATTTAAACGACAGCAGGCTTCTCAGAGGACGGGGCAAAGCTAGCCACCTTGTATTCCCCAGCAGGGACTTAGGAAACTGAACGCTTTCCACATGCGCTCCCTCTGACGCATTCTCAGCATCACCTGGCAGGACAAAGTTCCAAACAACACAGTCCTGGAACGAGCTGGAATCCCTAGCATGTATGCACTGCTGAAACAGAGACGCCTGCCTTGGCTCGGTCATGTTGTGAGAATGGATGATGGCCGGATCCCAAAGGATCTCCTCTATGGAGAACTCGTGCAGGGAAAGCGCCCTACAGGTAGACCACAGCTGCGATACAAGGACATCTGCAAGAGGGATCTGAAGGCCTTAGGGATGGACCTCAACAAGTGGGAAACCCTGGCCTCTGAGTGGCCCGCTTGGAGGCAGGCTGTGCAGCATGGCCTTTCCCAGTTTGAAGAGACACTTGGCCAACAGTCTGAGGCAAAGAGGCAAAGAAGGAAAGCCCATAGCCTGGGAGACAGACCAGGGACAGACTGCACTTGCTCCCGGTGTGGAAGGGATTGTCACTCCCGGATTGGCCTTTTCAGCCACACTAGACGCTGTTCCAGAACCACCTTTCAGAGCGCGATACCAGAGTCTTTCGAGACTGAAGGTTGCCAATACATGTGCAATAGAGTCTGAGCCTGCCTTGCTTACTGTGCCTGGACTAGCCTTAGAGCTGTCCATGGTCCTGACTTCTTGTGTGTTCTGTCCATCTTTTCAGCTGTTGGAAACTGGCTCCTAGGTCTACACTAGAGCTCTGACCTGTGCTACCAGCATGTGTGTAATGGTACCTGGAGCAGGATTCTGAGCTCAGCTCCTCTATGTTAACCAGATGGTATTATTTAGACAATGCCAATGTACAACTGCTGTTGGACTTCATGAAGGACTCTAGAATACAATAGAAAAAGACTGAGCAGTTCCTTTCCTTCAGCTTTAAAGAAGCCAGAAACTTTAGTTTTCTAGGTTTCATGGTTGCTTGATCTCACTACAGTAAACAGCTCCATATTTTTTTACTTTTCATGTTTTATCCTGAAGCAACAGAGCATTACATTAATTGACTTGTCTTATTAATTCAATAAGCTGCTTCCAAGATGAAATGCTTCACTATGCCTGCTTGTTTTTGGCACTTTTTTGGTTGTTGGAGGAAAAGCTTGAAGGCATGAATTGCTCTGATGTTTTCCACAGTTCACTGAATAATTTTATGCACTACTGAAGATTTGCCACATTTGGAATTACTACAAACTGCAACTTTTTCATCATATTCTAATTTAATTCACACTTTAGAGCATGATAAGGAAACATTTAGCAGTGTGCATATTGGGGGGAGGATATCTCAGATGCCAGGAAGATGTGGCCAAGTGCTCAATGAAATGTCACAATTCCCCAGAACTTAGAATTTGGATCGAAAAGGTTACTTACAAAGCAAAAAAAAGTCCTCCTCCTAAAAAATTATCAGTCTAAGGGAATTATTTCTAATAAAATTAGAAAATAAAGCAACCCTAATGTCATTATTTGGCAAGAAATAAAATTCATTTGCTTTGATTTTCTAGGAGGAAATGCACATGCAGAATGAAATTGTGCATGGATTTCCCAATGCTGAGACACTCGGACGTCTTCAGGATCCCTGTAAGAATATCTGCAGTAACACAGGCCTACAAAATTGAGGGTCTTATAAGAATTTGGGGTGCTGATTCCAAAAATGTCATCAGTTTTGCCCTATCACACCTAGGGCGCAATCCTAACCCACTTTCCAGCACTGACATAAGGGCCATGCAGCTCCAAGGTAAGGGTACAAACATTCCCTTACCTTGAGGAGGCCTCCAGTGAGTGCCATCCAACTGCAGGATACAGCACATGTCCCATTGGCACAGCTATACCAGTGCTGGAAAGAAGGTTAGGATTTGGGCCCTAGTTTAAGAGATATAGCATAGCCTCATTAGTGAATGGTTCAAACAGCTTCCTCATGAGGAATCTGCTTGAACCACTAACAAGGCTATGCTATATCTCCTTGTCTGGAATGTACCACTTAGATTGCAGGCAGGGGGCTCACCCACTGGAAGCTTCCATATGAAAATACATCTTTACACATAGTAAGCTAGGATGTCAGTGAGCATGATAGGTGACAGCCGTGAAGGGACACAGACCACATACACATTTTCCATCTCAGCTGCTGTTTTGAATTGCTCATCCTGCTGCATTTTTGATCAGCTTGACCTCTTACCTGCATGTCTTCATTATGTGCCCCCAACCTCTTTATATTTTAAAGCGATTGTACTTTGCAATGCTCAAAGAACTACTTAAACAGAGAAGGAACATGTGGTGAGTTGAAACCGCCGAGAGACTCCGTGGACTGATAAAAGTTGCAATATATTTCCTCCAGAAATGGAAGTGCATCATAAATTAAGACTGCCAATGATTTGGAAAGACACAGGTCAGGAAGCAGGTGTGAAAATGCCATCTGATTGCCAAGGTCAAATTTGATGTGGGAACACATTCTGGAACAAAACGGACCCACTTAAAAACAGTGACGATGGAAAAGACAGCGTTACTTACCTGTGAGGGTTGCTCTGCTTTCTGAGCTACCTTACACATGCAAAAGCTACATAACATTCAATACATCCCACGCTGATTCTCTGAAGGATGTAGGTGTGTGTCACATATGATTAGCAGTCATGGGGTATTGTTTGTTTCCTCTTTAAGAGGCATCTTATGGAAAATTCTTACATTTCATGATGCTCTTAAAAGTAAGTGTGAGCTGGCAAAGGGGTCAGATGTTTATTCACTTTTTTTAACTCACTCATCTTCCAAGCAGCTCAGGGTGGTACACGTGGTTCTCCTCACTCCTATTTAATCCTGACAACAGCAGCACCCACCAATTCTTTTCCCCCTTCCCATGGTCAATTCAGCTGCACAGGTCAATGTGGACTTGCGTCAGTGATACTGTGAGAGCAATTTTGCATTTGTCTTTCTCCTCACAAAAAGTTGCCAGAGACATATTTGTTGCCGATTTGGGTGACCAAGAATGTAAAGTAATAGCAAGTGTGACAAGCCTGGGTAAGCCATTGGGTCATGCAGGGCATCCCACAGTTTACACCAAGAATGTTGGTGTAAGATGACTAAGATACACCAAGATACACTAAGATACACCAAGAATGTTGGTGTAAGATTGACTAAGATGATTACGGGGCTGGGGCACCTTCCTTATGAGGAAAGGCTACGGCGTTTGGGCCTCTTCAGCCTAGAAAAGAGACGCTTGAGGGGGGACATGATTGAGACATACAAAATTATGCAGGGAATGGACAGAGTGGATAGGGAGATGCTCTTTACACTCTCACATAATACCAGAACCAGGGGACATCCACTAAAATTGAGTGTTGGGCGGGTTAGGACAGACAGAAGAAAATATTTCTTTACTCAGCGTGTGGTTGGTCTGTGGAACTCCTTGCCACAGGATGTGGTGCTGGCGTCTAGCCTAGATGCCTTTAAAAGGGGATTGGACAAGTTTCTGGAGGAAAAATCCATTATGGGGTACAAGCCATGATGTGTATGCGCAACCTCCTGATTTTAGAAATGGGTTATGTCAGAATGCCAGATGCAAAGGAGGGCACCAGGATGAGGTCTCTAGTTATCTGGTGTGCTCCCTGGGGCATTTGGTGGGCTGCTGTGAGATACAGGAAGCTGGACTAGATGGGCCTATGGCCTGATCCAGTGGGGCTGTTCTTATGTTCTTATGTTCTTAATGTTACAGCACACAACAATGGTACATCTTTTGCAATGCCACCCCAGAACTCATGGTAGCAGATTGTGAGATTCACTGCCATAAGCACAAGATAGGATTGGGCTGCGAGTCACCTCCCACAGCACCAAATTCCCTTTTGGCATCACAACAAGGGTCCTCTTGATAAGACAATATTAAGACGCATATCACTCTCAGCAGTTTGCAGTTTACGAAATTAAAAATAAAAAGTCTCAAAGCACAGAACAAAGAAACCAGAGAACTCCCTCAATGGTGGCCTTTTCCAAAGCTGTGGCATGGAGCTCCGTGGCCTTTGGATTGTCTTCTCAAATTGCCTCTCCACAGAGCACACAGGTTTGTAAGGAGCTCCTGGGGAACTGAGGAGACAGGCTGTATGGCTCTTGAATAGTCTACTTCATACAACTGTGTGCTGACTCTCATCGGTGGTTTTCAAGCAGAGGCTGAATAGCCTTTGTCACTTGTGGTAGGGTTGCAGTGGTTCATCCAGAGGTGACCAGGCTCCAGGCCAGCCCGGAGCAGGGATTTTTCTTCTTCTTCGGGGGAGAGGTGATTTAAATGTGCTGTGGCACTGGCACAAAAGCTGAAGTTCTGCTCCACGTAAACTACAAAATCTGTATCAAAATCTCCACAACTGCTTTTTGAGAAAGGAAAAAAATGGGATAGTCCCAGTCTCAGATCTCTCATCTGAGGTGCAGTACACAGAGGTACACAAGGTAGACTCTTGCTAAGATCAAGGAGACGTACTCCCAAGTTAGTATGACTACAACTGGGCCTTAATGGTTACACACTAATATTCCAAAATTTGAGTAACAAATTAAAACGTTTTTAAAAGACAGGCTGATAAAAGCCATTAAAATATTTCAATATTTCAATTTTTATTTTTTTTTGCATTGGTTTCTGAAATATGATGGCTTGCCATATTTTCGGTGTTCGAAAGAAAACCCATGAGGACTAGAAACCTTAGGACTGGGAGTCAAATGCTGGGGAATTCAGTCATTATTTCCCACAGCCATTCACAAAACCCTTTGTAGAATTGTCTTCTGAGTTGGATTGAACTAAACTAAAAGCAAAGTACCTTTTAACATAAGGAAAACACACTTCAGGTTCTTTCTGCAATTATATGTCCACCTGGCTTCATTCACACCCAATGAGAGATGCAAGTATATCTCATTCCCCCCCCCCCGCCCCAAATACAGTCCCAGAGGCTGCAATCCTATCCACAGTTTCCTGGGAGTAAGCTGCATTGACTATAATGGGGCGTTGGCTCGGTCATGCCTTGAGAATAGATGATGGCCGGATCCCAAAGGATCTCCTCTATGGAGAACTCGTGCAAGGAAAGCGCCCTACAGGTAGACCACAGCTGCGATACAAGGACATCTGCAAGAGGGATCTGAAGGCCTTAGGAGTGGACCTCAACAGGTGGGAAACCCTGGCCTCTGAGTGGCCCGCTTAGAGGCAGGCTGTGTAACATGGCCTTTCCCAGTTTGAAGAGACACTTGGCCAACAGACTGAGGCAAAGAGGCAAAGAAGGAAGGCCCATAGCCAGGCAGACAGACCAGGGACAGACTGCACTTGCTCCCGGTGTGGAAGGGATTGTCACTCCCGAATCGGCCTTTTCAGCCACACTAGACGCTGTTCCAGAACCGCCATTCAGAGCGTGATACCATAGTCTTTCGAGACTGAAGGTTGCCAACAACAACTTCTGAGTAGACAGGCATAGGATTGGGCTCATAGTCTCATAGCATGCATTTGTGGTAATATTTGCTTTGGCCCTGAAGTTCTTTGTTTTAATGGGTACAATTTTTTACTGAACTTGTACAAAAGCACCCAGAGAAGTAAGAAGGGATTTGCACCAGTTTGTCTTTGCTCCTATCCACTAGATCACGCTGGCTCAGAAGTATTGGAAGCAAGTTCAATTAGATAGATGGACTTGTCTGAAAGGGCAGTCTATGTTTTAGTGTGTGTGTGTGTGTGTTTGTGTGTGTGTGTGTGTGTGCTTAAGAAAACAAAAAGAACATGCGCTTATCTCATCCCTTACTCTGAAGGTACTAGCAATAACAAAGATCTATGGACATGCTGACTTCAATAAAGCTCATGTAGACAGATTGCTCTGTTGGGTTCACTTGTTTCTTGCACTTATTTACTAGGTTTTGTGGTTTGAAAGACATCAGGCCATGAAGTAATAGTGTGAACAAAGATTCTCACACAAGTCCTACTAGTAAGTTTCATTTTGTGTGAGAGACCCATCACTGGAGAGGGAGAGATGAGTTTCCAGAGATAAGCATTTAATATTTCATTGTATTGAGGGGCAGTATGGGGGCAATGTATACATATATGTATATGTATATATATGTATATCTATATTGTATTGAGGGGCAATATATATATATATATATTGAGGGATATATATATCGCCCTTCAATACAATATACATATACACCCCATATATACAATACATATATACACATACACACCCCCATATATATATTTATTTATAAATATTTATTTATTTATATTTATATAAATTTCAAAACTGAGCAAAGGCTTGAAATCAGAGCTTCTTAGCCTAAGTTCAACACTCAAACCCAGTACAGATGCCCCCGTATATATTTTGAAATTTACTGACTTTGGGCCAGCTGATAACTCTCAGCTTAACCTACCTCATAGGGTTGTTTTGAGGTTAAGAGGAGGTCACATACTGAACCCCCTGGAGGAAGGGGGCATTTTGGTTGCAGATGTTCTCATCCAAATTTGGAAATAGCTCAGTATTTACGGCAAGTGTTTGGAAAACACAGCGGGTGTTTGGAAAAAGCTAGTCTGCTCAGAATTCTCATCTGGTTTATGATGTTGGCACATGTGCTTTGATCAAGAATTCCTGTTTAGCGGAAGGAGAAGAAGCAAAGAAGTTGATGCTGCTGCCGCCACTGCAGGTAACGTTGTACAACTTGTTGGGATCCCCAACAAGGACCTCCAAACCTGCAGTTCTCAATGACAATACCTAAAACAATATGTAATCTCCTCCTAGTGGCTACATTTTCGATTTCTTTTCCAATCTGCCCTTTCACGTGCTAGTGCCAGAGTTAACTTATGGCCCAATCCTATGCTGAAGCACTGGTGGAGCATGTGCTTTACCAGCGCAGGTTGTCACAGAAGCACCATAAAGTGCTTTGCGACAGCATTCGTTCCAGGTGAGTCAGAAGGAAGGCCGGAGCCTTCCTGCTGGTGCCGGTGGCCACACAGGCACCCTCTGGAAGAGATCAATCTGGCACAAGAACAGAGGAGAGTGTGGCGATAGTGGGGGGTGGGCAGACTGTGCCTGTGAGGGGGTGGGCTTGGCAGTGCCAGCACGTGCCATATCCTATCCCCCGACATGGATCAATGTGGACTTGTGCCAATTATACTGTTGGACTTTGTATGTGTCCCAGGGCAAAGGGACACATGTCCCCTTATTTCAAAGAGACCTTCTGCAACCTAGATGCCCCTGTGGGATGCAGAACAGTCCATGCCAGAACCGGCACCACTTAGTAATTCAGCTAGAACTGTTAGTTTTCTTCCCTGGTCGTTTAAAACCTACTTGCCTTCTACAAGTAAGGACACAGACATTTCCCCCAGACACCTCTTGCAAGTCATAAATAGTAATACATCACTGAAATAATACCAGCAGTTCCTGTCGCCGAACCTCCTCTAGGAGAGTCTCACCATTATCCTTTTTTGTTCGTGGACGGATGTCTCATTAATGAGAGGAAACCATCCAGAAGCCCCAGCCCTGACATTGTATTGTCTTCTTTTCCCACTATTTTCTTTGCATCTTTTATGTGTATTTGAACTAGGCAGACTTGGCGGGGGTGAAGAGAAAATTACAATATCAGCCCTCTTCATTATGCTGCAAAACCCTGTCAGCATGATCAGCATTTTAAAAACTGCAAATGTGGCATGAAGAATAATAAGAGAGCACATCCGTTTTTGCCCAGTTCCATCACCGACCAGCCCTTTATCATCATCATCATCTTAGTGAAATGCGTCTCAATGAATTGCTTTAGTTCAGGGGTGCCAAACTCATTCCGCACAGCAGGCTGAATAGCATTCATGGTGCCCACTGAAGGCCGGAAGCAACATCAGTACACTGGAAGTGACATCATTAAGTCAATGATGGCCAGAAATAAGCACTTCATTCTCACTTAGGAACTCATTAGCTGCAAATAAAAGGGAAATACGCAAATATTGATAAAAAATACGCAAATATTTTCAAGATATGGGAGAACCCAATATTGTGTGGGTCAGCTTCTCAGCACTGGCACTTCTGCCAAGGTGTCACTTAGCAGTTCTGCAGCTAAGAGGAGCTCCGTGAAGTGATGTCTCAGCAGAAGTGGAGATACTGAATGGGCAGCCTGCATGATACTTGGGCCCTCCCGGTACCTCAGCAGCTTGGTCTTGGCTCAGTTCTCTTGGTCTTCCCCTTCCCCCATAGCGTTCCTTGCCTTTTGAGGCCTCCTCCCATCTTTCCCTTCCAGAGCCTCAGCGCTACTGAAAGGGTAGCACTGGGATTGCCCAATTGTTACGTGGGCTGAATAAAGAGCTTCCAGAGGCTGCATCTTGCCCATGGGCCTTATGATTGACCTTGTTTTAGTGTTTCATTATTTCACTGCACTTGTCTTGTGTCTTAAACATGAATTTGGGGCAAAAATGTACTACTTACAAGGGGGTAAAAAAAAGCTCTGCTACGTTAACCAAATGTGAAGTGGGCCTTAGGTGGGGGTGGGTTCTCCATCATCTGAACCGGGGAAGGACATGGCTTGACAAATCAATGGAACAGTCAAGGAAACTCAGCATTCTGTCTTTAATTCAAACATAAATACGCCTGACCAGGGAAAATTCAAACATGAGAGATGGGACATTTCACCCTTCCTCACCCTTGTCTGAGGTCCATGGCTCTTTCCTTCAGTTGAGGGCCCTGAAAGACAGAAGGGATTGTGGGCAAGGTAAGGAAACCTTGGTCTAGTTGACCAAATGAGGTCTAGTTGGCCAAATGATGTATTCTGTCACTATAGCCTTCTGGCATCTCCACAGACTCTTTGGTAGGGGTCTCCAATTCTTCTTTTCCCCCACCAGACTCTTCCTTCTCTTTTCTTCACTCTGGCTCCTGTCTCCTAACTTTCTTTCCTCATCCCCTTCTCTCACCACTCACTTGGTCCCTCCGGCTCCTTTTCTTCCCTTTCTCACTCCAATTGCCTTCTACTTGTTCCTCTCTACCTTCTGTCTCTTCCGTAGAGCTTTATCTACACCTCTGTTCCCACCTGGCATTTCCTTCTTCCTCTTCCCCTGCTTGCCTTCCCTTTTGAACTGCCAAGTCCCCTTCCAGCTATAGCACCTAGCAGCTGATGGGCAGGTACACAGCTGGGCAGTGGAAGCACCCAGAGATGATGTCATCATCACTTTGAATATTCGTGTTCCACGTTACATTCACCAATATGTGAATATACAGCTAAAATGATCTTATTAATAAGGAGAGGTACGAATCCCATTTGTTCATGTTGGGGAGACCGTACTGCCAAACTCAATTAAACCAGTTGATACAAACTAGAATTTTGCACTTTGACAAAAGGAAAACTCTAATTCTAAGAATTCCACAGCAGCTTCTCACAATCCCATGATCCAGCAAAGACATGCATGGAAAAGCTTCAACATGTTGGCACTGTGCCAAGGTAGACAAAGAACCCTGCATAGAATGGGCATTGTGTGCACAGTGGCCTTTGGCTGGATCCCTCCATTTTGTGGGGCTGCATGTGCAGAATCAGCTCCTGAACTGGGATGGCACATGATCTATGTTGTCACTTTGGAAGGTTCTGTCCATCTGATTGGTTGATGGACCCATGCAATTATACAATCCTATTAGGGTTGGTGATGCGGCTGTAGTTTTTTATAATGCTCTAGACATTGACATGGAGGCCTCCTTTTTGGACACCTTAATTTTGGATACGATCCTATTTTTGGACAGTGATGCACCTGGTTATTTATTTTACTTATATACCAAAGTTTGTGGTCGTGATGTTCTCAAGATGACTTCTAGGTTCTGATCAAAACACGATCTGTTTTCACTCCTTTGACTCAATTAAACCAACTGGCAGCAGCATCCCCAGCATAAACTCCAATTTCCAAGCAAAAACTTTGAGGACATGTCAAGGTCTTCTCCATTCAGGTTGTGTTCAGGTTCTTCCTGGGTACATACAAATGTGACACAGAAGCTGCAGATACTTTTGGTGCTGGGTTCCAACATCTGTGAAAAGCATTTCCTGGGCGAAACTAAATCCATAACATCACACATCAATTCAAGGTGTTCTGGTGACTCAGTGCCAAATCCCATCCAACTTTCCAGTGCTGGTGCAGCTGTGCCAACGGGGCATGTGCTGCATCCTGCAGTGAGGGGGGGGGTAGTCATGGAGGCATCCCCAAAGTAAGGGAATGTTTGTTCCCATTCTTCGAAGCCACATTGTGACTGCACAAGCATTGGAAAGTTGGATAGGATTGGGCCCTCAGTCCACTGATCTATCTAGCTCAGTGTTGGAAAACCATTGCTCGTTCTAGTAGACAAGTCCCAGCTGGCTCAGTACCATCACCTCAAATTGCCAGCTATTCTCCAGAGTTTCGGGCAAAACCCTTTTCTGCATAGGGTTACCAATTCCTGAAAGACAGTATTCAAGTGCTTAGGCAAGATCCCAGAATGCATTGCAGTAGGCCATGTAGAGGAGAAATGAGAGCCTAGGCAGCTCAAAAATACTTGGTGGCGATAGGCCAAAAATACTACCATGGCAATAGGCTGGTGCCGGCAAACCCAAAAGTGTTGCAAACATTCTATAAGGCATGTCATGGCTACTCTCAAGCTGGCTAGACTGGCATAAGGACATGCGCTGGCCTGCCGGCTGGATCCAGACCTGGATGGGATAAGTTTGTGCCAGTGGGGGCAGGCCGGCACAGGGGGAGTTGGAGAAGTGACAGGAGGGCATAATGTTTTGGGTGGAGGAGGGTGGTTCAGGAGGTGGATCAGGTTCAGGCGGGAGGTGGAACCAGCCACAGCAGTGCAAGTCGAATCCTATCCCCATCCCTGACCCTAGCAGCCTTACACGGGCTGCTCAAATTTGTGACAGTGATTTTGCTGGCGCAGTTCTAAATAGCTCTATAGGGGTGGCTGGAGTATTACTCAAGGCAAGGGGAACAATATCCCCTTACCCCGAGTTCCCCTCCAGCCACCTCCTAGCCTGTACAGCGCATGTTACTCAGCCTGCCTGTTGCAGCACAGGTTAGGATTGGGCTGTAAATAACTTACAATTATCATTTTTACCTACTCTTCCCCAGTTTTCCTAAAATGCACATGCTGAAGTCACTTCCCGCACTCTCCCTTCCTGGTAATCGTGTGTGGACTTAGGAAGACACAAACTACTTTCCTCTCTTGTGATGCTTCATTTGTTCCAGGGATGAATGACAGCTAGAAAAATAGTGTTCACCACCAGTGGTTTTAAAAATGTCAACAGGAAGACCATAAGAATGGCTCTAGACTCAAGGTCCATCAATCCCACTGGTTCTGACAATGGCCAGACCTCTATTTGAGGACATGTGTAAAAGCATCACTTACACAAATGGTTCTTAAATCTTAGTTTAACATTTAGAAACAGGCTATGCACAAAGATAGGCTGCCCTTACCATCTTGAGACATTTCTGTTGATATACCTGTCATCCCTCAATTTATAATTGTTCTCATTAAAGGACAAATGCAAATAGACTGATTGGCAAGCCAAGTCAGCAGGACAATGAAACGAAGGAGTGAAGTACAGTACCCTGGCTGCCTATTGTCAGCTAGAAAAGACTCAGGAGAATTTTACCCATGTGCATTCTTAGGTTTAGATTTCAAGCAGAACACGAAATTCAAATCCAATCCCAACCATACCAAAGTAGAAGGAAAAAGGAAACTAGACATTGTTATAGACATCGTTATGAGCAAAAAAAAAAAAAACTTTCTTTAGCTGAGAGAGAGGGGAAAGTGTCAATCATCTATGCTTTTGCCAAATACATTTGCTAATGTGGAAAGCGCAGTTTAGTCAAAGGCAGGGGTGTCCAAACTTTTTGGCAGGAGGGCCCATCGCCTCTCTGACACTGTCAGGGGCCGGGGGGAAAGAATTAATTTACATTTCAAATTTGAATAAATTTACATAAATTAATATATTAGAGATGGAACTTTTATGAATGAATGAAGGTCTTGCAGTAGCTCAAGGCCTATAAAAGGCCTTGCACAAAGCAAGGCTGATCTTTACTTCGCTGCCACTGCTGCATCACAAATGTGAAACAGCAAGTAGTGGAGGGAGCCCTCATCCCACAGCTCATGCGAGAGGTTGAACAGTCACCCTCATGCTGAGAGCACTCGCGTCGGGCAAGCATGAGCTCCAGCAAGTCTCTGGAGGGCCAGAGTCTCATTTGAACATAAGAACATAAGAACAGCCCCACTGGATCAGGCCATAGGCCCATCTAGTCCAGCTTCCTGTATCTCACAGCGGCCCACCAAATGCCCCAGGGAGCACACCACATAACAAGAGACCTCATCCTGGTGCCCTCCCTTGCATCTGGCATTCTGACATAACCCATTTCTAAAATCAGGCAGTTGTACATACACATCATGGCTTGTAACCCATAATGGATTTTTCCTCCAGAAACTTGTCCAATCCCCTTTTAAAGGCGTCCAGGCCAGATGCCATCACCACATCCTGTGACAAGGAGTTCCACAGACCGACCACACGCTGAGTAAAGAAATATTTTCTTCTGTCTGTCCTAACCCGCCCAACACTCAATTTTAGTGGATGTCCCCTGGTTCTGGTATTATGTGAGAGTGTAAAGAGCATCTCCCTATCCACTCTGTCCATTCCCTGCATAATTTTGTATGTCTCAATCATGTCCCCCCTCAAGCGTCTCTTTTCTAGGCTGAAGAGGCCCAAACGCCATAGCCTTTCCTCATAAGGAAGGTGCCCCAGCCCCGTAATCATCTTAGTTGCTCTCTTTTGCACCCTTTTCCATTTCCACTATGTCTTTTTTGAGATGCGGCGACCAGAACTGGACACAATACTCCAGGTGTGGCCTTACCATCGATTTGTACAACGGCATTATAATACTAGCCGTTTTGTTCTCAATACCCTTCCTAATGATCCCAAGCATAGAATTGGCCTTCTTCACTGCTGCCGCACATTGGGTCGACACTTTCATCGACCTGTCCACCACCACCCCAAGATCTCTCTCCTGATCTGTCACAGACAGCTCAGAACCCATCAGCCTATATCTAAAGTTTTGATTTTTTGCCCCAATGTGCATGACTTTACACTTACTGACATTGAAGCGCATCTGCCATTTTGCTGCCCATTCTGCCAGTCTGGAGAGATCCTTCTGGAGCTCCTCACAATCACTTCTGGTCTTTACCACTCGGAAAAGTTTGGTGTCGTCTGCAAACTTAGCCACTTCACTGCTCAACCCTGTCTCCAGGTCATTTATGAAGAGGTTGAAAAGCACCGGTCCCAGGACAGATCCTTGGGGCACACTGCTTTTCACCTCTCTCCATTGTGAAAATTGCCCATTGACACCCACTCTCTGCTTCCTGGCCTCCAACCAGTTCTCAATCCACGAGAGGACCTGTCCTCTAATTCCCTGACTGTGGAGTTTTTTCAGTAGCCTTTGGTGAGGGACTGTGTCAAACGCCTTCTGAAAGTCCAGATATATAATGTCCACGGGTTCTCCCGCATCCACATGCCTGTTGACCTTTTCAAAGAATTCTATAAGGTTCGTGAGGCAAGACTTACCCTTACAGAAGCCATGCTGACTCTCCCTCAGCAAGGCCTGTTCGTCTATGTGTTTTGAGATCCTATCTTTGATGAGGCATTCCACCATCTTACCCGGTATGGATGTTAGGCTGACCGGCCTATAGTTTCCCGGGTCCCCCCTCTTTCCCTTTTTAAAGATCGGCGTGACATTTGCTATCCTCCAATCTTCTGGCACCATGGCCATTTTGAGGGACAAGTTGCATACCTTAGTCAAGAGATCTGCAACTTCATTCTTCAATTCCTTAATAACCCTTGGGTGGATGCCATCAGGGCCCGGTGACTTATTGATCTTTAATTTATCAATGAGGTCTGAAACATCTTCTCTTTTAACCTCTATCTGACTTAACTCCTCAGTCAGGAGGGGCCGTTCGGGCAGCGGTATCTGCCCGAGGTCTTCTGCCGTGAAGACAGATGCAAAGAACTCATTTAATTTCTCTGCCATCTCTAAGTCTCCTTTTATCTCCCCTTTCCCTCCCTCACCATCCAGAGGGCCAACCGCTTCTCTGGCGGGTTTCCTGCTTCTAACATATTTGAAGAAGCTTTTATTATTCCCCTTAATGTTGCTGGCCATGCGTTCCTCATAGTCTCGCTTGGCCTTCAGGCGATTGAGATTGAGGGCTGCCTGCGGGCCGCATTGGGAATCCCCGAGGGCTGCAAGTGGCCCCCAGGCCAGGGTTTGGGCACCCCTGGTCAAAGGGAAAGTTATACCCTGCCACTATCTTGCTGTTCTAGAGCTCAGGCTCCAAAGTGTTAGTGAGATGAGCTCTCGGCTCTGCAAGAGACTCTTGACTTACAGGTTCATGTAAGGGTTCACACAGTTGGAACAAAGCAATTGATGTGGAAAGCGATCTCATTGCTAGAGTCTTTTTTTTTGTGACGCAGCATAACAAGTGCGTGGGTGGCTATATATTGGTAATAGCAGAATAAGCCATAAGAAGTAAATGCTGTCATGTGTTGTACATTTCATCTTACCATGTAGAATATTCAAAGTAAGCCCCATTGACTCTAAGGGGACTTCTGAGTAGACATGCATAGGATTGGGCTCTTCCAGTGCCCGTGCAGCTGCGTCAATGGGGCGTGCACTGCATCCTGTGGTGAAGAAGTAGTCACAGAGGCCTCCGCAAGGTATGGGAACATTTGTTCCCTTACCCAAGGGCTGCATTGTGGTTGCACCGGTGCTGGAAAGTTGGATAGGATTGGGCCCTCAATCAGCTATGCCATACCCCCAAAACTAGAGCCAATCTGGCAAAATATACCCAAGAATAGGTCTAACTTTTACAACAAAGTGTGTGTAGGCCTGTGAAATAGGCCAGTTCCCCTTTTCACAAAGCCAAAGCTTATTTATACTTTATTAGCAACTTCTGAATGAAATACGGGAGCACATATTTAAGATATAGGCAGCTTTTTACAAGGGAACCACTGAACTCAGGCCTAAGGATCCCAGGTGCTGCTTATGAAGCATCTGCAAGAGCTGTCCTTTCTTGTTCTGTAGAAGTTTGCTGTGGACTTTGGGGGGGGGGGGGTAGGTATAGCAGCAGCAGCTGCAGTGCAAATCCAGAACTGTCAGGTGTAAGAAATCTAACCATTTATCAGATGCTGCTTATTCAAAAGCATCTCAAAAAAGACATAGTGGAAATGGAAAAGGTGCAAAAGAGAGCGACTAAGATGATTACGGGGCTGGGGCACCTTCCTTATGAGGAAAGGCTACGGCGTTTGGGCCTCTTCAGCCTAGAAAAGAGACGCCTGAGGGGGGACATGATTGAGACATACAAAATTATGCAGGGGATGGACAGAGTGGATAGGGAGATGCTCTTTACACTCTCACATAATAACCAGGGGACATCCACTAAAATTGAGTGTTGGGCGGGTTAGGACAGACAAAAGAAAATATTTCTTTACTCAGCGTGTGGTCGGTCTGTGGAACTCCTTGACACAGGATGTGGTGCTGGCGTCTAGCCTAGACGCCTTTAAAAGGGGATTGGACGAGTTTCTGGAGGAAAAATCCATTATGGGGTACAAGCCATGATGTGTATGCGCAACCTCCTGATTTTAGGAATGGGTTAAGTCAGAATGCCAGATGTAGGGGAGAGCACCAGGATGAGGTCTCTTGTTATCTGGTGTGCTCCCTGGGGCATTTGGTGGGCCGCTGTGAGATACAGGAAGCTGGACTAGATGGGCCTATGGCCTGATCCAGTGGGGCTGTTCTTATGTTCTTATGTTCTTATGTTCTTATGTTCTTATCCCCAAACATGTCAGATAGAATGACAGTTCACACCAATTTCCTAACAAACAGGTCAATAGGAATCTGCAGTCCCTGGCTGTTAGGGCCGTCATCCCTGATGCTATAGAAGCAACCGTTAGACCCCAAGCCTCCAGCGCAGAAATACAACAAACAATTCCAAGCACTTTGGGATGTGCAAGTGATGTAGAGTGATGTAGTCACCAAGTTGCTTCCCAATGGCATCTTGAGAAAACCGGTGATGTGTTTCTTTGAACTGCCTGCCTTTTTATCCTTTGTGGGAGATACAAGCATTCAATGTTCAAATTGAGGTACTGTTGCTTGTTGAACTAAAGAACACCACATAGCAGAGAGCGTGTGTAGAAGGCCTGTTATAATATCATCCAGCTATGAAATAAAAGCCTAGACCAGTTTACGGGTTCTCGTGTACCAAAGGGCCAAATAATACTGGGTGCAAATGGAAGTTATAGGGAAAGAAGCATGTAGTCTCTTGCCCCTTGAAAGGTCAAGCTTTCAGAAACAAGAAAGAAAATGAAGCAAACATTTCTAAAAGTGGTACTGCTGGCCTAGTAAAATGTACTAGAGGGTAGAGCCTCCGTCTGCCTGAAGATAACATCCACAAGGTCGCCAGTTCGAGGCCACCGGCACCGTGCGACCTTGAAACAGCTGACAAGCTGAAGCTGAGCTATTCCATCTGCTCTGTGCATGGGAGGATGGAGGCCAGAATGTGAAGCCAGATCGGAATGAAACACCTGAATGTAGTGGTTCTTGAAAGAAAGAACCTTCTTTCAATTGTAAAAATCCCTATTTAATACGGGATTTAAATAAAGCCTGCCTATGTAAACTGCCTTGAATAAAGTCTTGAATAAAGACCAAGAAAGGCGGTATATAAATACCTGTTGTTGTTGTTGTTGTTGCTACTAATCTGTGGCTTATAAAAATGTATGGGTCGTGTAGCACTTTGGAGGCGCACATGTTGCACTGTAAAAGCTCATAGGTTTTCAAGGAATACAATATACTCATGTTGTGGGGGCTTCAAAGAAAAATGTTCACAAAGCATTAAAAAAACGGAGTTAAGAGATAAAGCTAACAGAAGCGGAGAGTATCTAGTTCAGGGTGACCCACCCAGGGCTGTCCACCTGGGAAAATAAAAGCATAAGAAAAGCGCTGCTGGATCAGGCCAAAGGCCCATCTAGTCCAGCTTCCTGTATCTCACAGCGGCCCACCAAATGCCCCAGGGAGCACACCAGATAACAAGAGACCTCATCCTGGTGCCCTCCCCTACATCTGGCATTCTGAGGTAGCCTGCTTCTGAAATCAGGAGGTTGCACACGCACATCATGTCACATAGCCTGTGATGGACTTTTCCTTCACAAAGCTGTCCAATCCCCTTTTAAAGGCATCTAGGCCTGGTGCCATCACTGCATCCTGTTGCAAGGAGTTCCACAGATTAATTACACACTGGGTAAAGAAATATTTTCTTATGTCTGTTCTAACCCCAATTCCTTGGATTTTCAAAGGAAGAGGGTTCTAGCCAACCACTCTCTTCTCTTCTCCTCCACATTCCCACATCAGCTCCATTCCCTTCTTCCTTTTCAAAACCTATGAGTAGCGAGAGGAAGCAGAAGAGCACTGGGATGACTTTGGCCAGTCCTGGATCCATCCCTGTTAGCAGATGTTATGGACCTCAGAACACCGGTTGTTTGGAAATGCATAAAAAGGAGGGGCTGTGGGTGACTGTGCAGGCATGGGGGGGGGCATCATGCCCTGCTTGACGGTTGCCCAGAGGCAAAGAAAAAATGTGGACTAGGTGAATTCTTCACTCTTCTTACAATCATACATTCTCATTAGGGCTACACTTGAAAGGGAATTTAAGTTTAGCATTCTAATTCACAATCTAGACATAAAAATAGGCATCGCGGGGGGAGGGATTCCTTGATCTGATTTCTCATGTAATTGTAAATAAGTAGATCCAGACAAACAAACCCTATTAATTTGAATGAAAGAGACAGGCACAGTGGCGTAGCTAGCGGGGACCGGGGGGCAGTCCGCCCCGGGTACCACCCTTGGGGGGGTGACACCACAAATGCCCCAACATTGCTAACATTGCAGAGGTTCGGAATAACCCCATCATGCAATATATCGTTGGATGTGGAATTTCCAGCGGAATGCAATGCAGCAAACCGGATTGAAATATCTCCTTTATGTCAAAAGTTATGGCCAAAAAAATCAGAAATAAAAAAATGCATGGAGCCCTATAGAAAGCAAAACAGGGCCATATTGCGCAATTACTCATGAGTAGGCGAACGTGCCATAGTCTGTCGGAAAGGGCAGGCTTAGAGGAATCCAATGACACTGGAATGGTTCCTATCCAATGAAAGCAGCCCCAAAAAAAACATCCAAAAAGGAAGTCCCTCCCTCCAAGCAGACGAATGTATTGAGCCCTATGGAAAGCGAAAGTAAGCCACAGGGTTGCGTTTATTCATGAGTAAGCAAGCATGCCTTGGCTGCTGGTCAAGTCAGGCAAAGGGGAATACAAGGCTAGCTGCATGGTCCCAATCTGATGAATGTGGAGCTCAAACAAATGCTCCAGAAGGCAGCATTCCCCAAAGAATAAAACAGAGGCTTGAGCTGGTAAGGTCCATGTTATTTGTTTTTAGACTTGTAAAGTCAGGTGGGTCCTGATAGTGCTATGCTTGAAATATAAAAATTTACACTGAACTGGGCTCTGGGGAGGGCTGAAAATCTCACTGATATTTTTTTTTGGGGGGGGGGACGTGCTCTTGCAGGCAGGCTACAGAGAAAATTCACTTGGTGGAACAGGGCTGGCTTCCCCTTATTTAATCATCTGTTTTTCTTTAATTTAATTATTTATAATTATTTTATTTTACTTGATGACGTCACTTCCAGCCACGACATCACTTCTGGTGGGTCCTGAACAGATTGTCGTTCTAAAAAGTGGTTCCCAGTGTTAAAAGTTTGAGAACCACTACCTTAACTCAAAACAGGCCAATGAGACATCCGGGGAGGGGGGTGACACCCTAGTGACCAAAATTCTGGAAATCATGGCTTTTAGGAATAATACCATCATGTTATATACCATCTGATGCAGAATTTCATCCACTGCTTGTGGGGAAATATTCACTGCATTTATTTTCTGGCCATTATTATTATTTATTTCATGTCATGACTATCTCTGTCTCACCTACCTCACAGGGTTGTTGTGAGGACAAAATAAGGGGAGGAACCATGTACACCACCCTGAGCTGCTTAGAGGAAGGGTGTAAAAATGTTAATTAGTTAATCAATAATGAGTAAATAAATTAATAATTGATTGATTGAGTCATATGGGGTGACAAAAATTTATGGGCCCTGGGTGTCAAATGACCTAGCTATGCCTCTGGACAGGTGTGTCCTTAAATTGTTCCCATTGAACTGAAGAGGACATGAAAGCCCTTTGCTTTCATTGAATGATGGCTCCAAACAGCCTGAATATGAAACAACTTGATTCAAATTCTGCCTTGTACCTACAGACTTGTGTCCCATTTTCAAAAGAAGCCTGTGTGCTGTCATGGATACAATAGCATAGCTGGGCGGATACCTGGGGGGGCAGGTGAAGCGATGATGCCACCTTCACCCCTGTACCTGCACAGTCACACACTTCCCTGCCCAAGCATGGTCCTGGCCCTGAAAACACCTTCACTTGGAGCCATATGGGAATCAGTGGGCAAGAGGGCTGATTTTGGAGCCCCACCATACACAACAGGTAGGCACTGCCTCTCCCAAAGAGATAGCGAAAACTACCACTCCAACACGGGGGAATTGACCCCCCTCCAACCCCAGCTTAGCTATGCCACTGCATGAAGAGGATGTTGGGCAGGTTAGAATCCCTGCTGCATCAAATGGGTGACGTTTGGTTTGTCACCATTTCTCATACATTGCAGGGCTTTTGTGAGGATGAAAGCGGGGGAATGCTTTGAATTTGGGGAGGGGGGAGGGGGAGGCATCAATATGATTAAAAGAAAAATCCAAGAACAACGAAAGAGAAATTATGTTGTTGCTTGTACTACATTTTGCACTCAATGAAATTTTAAAGTGCCAAAGTGCTAATTCCTTGTAAAAGTGGGTGTTCAGGAAATGCTGACAGACCCTTAACTCCAATCTTGCAGCAGCTCTTTATAAATAATTCAGGTTTTGTGCTACTTTGACTAGTTGTTTCATACAATGGTGTGAATAGGTGGGAGAGCATTGTTTTTTCAGGGCTATAATTTGCCTTCCCTACATATTCATTAAAGAGCCCGGAAACAAGCACAGATGCCACAATTAGAGGGGTGGAGGAGAAAAAAAGATTTTCTTTACAGCGAACCAGCATTTTCCAGGATAACTTTGTATGGCCTGAAATCACTTTTCCAGGGCACCATTTAACAGCCTGGACAACTTGAAGAAGGGCCTTTTCACACCCACACGCATCACATCACACAATGTGTTTGAATCACCCTGTGTCAAAGCTTAGTAACAGCATACAATGCCATTCAGCCAGCAAGTCAGTTCACAAAGGCCCAAGCTACACATGGCTACAAACATGTGGCCACTGCCAATCTCTGTGGAGGAGGTCAGGCAAAGTGCAAGGACCCATAGATTCCATCTAGCTGAAGGTGTAAGCGAAGAAGTTTCCATCCAGTTGAAGGTGCAAGGACATTGCAATCAAGAAGATTCCATTCAGCTGATGACCCAACCACTTGGGCTAAGTGGTTTGATCTTTTTAGTGACTTCAGGACACTCAGTGACCTCATTACATCACTCAGTCAGGAATTTTCAGACCTGTCTCCTGATTGGATGATCGATCAGGCTTGGGGTATAAAGATACCTAGTTGGGGAGGTAGGTAACATACCATCATCAGAAGAGCAGAGTATATTCTCAATGCTGCAGACTGGTGAGCTAGTAATGCTCTTGGTGCTTCCTCTTAAAGTTAACTACCTTGTAAGTGGTAGATATTGTTAAGTTTAGGAATATAACTTTATTGTTTTAAATGTGTATCTCTGTTAAATCTCTATTGGTCTTTTAAAAAGGGATGTAACTGTTAATTCTAAATAAGTATACTTAAGCTATAAGCTTGCATTTTTTGTAAGTTCCTAGAACTGTTGCTATTCTAAATTCAGTCTGGCTACTTGCCCACTCAACTGTGGGCACAATCCTAACCCTTTATGTCAGTGCTTTCCAGCCCTGGCATAGTGGTGCCAATGGGACATATGCTGCATGCAGTTGGGTGCCACTCACTGAGTGCTCCTCAAAGTAAGGGAATGTTTGTTCCCTTACCTCAGAGCTGCATTGCCCTTATGTCAGTGCAGGAAAGCACTGACAAAAGGGGTTAGGCCTGCGCCCTGCTTGGGTTAAGTTACACGGCTTTTACTGGATCCTGGAAGTTAGGGCCAGTATTGCCTGTGGGAGCTACTCATAGCTGAGAGGCCATCCGGTTCCCTCCTAGGAGGCGGTCTGTGTCTAGCTGTGTGCTCTAGGCTGGTAACAGGTTGTATGAGACTGTCAATTTACAGTGGGATATCTGAACTATCCTTCAACAATTAGTTTATTTATTTAAACCACATGTTGAAGCGGAATGAATTTGTCCCTCTCACAGACATACATGATTAGGTGAAGACAAGACAGCAGAATGTGTCGGGGGGGGGGGGGTTGAGGAATATGCCTGCCCCTGCTCCTGCTCCTCCTCTCAGTGTTTGAACTTCAGAGTACCTTCCAAACCAGCCTACAGAGGTTTCTGAAAAGTTTCTCAATGTTGGGATTCAGCGTCTTCAGATAACAATAACAACAACAACAATAATAACAACAACTCGGTATTTATATACCACTTTTCTGGTCATTGGACTACTCCTCTGACTTTATTCAAGGTGGTTTACATAGGCAGGCGTTTCTAAATCCCTCAAGGGGATTTTTACAATCATAGAGGTTCTCTCTTTCAAGAACCATCAACATTTCAGATGGATCTTCCTGGTTTGGTCTCACTTCTGTTCTCCCACGCAGGCTGACTAGCAGCTCCATCTCTCACATGGAGGACAGCCAAGGCGCTTCTTGCTCACACCAAGAGCAGATGGAATCACTCAGCTCAGCTTGTCAGCTGCTTCAAGGTCTCACCATTCTCAGCCCTTCAGGGAGCTGCCGGTGTCCTCAAACTGGCGACCTTCTGATGTTATCTTCGGGCTAATGGAGGCTCTACCCTCTAGACCAGACCTCCTGCCCATGTAATCTATATCCATGCAGCTACTGCTTCCCAACCTGAGCTTATTCTAGAAAATCCCTATTCCCATGTGGGTCTTTGCACATTTGATCTGGGCCTAGGACTGGAGTTCGATCTCCTGTGAGAAGTCATAAAAACTAAAGGTACAGCCACTGTCAGCACGTGAGTTTAACTTGCAAAGGTGAACGAAGCAATAATGATTCAGCTAATCTAAATGCAGAAAACAAAATGGCATTCAATTTAACCCAATTTCATCCACTTGCTTATTGCTATTATCAGCAATTATTAGCATCCACAGATTCCTATGAAACTATAAGCTCATAAGCTTATCTCAGAAGGCAGATTGGATATTTTGCCCAATTTTTTTTTAAAGCCCAGAAGCATGTAACGTACTGCACATCCTCGCTGTGTCGACATTAAAATGCAGTACGGGCAAATTATTCAGTGCTTGCATCAGCCTTGTAGAGAATGACCCACTTAGTCTTTTCTCATTGGAGCATTCAACAATCTATCCGCTCCATTTTTCAAAGCTTTAAGTGTGATGAGCAAGTGTAAAGATCTCTATTACAGAAGAGCAATAATGAAAAGCCGTCCTGTTCCCGGGATGTTACACGGTGCCCTGCGGTGTGTGGCTTCGTGTGGCAGCTGTTGGATCCTAGTCTAGACCAAGCTGTCTCTCCGCAATCAGAAATGCACTATGTGCTACAGTTAGCAACAGCCACGCTAGTTTGCAGTGTGCCAACCTGCATGCACATGCATCCCACAGATTCATTTTACATAGAGGAGGCTGGCATTGGCCCAGGCAGCGTAAAAACTGTATGCTTGGCCACCGCTAAGCTGCGGTAACCATAGTGGCTGCCTGCCAAAGCCAAAAATGTTGCTGAAGAATATGCCTTGAAGAAGGAGCTTGCGGTGCAGTCCAGTCCACAGCAACAGCAAGGTTAGCATGGACAGATAGAGGTCCAATACAGATGTTTCTTCTTCTTCCTCTTACCCTCCCATAACTTTGCAGCTTCTGTTACAGCATTTTCTCTAGCTTTTTTATTTTCAAACCCCCTCCCCCAAACTAATACAGGCAGTTACTAGGGATGAAGAGCACAATCCTATGAGCTTCAATGCTGGTGGTAGGAGCTGGGTGGTCACTGGGTGTCGAAAATGTGCCATAAAGCATGTTTCTGGCACTTGGAGAGGAGGGCGTGCCAATCGGCATTGAGCCTCAGTGCCAGAAGGATGCCATGAGAGAGTGCCAAGAGATAAGGTACACCACCAGGTGGCAGTGCGGCTTGTCGGAGCAGGGGGAGGGTGAGACAGGGGAGTGACTGATCCAGGGGGTTGGTGGAGGCCTCCTTCATCAGAGCCTATCCTCCGTGTTGGGCTTTGCAGTCCAAAATGGACTGCAAGTCTGTGCTGGCACAATAGCCGGTGCAGACTTGAGAAGCCCCATTCTGTGGCCTGCAGCTTTTCTTGGGGGAAGGAGAAAAAAGTGGCTTCCCCACACTCGTAGGATACAGCAGTAGCTATTTTGCTGCCACTGTTCCTTCAGGCACCAGGAAACATCGAATTGGGCTGCTCGTCCCATTGGATTTAGTGCAATTGACTTCTAAATGCACATGCTTAGGAACGACACACTACACCCATGTCTCCATGCCAATGGGGAAAGGCTCTGCATCTTCTCCATTCATTCACTTCTGCCGAAACAGCTAGAATGTAAAAGCAATTGGTGGGAGAGACACTGGAGAGGGACAGTGGATAGACTCTTGAATGTTGACCTTGGAGAGCAGTCTTTTAAAAAAACTACCACTCTCCCCTCCCAACATGGCCTATGTAATTTCAGAAAAGCCGCTGTTGCTTGGTCTAATATATGTATCTAGTCTCTTTTCAGGTAACACATGGTCTCTCCATGTATGACGTCCACTGTCTGGCTTGAAATCAAATGGGTAGTGGACAGAGATACTTTGTCTAGATTATGTTTGTAATTAAGAATATTTATCGAGCACTGAGTACAGTGCAACCTCATTATCCATTGGGGGATCCATTCCAGAACCCCCTGTGGATATGTAAATTTGCACCAGGTTTGATGAGCAAATTGGAAGTGGCTTTCTGAGACCTCCGGCAGGCCTTCTGAGGCCCATGGAGGACTCTGCGGGCCTGCCAGAAGGCCTACCAGAGGCCTCAGGAAGACACTTCCAGTTTGACGAGCAAAGAGGAAGTGATTTTCCCCCATGGATCCACAAACTCACACATCTGCACTGCATGAAAAGCTCAGTGGTTTATGCAGAAAAATAAATGAAAATATGGTTTCCTGTCCCAAATGCGCTCTCAGTCTAAAACAAAATGCAAAGAAAAAACCAGCAGACAGTCACTAATTTCGCCAGGCTGGGGTGAACAGGGGCAGTTATTTTCCCCTGCTAAACATAAAAGAGTTGCTACTTCAAAAAGTATCTCTTAGCCCCATCAGTAAGAGGTGATTGCCTGCAATTGATGCCTGCAATTGATGCATTTCTCCTCTTTGGGTGGACCTTTTGGCAAGGTGATCTGTTGTGTTCTTTTTCAGGAAGGGGTTTCTGTCCACTTCAAATCTCAAAATCTGAAAAAAGAATCAGCTCGGCTTGTTTGAGCTTTCAGCCCTCCTAGACTTCAAACTTGGCACCTTTATCAGATGATCAGCAGAATAAAAGTTTTGAAAAACCAAAAAGCTTCAGTACTTACTTCAGAGGAGTTCCATGTCAATGTGTTGCAGCCAAAAAAAAAAAAAAGAAAGAAAGAAACACCTAGTTAAAAAGTCTTATGGCACTTTAAAAAGTAACCTAGCATGAAATGATGATGATGCGTATTTTCTCTGTATATTCCCAGATCTTTACAGTACAAAACGAGCCTCATGGGAGATGATGTTGGACAGGTCTGTAGCTGATTATGTCTTTCTGGAAGTATTCCACAAATTTGGTGTAGGAGTCAGTCTGAAATGTATAGGGTCAGTTCCAGATTTTTGTGGGTTCTTAGAGAACAAAGTATTATTGGTTCCCACTTTAACCTGCCACTTTGACACCATCTTTCTTTCTAGAACCATATCTCTTCCTTTCTGACCCCTCTCCTTTGGCCCTAAATGGAAACAAATCTTTTCCAACATAATTTTCATAACTTCTGGCAATGCAAATCATCCCAACAACAATGCATTCAAACTGAAGCTTTGCAGGGATTTTCAGCCACAGTGCAACGGCACACTGATGTACCATGAATGGTCGGCAGGTGTGTGTAATGGAAGATCAGAAGATCATCAGGTGGATGATGTGGTGTTGACAGCGATTCCATGTTTTGACAGCTGTTTGACAGCTCTGGGAAGGGCAGGGCTGGCTCCACAGCTGCAGTCAATCAAGGCCAATGGAGACCTGGATGGGCACCTGAGCTTCATTTGACCTTGATGGGACTTTGAATGGACATGGACTGAAGAGATGGCTCAGCTGAGCCTAATTTGGACTTAACAAGGGGCTAGCAAGGTAGCTCACAGCTGAGCTGCATTTTGGATTATGAGACATCCAAGGATAAAAGGCAGCTTCAGAAGGACCAAAGGCTACCCTGACCCAGAGGGAGATGCAACCTGACCTGACCTTGGACTGTGACCTGGCATATCATTTCTGGACTTTGTTTTGGCAATTGCACTTATTGGACTGGGACTGGACTCTGACTTTTGCCTGCTGCACTTGTGAGTTTAACAAGGAAAGCTAATTAGCCTTAAGCGGGCACAAGGCCCAGTGGGGAGGAGCTGTGGCAAGACAGTGTGCCATGGGATTTTGGGGGAGGGCCAGTAGGGCCATTAGGGGATGTGAAACTCCAGCCAGCAGTGCAGTGCACCTGTCAGTTGCCAAAAAACTGATGGTGTGTTGTGCCTTGATAATTTTAGTGCTTCTCAGTGTGCCATGAGTTGAAAAAGGTAGAAAAATCACTGATCTACTGCAAAAAGAAAAAAAAATTGCAAGGAAATGGAATGCTTCTCCACTAATTCTCCACTGCCAAAGATAAATTTGCAACTTAGGCTGCAATCCTATAGACACTGTCTGGGGAGTAAGCCCCATTGAACTCAGTAGAGCTTACTTCTGAGTAAGCAAGCATAGGCTTGTGCTGTTAATTGATTAGACAGGCCAACACACATTTTGCTTCCTTAAACGTTACACCAATTCCTGGGTATATTTGGGGTGCCGATTCCAAAAATGGCATCTGTTTTGCCCTATCACGTCTAGTTTTGGAGATACAGTATAGCCTCATTAGTGAATGGTTCAAGCAGCTTCCTCATGAGGAAGCCTACACCATGGCTTCCGGACACAGCAAGTGTCTGGAAGGGAGTGCCTTTTTCACATCAAAGGCACTAGACTGGGTTAATATTCACTTAACAACCTAATTGCATAACAACAGGGATTGTAGAACATATCCCCGTTAAGTGGCATACACCTGTATAAATATTCCTAAGAAGATGTGACAATAGCAGTCCACATCAGACTTCTAACCACTCAAATATTATTATTTATAGCTCACTGGAAAGGACTGGAGCAGAAAAACTAAGACTGGTGAAATAACAAGTGCAGTAAATCTATGGGCTGCCTCTGTTGATTGCTCCATCTGGGCCTGGTCCCTGTATAGGTCCCTAATAAATAATAATAATAATAAAATAATAAAACTTTATTTTTATCCCGCCCTTCTCCCTAACGGGACCCAGGGTGGCTAACAACATATTAAAAAAACAGATTTTAAAAACATTAATACAAGCAGATAAAAACATTTAAAAACACACTACAGAGGCCATAAAAACAGTAGTCAGATTAAAAGAGTAAAAGAGCAGATCACCGAGGAATCAAGCCTGTAAAACTAAAAGATGTATAAAAAAGTTAAGAAGGCCAGAAATCAGAAGGCTTGTTTAAACAACAGTGTTTTCAGGCCTCGCCGAAAACTCTCAAGAGAGGGAGCCATTCTCAAGTCAAGGGGAAGGGAGTTCCATACTGTTGGTGCCACTACCGAGAAGGCCCTATTTCTTGCAGCCGCCCCCCGGACCTCCTTGGGTGGCGGCACTTGCAAAAAGGCCTTCTCTGATGACCTGAGAGGACGAGCCGGATTGTACGGGAGTAGGCGGTCTCTAAGATAACCTGGCCCAGAGCAGTATAGGGCTTTAAAGGTCAAAACCAGCACCTTGAATTGGGCCCGGAAACGAATGGGCAGCCAATGCAGCCCCCGGAGAAGCGGGCTGACAGAGTCAAACCGCCTGGCTCCGGTGACCACACGGGCCGCCGCATTCTGTACTAATTGTAGTTTCCGAACCGTCTTCAGGGGCAGCCCCACATAGAGTGTGTTACAGTAATCTAACCTCGATGTCACCGTAGCATGGATCACCGTGGCCAGGTCTGCACGATCCAAGTATGGTCGCAGCTGGCGCACCAGCCGAAGCTGAGCAAAGTTCCCCCTAGCCACAGCCGCCACCTGGGAATCCAGGAGCACCTGCGAGTCCAAGAGGACCCCCAAGCTGCGAACCTGCTCCTTCAGAGGGAGTGCAACCCCATTCAGAGCAAGTCGATAATCCAGCACCTGCATCGAGGATTTCCAAACCAGGAGAGCCTCTGTCTTATCCGGATTTAATTTCAGCTTGTTAGCCCCCATCCAGATCCTCACTGCTTCCAGACAGCGCTCCGGGCCCTCAACCGCCACCCTGGAGTCTGGAGGAAAGGAGAGATAGAGCTGGGTGTCATCAGCATATTGATGACACCTCACTCCAAACCCCCGGATGACCTCTCCCAGCGGTTTCATGTAGATATTAAATAGCATGGGGGACAGAATTAAGAAGATCATACAGGCTCAATCACTCATGCAGACCTCTACTGCAAAGGTGACACTTTCCTCCAGGTCTCATCCTGAGGCCTTTTAAGGTTGCTTCTTAAAGAAGCAGTACAACGGACATAACAGTTTAGGACTTTGAAAGTTAAAAACATCATTTTGAATTGCACCTGGAAACAAACTGGAAGTCAGTGATGACCTGACATAGATATAACATGATCATGTGGGTTGGCCCTGGGGGCTGGGGATAAGAATAGGCCCTCAATTTGGCTGTACTTGTCGTAAGAGGCAAGATGGGACTCGTCAGCCTGGGAAGGCAGCTCATCTGAGAAAAGGAAAACTCTGGTCCCAAACCTCCACTGCCTTGTGGCTACATCCAGTTATGGAAAAGGCTTCAGGAGTCAACCTCGAGGCGAAATCCAGAGCCGGAGTCCCTGAGGCAGTTCATGGCTGAACACAGTCATGTTCTGGCAACTCCTGCGACGCCGCTGGAACCAACCGGATTGGCCTCTGCCTTTCCATTGGACCATTTCAGCGACGTGGAGAGGGGGGATTTGCTGCATGGGTAACAGCCTATCCTCCATACCTACTTTACCCAGGCTTCGCGCACTGGAGAGGACACTCTGTTCCAGAACCACCATTCAGAGCGTGACACCATAGTCTTCCGAGACTGAAGGATGCCAACAGTGTGGGCTGGCCTGCCATGTTCTGCACAAGCTGGAGTTTCCAAAGACTTTTCACAGGGAGTTCCCCCTATAATGCATTACAGTGGTCAAGTCTGGATGTCAATAAGGAAGGTATGGATAACCATAGCCAGAGGGACTGCAACATATCCATCAGAGCTCAAAAACAGAGCTGTAGGACAGAGAAAGGAACACTGGGTTAAAAGGAAGGTGGTGGAGGTCATTATAGACAACCTTGGTTTTCAATACTGAATGTTAAAATAAGTCAGCATAATGAGAGATTTAAACTGCAAGCAAGACTAATTTTCACTAGGCATCATTTATTAATTCAGTGTATTGACAAGCCATGAGGAGTGAGGATTTAAAAAAATGTCAAAAATTATTTTGACAAAGCAAATGTTTATCAAACCTTTTCCTTAAATGAAGGCTTTGGATTTTGGGTTTTAAAAAAAATGAGAGATCTGCTCGTTCTGAAAATGCTTAAAGGTGCCCTGCAAACTAATCTGCATTCATCACCCTTAAATGGTGACAGGTTTGGAGGCATTGGATGTAACCCATTAAAATTCACTGCAACCAGATTGCCTTATTACAGTGTTTGAAGCACCGCATTTTCCATGAAAGGTGATGTTTATTAGCAAGATATTACCTTCTTTGAGTTCTTTCTCAACTGATGCTGCTGACATTTGAAAGTGACCTGCTTGGGAAAGGAGATGACGGTGAAGGCCAGGGAAAGGTTTGCCATGAAGTACAGTTGAAAGAGAAAATCCCGTTGTGCGCTGCTCCTTACAAAACATGAATCAAAGACACACCGAGTTGTAAGGTTTATGAAAGGTCAACCAGGTCAGGTGGCTCAGTGAGGGTTTTTTTGAGAGAGAGAACAATTCATTTGCCATTTTTAGCCCTCTGTTTTGTTCAGTCCAGTGGTCTGCTTTCAGGGTTGCATCTCTGCTATGGGGCATATCACATTTGCTCAGCACCGGATGTGCTAGATGAGAGACGTTCTGTATTCCCAGAGATCGCTGCATTCTCTTGATTGAAGATGAGAATTATATTTTGACCCCAAAGCCAGTGGAGAGCCCAGGGTCAAGCAGGAGCTTTTTTTCTCTTCCTCTCATCTCATTTTGCACCTGCAGCCTCTTCCCAATTAAAAACTGTAATTCATCAAAATTATCACATTTATAAAAAATAACATGTGTCGCTCAGACTGATGGTAGCTGCTGCCACAACTCCAAACAGCCACAATTCATATTGTTATAAAAGTCATACATTTTTATGACTGCCTGTAAGCACTTGGAGGTGTCTCCATTTTCATATTACCCAAAACGATCTATTTGCCAGTAGCAGGAACTCAACAAGCGTGTTGAAGCCCAGATATGGATAGAAGGTTTTAATCCTTCATCTGGAGGACTAGAGCAAAAAGCACATGGGTTTATTAAGTAGGACATCAGAATCACATGGCGTTAAAATCTAAAATGAAAGACTATTTCAAAATCTGGCTGGAAAGCATTTTTGTTGCTGCTGTTGTTACAGGATGGTAAAAAGAGCAAGGCTTTGTCACTTCATGTACTCAGAGACGAGTGTATGTGCCTACACACATGAGCCAGGATGGTGTAGTGCAGTGGTTCCCAAACCTTTTTTGACTGGCAGCTCCCTTGACCTACTGGGCAATTGTTTGGACTCCCTATTAGTGCGACAATCCCATACATTGCACAAAGTGGTGGGTTTTTCATGAGGATTCCAGAGCTCCCCTGGCTGGTTTCTGTGGCTCCCCAGGAAGCCACTGCTCACAATTTGGGAACCTCAGGTGTTGTTGTTCAGGAGGAGGACGTAGAGGTGGAAGAGCCTGTATTGGAATTGCGGAAGATCTGGCAAGGAGGTAAGATGTGGTGTCAGCAATGGCCCCTTTAAAGGTTAAAGCCTGGGCATTCAGCAGAGGGTGTGCTGCACAGCTAAAGCCACTTAAAGGCAATAGGGCCCTCAGGCATATAAGCACCTGATGAAGGGAGAGTTGGCGTGGGTAGTAGAAGGAGGAAAGTTGGAGACTGGATTGATGGGTTATGGAACTACTGATGAATGAATGGACTTTGGAGCAGAAACTGCTGGAGACACTGAGATTGGTGTTTGGCTGCCATGCCTAAGACCTATGGAGGACCAAGGTGCTTCTGTAGTGGTGGGAGGAGCTGCTGGCAGGAGAGGGGAGGAAGGGAGATCTCTGCAGGTTGAACAGGTGAGCTACCCTGGAGGTGGGGTCTAGCAGTGCTGCAGGATAGAACTAGGGCCATTGTTGGGGAAAGAAGGGGAGCTAATTAGCTGAAAGTGGGCATAATTCTTTAAGTGAAGCTGGGACTGGGAATCTGGCAAAACAGAGCTGGTTGAAATTTCTGCTCAGCCATTAAGCTTCCTGGGTGACCTTGAGCCAGTTGTTCTATCTCAGCCTCACCTACCTCCTAGGGTTGTTGTAAGGACAAAAAGAGGAGAGGAAGTATGTACAGTACCCTGAGCTCCTTGGCGGAAAGGTGGTATAAAAAATGTGAGTGAATGAATGCAATGGGTACTTTGAAACCATTCATGTCCTTGGTTCTCACCATCCATTTCCTTGGGTTCACTACTTCCACTGAAATATGTTCCTGACGTGCCCCCGGCCCATGCCTGGTCTGGCCTGATCCCCACTGCCACTTTACCTGCTCCAGTGGCTACTCTGGAGCCCACTTATGCCTGCGTGGGCATTACCAGCTGCCTTCTATTGGCAGCAAATCACAGAATTTCAACTGCTGCCATACCAGTATTCTGTTGTACATTTATGGCTCAATTAATGTTATTGTGTTTGCGCATGTATCTCCATTCCTCTATCCCCCTCATCTCATGCCAATTTCCATTCAGATATACTATAAGTCCAGTGCATCAAGTCCTATATCCTTATTTGGTCCCTCTTGTATACATGTTATTACAAATGCCCTGAGCATGTCTGGAAACAACTGCCTTAAGCATAAGCAGCTTCACTTCAATAGCTCCAACAGACGATGGCTGTCTTCTTTTGGTTTCTCTTATGTGTCCTTTCCTTCTTTCTAATGTCTCAACTCAAGCTACTTATCCTTAGTCACGTCCGTACTGCTTTTCAGTGATCCACTATCCATGAAGGACTTACAGAGAAACAAAACAATAGTTCTGCAGCTCACACTGGCATTTACTCCCCAACACGGGGTTTGGGGGGGTCCTGCAGAAGTATCTTATGGATTCCCAGTACGGTTGCAACTGTACACAAATTAAAATGCAAAGCCCCTACATCTGTCAGGTGCTGATCTGACCCAAGGCAAGGCATACAACCTGTGAAAGCTGAATTGCATTAAGTAAGGAAGCTCATGTGGTTCTTTGTAATGCTGAATGCTGCTGTTGATCTAAGCCAATCAATTCTGCCATGCTGGGCTTGGTTACAAAGTCCAGCATCACAAAGAAAATCCTCCATCAGGCCATGATACACGTTGCCCTCTGCCATGTATGCATCTGACTGGGACCTCACCCTTCCCCACTGCTAGCCAACGAATGCATGGCGCACTCTGATAAGATTCCCTTCAAGGGAAAGCCTGTGACTCGCCTGACAATTAGTCAAAGGAATTTCTCTTCAGGAATATTTCCATAGGTCAAGAGGAAAATGTGACACTGTGAGACTGGATTTGTCAACTCCATGCTCTCTTTTCTCATTATAGCCCTACTCAGCTATCTGTATGTATTTAAGGAAAGCAGGCTGCTCTCACTGCCAACCATGTGTTGATGTGGACAGCTGAACAATGTCTGAGCTGCACATATAAAACTTCGTGAGCACTCAGTCTGTGAAATTTGGGATTGGGATTTGGGGGGGGGAGAGGGATGGGTCCAGCCAGTAGTGTAGCTAACGTACCTAGAACTCAGGGCACAAAAATTTTTTACACTCCCGTATGACAAAATCAAATTTAACCACCATGCCCCGTCACAACCTCACCCTCAGAAGATCTCAGAAGGACTTCTGGAGGCCTTAGAAAGTGCCACACTGGGCCACCAGCATGGCCACTCTGATCCACCAGCTGGTTTTTCTTGCCTTGGGTCCACCGTCAGGAATGCCCGTTGGCACCCCTTCAAGGCATGGTACCTGGGGCAATTTAACCCTCCCCCCACCAACTCCCCCCTTATCTACGCTACTGGCGCCAGCAGTCAGGTCCAGTTCATCCTCATTCACTAAGGAGGTTTTCTTTCTTTGGAGTTCTAAATCAGACAGGTACAAATCACTAAGGCAACACATTGGACTCTGGTAGAAGATCTGGGTCCATTTCCCAGTACAGGTGTGACATCAACTCTTTTCTCGAAGCTTCTGCTACCTGATGGCAACAATTCCATTGTTCAGGTCCCAGCTGTACTTTATATTTTTAATATGTAAAATATTCATTAATACTGGACTCCCTGCATACAATTATTCATGCATAAATCACACAGAAGTTAGTGGGATTTACCCATGCATAACTGATAGCAGGATTCAACCTTAAGTTCAGACTGCTAAATAAAATGACTGCAAAGTACCTCTCATGTATGTATTTTAATGCTGTAGCGATGACAAATAAAACTGCTATTAATACTAATAATAAGGGAAGTGTGGGATTTGTTTGTGATCTTAGAGCAAAATAATCACACTCTGCACAGAAGAGCTGCATATCAGATGATAAATGCATAAAACGAAGTAATCTTCACAACCAGAAATATGCATCTTTAATAAATACTAGTCCAGGTTCTCAAGAGGACTGTGGTATATTGCTGCATTCGTTGATTCATATATTAATATCATTTTGCATTCGGCTAAAACAAAATTGATGATACAAAAGTGTTTTTCTATTACAGCTCCTTCACTGGATAATATAATCCACTTTTCATATTTGCTGTTTGGAATTTAGAAAGTTCTTAGATACATTACACATTGAAATGAACAAATTATTGAAAAGTATAGTGCAGCGTTTCTATACTTTCTATTGAGTTTAGGCTTCTTTCGAAAAGCTACTCTTCTCAAACTTCAATAGCCTTCATCTCACCAATGGGATATACAGTCAAAATGACCTCAAGAGGTCCCCTATCGACCTTCTTATCTCAAAGTTTGTATCCCGCTCAGCTAATCCAAACAAATACTTTTACCATGCATTCCCCAAATAAATACAGCCGACAACAGGTATGGGATTAAAATGGGCCACTTTATTGAATTACAACCAGATAGCAACAAGGGAAAAAGGGTAAACAATACCCATCCCAAGTGCGGGGTTCTAAGTGGGGGAAACGGCCCTAGCCATCTACATCACCCAATCTTATAGGGCGTCCCCCCGACTCCAGGCGTAGCTCAATTGTTATTAAGCCCGCCTTTCACCGTCACCCGAAGAGGGTAAGTCAGCCGAACTGCTATGCCTTCAGGTCACCCCTGCAAGGCCCCCATGTTCAGATAAGGGGCTAGCCAGCCTGCCTCCCCGAGCCGGTCAAGCATCTTGAGAGCGGTTCTGGTTCACCCCTGTCCTTGCTGACTTAGATTGGACACCCAGAAGGTCTTCTGTCTACCCACCCCGCACTTCTACCGCCACAAGGGGAGGTCAGCCTAGCACTTGGCCTTCTCTGTGCCCAAAGAGTCTCCAGCCCTGTTGCAAATCTGTTAAAAAGAGCCCATACCCTATAGGAGAAAGATGTACACCATCGCCACAATAAAGAGTAGAATCCCCAAAACAAATTCTGGGATGATGGATAGCCGCTCCCCCGAGCTCTGTGACGACCCTGCCCAGGTAAGCGTTGACCCTTTTGCGGGCTACGTCGACTCTTTTAACACAACGCACCCACCGCCAGACCCTCCTAGGCAACATGTCAGACCACAGGATAGTGATCCCAGAGAACTTACTAACTAACATAGTAAAGTCCCTGCGGGCCTGGAGCCTCAAGGACATGGCCGTCCTCTGACCCAAGTCATTCTCGCCCAAGTGGACCACGATTACCTGCGGCAGGGGGTTGATAGCAATGAAATCCAAAAAGGCTAGGAAAAATTGACCCCAACACATACCCCTCTTGGCCAGCCAGTCAATGTGAGCCACATCACCCAGCGCCAGTTGAGAGCCGAAACTGGATGACATGGCATGCTTCCCTGCCCAAAAAACTATGGAGTGTCCGCAGATCAAGACCCTGGCTGGGCACCTCCCTCGCGGACCTGTTAGAAAAAGAAGCACATTGTGAGGTAATGCACACTGACCTATTAAGAATAAAGCAAGATCAAAGAGGAATGACACATTCCTCCCACCTTGTGACTAATACCCCAAATGGCCAGTCACGGTCAGTAACCTGGCCTGGCACCTACACATCATGCCAACATGGCGCTGCACATGGAGCTTTCCCGGTACCTACACATCACGCCAACGTGGCGCTGCACACGCCAACATGGCGCTGCGCATGGAGCCTTCCCGGCCCCTACATATCACACCAACATGGCGCTCCACCTCCATTATTGAACGTAGTATTTAAAGGCACCAGAGCGCCATCTGCTGGTGCGCCTGATGCCCTGGGGGGAGAAACCAATGCGAGCCACAGGGGATGCCGCCCCAATTCTAAATGAATGAAGCCCAAAAAGTTCAGGCCTCAGACCTAACTGAGCCAACGCTATTTTAAAAATGGCCTGAAACTGATAAAGTGAGAGGGGGGAATGATCCCTATGGTGAAACAGCGGGTCCGCTCCTGCAGGAGCCAAGAGGCAGTACTGTTCCACGACAGATACTGGGCAAAGGCGCTGCATCGGAGCCTGTTTCAGCTGAATCCACTGCCCATGCCCCGACTGGTCCGTTTTGGACACCCGCAAGTGGAGGGACAAGCTCCCGGGCCTTAAAACACAGTCACTCCACTGAAGGACTCTGTCAGTGGGGGCAAGTTGTGACCTAACCAACACCTCACCCAGGTGAAAAGCCCCATAGAACATTACCAGAGTCACTGCCCAAAACAGCAGGGACTCAAAGGCTGAGGAACACATGGCACTAAACTCCATGCTCAGCCCGTGCAAAATGGTGGGGGTAATAGGTAGGCGCTTATCTGGGCTGGCAGGGAATTTCCTTCTAAAACCAGCCACCATTTTCTGCACCCTAAACTCCTTGTGAAATCCTGAATACCCCAGGCCTTTAACTGAAAGGAAATGGCAGCCAGATAAATGGATATAGATTTACTAGATATCCCCCTATTATGCAGTCCCAAAATGAACTGCATAAGAGTGTGGGGCACAAATGGTCCCTGTTCTGGCACCGAAGCCAACCTACAGAAATTACAAAACTCACGGATCTTACTCAAGGAGCTGGCTCGGGTAGATGAAGCCAGTGATGCCCAGATGGCTTCTTGGGCCTCATCATACCAAGTCCCCACAGCCATTGGGGCATGGGCTCGGGATCCTGGCTGGCCTTGGGGGCTAGCTGCCTAAAGCACTCCTCCTGATATTGAGAGAGAGCATTGGCTATGCTATTTTCAATCCCAGGTACATGTCTGGCTGAGAAAACAGTGTTGATAGCAAGGCACTGCTTAACAAAGACTCTAACCAAATTCATAACCCGGGGGGATTTGGAGGTCTGCATATTTACTTTGTGGACCACAGCCTGATTATCGCACCAAAAGCAAACTGAGGAGTTGGCAAACTCCGCAGCCCATAGATGGACAGCCACGACAATCGGGAAGAACTCTAAAAATGTTAGGCTCCTGGTGATCCCCTCCTGAACCCAAACCTGTGGCCAGGGGGCTGCACACCAGCGTCCTCTAAAGAACACTCCAAATCCCAAACCTCCCGCAGCATCTGAGTGAACCTGGAGCTCTGCTTCAATCAACTGCAAAGATCTCCAAAATGAGATCCCATTGAAATCTTCCAACAACTCCAGCCACAGTTCCAAATCCTCCCAATGACACCCGAAGTCTGTGGGACGGGTGCCTAAGCCCTGCCATAGTGTCGCATAAACAACGCACAAAGGCCCTGCCAGGGGCAATGACCTTACAGGCAAAATTAAGGTGACCCACCAGACTTTGTAATTCCCTTAACGTTAATTTACGGGACCCTAGGGCACTGGTTAACATCCCAGTCAATTTGTCTAATTTATCCCTTGGCAGGTGACTGGTCTGCGTCACCGAGCCCAACTCAATACCTAAAAAGGTGAGCTTACTCAGGGGGCCCTCTGTCTTATCATGTGCCAGGGGGACCCCCAGCTGCCCACACAGCACAGCAAAATCACCCAGGAGCCAGGCACAATCACTAGATCCAGATGGCCTATAAAAAGGAAATCATCAAGGTAGTGGGCAGTGGATTGCAACCCCGTTCTGAAGCGCACAGTCCATTCCAAAAATGAACTGAACGCCTCAAAAACCAAACAGGAAATTGAACACCCCATTGGCAAAGCTCTATCTATGTAATAACCCCCTTCAAACTGAAAACCCAACTGACAGTAATCCTGGGGGTGCACTGGAAGTAGTCTAAAGGCAGATTGAATATCTGCCTTGGCCATCAAAGCCCCAGGGCCACACCTCTTGAGGCGGGCAACAGTCTCGTCTAAAGTGTATCTGACTGAACACAAGTGGGGCGGTATCCTGTCATTTACAGAGTGACCCTCTGGAAAAGACAGGTGGTGAATCAGCCTGAATTGGCCGGGGCTTTTTTAGGTACCAAACCCAGAGGGGTCACCTGCAGATTCCTCAAAGGAGGAACAGCAAACAGTCCCACTACTCTACCAGCCTCCATCTCCTTGGCTATTTTACCCCTCACAGTGTCCTACATGCCAGTAACCGACCGGAGGTTGCGAGCGAACGTGGGACTGACAGGTGGCAGAGCCTGAATCTTAAACCCAAACTGGAAACCCTCCAACAACAGTCTGGCTGCAGAACGATCAGTATAAAATTGCAGCCAGTAACCCAAGGAGGAAATCTTAATTGGTGTTGGGCCCCTTGCTAACACCTGTTGCGGGTCCGCCCCCAGACCTTTTCCCCTGGAAGGGGCGAAAACTTCGGGCATTTCGCGACTGGGTGCTTGGCACCACACATGCCGCAGCCATGGGAATACAAGCATCCCTGCCTACTACATTTCCCCATGGCATTGAACTGGAAACATGCGTGAGGGTTTTGAACCCACTGCGCACCACCTGGTGCCGTAGGCTGTTCGGGTTTGGAACAGGCAATCAAATGCCCGCTGTCCACCCTATCCCCCAGCATCGCCCTGGCAGGCAGAACCAAATGCACCCAGAGTTTCCACTTGGGTACCATCCAGTCCAGAGCTGGGTCCTGTGAGGCCCTGATGCGAAAATGATGGTCGTAAGCCATCCAAGCCGCACCAGCATGATCGCGAAAAACGCAATGAATGATGTCCAGGTATTTAAACAGCTTCCCTGCCTTTTTCGGGTGCAAATGGACAATGACCCCAGAATAGACAATGAACCCGTTCAGCCAATTTGTCCAATTCTTGTCTATTTTCCTCTGCCTAACGGTTTCTGCATCACGCGCAGGGTCGCCCACTTTGGGAGTAGGCTCGGGCTCAATATGCAGGAGACTGAACATATCCACAAAGTCACCTCACCATATCTTCTCCTTGACAGACAAGGTGAGGTGAGAACCCAGAGGGATGGCTATGATTCTATACGAAACCTTAGGTTTCTCCCGCTCCTCCACCAATCCCAGAGAATCAACCCCCCCAGTCCAAATCCTGCTGTTCCAAATCAGGTTCAGGCGTAGCAGGGTATTGGCAATAAGGGGGGGGGGTGTTCTGTGGGCCTTGGGTCCAGATTTGGGGTAGGGATATGCCCAACCAAGGGCCCAAGGGTACTGCGGGTAGCTAGGACCCTGCCAAAAAGAAGGAGGCCCCCAAGGAAACCAGGGCTGATCTGGGGCAGCCCGGCTAGGGGCCCAAGGATGGCCCTCCCACTCATCCCACACTGGCTCAAGATTCTGGGCAAGGTCACACCCTGGCTCACCTTGCCCACCGCTGACGCTATAGGCCTGCGGCTGAGGCCTCTTAATTGGATGCACAACCTCCACATCAGGAGAGTTTCCTTCCTGCATGTCACCCTCCTCAACAGTGACCCGCTCATTGTCTAGGGTGGAGACCTGCTGGGGAGGGAGGGAGGCCCCTTTACTTTTCCTGGCTGACCTACAAGGCCCAGAAACTGTAGCGGAGCTGGAGCCCCCATCCCCCTGCCCCGCCTTCCGAAGAGCCTTCTCCTTTTGTCTTGCATCATAGCGAGCCATAAAGGCCCGCAACTCCGCCATTTGCTCCTCATCATCCGATGAGGGGGGAAGGGGGCTGTACCGGGACCGGTTTTTTGGCGGCCTTACCGCCTGACTTCTGAACCCTCTTCCCCATGTCAACACACCCAATGAATATCCACCAAGGGGCCCACCACCCCCTGTGTCCTTGTTTTAACCAGAGGATACAACTGCCCTAAGAAGGGCACAATCACTGCAGAGAAGGCCGCAGCACTCCATCCATGATGTTGACTTGCCCCACCAGGAATGCCAGATGCCTGCTGGAGGCCCTTCCCACCCTATAAAAGAAAGACCTGTGGGCTTTACTAGCCCATAAAATGGCCACTGGGCAGTTGGCGGAGCTGCAAAATGGCGGTGTGCCACAAGGGAGACGCCCAAAATGGTGCCACGCCATGAGGCGCCCCCCCAATAGCCACCGCACTGCACCTGCAAAAGTAAGGAGCCATGGGTCTGCCGCCCACCACGGACGTCCACCGCCCCCCGCAGACCCGCAGGTGACCCCCGCAGCCGCCGCTTGCGGGGCGCATGAGCCCGCAGCTTCCCGGAGCGCAGCGTGCAGAGCACGCAACTGACCCCCCCCGCTGTCTCAGCTCGCAGGGCGCCATGTCCGCTGCTCCCCGGGGCGAGTGCAGAGCATGCAGTCACCCCACGCGGAGAGGCTACCCACTGCCTTCAAAGACGGGAGCTTGCCAGTGCGGATCCCCGCGCTCCAAGCCACATCATGGGGCAGCCTTCTCTTCCGCTCCTGGGAAAGCGTCCGCACCGGTCGCTTCCAGGAACGGACTGAGCTGAGTCTAGCGCCTGTGTGCTAGAACTAACCCACTTGTCCCGCCCCCTAAGGCCAGCCAGCCAATCAGCTGGCAGCAAAGCCCTGCTGCCGGCTGAATAGGGGTGCAGGCATGGCAATCATTGCTAGCGCGCCATAGAGGCATGCTAGCAGCCTTTATTTCTTGGTTTAACTTCTTCTGATGAGGATCCCAGCAGAAGATGGAAGCCAGATCTGGTTAGCCAATGCTTCAATCCTATATACACCTTACTTGGGTGTAAGCCCCATTGAACTCAATGGGGTTTACTTTTGAGTAGACTATAGGCTGAATAACAATGCTCCATAACTGGAGGAGAGCATGTCACCTTCAGGTTTACACAATACATTTACCAGAATAGCTTTAGCAATTGTGGTACACAAACGTCTCTTGCCGGAGGCTCTAAGTGAGTTCTGCCTCACACCTGATAAAGTCAGAGGAGTCTTACAAAGCGAAGTAAGATTGTTGTGGCTTACTTTTGTAAACAGCCCAAACCTATCATTGGGCTGCACTACTAGAATTTGTGTTCCGGCAGCTCAGCCCAACAGCCTGGCAAAATATGACACACTACTGCATGTTACCCAGCTTTTGCCAAAAATGGTGAGAGGTCCTGGCCATGGGGCAGGGGCCCTCCCGGATCACCCGGCACTGGTATGTCAGCAGCAGGGCCAGCAGTGGGCAAGGAAAGGGTGGAATCGGGCATTTGGGGGAAGAAATGGGGGGGAAAGGGAGGGTGGATCCACTGGCAGTCATACACACCAGATCTTATCCCTTTTTTATTAGTACCCTTCCACCTTCTTTCTCAGACATATGTCACCAAAATGGGTGGCATATGTCCAAGGAGACCCACAAGCTGCCTGAAGACTAGTATGTAGGTAAGTAAAAATGGCTTTACTTACCTCAGGTCATCCCCCATCACAGCATGCAGTGTGCACCTTTGTGGCATGGCTGCATGCTATAGCATGTCAGGGATAGGACTGGGCTCAAAGTCTTTCTCAAGTATTTCAGCATCCTATACTTTGTTTACATTGCACCTTACATCTCCCAAGCATGTGGAACAATTAATGACAAGCTGCACCTGTACCTCCATGAAACTGACCTTCCGGGAGGTCAATTTCATGGAGGTACAGGTGCAGCTTGTCATTAATATGTCATGTGCAAACATCTCCTAAGTAGCTCATTTTGTCACATCCTTCTACCATGGCATGACATCCCTGGAACTGACAATTGTCAAGAAGGTAAGTGAAGCATCATCCTTTGAAAGGACTCTTTCTTCATTTGAACATCTCTCTCTCTCTCTCTCTGGGCAAGATAATATACCAACTGAAGGAACAGTTGCTATCTGTTGAAGAATCTGGACATCCTGACCAAAAATGGATCCACTCAGGAATCATCTTCAAAATGATTCAAAATCTTTATGATACCTGAGTGGAATCTCTGTAGGAAATCAATCCCTAAAAATGGTAACTCTTCTCCCTGCCCCTTAAAAGGCCACTGCAGCAGATGGCAACTTGCAGGTAAATGGTCATATTTTTTTTTTTTTGGGGGGGGGGGGGCAATTTTCCACACTGGCCCTTGAAAGCAACCCTATCTCCTTCTTGTCATATCTCACTTGGCCCAAAGAAATGTTTTTATCTGAGTCCAGAAAGACCACAAGAATTAGCACTAGCAGGCCTCTCTAGTGAATGAATGACACAACTGTACTTCCACACTGAAGGAAAGCTGGCTCTATATAGTGGAAAACCATATCTATACTTCCATACCATAGCTGAAATATAAAAAAGGACTTTGTCACCACAGTTTTAACATATGGGCTGTGGAGGGAGGTTGCAGTATGAACCATACAGCAATTGTATTGGCAACCTTCAGTCTCGAAAGACTATGGTATCGCGCTCTGAATGGTGGTTCTGGCACAGCGTCTAGTGTGGCTGAAAAGGCCAATCCGGGAGTGACAATCCCTTCCACACCGGGAGCAAGTGCAGTCTGTCCCTGGTCTGTCTCCCTGACTATGGGCCTTCCTTCTTTGCCTCTTAGCCTCAGACTGTTGGCAAAGTGTCTCTTCAAACTGGGAAAGGCCATGCTGCACAGCCTGCCTCCAAGCGGGCCGCTCAGAGGCCAGGGTTTCCCACTTGTTGAGGTCCATCCCTAAGGCCTTCAGATCCCTCTTGCAGATGTCCTTGTATCGCAGCTGTGGTCTGCCTGTAGGGCGCTTTCCTTGCACGAGTTCTCCATAGAGGAGATCCTTTGGGATCCGGCCATCATCCATTCTCACGACATGACCAAGCCAACGCAGGCGTCTCTGTTTCAGCAGTGAATACATGCTAGGGATTCCAGCACGTTCCAGGACTGTGTTGTTTGGAACTTTGTCCTGCCAGGTGATGCCGAGGATGCGTCGGAGGCAGCGCATGTGGAAAGCGCTCAGTTTCCTCTCCTGTTGTGGGCGAAGAGTCCATGACTCGCTGCAGTACAGAAGTGTACTCAGGACGCAAGCTCTGTAGACCTGGATCTTGGTATGTTCCGTCAGCTTCTTGTTGGACCAGACTCTCTTTGTGAGTCTGGAAAACGTGGTAGCTGCTTTACCGATGCGCTTGTTTAGCTCGGTATCGAGAGAATGAGTGTCGGAGATCGTTGAGCCAAGGTACACAAAGTCATGGACAACCTCCAGTTCATGCTCAGAGATTGTAATGCAGGGAGGTGAGTCCACATCCTGAACCATGACCTGTGTTTTCTTCAGGCTGATTGTCAGTCCAAAATCTTGGCAGGCCTTGCTAAAACGATCCATGAGCTGCTGGAGATCTTTGGCAGAGTGGGTAGTGACAGCTGCATCGTCGGCAAAGAGGAAGTCACGCAGACATTTCAGCTGGACTTTGGATTTTGCTCTCAGTCTGGAGAGGTTGAAGAGCTTTCCGTCTGATCTGGTCCGGAGATAGATGCCTTCTGTTGCAGTTCCAAAGGCCTGCTTCAGCAGGACAGCGAAGAAAATCCCAAACAAGGTTGGTGCAAGAACACAGCCCTGCTTCACTCCGCTTCGGATGTCAAAAGGGTCTGATGTGGAGCCATCGAAGACAACAGTGCCCTTCATGTCCTTGTGGAAAGATCTGATGATGCTGAGGAGCCTGGGTGGACATCCAATCTTGGGGAGAATCTTGAAGAGGCCGTCTCTGCTGACCAGGTCGAAAGCCTTTGTGAGATCTATGAAGGCTATAAAGAGTGGCTGTCGTTGTTCCCTGCATTTCTCCTGCAGTTGTCTAAGGGAGAATACCATATCAGTGGTGGACCTGTTGGCTCGGAATCCACACTGCGATTCTGGATAGACGCTCTCTGCAAGTACCTGGAGCCTCTTTAGTATAACTCGGGCAAACAGCTTTCCTACAACGCTAAGGAGAGAGATGCCGCGGTAGTTGTTGCAGTCACCCCTGTCACCTTTGTTCTTGTACAGCGTGATGATGTTTGCATCCCTCATGTCTTGAGGTACTCCACCTTCTCTCCAGCAGAGACAGAGGATTTCATGCAGCTCAGTGACGATGATCTCTTTGCAGCATTTTAGGACTTCAGCAGGGATGCTGTCTTTTCCAGGTGCCTTGCCAAAGGCAAGGGAGTCCAGGGCCACGTGAAGTTCTTCTAGGGTTGGTTCACTGTCAAGCTCTTCCAGCACAGGCAGGCACTCAATGTTGTTCAGTGCTTCTTCGGTGACTACATTTTCTCTGGAATATAGCTCAGAGTAGTGCTGCACCCAGCGTTCCATCTGCTGCGCCCGATCCTGGATGACCTCGCCTGTGGCAGACTTCAGAGGGGCAATTTTCTTCTGTGTTGGACCTAGGGCCTGCTTGATACCATCATACATCCCCTTGATGTTGCCCGTGTCAGCTGCTATCTGTATCTCGGAACAGAGCTGGAGCCAGTAGTCGTTAGCACATCTCCTGGCAGTCTGTTGGACTTTGCTGCGAGCAGTTCGGAGGACCTGCAGGTTGCGCTCACTGGGACAGGCCTTGTATGCTGCTTGAGCTCTCCTCTTTTCCTCAATGACTGCATAGCAATAGGCATACATAGCCTGTTTATATGCATAGCCTGTTTATATGCATACATATATAGCAATGACATACAGCAATAGGCTTTCTAAAAATTCCCCTTCCATATTTTTCTATTCCACCCTCTGGTCTTTTCCTCTATTGCTCCCCCTTACTAAATAGTATTACTTACTACTTAGGCAGCTTTAGTCCAGTGGTTCCAAGTGGCTTATAGCATCAGGCCAATGGACAGACTAGTAGATTACTCTTGCTTATATTAAAGCTGCTTTACAGAAACTTCTTCCAGGGCTTGTTAGACTTAAGTTAACAAAGGTCACTGCCCTGCAGAAACATAATGGTAGTCTGTTGTCTGATCTGCTTAGAAATGTTTTGGTGAGTTATTCAAGTAATCTTATGTAAATGGATTTAACCGTATGGACATCCTAGAACAGAGCGTAGCAAGCAAGGCCAGTACATTCAACAGTCAAGTTTCCAGATCATTGTTCATTCAATGTAAATGGTTAAGTGTGAGCTCATTGCTGGGTGCTATGGCCTGTGAAATAATAGTAATATATCAAATAATGGTAATAAATTTTTTCAGTGCTATAAGGGGAAAAAAGACCCTAAGTGCTTGACATGGATTTTTTAAAAAGAAAGAGCGCCCACAATCTCACAGCAACAGAAGTTAGGGAAGAGAAATGTAACAAGCTAGGGAAGAAATGTAACAAGCTGAATTTCATGACAAATATGCCCAGTGTCCCATGCATCTAGCACTCAATGATTTAAAACAGTTAGTATTTATTTAAAATAACCAGAAAGCCTCAGGGCTTGAGGCAATTACTTATCTGATCTTTCCATCACCCTTTGGTGACCCACCAAAAATCAGATCTCTAACAGTGGGACCTGATTTTTGGTGGGTCACCAAAGGGTGATGGAAAGATCAGATAAGTAATTGCCTCAAGCCCTGAGGCTGTTCGAAAATCAGATAATGTAGCTGCTAATTACCCTACAAAGATCTCAGCTCCTGCAGTTTGCAAGCATGTGTAAATACAGGGAGAGGAATGTCTGAGGGTTTTTTTTCCTGGTTATTTTAAATAAATACTAACTGGAAATTGACTAAAAGTCCCTCTATGTTTTGCTGCTCTATTGACCAGCAGCATCCAGCAGGAATTCCAAGTGGCCATGAGTGTTCAGAACACCTGTGCACCTCTCCAAGTGGTGCGAGAGTTCATCGTGGAAGGGTTAATGAAGGTGAATAAAAAATGCAAGCCAGTGGTGTTAACCACAGAGGACAAAGCAGGCATTTGCAATCAAAGGTGAGCTTTGGAAATTCTATAATGCCACCAAATGAATGAAGACCATTGCTTTAATGCCACATTCTAGGGAAGCTGAAGTTGGAGCAACTTGTCTTACCACCCAATCCAACCTAAATCCCCCCTCCCCACCAATGCAGCCATGTCACTGGAGCAAGAGATGTATTCAATGGCAGGCAGTCTCGGAAGTCTCTGCGTAAGGGAACATTTGTTCCCGTGCCCAGAGGTAAGTCCTCTCTGCCCTGCTGTGTCCACTCAGACCTGCACCAGTGCTGGCACAAGTCCAAGTGGACCCAGAAAGGTGGATTGAGTCCGGGAATACCAGAGGTGCTGCTGCCCCCTTTCTGGCCTTGATCTGCCTTACTCCCTACCCTGATCTCCTCCCCATTCCCCCTCATTCCTATCCTAATACTCCCACCCCTGCCTCTCTCCCACCTCCTTGCTGCCTTACCAGCCCCATTGACAGGCTGCCGGCATGTGGCAGTGGCCCAGTTGCACTAAACTAGAAATCTAGTTCTGGCAGTGCAAGGCCCCCATAGGATTGGTCAGTTAAGTGTTGTACAAATGCTTTGTGATTAACAGTGCAAGCCTAACCCCTGGGTTAGGCCAGCACAAGTCATTTGTGCCGACCCGGGGTTGTCGCAAACGTGCCATAAGGCACATTTGCGCCAACTTTAGAGTCAGGGAGGCCAGCGCAAGGAGTTGCGCTGGCCTCCCTGTGCCAGATCCAGGCCCAACAGAGTATGTTTGCATCGGCCGAGCTTGGCTGACACAGGGGTTGGGGGAGGATGGGTATTACTACCGACAGGATTTTCCTCAAAAGTTCCTGAACCACAAAGTCACAATTAAGGAGTTTCAAGGCCCCCTCAATATCACGGATGCTATTTTGGATGTTGTCTGTTCATGGAATTTAGCCAAGGCAAAACTTTATGCCAAGCCTGGAGGAGATTGTGGCCAGCTGTGATATTTGCTGAGGGATCTTCGGATGAAGAAGACTTTGAGGGCTTTCATCTTTGCAGGAAAGCCACAGCTCAAGACGTGGTTTCAATGTTTAAAAAACACTCCCTGAATGTGAAATTACTCAGGTAGATGTGGAAGAGTGAATTGATGTAGTTAAATGGACTGGAGTCTTGCATACCTTAACCGATGAAGATTTAATTAATACTGTTCTGAATCTAGAAAAGAAAAGAAAAAATCTGCAGTATGAAGTAATAGCCACAGAAAAACCTTTTTGCTAAAGCTGCCAATGTGTTTTCTATGTCTTTGAAGTTTGTCAGAAGCCAACCATGTTATTCGGCCCAGAAAGTAATCAATTACATGTTTTGCATTCAACTTTTTTCAGAAACGGACCAAGCAAGCAGACATTTACTAGTCAGGAGTGTCAAACATAAGGCCTGCAGGCTGGATACTGCTCTTGCAACTCTTTATCCAACCCTCCAGATCTCCCAGTACCACCATCTGCTACTGAACTGTGCTGAGATGTCACTGCTGAAATGGCAGCCTGCATGAAAATTGGGCTCTCCCATATCTTGAAAATATAAATATTTGTGTGTTTCCTCTTCTATCATTTGCAGCTAATGAGTTTCTAAGTGAGAAAAAATGCTTATTTCTGATTGGGACCTGCTTAACGACATCACTTCCAGCCCTCAGGAGGCAGCATGAATGCTGTTCGGCCCCTCTGTATGAAACAGGTTTGACACCCATGTGCTAGATGTTTAAGAAAGCCTATGAGCCGCCTATGGATTCTCCAAGTGTCTCAGAACAAGTCTGAATGCCAGGGAAGTGGAAATGGAGGTAAAAGTGGAAGCAGAAGACCAAGATGAAAGTAGCAGTATTGCATGGTGATGACTGACTTTGTTGGGTATTATTCCTTTGAGTTATTTGGGGGGGGGGGGGGGATAATCCATGAGCTTAGGTATAATGCCGGACAATTATGATATCCAGCAGTCCTTCCATCCCAGAGAAACCAGATATCAAGTGAGAGGACAAATGGCATCCAGGTGAACTGTGTCTCAGTCAAATGCATCCCAGTATTTGTGCCCATTCTTTTTGTGTCCCATTCGTGCCTGCATATATCTATATTCACCGCAGGCACTCGTCTATAAGCCGATCTCACAGATAAGTCGAGGGCAGGTTTTGAGTCAAAAATTATGGCATTTTCTATGATCCTCAGATGTCAGGGGTTTAAACTTAGGTGGTTGTCTAACTATAGTTTTGTCTGATTTTATCCGAGACCAGATCCTGAAAAATAACCTACCAGTAATTGTTACCTAAGAACTGTACAGTCTCGAATTTATTAAAAATATAGTAAAAGATCATAAAAGATACTGTGAGGGCTGCCCCGTGAACGGGGTCACTGGGAGTCGCCTGGCAGGGTGCTGAGGGTCAGCTGGTTGGTCTCTTAGCGTCCCCCTGGGTGGGTGTGTCCATCTCCCAGGGGTCCCCTGCAGGGGAAGCCTCAGACCAAACCAGGGGGAAGGGGTTCACGACACCCTTGTCCTCCTCCCTGGAGGCAGAACCTGAGACCCTTGGTCTTCAGGCAGGGACTCCAGACTCCTGCCTTACCTCTCCGGAACTGCCTGTCATCACAGGCTTCCCTGCTTTTATCCTTCCCAGTCACACCCTCGGCTCCTCCTCTCCCTCCGGGCTTAAAGGGGCCCCAACCCTAGCCAGCTTCTCTCCTCTCTGGTGGTTAATGGTAATCCTGCCCTTCTCACTGCTCCAGTCAAGTGAGCTCTGGGGGGACCATCTCTTCCACCCAGCTGCCCTGTGTCTCGCTTGGTCAGCTGGTGAGGCAGTGGCCGCTCTGTGGCTTGGCGGTTCTGTCCCTGGCCTGCAGCCAGGAAAGGCGGGGGTCAGACAAGGGCTCGACCCCTGACAGATAAATTTTATTGATTAATATGAGGGTTTATATTATTCATATCAATTACAAACATTTAGCTAATACGAGGGGAACAATTTATGGAAATAGGCTGCCAAGGGGTATGCAAGTGAAAAAACGTTGGGATCCACTGCAGGAGAACCATTAATCAAATCCTTTTTTAAGGTGCCTGCTATGTTAAGCCAGAGGCTCAGCATATAACATAACACATAACTGGGAGTGTGCAATTCACAGCAGAGAGACAAGCATCAGGGAATGACTGTGGGCCAAATCCTATCTAATTTTCCAGCGCTGGTGCAGCTATGTCAATGGGGCATGCGCTGCATCCTGTGGTGGTGGGGCAATAATGCTTGCTTGATTTTAATGGAAGCCTTTAGTCCTTTTCTCAGGAGGAGAATAGAAGGTTAACTTTGGCTGGAGTTTGCTAGGGAGGTTAGCATGGAGATTAACAGCCATCTAATGATCTCTGCATTGCTTCTCCGGTGCCCCAACTTACTTGAAAAGCCCTGATAAAATAAGCTCATTTCATTGGTATCTGTACATTCTATACAATTCCTAGGTAAAATACGTAAGGTCAGAATGAAATAAGCCCTTCCATACTTTGCCAGGCATTCTATAGAATACGCTTAAGTTTAGCTACATTAAGGGCCGGTGCTATCATTAGGCCAACTACACAGCTGCCTAGGGCGAAGACTTCAGAGGGCCATAGTATTGACTTTTGAGAGCACCATTTTATATAGGTTAGTTTTTTAACCCACATAAAAACTACAGCTGACACTTTATATGCTTTAAGATAAATATCACAACAGAGCTATAGAATATAATTAATTATAACTTCTTATGAAACATTTCTATAGTCTATTTTTTATTGCCTAGGGCACCAAATAGCCTGGCACCCACTCTGGCTGTAGAAGGGCAGGGATTAAGGGACTGGGCCAAAGGCTCATTGTAGGTTCACTGAAGACTCTGACACAGAGCACAAGACTTTGTATACTCAGAAGTAAGTCTCATTGTCTTCAATAGGACTTACTCCCAGGAAAGCATGCATAGGATTGCAGCTGGAGCCTCTGTTGCTGTTTGTGCTGGGCAAGGAGAGGTATCTCCAAGAGGTGCCTGCTTTTGTATCAGAATTAGCAATAGAAGTGTACAATAAAAGCGACCACTGGTATTGGAGGCTGTGATGAATGCCTGAGGGTCAGCTGGAGTATTTGGGCTGCCAGTTGCCTACCCCTCATGTGAACCAATCTTCACAGGCCTGCAGGGTGCTTTTTTGTTGAAGTGAGACCATTTTGACTTTCTGACCACATTCGGAAAGGCTCACGTTTGCCCCACTTGTTTCATCACTCCCTTTCCACCTCCTCCTTGTCATTAATGTGCATCCCGCACTCAGGGAGAGTGTATTAAAGATTCATAGCTCTCCGGTGCAGGTTCTGCATGCATAGTTCTAACAGCCCGTACAGTAAGTTATATCATTTCCATCAATTCGCTCTTCTCTATCCCCCCACCACCACCCTCCCCCAGTATAATTTATGGCAGTCACAAAACACAAGTTAATGCATCTTTTTCATTACACCCTTGCTGGAAATTTATTATATATTTGAGCGAGTTGGGCGAAGAGCAGAGACATCAAGTATGTTTCTGAGTTATATACTGCATTTCAATAAAACATGATTGTGAGGTACAATTCTCAGGTGCCTTTGATGTGTTCGGCCCCTATTCTTTCAAATGCCTCTTCCTTGGCAATGACATCAACATCAACATTCCCATTAGCTTGAATAATGAAAGATTGCGGCCTGAAGGACAAGTGTTTGCTCCTTTCTCTGTTTCTCGGGCATATAAGCATTTGTTTCCTGAGGTTCACGTTGCACACCACTTCGTTCAGTGTAGGTTCACTAGAGTCAATAGGGCTACTCCAGTAACCCATGGTTTGTTGATTGCTGTCTCTTATTTCTCTGCCTGAGAAGCAATACATCCACAGCCAGCCTTACTTACACACACACACACACACACACACACACACACACACACACACACACACACACACACAGAGTGTATGTGTGAGAGGATTCCACCCACAGCCCAAGACCTCCTAGCATGCAGCATGTCAAATGCAACCACCACCCCCTTGCCCAATGGCACACCAGCTGCTACTGAACTTCCTCCTCCACCACCACCTCCTCCATCTTAGCAGAGTATCTGAGTCAGTACATGTCTTCAGAGCTCTTTAAATGAACTGGAAGTCATAAGAAGAGCCTGCTGGATCAGGCCAAGGGCCTGTCTAATCCAGCTTCTCTTTCTCACAGTGGCCCACCAGATGACTCAGGGTCCAAGCTCCCCAAAATCCATGATTCCTCCAATCTCACACGTGCAAGTCCCACTATTTTCAGTGGAGTTTACGCTCAGATAAATGCACACAGAATTGCAAACTGAATTCTGCATTTGGCATTGTCTATGAATACCCCCTTTATAAAGGAGAAATGTTCTGATGTTTGTAAAGAATTACAGTGGGCCCTCCTTATCAGTGGGTTTGGGACCCATGGATTTGAACCAGTGAGAGCCTCACTGTCACTCCCAGATGCAACGGAAGAGTCTTCTAGTCATGTTCAGGAGGCGTTCGGAGTGTGTGGAGGCGGCATGTGACCTCCCCACAGCTCAGAACACCTCAGGGGGCCTCCTGGAGGTCTCCAAAAGGCATTTCCAGGTTTCACCTAAAACCAGAAGTGCCTTTCGGAGGCCTCCAGAAGATTTGCCGAAACCCTCAGAACACCACCTGAATGTCACTGAAAGGTGCTTCTGAACGCGTCTGAGAGGTCCTAGAGGCCCTTCCCAAGGATTTCATTATCTGCCAATATTAATATCTGCAGAGGGAACAGATCTCAATACAGATATTGAGGGTTGACTGTAATTGGCTATTTTGTTTTGCTCCTTGCATATAACTACATCTCATACATGACATATTTACATGCGCCCTGTTCCTATGTGTTTGTACTGGAACCAAATACCTACCAATTTTTCAGAATTCTTTCAAATCCTCAAGAATGATGAACACCCGGCTAAAGCTCCATCTGGGAAATCCCCTAATCTTGTGTAAAGTAAGATGCTTTAAAGTGGAATATTTTTGTTTTGTATTGGCTGTTGGGGCATGGCTATGTAATGGGAGCACCTTGAAGAGCTCCTGCTTTTCCACACGTAGCACTACACCACTGGACAGTGACGAAAGGTGTTTTGAAGTTAAACAAAAACCATCTGCACCATGAGAAGCATCACAAAGTGCCAATGAGATCAAATCAACTGTAGCATCTCTCAATTTAAGAAGGGGTCCATGGGTAAGCTGCTGACTCTGCATCTTTAGAACTTGAGGCAACACAAGACAGAAGATTTATATAGCTTTCGGTTCCTTCACTAGTGCAGCAGGAGATAAGGTGGTCTTGGCTTCTATAACTTATTCCCTCTGTCATCTCCCCTTTACCTTCAGCAGCCAGAAAAACTGCAGCAGTGAAGCACGGCAGGTGGTGGGAAAGGTGTGGATGATAGGATACAGAAACAGTAGAGGAGCCAAAGGGGGGGCGGAGCTGTAAGTCCCACACGGCTCTGAAACTCTCTGTGTAAGCTGCCCCTCCCCCTGGCTCTCAGGCCAAAGTGGAGGCATCTCGGTGAGTTTCAGAGCCAAGCAGCACTTACAGCTACGCCCTCCCTCTGGCTCCACTGCTGTCCAGAAAGGAAGGACAAAAGAAGCCACACCTGCCATGTGTCCTGCTGCAGTAGAGGATGAAAGAATCCTTCCCACTCTGCAGCCCTGATATCACTCCTTCTGTAAATGCTGAAGTCGCAGGAATCATTAACATCATGGACGCATCACCCATGCCTTCAGGGGTCCTGGAATGTAACGGCCACTGCTGCAGTCACCAGGGCCAGCCAATCCATGAGACAGCCTGATACGTTCACAGATAGTGGTGGAATTATAGGGCGGTAAAACCTGCTGCCGCATTGACGCAGTTCGACCTCTTTGCTGTCCCTGGCCCAGCAGTGCCAGCAGAACAATGAAACTGCCCTGCCCCCTCTGCAGCCACAGCCTCTTGCGCATGCCAAGCTTGGAGCTCTGTAGGCAACTCAGTGGAGAAGGAGGCAGCAGCACAGGAATGCAGCAGTGGCAACCTGCCAGGTGGGCCTTGTGCAGGGCCTCATCAGTGTCTTTCTTCCTTTTCCCAGTGGGGTAGCAGGTAGCAATGGAAATCCCAGCCTAAATTAGAAGTGCCCAGGCCTCCTGGAATGCTTGGATTTTCAAAGCAGTGGGCAGTCAGATGCAAACGGTGCTCCCTGTCTCTCATTCTTTTCCACATTACCTTATCTTGCCTCCCTCCCCCTCATGTCAGCTCCATTCCTCCCCCCACGTTGTCCTTTCAGTTCTCCCCACAGTTTGCTCTAGTTTTTCTCCATTTCTCCCATTTGCTCCAATTCTTCCCCCCAGTGTTGCACTGCCTTGTTTTACATTCTCCCCAGCTTTGCCCCCATGTTTACTTTCCTCTCCCCACAGTTTGCTCCAATGCCCAGTGTCTCCCCCCCCCCATTTGCTTTGGCTTTGCCCTCTCCCCATCCCCACTCCAAATTTATTTATTTATTAGATTTACATTCTGCCTTTGTCCCCGAAGGGCACCCAAGGCGGTACCCGAATCACTCCAGTTTTGCTTCCTTCTTCTGGATCTAGAACTAGTAGAACTAGAACCAATGGATACAAACTGCAAGAGAGGAGATTTCGATTAGACAACAGGAAAAAATTCCTGATGGTCAGGGCAGTTTGGCAGTGGAACAGATTGCCGAGAGAGAGGTGGAGAGGTGGTGGACTCTCCCTCACTAGAGATATTCAAGCAGAGGCTCAACAAGCACCTGTTGGAGATGCTCTAAGAGGATTTCCTGCCTAAGGCAGGGGGTTGGACTAGGTGACCTATTAGACCATTCCAACTCTATGATTCTATGATCTCTGCATATTGAAGAACCTGCACAGTTGAAGTCTGGACTAGAGACCAGACTGACAATGCAATTCGACACATCTACTCAGAAATAAATCTCACTGATTTCAAGGAGACTTACTCCCAGGTTAGTGTGTAGATTGGATTGCAGCCTGAGTATACAACATTCACATTTCCAGAATGGGTGGGAGAAGGGCTTAACTTTTTCTGGCCTCTTTCCTTTGCCTAGGTAGCCCTGTGTGTGTCTCATGCTCACACATCTCAGGGCTGATTTTATAAAACTTCAGGCTGTTAGGGCTCTTACAACATGCTGTCCCTTGTCCTTTTGCTAACCATCTGCTTGATGAAGTGTCCTGTAAAATGCAAAAGCTTGCTTTTTGGTTCTTTATTTAGAACACACGAAAAGTATCACCCTCCTTTGAATTGTAGATGTTTCCTATTGTGAGCCAACTCAGGGCCAAATCCTATCCAATTTTCCAGTGCCGGTGCTGCTGTGCCAATGGGGCATGTGCTGCATCCTGTGGTGGGGAGGCAATCACAAAGGCCTCCACAAGGTAAGGTAACATTTGTTTCCTTAACTTGGGACTGCATTGCAGCTACACCGGTGCTGGAAAGTTAGATAGGATTGGGCCCTCAGTCACTTACAGTATGATGTAATTTTGGAAGCAGGGGTGCCATCTCATTCATTTATTCATTCATTCATTCTTCACATTTTAATGTCTCCCTTCCTCCAAGGAGGTCAGGGTGGTGTATAGGGAAGTCCTCATTATCTGCAGGGGCTCCATTGCTGGAACCCCAGCAACCTTTGTTTTAAGAAGTCATTCTTTCTTTGGCTGACATTTACTTAATACTTTGGGCCCTGGTGGTGCCTTTGGGTACGTCTGAGGGTTGCAACATTTTGATTTGCAAGTCGGATTCAATTCTTTGCTTCCTTTGAGACATCCTTGCATGTGCTGAATGCAAATACATCAAAACGAGCATTGGTGCAAATCTTTCAGTGCCCAATACATTGGGGAGATATTTTATCAGAGCATTTGTGCAGACTAAAGCAGTGTGTGATTCTACCACCCTTCCAGTGGGGCGGAAAGAAAAGATTAACTCCAATGCTTATAATCTGGCCATATAATAGGGAATCTTCCCCCTCCCCACCCCAGCTTTAACCTTGTTCTGGGCACAAATCACAAGACACGCTGCATAGTTATCTCAAGGCTGTTCTAGTGTTTGCTTGTTCCATTGTTGTCACCTGCCTAACCGTGCAAATAAATGGATAGACGTGAGATCGGGAAGCGAAAATCTCAAGCGGGAGGGGAGATGTAATATGAGATCATGTCAAGAAGAACTAATTACTCCAGGAGAGAGTTGGAACAGAATTCAGGATGACTGAAATGAGTTTTAAAGTAAGGAGATAACCTCTCTCTCTCTCTCTCTCATATTGCATCAGTGCTTTCATACTTAAACGAAACAGGAAATGAAACAGGCCAGCAGATATGGACTTACACCTCATTGCATCTCAGGGCTCAACTCCATGATGCTGCCCCCCCTTCGCATCACGCCGCCCCCTCTCATCCTGATACCTACCCAGTGCAACAGAGCCTTGCACAACATTAGGAATGACTTGGAAATGACTTCTGAGGCTTCCCACATGGTCTTAAATTGTACTTCCAGGAAACCAGAAGTAGTGCTTAAGACCGCATTGGAAGCCTCAGAATGCTTTCTGAGCGGTCCACAATGCTGCACGCACATGGTGCTCAGGGCTTTTGTCCCCTCCAGGTCCCCACACTGCAGGCCAGAGGAATCTGACAGATTAGGATTGGGAATACAAACGGGTTCATAGGCTACTAACCACCCAATCCTATGCTTATCTACTTGGAAGTAAGTTCCATTACAGTCAATGGGGCTTACTCCCAGGAAAGCGTGGATAGGATTGGGCTGTCAATTCCCTACTAAGCACCAAGATGGGTTCCAAATGACAAACTTGAATGTAATATACAACTGGTTTATCTGGGCAAAGATATACGGGCAGCCCCCTTGTATCTACCAGATCAAGTACTGCAGTTTCATTTATCCACGAATCCAGATCCTCCACACCCTACATGCCCATTAACATTGTTTAGGTGCTTACTAGGTAAAAATGTTTCTTTCCTTTACAGGTCACTATAAGCATGCAAGCTTACAGTGCATGCAGGCAGGTGCAGGCAGGTGAATGCTTGAAAAGATTAGATCGATTGCTAACAGGAAGCAGGAAGTTAACAGCTTCCTGTTAATATTCAATCTAGTCTCGTCAAGCATTCAGGCTGCCTGCACGCTCTAAGCTTGCATGCTTATAACTGTTGGCAACCTTCAGTCTCGAAAGTCTATGGTATCGCGCTCTGAAAGGTGGTTCTGGAACAGCGTCTAGTATGGCTGAAAAGGCCAATTCGGGAGTGACAATCCCTTCCACACTGGGAGCAAGTGCAGTCTGTCCCTGGTCTGTCTCCCTGGCTATGGGCCTTCCTTCTTTGCCTCTTTGCCTCAGACTGTTGGCCAAGTGTCTCTTCAAACTGGGAAAGGCCATGCTGCACAGCCTGCCTCCAAGCGGGCCGCCCAGAGGCCAGGGTTTCCCACTTGTTGAGGTCCATCCCTAAGGCCTTCAGATCCCTCTTGCAGATGTCCTTGTATCACAGCTGTGGTCTATCTGTAGGGCGCTTTCCTTGCACGAGTTCTCCATAGAGGAGATCCTTTGGGATCCGGCCATCATCCATTCTCACAACATTACCAAGCCAACGCAGGCGTCTCTGTTTCAGCAGTGCATACATGCTAGGGATTCCAGCTCATTCCAGGACTGTGTTGTTTGGAACTTTGTCCTGCCAGGTGATGCCGAGGATGCGTCGGAGGCAGCGCGTGTGGAAAGCGCTCAGTTTCCTCTCCTGTTGTGAGCAAAGAGTCCATGACTCGCTGCAGTACAGAAGTGTACTCAGGACGCAAGCTCTGTAGACCTGGATCTTGGTATGTTCTGTCAGCTTCTTGTTGGACCAGACTCTCTTTGTGAGTCTGGAAAACGTGGTAGCTGCTTTACCGATGCGCTTGTTTAGCTCGGTATCGAGAGAAAGAGTGTCGGAGATCGTTGAGCCAAGGTACACGAAGTCATGGACAACCTCCAGTTCATGCGAAGAGATTGTAATGCAGGGAGGCGAGTCCACATCCTGAACCATGACCTGTGTTTTCTTAAGGTTGATCGTCAGTCCAAAATCTTGGCAGGCCTTGCTAAAACGATCCATGAGCTGCTGGAGATCTTTGGCAGAGTGGGTAGTGACAGCTGCATTGTCTGCAAAGAGGAAGTCACGCAGGCATTTCAGCTGAACTTTGGACTTTGCTCTCAGTCTGGAGAGGTTGAAGAGCTTTCCGTCTGATCTGGTCCGGAGATAGATGCCTTCTGTTGCAGTTCCAAAGGCATGCTTCAGTAGGACAGCGAAGAAAATCCCAAACAAGGTTGGCGCAAGAACACAGCCCTGCTTCACTCCGCTTCGGATGTCAAAGGGGTCTGATGTGGAGTCATCAAAGACTACAGTGCCCTTCATGTCCTTGTGGAAAGATCTGATGATGCTGAGGAGCCTGGGTGGACATCCAATCTTGGGGAGAATCTTGAAGAGGCCGTCCCTGCTGACCAGGTCGAAAGCCTTCGTGAGATCTATGAAGGCTATAAAGAGTGGCTGTCGTTGTTCCCTGCATTTCTCCTGCAGTTGTCTAAGGGAGATTACCATATCAGTGGTGGACCTGTTGGCTCGGAATCCGCACTGCGATTCTGGATAGACACTCTCTGCAAGTACCTGGAGCCTCTTTAGTGCAACTCAGGCAAACAGCATTCCTACTACACTAAGGAGAGAGATGCCGCGGTAGTTGTTGCAGTCACCCCTGTCGCCTTTGTTCTTGTACAGCGTGATGAGCGTGATGTACCTTATGAGGCAGCTCCGTGTTCATAGAACATACAGTGTATGCGGGATGACTTGCGCAGTGGTTTGCTTATGGCCACAGTGACTTCCTGGCAAAGGTGAGACTTGACCTGGAGGCTTCTTGGTCTGAAGCTCAGCTCTGTGCCACTTCAGTTAAATGATTGCTAAATAGGAAGTCTGTGTTCTGACAGTAGCTGGGAGTTGTGACAGGCTTGTGGACTTTCTGTGTAAGGTAGTTGCTGCTAATGATAGTCACTGATACAAAGAAAGCTAAATTAGGTGAACTGTGGATCTGTTTCAAAATGATCACTTTTATATTCTTATGCACAGGTTTTGGTTGCAAACAATCTATAGAAAGAGGAAGAAGGCAGTGTGGGGTGTGTTCCTTTTTCAATTTCAGATTTTGCTTAGCTTCCTTCTTCTGTAGAATTGGTAGGCTGTGTGCATTATACTCTTTCTCTGCTAAGCCAACTGTGTGCTGAGCATTGATGTTTACTAAAAGCTTTCCCCATCATTGCTTCTTTATACCTGGAGGGGAGGTGACTGCACCTATTGGATGTGCTTAAAAGGCCATGAAAACAGATGATAATCCCAAAGTGTAGTTGTAGTATGGGAAGGCAGTATGGGAAGGCAGCTCATCTAAGAGAAGGAAAACTCTGATCCCAAACCTCCACTGCCTTGTGGCCATATCCAGTTATGGAAAAGGCTTCAGGAGTCAACCTCAAGGCAAAATCCGGAGCCGGAGTCCCTGAGGCAGTTCATGGCTGAACACAGTCACGTTCTGGCAACTCCTGCATGCTTATAGAAACTTGTGAATGGAAGAAGCAGAGAATCATAGAGTTGGAAGGGACCTAATAGGTCATCTAGTCCAACCCCCTGCCTTAGGCAGGAAATCCTCTTAGAGCATCTCCAACAGGTGCTTGTTGAGCCTCTGCTTGAATATCTCTAGTGAGGGAGAGTCCACCACCTCTTTTGGCAATCTGTTCCACTGCCAAACCACCCTTACCATCAGGAATTTTCACCCCAGTAAGCACCTAAGCAACATTAATGGGCATGAGAGGCTGTGGTGGGACCACGGAGATAGAGTTCCCCTTTATCCATGGATTCCTTATCCATGGGGACCCTGAAACAGATCCCCCATGGACGGAGGGGGATGCCTGTATGTGTGAGTGGTGGAATATCACACACACACACTGTTCTGCCAAATCCCAATCCACTGGGCCTCATGCCCACTTAAGTCTGATCAGTCCCCCTTGTGCAACTCACCAGTGCAGCAAGCAAAAGTCAGAGTCCAGTTCCAGTCCACAGATGCCAAGTAAACCAGACAATCAATTAGAGTTGCCAAATCAGAGTCCAGAGCCAATAAGCCAAGTTACAGTCCAAGGTCAGGTTCCAGGTAGGTCAGTCAAATCCATCAGGGTATCCCAAGTCCAAGGCCAAAGCCAAAGTTCAGTCACAATCCACAGTCAGATTCCAAATTCAATAAGCCCAGTCAGTCAGTCAGTCAGTCAGTCAGTCTCGTCTCGTCTCGTCTCGTCTCGTCTCGTCTCGTCTCGTCTCGTCTCGTCTCGTTCCTCCAACCTGCCCTCCTTCAAAATCCACAAACCCTTCCTGCCTCAGGTGCTCCTTATATCCCTGAGGGCCCTATTGCCTTCCAGTGGCTGCAGCTGTGCAGCACACTCTGCTGGATGCCCAGGCCTTACCCTTAAAGGGGCCACTGCTGACACCACATCTACCTCCTCGCCAGTTCTTCCAGATTCCAATACACACACAGACAGAGGGAACAACTGCTGTACTACTAAATAAAATTTTGATATTTTTTTTTCTTTCAGAAAAAGGGCCATCTTCTACTGAGCACTAGTTACTCAGACTTATAAAATAAAAATTCTCATATCCGGAAGACCATTCTATCAGAACAGTGATGGAAAGGTCATAAAACCAGAATAGGGCAGGGCTTTTAATAGTCATCCTAAAGAGAAATGGCAGATACCTCTCCATTAAGCAGGCCGAAAAATACATCTGAAAATGCTGCATCCTGAAGGTCATTATAAGAAATGTCCACATGAATCTGAGTTATGTATTTACATTAGTGTGGTTGTGGTAAATATTTTTTTGCATTATTGAATAAGATACAATTTGCATAAGAGCATAAGATTCAAATGTCTCTTCTATTTGATGTCCAAAACTGGACTTTGGATCACACAGCAGAAAAATCTTTTTCTTTTATCGAACAGGGACAATCACTGAACTGCAGAAGCAGGCAATCAAAATGTTCAAATGGCTGGAACTGCTTTATGAGGTAAGGCTACAGCATTTGGGCCTTCTTAGCTTGGCAACAAGGTGATTGGGGGGGACATGACTGAGGACCTGATCCAGAGCCCATGCGCACCAGCTCACTGCCAGTGCGTACTGTCGCAAACATGTCATAAGGCACATTTGAGAGCCTTACCGTGGGCCCAGAACCAGAGCTAGCCCAGCACAAGCTTGTGCTGGGCCAACTCTGGTGCTGGGCCCACGTACCACTGCAAGGTGGTCGCCAGGACCAGCTGGTGGCAGAGTGGTGAGTAGCGGTGTGGGGGGAGCAGGGAGGAGGCATTCCGGGGCAGGGGGAGGCAGCGAAAAATGGGGAGAGGGCAGAGAGGACACGTGGTGGGGGAGGGAGTGGAGGATCGGTGGAGCTTTGCTCCACCAGATCCTGAGCCCCATTTCTGATTGTGCGGTCTGACATGGGACTCTGATTCTACAGCCAGAATTGAGTAGCCCCATTGCAGGGCTATTTCCCTTACCCAGGGGAAGGCGACAAAAGTAACGGGGAAAGGGGACGAAATACAACAAAGGGGATGAAAGTCCCCTTCCCAGTAGAGGTGATGATGGCTGCCCGGGGTGTGCTGGATGCCACGGCAGCCATTTTGGCACCAGGGCAGACCTGCACACCAGGCAGCTCAGGATTGGGCTGTGAGACATAAAATTATGCATGATGTAGGGAGAGTGGCTAGAGAGATGCCTTTCTCTCACACACAGTACTAAAACCTGGGATCATCCACTGAAACCAGTTGGTGGGAGATTTAGGACAGAGAAACAGAGCTACTTCTTCACACAGCGCACAGTTAGTTTGTGGAACACATTGCCACAGGATGGCCGTAGAATCAGAGAGTCCTGTGTCAGACCACAGGATGTGGTGATGGCTACCAGCTTGGAGGGTTTTAAAAGGAGATTGGACAAACTTGTAGAGGACAGTTCTATTGATGGCCAGTAGTTATGATGGCTGTGTACTACCTCTAGGTTCCACAGCATTAAACCTCTGAATTCCAGGTGCGGGGGACCAGTGTCAGAGAGGAAGTTTGCCTTTCTCTTCTGCTTGTGGGCTACCCAGAGGCAACTGGTGGGCCACTGTGGGAAACCGGATGCTGGACTAGATGGACCTTTGATCTCAACTGGCAGGACTTTTTTATGTTCTTACATTTGCATTCAGTTGTGATCAAGTGTCAGATCCAATTCATGCCATCTTTAGCACATAGCATGTCAGGATTTTATGGGCTGAAACCAACAGAAGCTGGATAGTTTTTTCCCCCATGGCTGACATTCATTGAGCAGCCATGGAAAAAGATCCTTAGTCCACATGTAATTACTTGAAGTCTAAACCACTGGTTGCCTTCCAGGAGTTTAATCCTCAGATATAAATATCAAAGTCTTTCAAAATTAACTAGGACAGAAATACAACAAATCTCTCTCTCTCTCTCTCTCTCTGTGTGTGTGTGTGTGTGTGTGTGTGTGTGTGTATGTGTGTGTGTGTGTGAGAGAGAGAGAGAGAGAGAGAGAGAGAGAGGATTTAATCAAATCACATCCTTCTTGTTACCCAGCGAGTGTAGCAGTCTTGGCTATTAGAGAGGCCTGGGCTGAATGGATTAATATTTCTCTTTATGCTATCAAGAGAGTTTCATCTACAAATAAATCCAGACTGATCTCTGTCTATAAGAGACTAGTTTATTCCAAGTAGCCTCAGGGCTGACGTTTTTTGCATTGGAACTGACTGGTGAACCGGGGCAGAAGGAAGCAGATCATTTTTTAATAGGCACCTTCAGTCACAAGGGTATATTAAAGCCTTTGCGAATTAGTCTTTAACAGTCTATACATGATACGTCTTTGCCTCTTAGAATCACATACAAGAAGAAATACCACACCAGGTTTACTATTCAGATGGCACTTCTCTTCCCATCGTGGAACGGAAGGTGATGTATATGGCCTTCCCAGGCAGCCATCCACCCTCTCTTGGCTTCAGCAGCATGACCGAACCAATCACATCTAGCTGGAATTTGGCTTCTCTAATTGGAGCAAACAAAGAGCGAGTATATTTCAGAAGAGCAGGCCTTGGTTTTTTCAGAATCATAAATGGGCAAATTGTCCCCTACACTTTGGAATGCCACAGGCATTCCTGGAGGAGGGGCAAAGCAGCAAGTTTCTTCAGATGCCGGGACACCCGTGTCAAGTAGCCCCTGTCCCCAGCTTCAAAGCCATTCGGGAAGGCGAGAGCAAAGCCTTTTGCAGCCATGACTGGTTCAGAAGCCAAGGGGGACAAGCCGCTTTACAAGGGCATCCCGGCACCTGAATAAACTTACTGCTTTGCCCCCCCCTCCAGGAACGACAGTGTGGAATGGGACATCCACTAAAATTGAGTGTTGGGAGAGTTAGGACAGACAAAAGAAAATATTTCTTTACCCAGCATGTGGTTGGTCTGTGGAACTCCTTGCCACAGGATGTGGCGATCTCATCTGGCCTGGACGCCTTTTAAAGGGGATTGGACAAGTTTCTGGAGGAAAAATCCATTACGGGTTACAAGCGATGATGTGTATGTGCAACCTGCTGATTTTAGAAATGGGCTATGTCAGAATGCAAAATGCAGGGGAGGGCACCAGGATGCAGGTCTCTTGTTGTCTTGTGTGCTCCCTGGCGCGTTTGGTGGGCCACTGTGAGATATAGGAAACTGGACTAGATGGGCCTTTGGCCTGATCCAGCAGGGCTGTTCTTATGTTCTTATGAATGCTAGAGGCTAGGAACAATTTGATGCAATCCTGTACACACATACTAAGCCTCGTTGAACACAATGGGGCCTCCTTCTGAGATACATAGGCTTGCACTGTTAATGGCATTATCAACCTGCTGGCCCAGAGGATGCAGCCCCACTGAGGGAGTGCATGCTGCAAACCACGGGCTGACAAAAGACCAGATAGCCCAAGAGAGGCAAGTAAAGACATGTTTTACTTACTTTCCTCTTGGTTCCTAATGAGCCTCCTCAAATCTATGCCAGTTCTTTAGCTGACTTCATTCTGAGGAGATTTGGGGCAGGTCTGGGCTGGAAAGGGTGCAAAAGGATATGGTGTGTATGGCTGCTGCCAAGATCGTCCCCCTCCTGCCCCTGACATGCCCCAGCCCATCCCACTTCCCACCCTGATCCTCCCCAGAATCTGTCTCCACCACCAATTTAAGGGTGACAGTGGAGTTTTTGCTACCTGGTGGCAGTGGACTACAGAATGACAGAGCACTGGCTGCACCAGCAGGCCAGGACTTATGGTGGTGGTTCATGAGATCCTCCAGCATAAGGCCAGGATGGGATTGGGCCATAAATAAGGTTGGGAAAGAGAATCCTCATGAATAACTTCAATCACAGCTGGCAACCATAACATCATTTGCTATTCATGTGAACCAGGTCTTGGTTTTCATGTACAGACCAGGGACATGCAGTAAAGCGAGGCAGGGGAGGTAGACCCATCCCTGTTGTAGTCCATGGGAAAGAGCTGTAGTCTCCCCTGTGATTACACACGCACTCCAGCCACTTTCTGACTCTGCATGCGTTCTGATTTCTGCAATGGCTCTTTTCCATGAACTACAACAGGGGCAGGTCTGCCTCCCCTCATCACATGTTCCTGGTCTCAATGGCATCACTAAGGTTTACGTCACCCGGTGCAGAAGGCCAGCACGTCACCCCTATGATGGACCTCCTCCCAGGCTGTGGGTAGGGCATTGCCCTGGACAGTGGGTGTGGTGATGCCCCACCCCCGCTGGTTTTTTGGCTATAACATTAGATAGTATAGAGATATTTCGACACAGTTTCTTCCATTGCATTCTGCGTGAAATTATGCAACAATTGATATATAACATGATGGTATAATTCAAAAATACAAGATTTTAAAAATTACCCGGCCCCATGTGCGTCACCCAGTGCAACCTGCACCCCCTCCCAGCAATGCCACAGCCTGGTACAGATAGGGGTGTGTGTGTGTGTGTGTGTGTGTGTGTGTGTGTGTGTGAGAGAGAGAGAGAGAGAGAGAGAGAGAGAGAGAGAGAGAGAGAGAGAGAGAGATGATTAGTTCCCAATGGTGGTAGCACTCAAAAATCCTCCTCTCCCAACAAAGCTTATGCCATGTACTTGTACCTTAACAGAGAGCCTGAAATGAAAAATTTCTTGTGCAATTTTTGCACCTGGATATATTCTAACTTTAATGTGCACATTAGTTCCTCAGTCAGTCCTGCCGGTTATTTCCTTGGAAGTTGTAAATACTTCTGCTTGAGAGTTTTATGACACAAAGTATAAGCCTGCAAATGATGGCTGCCTGACTGAAAAACAGCTTTTTCTCTCCACTGAAAATGAAGAGAATAAAGAAAAATATTTTGCTTCTCCATGAGCTGTGAAATGTGATCTTGGACCTCTTTTTTTCCCCCAGCTCTGAGCCTTCTTTCCGCAATGGTTTTGCACTCACATTTAAAAGCACTTTTCAGATATCCACTGAGTTTAAATGTCAGGATATTTTTGTCTGAACTGTGGCCCCAGAGGATGACTCTGTGAGCATTAACATGTATCTTCTGTTCTTTGTCCACTTGAAAGTGCTCTTAATACTTCCCCAATTGGATGATATGCTTGCTTCCTTGCCCTACATGCCCTCATAGGCTGTGAATCTTTGCACTGCGGGGTATCCTGGTTAAGATTTTGTACATTAGTCATTTCCCCTCTACTGTCTTCCATGTCATACTCCCATGTGTAATTGGATGGTGGGTTTTGTTTTTTTTTAACATACAAATACTTTTCTGGATTACAGTTGGAAGACAAGCTTTTCATGGTCCTAAATTAAAAGTATTGCTACGAACAAAAACTTGTTTTACTGAAATCTCACCACAGATTTGCTACAGGCAATTGTCATCGCTGTTTCTCATTATCACTACGGGATGAAGTCTAACTGAAGAGATGAGCCTTAGGTCCAAACTTGTGCAGTAGGGGCTCTCTCGTTCCCCAAGCAATGTTGGTATTCTGGCCTGTACTACTTATACTACTATTACTAAAATTTATACATAGGTGTGGTATCTTATCCATGGCAGAGCCGTTTCATAAACCTCCCCATAGATATGAAAACCATAGATACCGGAGACACCTGTCTCTGCAGCTACTCTGCCCCCATGCCTCCCACACACCTATTAACATGATTTAAAAACTTACCTTAGTGAAAATGTTCTTCCTTTACAGTGATGTGTAGGCAGGGTAGACGGAGACTCACCTGAGCCAACAAGTAAAAATCAAAAATGACCTAACCAGTTAAAAAACAACAACAAAAAGTAACTTTTGCCTTTCCCAAGCTGCTTCTCTCTGCTGTAGCACACAGTCCATTTTGCAACAGATTGCTCAGGTTTTCCCTTGTGATTGCTGAGCTGTAATTCTTGAAATAGGCACCAAAAACTGTAGTTGGTTTCACCAAATACTGCATGTGGAAGCAATGTTGTGTGCATTCTCTATGTTATAGCATACATTCCATTGCTGGGCTTGCAGGGATATTCTGTTTAAATATAATAACTCTCGCCAGTCATTCTGCTTTGGGAGGTGACAACTTTCCTAAGATCAGGTGATACAATATAATAATACATAATAATACAGGTATTTCTATACCGCCTTTCTTGGTCCTCAGATTTCTCCTCAGATTTTATTCAAGGCGGTTTACATAGGCAGGCAATTTAAATCCCCGTAGGGATTTTTACAATTTGAAAGAAGGTTTCTATCTTTCAAGAAACCACAACATTCAGATGTTTCTTTCTTGATCTGGTCGCACATTCTGGCCTCCATCCTCCCACGCTCAGAGCAGGTGGAATAGCTCGGCTCAGCTTGTCAGCTGCTTCAAGGTCGCACGGTGCCGGTGGCCTCAAACTGGCGACCTTCGGATGTTATCTTCAGGCAAATGGAGGCTCAGCCCTCTAGACCAGACCTCCTGCCCAATGATACAATGATTAGATTCACAACAAAACCAGCCAGGATTGATGATTGTGAGCTTTAGAGCCCAATTCTATGCATGTGTGCTCAGAAGCAAGTCTCACTATAGTCAATGGGGCTTACTCCCAGGAAAGTATGGCTAGGATTGTAGCCTTAGTTCACTTCTCACAAGCAAATTTGAATAAGTTTGGAGACTAGCAGAAAAAGATTGGAAGGGGGCTTGCTAATTTACTTTTTTAAAGGTATTGTGAATTGGCTGTCACCAAGGGGTTGTTCTCTTTAATGGCAAGGTGATAAAAGGCTGGTTGAAAAACCTATCAGAAAAAAAAATAGTATCTTCCTCACCTTTGTAGTGATTCTATGGATAGGACTGATCTGGTGGGTTCTAATCATTGCGATGAAGAAGACATTCCATGGATATGGTACAGTCCACTCCTAAGTCCTGTGCTACAATGCAGTGGCACCGATGCAGCCTCTGCCACATCCACACGGGAACTGCAGCTGCTGGAGGTCTCTTCGGGGCTAGAGGACATTTGTCCCCTTACCCTGGGTAAAGCCCCAGCAGCCACAATGGGGGTACTCAGATGTGAACCAGCAATATCACTGGCACAAATCTGAGTTGCCATGTGTCTGGCTTCCAAGCCCAGAAAGAGGGATAGGATATGATGACAGCCATGGCCTGATTCATCCCTCCCTGCCCTCCCCATCCCATAACCTCTCCCACACCAGCCTTTCTGTTGGTGTAACAATCCTTTACATAAGAACATAAGAACAGCCCTGCTGGATCAGGCCAAAGACCCATCTAGTCCAGCTTCCTGTATCTCACAGTGGCCCTCCAAATGCTTCAGGGAGCACACAAGACAAGAGACACAACCTGCGTCCTGGTGCCCTCCCCTGCATCTGGCAATCAGAGGCAGCCTACTGCATCGTTGCAATGCGCCTTATGGCACGTTTGTGACAGTGCATGAGCCCATCCCACCGGTGGTAGCTGGCTTAGGTTTGGGCAGTTAATGTTCATCATTGTTGTCGTTATGTTTAATTTTGAGAGCCAAATTGTAGAAAAATATGTTTTGGACAGCATGCATTCCAATTGAAGTAAATGTGAGCATCAGCGGTTTTATTGTACAGGATCAAGAGTATCTTGGTTTGCTCGGTGATAAGAAATGCCGGGAAGGGACGCATGGATTTTCTACAGTGCAACTGCATGCAGATGTGAGCGTAAGATGAATAGGGTTAATATCGTTCTTGAATGGTTCCAAATTGCCTTGGTTTCTGTTCCAGATACAAAGATGTCATCAATTTGCCACCACCCAATGAGCTGTTTGCAGGTAGGTCTTGAAGAATCACTTGTCCAAGTTTGCCTATAAATAAGATGCGTAATATGGAGTCACGCAGGTGCCTGTAACCACATTTCACATTTGTAGATAGTGTTTGTTGAAAGTGAAGTTGCTGCAAACAAGAGCCAGTGCAGTTATTGCCTATGGAGGCAGTTCATTAGAGCATCTGCTGTTTAGAAATTTCTTTATAGTCTTGATCCCATTTTAGCATGGTGTGATGAGAAGTGACATCAAAATTGGCAAACAGAGTTTCATTTTGAAACTGTTTCTTCAAGGATTCAGTCTTAAATAGAAAATCATTAAATCATTAAATCGAAAAATTTTGTACATGTAGATCAACGTATAGAGATTCAAAAGCTATGACTAAGAGCCCAATCCTGAGCTCAGTGTGCCAGCTTACGTTTGTGAGGGTTACGTTTGCGAGGGTTAGCGCTGGCCAAGCACAGGAGCTGGCCCAGTGTGAGTTTGTGCTGGGCCAGCGCCAGTGGGAGGCTGGCAGTTGCCCACCAGTGGGGGGGTGGCAGAGGTGGGAAGGAGGCATTCTAGGGAGGATGAGGTGGGGGAGGGTGGGAAGAGGGAAGAGGGTGGGAAGAGGAGGGAGGTGTGGTGGGGGAGGAAGCAGTGCAGGAAGAGGGTGGAACAGGCGGAGCTCTGCTCCACAAGATCCAGAGCCCCATGTTGGGCCATGCGGTCCAACATGGGACCAGTTAATTCTGTGCCGGCTCAGAGCTGCCCATTGTGGGGCTACTTCTCTTACTCAGGGGAAGGGGACGAACGTCCCCATCTACTGAGGAGCTGCTGTGGGCTGCTCAGTTGCACACCAGATGTTGCGGTAGCCATTTTGGCGCTGCCGCAGCCCCGCACTCTGGGCAGCTCAGGATCGGGTTGTAAGGCAATGGGGCATCCTGGTTTGTTAGCCTGAGGGACTCTGAGTACACATAAAACTTAGTGGAGGTTTGGGATCGATAACTTCAGCTAGACTGACTACATCCATTTTTGCAATTCGAAAAGTTTTCCCACCTTGTGAGAACGAACTGCAGGGTAGCTAATACAATAGGATTAAATGAAGTACAAATAACAAAAGGTTGCCTTCTAAGAAATGTCTCCAGTTGATAACAAAAGACCCATGGAAACAAACATACAGTGGGCCCTCCTTATCCACAGACTTGGTACGCACAGATGAATTATTGCAGATGCTGAGCCCATGGTGGGAGCATCTCAGAGGACCTCCCAGACGATGGTATCACTAGGGTTTGTTTCACCCAGTGCAGAAGGCCAGCACGTCACCCCCATGGACCTCCTTCCACGAAGTGGGCAGGACATTGCCCCGGGTGATGGGCATGGTGATGCACCATTCCCCTGCCCCACTGTTGTTGTGTTGTGTTTTTTTGCTATAACTTTTGATAGAATCGAGATATTTCAATGCAGCTTGTTTCCTTGCATTCTGAACGAAATTACTCATCGAACGATATATAGTATGATGGTATTACGCTAAAGTTCCAAGATTAAAAATTTTTTGGCCAGAATTCGTATCACCCACCCTGTGCACATCACCCAGTGTGGCCTGCACCCTCCAGCGTTGCCCCTGCTCCCAGACACAACCTAAAATAGCTTCCAGTCACGTCCAGGAGGCGGGCACAAAAAGACCATGAGCAGCCGAGCAGCCTCCCCTTGCTTCAGAAGGCCTCCCAGATGCAGCTAGAAGGCACTTCTACACAGCTGCTCCCCTCCTTTTGTCCTCACAACAACCCTGTGAGGTAGGTGAGGCTGAGAGAAAGTGACTGGCCCAAGGTCACCCAAGGTCACCCACCCAAGGGCTGAGAGAAAGTGACTGGCCCAAGGTCACCCAGGAAGCTTCATGGCTGAGGGGGCGATTTGACATCCTGGGAACAACAACCGAAAAAGCTGTTTCCCTTATTCCCACCAACCATACTTCAGATGTCATAAGAACATAAGAACAGCTTCACTGGATCAGGCCATAGGCCCATCTAGTCCAGCTTCCTGTATTTCACAGCGGCCCACCAAATGCCCCAGGGAGCACACCAGATAACAAGAGACCTCATCCTGGTGCCCTCCCCTACATCTGGCATTCTGACTTAACCCATTCCTAAAATCAGGAGGTTCCGCATACACATCATGGCTTGTACCCCATAATGGATTTTTCCTCCAGAAACTTGTCCAATCCCCTTTTAAAGGCGTCTAGGCTAGACGCCAGCACCACATCCTGTGGCAAGGAGTTCCACAGACCGACCACACGCTGAGTAAAGAAATATTTTCTTTTGTCTGTCCTAACCCGCTCAACACTCAATTTGAGTGGATGTCCCCTGGTTCTGGTATTATGTGAGAGTGTAAAGAGCATCTCCCTATCCACTCTGTCCATTCCCTGCATAATTTTGTATGTCTCAATCATGTCCCCCCTCAAGCGTCTCTTTTCTAGGCTGAAGAGGCCCAAACGCCGTAGCCTTTCCTCATAAGGAAGGTGCCCCAGCCCAGTAATCATCTTAGTCGCTCTCTTTTGCACCTTTTCCATTTCCACTATGTCTTTTTTGAGATGCGGCGACCAGAACTGGACACAATACTCCAGGTGTGGCCTTACCATAGATTTGTACAACGGCATTATAATACTAGCCGTTTTGTTCTCAATACCCTTCCTAATGATCCCAAGCATAGAATTGGCCTTCTTCACTGCTGCCGCACATTGGGTCGACACTTTCATTAACCTGTCCACCACCACCCCAAGATCTCTCTCCTGATCTGTCACAGACAGCTCAGAACCCATCAGCCTATATCTAAAGTTTTGATTTTTTGCCCCAATGTGCATGACTTTACACTTACTGACATTGAAGCGCATCTGCCATTTTGCTGCCCATTCTGCCAGTCTGGAGAGATCCTTCTGGAGCTCCTCACAATCACTTCTGGTCTTTACCACTCGGAAAAGTTTGGTGTCGTCTGCAAACTTAGCCACTTCACTGCTCAACCCTGTCTCCAGGTCATTTATGAAGAGGTTGAAAAGCACCGGTCCCAGGACAGATCCTTGGGGCACACCGCTTTTCACCTCTCTCCATTGTGAAAATTGCCCATTGACACCCACTCTCTGCTTCCTGGCCTCCAACCAGTTCTCAATCCACGAGAGGACCTGTCCTCTAATTCCCTGACTGTGGAGTTTTTTCAGTAGCCTTTGGTGAGGGACCGTGTCAAACGCCTTCTGAAAGTCCAGATATATAATGTCCACGGGTTCTCCCGCATCCACATGCCTGTTGACCTTTTCAAAGAATTCTATAAGGTTCGTGAGGCAAGACTTACCCTTACAGAAGCCATGCTGACTCTCCCTCAGCAAGACCTGTTTGTCTATGTGTTTTGAGATCCTATCTTTGATGAGGCATTCCACCATCTTACCGGTATGGATGTTAGGCTGACCGGCCTATAGTTTCCCGGGTCCCCCCTCTTTCCCTTTTTAAAGATAGGCGTGACATTTGCTATCCTCCAATCTTCTGGCACCATGGCCATTTTGAGGGACAAGTTGCATACCTTAGTCAAGAGATCTGCAACTTCATTCTTCAATTCCTTAATAACCCTTGGGTGTATGCCATCAGGGCCCGGTGACTTATTGATCTTTAATTTATCAATGAGGTCTGAAACATCTTCTCTTTTAACCTCTATCTGACTTAACTCCTCGGTCAGGAGGGGCTGTTCGGGCAGCGGTATCTGCCCGAGGTCTTCTGCCGTGAAGACAGATGCAAAGAACTCATTTAATTTCTCTGCCATCTCTAAGTCTCCTTTTATCTCCCCTTTCCCTCCCTCACCATCCAGAGGGCCAACCGCTTCTCTGGCGGGTTTCCTGCTTCTAACATATTTGAAGAAGCTTTTATTATTCCCCTTAATGTTGCTGGCCATGCATTCCTCATAGTCTCTCTTGGCCTCCCATATCACCTTCTTACATTTCTTTTGCCACAGTTTATGTTCCTTTTTATTCTCCTCATTAGGGCAAGACTTCCATTTACGGAAGGAAGCTTCCTTGCCCTTCACAGCCTCTCTAACTTTGCTGTTTAGCCATGCGGGCACCCTCCAGGATTTAGTGGAACCCTTCTTTCTTTGCGGTATACACCTCTGCTGGGCCTCTATTACTGTTGTTTTAAGCAGCCTCCATGCACTCTGGAGAGATTGGACTCTTTTTACCCTCCCTTTCAACCTCCTTCTAACCAGCCTCCTCATTTGAGGGAAGTCCGCCCGTCGGAAGTCAAGGGTTTTTGTTAGAGATTTGCCTGGTATTCTTCCCCCAACGTGCACGTCAAAACGGATCGCAGCATGATCACTGTTCCCCAATGGCTCAGTAACGTTTACATCTCTAACCAGGTCCTGCGTACCGCACAAAATTAAATCCAGAGTCACCTGTCCTCTGGTGGGCTCCGTGACTAGCTGATCTAAGCCACAGTCATTTAGCACGTCAAGAAATCCGGTTTCCTTATCGTGACCAGAACACAAATTGACCCAATCAATATGAGGATAATTGAAGTCCCCCATGATTACAACCCTGTCCCTCCTTGTCACCTCCCTGATCTGTTTCCTCATTTCAAGGTCCCCATCAGATTTCTGGTCTGGAGGACGATAGCACGCCCCCAGTATTACATCGCTGGGCAAGCCTGGTAATTTAACCCACAGAGATTCTACGGTGGAGTCGGACCCACCTTCAATCTCTACTTTGCTGGATTCTATCCCTTCCTTAACATGTCAACGGGACATGCAAAATGAGTTCTCCCAATTACCTCAGTCAATGGGTAGGACCATACAGTCAGTCCTTTACGATTGAATGCGTTGTACTGAAAGCAAGTCTCATTTCCGAATTGATATAAAGTAGATATAACTGTTCATACACAATTGAAAGCATTGCACACAACAAAATAATAAAAGATGGAACTGCAGAAGATAAGAAATAGATTTAAAATGTCACTTGCTAATTAATATCAGCACTGTGGAAAGAGACATTACACTTGTGTTGCCTTCTCATATTCTGGAAGCCACTCAGCACACCAAACTTAACTTTCATTTTCTGTTCATCACGCAAATGCCATTTGATTCATCAGCTTTCTATTCATAGAGCATGGAATCAGATCTTGGAAGGACTGCAAGGTGTTGCTGGAGCAACTGCAAACCGTAGGTTAGCAATCAGCCACGGCAAAATTGGGCAGCCCACATATCTCTGACACAAAAAGCTTAGTTGGTGTGAAGCTCTCCCAGGGGTGGCTTTGACATAAACACCAACGTGCACTCCAAAAATATGAGAATGAAAACATGCAGCAACAGAAATGTGGTGAAGCGTGAGGAGTTTCAGTTGCTGTGCTAAGGGACTTCTGACTTTTGAAAAACTTCTGATTTAACAAACTTAAATCTAACTTCATGACAAACAAAAGATACTTCTGGAAGCCTCTCACTGAGTTCATTGGAACTTTTTGGAGTTACTGTTTACTCCATTGCTGCTAACAAATTGGTATACCTAAGCTAGAGTACTATGCAGAGACATATCTTGGGCAGAGCCTGAGGGGAACATGCTTCGGGAGCCTCCAGGGTGAGGTGCATGACTGCCCAAAGGCTCCGTCCAGTCACCTCCATGAAGGCAGAGGGGTACTGGTGGCTTAGCTGTGCCCCCCCCCTTGGCTTTTGTGAAGGCTCCCAGCCTTCAAAGAAGCCAGGAGGAAGTGTGCAAAGCCCTGCCCTTGGGAAGAACATCACAGCATTCACAGAATATGTGAAGCCCCATCCCCCATTCACAGAAGCTGGGAGGAGGAGCACAGAGCCCCACCCTGGGAAGTAGCCAGGACAGTGATGTCACAACATTGCATGACATCATGACATTGCATGACATCACCGCTCCGGGGCAAGGTGTTGGGCCTCTTGTACTATGCATATTTACCTGGGAATAAACTCACTGAGGACAGTGAGACTTATTTCTGAGTAAACAGGCATCAGATTTTACTGTGAGTGTTTCAGGGTTTCACACGGTTCCCCATGGGCTTTGTTCTACCTAGGTGCATCCCAAGAGTTACTCTGCCACCAGCACATGAAGGCTCTGGGCACAAAGGTGGTCTTGGGAATTGGCAATGGATCCTTTTAAGGGGAATTGAAAGGGTGGCCCCAGGCCCTTGGCAGCTGCCCAGTGATGCCAACACCTGACACTGACTCTACTTTGTTTTAATTGACTTCCTGCATCCCCATGCCCATAAATGGGCACCATAACAGAGTCATACAGCAAGATGCCACTGATATAACTACTGCATGGAAAGGGTGTATATAAAGTTTGCAATATTCTGAAGAATTAATTAATAAGCATAGTTAGATCTGTGCCATTTCTTTTTCCAATTCAGCCACAGTTCTTACACTCCTTTGTCTCTGCAACCATAACAGATTCATAAAATCATTTTTTTAATAGCTACAAATTCCACAGGTACAGTATGCAAAATACTGTTGAAGCTAAACTAGTCTGGGCCAGTGTCTGGATGGGGGGAGCTACCTTGTGTACCATATCTATGTCTCTTCAGGGTGTTGGGATATTTTATCCCTTACCATTTACCCTACAGCCTGCCCAATGGAGCTACTCAGATCTGTGCCAACTAAATTGCTTGCGCAAGTCCAAGCAGCCCCAAGTATGGCATTCAGGTCTGGGAGAGATGACAGGACACAGTGGAGGCCTCCTCTGGCAATCCTGCCCCTCCTGGGCCTGATCTGCCCTCCCCCCCGGTTCAGCCCTCCCCAGCCCCAAAATGCCCCCTCCCCGCCTCTGTTCTCCCTTCCTGCATTGCTCTGAACTTTTCTTTCCTCCACCAGCAGCCAGGGGTCTAGATCAGGGATCTCTAAACTTTTCAGCCACAGGGCCGCATCAAATACCTGGCACAGTGGTGAAGGCCAGAAAAAAAATTAAATATAAAATTTAAATAAATGCATTAGAGATGGAACTTAGAGGAATGAATAAATGAATGGGCTCAAATGTCTAGGACTTCTCCAAGCACGGCCACAGCCCAAGAAATAAAGCACACACTTAAATGGACCCCCATTCCCCCACCCCAAAAGCACAACTCTGGTTGTGTTTGGTCAGCTGGGCCAGAGGCTCTCAGGGGATCAGAGGCTGGCCCCGGGCCGGATAGAGGCTCCCCGTGGGCCGCATCTGGCCCCCGGGCCGGGGTTTGGAGACCCCTGGTCTAGATACATCACCAGCTTGCTGTCTCCCAAGTGGTTGCAAACATACTTTACGACATGTTTGGGACAATCTGGGTGAGTATAGTGAATGTCCATTACGGTGGAACAACCCTGAGCTGATGGGAGGAGTACATTTTCACAAAAGTGAAATTCAATCACAGTACGAGCATAGATACACGCTGAAAAGCCACCACAACCCAAATCATCAGACTCCTTTCTAGATCACACCACAACAAAAAGGTCAACCGTATGACACTCTCCTGCTACTTCAATGATGCAAGGACCTCCCCATGTACCAAGATAACCCGGCATTCGTGTATAGCATCCAAACTACTTTTATTCTAAACCAGAGTTCTCAAATAACAAGCATTCTGAAACTTTGAAGGAGAATTCTTTGAACTCTATTAAATAATGCAGTTCCTAAGCAGGAATTTCTCCTGGGACGGGCAGTCTTCTATTCAAGTGCCACGTTATGACAGGCATGACAGATCTGATAGCAGTCTGTTCCAATTCATGACATTGTTTCAATTAGGTCAGATAGAAAATCTGTATAGGCTTTCCAAGAACAATTCCCGGGAGTATAAGCGCTTCCTATTTTTTTTTGTGAATAACTGTGAATCGGGATTCTCATCCACCCACCATTTAGAGAAATATAAGCTGTGTTATGACATATAATGTATATAACGCAGGGCTTAGTTGCAAAAATACCATCCCTTAGCTCATATTAGCATATATTTCAGAGACAACAAGCCATCAAAACGCATGTGTATCTTTCTATTTGGGGTGCATTTCTTCTCTTGTTTGGATGAGTCTCTTGATTGGCTTATTGCCTGACACCCTCATTGACTGACATTTTTTTTCTAGTCCTACTATGACTAGAGCGTACACGGTCTTTGTTTCTTTGCAAACACAAGCCAAGTTACACTGTGCTTCAGCTTCTGTAGACTATGGTTTTAGGCCCCAACCTGTCCAACTTTCCAGGGATGATGCAGTCATGCCAATGGAGTGTGTGTTGCTTTTGGGAGGGGGGGGGCAGTCACAGATGCCTTCTCAAGGTAAAGGAACATTTGTTCTTTTACCACAAGGCTGCATTGCGGCTGCATTGGCACTGGAAAGTTGGATAGGATTGGACCCTTAATCTGACCCTCCTATAGAATAACAATCTAAAGGTGCCCTCATGTTTAGAATGTGCTGATACTGCTCCTTGTCCTATGTTTAATTCCGGGTAGTATCGGTTCAAGAAGAATTGTTGACAGTGTGAAACTGGCATGGCATCCCACAATCACAGTACACATATATAAATGCCAATTGGCAGGGCTGGCCCATTCATGAGGCCAACTGAAGTGGGTGCCTTAGGCAGCAGCTTAGTGAGAGGGCACCCATCTCTGCCCACCTACCTGCCTCCACTCCATCTCCTTTGATTGCCTCGTCTGGAAAAAGAAGAGGAGGAAATGTGCAGTGGAGGAGAGCGCTGAGCTTGAACACTGATGTGTGGCAGAAACAGAGGCTGGTGCAGAATCAGGTCAGCATTTGGCACAATGCCTCAGGCATCAGGATGTCTTAGGTTGGCCCTGTGAATCAAACCAGGGTTTTATAGCATTTGTGAACTGCCTGTAATTATAATATGCATACAGTCATGTCTCAGCAGCTGCAGGGGTTCTGTTCCAAATGTGACTGGAAGTTGCGATTTTGGCCTTCTGGTGGCCTCATAAGGCCTTGTGAGAGTCGGGGAGGACTCCTCTGCCCTCAGAAGGCCCTCTGAACACGACCAGAGCACAGCTCCATTGCGTTCAGAAGGTGCAGGTCTGGCCTCCACCCAAACCCCGTGAGTTCAGAACGTACAGTTAGTTAAAACCACAGGTCTTGAATCCAAGGGTAAGGAGGTGGGACCTATATATATATTGCTTCTTTAGATCTTGGTCAAGGAATGGTAAATCACAGTGTTCTGTGTTTTAGGGAATACTTAAATGGTAGTGTGGGTGCACCCTAAGGGGTCACTTTTAGGATTGGACTGTGGTGCAGGGCTGGCCCAAGATTTCCTGGTACCTGAGGTAGCGTGCCAAATGTTGTCGCCCTTTTCTGGGGATGTGCTAGCTTCAGCCCCTCTGACACTCTAGCCCACTACTCTTCTCCTAAGTTCTGCTCTGTGCCCCTTGTCTTTTTCCAATCCAGGGAGTGGGAGAAAAAAAGGGGAGGACCAATGGAGGCAAGCAGATGGATGGTGGTGAGCGCCCCTTCCTAATCAGCTGCCTTAGACAACAGTTTCAGTTGGCCTCATGGATGAGCCAGCCCTGCTGTGGTATATTGAAAACTGGAACACCTTTCCAAGATGATACATTCAAAAATGTCAACCATATAGATTTCTGCATTGACTTCAGTGTATCAGGCCTCCAGAGTATCAGGCTTAAAGGGTTCAGGAGGGGACAGCACTGCATGATTGAAAATATACTATATATCTCTATAGTTGTAATCATGCTTAGCTTGCTTTCTTGCACCTACAGCCAAAGGCCCATGCAGACACAAGCATGCTAATATTAAGGCAATTAAAATTCATTCAGTAATCAAATATTATAAAAGCCAACTGAAAAAGCAGAATGAAAAGGTGAACATGGAAGAGTGAAATGCTCTTTTTGTGAAATCTTCTGGCTTTAGGCTGTTGTGCTGGCTTGTTGCTGAGAGAATTACACCTGCTCTTTGCTGGTCATGAATTAAAAAAAAAAAAAAAGCAGAACTTCTAAACGTGGAGTGAGAAAGGGAGAAAAATCTCCCTTATGACACCTGGGGGATTGTAAATGGTTGGCGAGCAGCACACTTGGTGCCAAAAGAACTGTCAGCACAACACAAAACCTTCCTCGCCATTTCCCATCTGCATGTCTGAAAAACACGCACACAATTCAGTAGCGGGTAGTGTTTGTTTTTTTTCCTGCACTAATGATGAATGAGTCCCAGGCTATCGCAGTAAATAATCAGAGAGAGGTGGAGAATTGTGTGAAATAAGCTCCCCCGGAGATGTGGTTGTACAAAGGTATGGGAAGCCTAATTTCGTTTCAGCTCTTTGCCACATCGGAACTTTGCACTCTGTCTCAATGGCGTTTGGTCTCTGCTGCTCTTGCAGGCAAATGCTAGGAGGCTGCTCAGGTGGAATTGAGCTGCTCCTGTGAGGAAAAGACTGCAGGGTCAGGGCTTCACCTAATCGCTTTGTGCCCCTTAATCTGGAGGATATTGTATTTGATGATCTGGCTGTGGCTCCTGGTCTGGCCTTTTGGCTCACATATATAAGGCTGAGGTGAGAACGAAACCCATTGTCACCTGCACTTTTCTCTCAAGTTACTGAACAAAGAAAAAAATGGCCTATGGTGTAGTTTTGCGGAGAGTTAAAAGTGATTTGCAAGAGGGTTTAATTCCCATGGGGTGTGGGTATGAGAGCACATGCCAGTGAGGTGTTATTAATGACATAGCATGGAACCAATAAGGTGTTTTTGTCCCACTGTATCTTCAAGGCAAACAGGTTTTTGGAACAACAAAAAACCTGCAGAAGTTGCTTCTGAAAGGTGAAAGTGGGGTGAACGTTCAAAGCTTGTGCTGAGCCAAAACAAGAGCATGTCTTTTGTGACTACAACTCCCCACATGAAATCATTTCTTCACTTGAGAAAAGGGCAACATTCTTTGAAGGGCAAGTGTAAGTGGAAAAGGGGAAGGTCTCATCCTTGCCAAGGCAAACAGGTCACTGCTCCCTCACCCCATTCCAGAGGCATGTATTTAATTCTGGCAGAATGTGGTTAGGAAGGTGGCAGCTGTAGATGTATTTCAGTCCTTACAGTGGGACATGCATGTGTGTAAACATCCCCAAGCCACATTCAGCTACATCTAGTCAGGTGTCACTTGATGACAGCAGAATCGGATCAAAGAAAAAAGGCCCCCTGAACCTCCAACTCAATGCAGCAAACAGAAAGGTTTGGCCCACTCTCCTTCACTAGCACATTGGCTGATATTCAGTGGGTTAAACTTGCACCTGAAACTCAGAATGAGGGCTGTTCCAGGGCTTTGTTTTCCCATAGTGATGCCATCGCTATGATGTCATAATGTGACATGATCGAAGATTGACTGGAACCATGATGTGAAGAAGTCCTTTTAAATTTGAAAAAAAAAATGGTGCCTAAACAACAGCATTTCAGGGGGATAATTGCTGCCAGTTGTTCAAAAGATGGAAGGTAGGGGAGTTTCAAAGCTTCTCCCTCCTAGCAGAAATGGCAACTTTTCACATCTGTAATGAAACATAATGAGAATTTGGCACAGAACAAGTACATCTATAAGCAGCCATCCCTTGTTCAACTCTGAAAACTTAATTGTCTCCAAGCCAAATTCACCTTAAAGAAAGATTTTGATATTTGTAGATCACACTAAGTGTTAACGCCGTCATTTTCATAAGTATTCCGTTTCATAAGCATTCCTTTCCAGTGTGCACTTGCCAAATTACCCTATAAAGCTCTCTGAGAGCAAAACTCAAATCAATCAAAGCCCAATGGGGGAAGAAGCTCTCCCCTTCATCCTTGAAATTTATCACACGTGTCAGATCTAAACCAGGGAAAAGTGCAAATCAAATACAAATTAATAGGGGTGGGCGTGGCCCACGCACAAGTAAGCCAGACCTGATTCCAACTTTAAGAGTTGCCATTAGTTACCATTCACAAAATTTATGAGACGCTAGCATTTAAATTCAGCCTTTGACATCATAAAGAGGCAAAAGAAAAGGGAAGGAACGCACAGACCTTCCCTTTCTTGCGCACACACTTTTTCACATATTTGCCTTCATTATAAAGATACATTCCAGATTGAAATTGACTAGGGTCTCTAGTTCATTGTTGGTCCAATCTATTATACCTGCAGGGTATCTGATCAAGGGTATAGCCCAGTTATTAATGGCTCTGATCGTGTTTCCAGCATTCAGCTCTGACTTTAGTATCATGCGGACCCTTTTTAGGTACTGTTGCTGAGTCAATATCTTGACTCTGTTGCTTTGTATGACGTCCGCCTCAAGTATTCCCAGGTACTTGTAATGATCTCTCTTGCCAAGCGATCAAATAATATCTCCGGTCGCTAATTCAATTCCTTCCACATTCTTGATTTTGCCACGTTGGAGTGTTATTGTGGCGCATTTGTCCAGTCCAAATGTCATCTGGATGTTGGCGCTAAATATACGTACGGTGTTCGGTAGGCTATTTGACTCAGACTGGTTTTTTCCATACAGTTTCAGATCATCCATGTATAGAAGATGGTTGATTTTACTAGTCTGAGTTGAGACAGTGTAGCCACATCTGGTTTTATTGAGAATCGTGGACAGGGGAAGGAGCGCAATATTGAACATCAAGGGAGACAATGAGTCTCCTTGGAAGATTCCCCTTCTGATTTTAATCTCTCCCAGCTCTTGTCTATTTGTTGTTAAGATTGTTGTCCACATTTTCATGCTCATTTCTACCACTTTTCAGATGTTATTACTGATGCCGTAGATTTCCAAACAGTTATTAATCCAACTACTCGTATGTGGCAATGAGTCAGAAGCCTTTCTGTAGTCAATCCAAGCCATGCTCAGGCTGGTCTGTCACCACTTACAGTTTTTCAGGACCCTTTTATCGATTAATAACTGGTCCTTTGTGCCAAGTGATTTTTTAAAGTCCCCTTTCTGCTCCACTGGGTAGATGTTGTTTTGTATCAAGTGTTCATATAAAGTGGAAGCCAGTATTTTGGGAAACAATTTGAAAGTCGTAGGTAAGCAGGTGGTGGGGCAGTAATTACTGGGTTCGTTGCCCTTATCGCCGTCTTTCTTGATCAAAAAGGTCCTCCCCTTTCTTAGCCAGGTGTCAGTGTGTCCAGTTTGCAGAATAATATCCAGCTGTTTAGCAAGTCTGTGATGCAGGCTGGTCAGATATTTTAACCAAAATCTGTGTAGTTCATCAGGTCCTGGTGCAGACCAGTTTTTAATCTTTTTTACCTCTTGCTGGAGTTACTGTTCTGTAATGGTGATACCTACCATTGTTGGTGTCTTATTCCTTTTGTCGATGTCTTTAATCCAAGAGGCATCTTTGTTGTGCTCCACTGGGATTTCCCAGATGTGCTTCCAGAACTTAAGAGCCTCATCTTTATTTGGTCCATCATTATTTTGTGCTATTGGGGTCCATAATGACTTGCAGAACTGTCTCTGGTTCTTTCCAAACAGTGTGTTTTGTTGAAATTGCTGGATAGTGCCCATGTAGCATTCAATTTTCCTGGCAGTGGCTGTTACACACTGCTTAAGCTCTTCTATGACGGTCGCTATAGTTTTTCGCTGTAGGTCATGTCGGTCATAAAGACCTTTTTTAATACAGTCATTCTTCAATTTTCCATCTTTCAGTGATTTCAGACAGCTAATGTCTGACCTCATTTGCCCAATCTTCTTTTCCAGTCATACCTTCCATTTAGGAGGTCCAGATAGTTTACAATTTTTCGACAATTTGTAACCCAATTCGAGGGTTACAATGAAGGCAGTGCTATACATAAGCTGGTTGGTTTCAGTTAATGTACTTGTTGAAATAGCATTAATGGCTGTGTTGATGTCTTTCAAGAGACTCTGAACTTGTCTGCTGCGAATCTGTCGCAGTGGTGGGAGTCTTTGTCATTCAGTATCACTTGTGATATGGTCCAAAATTCGTGTTTTCAGCATGTCCTGTCATTCAGTCAATACTGGGCTAGAAATCTCATCAGCCTCAGTCAGCGTATCTCTGTTGGACAAGTATATAATATTACTTGTCTTAGGTAGTTCCTCATTATCTATGGTATTCTGATCATTTACCTCAGGAGCATCTAGCGGCTCCAGTGCCTGCTGCTTCAATTTGTCTAGTTCGAGGTCTGAAAAGACCTTTGTGCATATTATAAAATATCATTGCTGCATAATTCGAGCCTTGCTGATGTCACAGTCCAGGTGTTGTTCTGTCCATATTTCCATCATTCTTTTCTGATAGCCTCTCTTTATAATAACATTGGCTTATACTGCGGTTCTTGTCAATTGTCCATGTTTTACGCTTATGTAGGCCGGGCTTAATTTAGTCAGCTGCCGGTACAGCTGGTTCCTGTAGCCCACTTGTCAACACCTGTGCAGGTAACCTCACAGACACCGCAGACCTTTTTTATCCTGGGTGACAACCGAGCCAGTATGATCTTTAGTAAGATTTGCATCTAAGGAAGTAAGATCAGATTCTAGAAGTGTCATTTATTTAGAGGAAAGTTCTACAACCAGTTGCGCCAGGTTGTCTCCAAGTAGCTTCCCTTGTTTCTTTCACCAGTGTCTTCACAGCTGTGCCTGCTTCAATGCCCTGACCAAGCCCATTCATAAGTCAGATGTTTGTAACTCCAATGGCTATAAGTCAGGGACCATCTGTAATCATCAGGAGATTGATGCTGATTCCTAGTGACTTCAGGCTGGTCCTGAGGGGTCCTGATAACACTACATCAGAATGAAATCAGATCTACATTCTTGGACTCAGCAACTACTGCTATGGTGAAGACTCTGTAGAAATGTGTGTTACTGTATGTTGTCATTTCCTAACAAAGATGGGCAATGGTCAACAGCTGGAAGAAAGAAAACTTCAAGAAGAAATTGCTCAGCAACCATGCAAACAGCTTTGTTCAGTGGTGGTAGCTGCCCATAGTTAAGCCAGAATAATTAAAGGTGGGTGTAACCTTCTTTAGTTGAGGTCACAGAATGGCCTATAGCCTGCATGGTCTTCAGAAGGTTCAGCAAAGTCCACTTTACAGGGATTGTTCTTTGATCATGTTTCATGACAAGTTTTTCCATAATAGTTACCAACACAGGTGTCATCATTCTGAGGTATGCAGTCCTAATGACTGTGTAAATTGACTCACTTGTCAAAAATATTATGATATGGATTGTGTAGAACGGTGTTTCTCAAACTGTGGGTTAGGACCCACTAAGCAGGTCATGAGCCAATTTCAGGTGGGTCCCCATTTATTTCAATGTGTATTTTATTTTTAATATATTAGACTTGATGCTACCATGGTATCTGACTGCATTTGGGAAAATGTTACTGATCTCTACTTTGAACAGGCTACTATCTATATGTTTTTAACAGTGACAGTCAATGCGGCTGACTCCTGGGTAAGTGTGGATAGAATTGCAGCCTTTGTGATGTTTGGGGAATTTTTTTTTAAAGTAGATGTGCAATTGATTGGAATAGTTTTTTATTTTAAATAAATTTTTATACTTCCTGTAACCTTTTAATTGACTTAATTAATTGATTGGATTTTATTATATGGGGGTGATAAATATTTTCCTGTTTGATGAAGTCCTTTCTGGCCATGCCATCACTTTCTCATTAATGACATCAATTCCAACAGATTGTCATTCTAAAATGTGGATCCTGGTGCTAAATACCACCAAGTTTGAGAACCACTTGTGTAGCTTATTCTCTAGATGTCACAGAAGCATGTGGCAAAGGCAAGTTAGGTAGACTGTGGAACTTTGCCATAGTATGGTTGAGGCAGCCTGATCCTATGCATTAGGTGCATTGCAAGAAATGTGTATAGGTGTCCTCAACTCTGCATAAGATAGGGCTGTCATCCTATGCCAGTTTTCTTACTGTTATGCCCCACTTAAAACAACAGGAATTATTTCAGAATAAACATGCTACTCGCTGGTCAGATACCTTTTCCAGGTCATTTAAACAACAGGGACTGCCACACTGGACAATAATCGCACTAGACCAAAAAACATGGAGCGAGTGTGGGCCACATTGGAAAGATTGCCAATAAGGATGGACTATCAATGTATCAATATATTATAACAATGTATCAATATATTACACTTTTCTTCCAGTATGGAACTCAAGATGGTTGTCAGGACCTTTCAGATAATCACCCACTGAAGTACTGAACAGACCCAGACCTGCTTCGTTTCTGCAAGGAGGCCCTATCATGTATGCTGCACACCCTGGGCAATCAATGACTTTTGGCTCCCATGAAAGGCTTTTTTTGTTTGGTTGTTCTTTCTTTTTCCATTGGTAGCCATTGAATTGTTTTAAGACACCACCCATATACTTGTACTGATGAAATACAACAGCCTTATAGTCCAAAGAACACCCACCGTCGAAGCTGCCGGCGATGTAATTGGTGGAAATCTACTGTCGACATGCAGGCAAATTTTTAAAGCAAGCTGTATTTTACAATAATGCATTTTCTTCTTAACCTGTCCCGGTAGCTATAAATTTTTTTGCCTGCTGACAGCAAGAGTAATTGCAATGTGCAAAAAAAAAAATTGATTGGTTTAAAGCATTCAACCTGCTATTTCCTATCTGCTTTTTTTTTTTCCAGCTTATAGCACACATTGCACCAGTTTCTATGTTTTCAAAGGAAAACCTTCTTGAAATTTGAAGGTACACAATGCAGAGAAACAGTGACTGCATTGATGAGCATTGTAAGCCCTTTGAGATCAAAGTTTGCAATTCAGCACTTACTGACTGAGTAGTAAGTCCCACTGAACTCAATAAGGTTTCCATCCAAGTCAGGGCTGGCCCAAGGCCTCTTAATGCCTGAGGCAGCTTGCCAAATGCTGCCCCCTCTTGTTATCCAATGATGTGAAAAAACTCTGCTCTTTCCATTCTTCAGTGTCTTAGCTCAGCCCTCCCCTCTACATTTCCTCTTCCCCACTGTTCCCCTCTTCCTTTGCCAGTCCAGGAAGTGGAAGGTGCAGGGGTAGCAAATAATGGAGATGGGTGCTCCTTCCAATCTGCTGCCTTAGGCAATTGCTTCAGTTGGCTTCATGGATGGCCGGCGCTGATCCAGGTAAAAAGCATGCAGAGGATTGGGCTGCTGCAACCTTACTGCTCTTAGATGCAACTGTTTCCCTGCACATGCCTGATCTCATCTGATCTTGGAAGCTAAGCAGGGTCAGGCCTGGTGAGTACTTGGATGGGAGACCGCCGGGGAATACCGGGTGCTGTAGGCTTATACCATAGTCTTTCCAGACTGAAGGTTGCCAACCAACCAGTTTAGCTAAAGGTATAGCTTAGGCTACTAGTGGTATGAAACGTCCCACACCAGAAGAGAGCCTTTTCTGCATCCCATGGCTGGTGAAAGAGCATTCTTTGTGATGGTTCTTTGGCTCTTGTTTTTGCTATTTTATTGATTGTGTTTTTATTTTGCAATTTTTTCTTTTTTTCTTGATTCCAAGTTTGGAATAATTGTTTGCTGCTTGAGAGTCCTTTTTTAAAAAAAGAAATGGAAAGCCTGGATAGAAATATTTAAATAAATCAATATTATCTTATTATCCAGGAAAGACCACTCGGTACAAAACCTTCATGTGCGTACATGGGAAATCAGTACCAAAAAGGTCGTACTCACACACAGAGTCCCATGTCTATACTGGGGCTCTGGACTGGGATTAAATGTCTCCACACCCAGCCCTTGGCAAATGGTGACTGATCCAGGACCTTCTGCAGCAATGAAAGGATATGTCTCCGAAACAACTTCCTGCAGGATTTATTCCTGGCTGTTACATTTCAAGCTAATTATCTCTTTCTGCGGATGCAAGAAAATGGCCTCTTTTCCCCCCCCTGTTTTTGAAGTTCATGCCATCAAATTAGGCAGCAACCTAATTCTCTCTTGCCTACAGACCCAGCCTCTAAGCAATTACTTAGGAAAGAAAAAAAAAGCAAGAATTACTCAGGGCAGTATTTTCCTTTTTTTTTCCCCCTCCCAAACTCCACTGTTTCCTCTGAGGCTTCTATTTGTCATAACTTGTGCGGGAAGCAGCTTGCCGCCCCACACGCTCTCCAGCTCCATTTTATTGCGCTCAGGTGGAAAACAAAACTTTGCCGCCTGTATTTCACTTTTATAGGACACGTGGGTGGGAAAGCAACTCTTGTAACCTAGAAATGGAAAGCACCCTTCTCCTCTTCCTCACAACCTCCAGCTTTTTGCTGAGAGAAGGAGGAGGGGCAGGGGGAGCGAGAGCGCCAAGTTGCCATGGCATCATCATTTTTTTCATTAATGAATAGCAGGTGGGGTGATGATTGTGAGGGCATGGTAATGTTACCGCCAGTGCATTTTCAGAGTATCTAATGTATGCTTGCTCATACTTGGTATTATGAAGCTTCCGTGGCAATCAAGCATCCCCACAAATGCAGAGGGAGCAGGTGGCTTCTGGATTAACTGCATTATCCACCCTTCATTGGCGCTTCATACTTGATTAATAGCCAAACTGGACAGTGGAAACAACCACAAAGACAGGTTTTCCTGATTAAGTGGCATATGGCCCTTGATGTGGCCTGCACACCCCTTCCACGCCACCAGTAGCATAGCTAGAGGGGGGGCAAAATGGTAAGTACTGTGGCAGCCCCTCCCACTCATCATTGGAGCCATTCCATGCAGCGACAGCAATGCACGGGTACTTGCCGAATCAAACTGTGTCTCCTGCGCATTGCCATCACTGCGTGAATGGCTCCAACAGTAAGTGGGAGGAGCCACTTACGTGGCACGTTGCAGCGCCTGCAGTACTTACCATTTTGGCCCCCTCTAGCTATGCCCCCACCAAGTGAAGCCTCTCCCCTGCTCATGCTCCGTTGCTCCGGCCCCTTTCAAGCATTCCAAGAGGCACTGCACTAAACTCCTAGCAATGAGGGGGCTCCCAAACTCAACTCACATTGGATCGCCAACCCATTTGGCAGGAGGTCTGGTCTGGAGGGTAGAGCCTCTGCTAGCCCAAAGATAACATCAGAAGGTCACCAGTTTGAGGCCATGAACAGCTCCGTAAATGGGGAGACCTTGAAGCAACTGACAGGCTGAGCTGAGTTATTCCACTTACTCTTTGGTGTGAGTGAAGAACCGTCTTGGCTGCCCTTCAAGTGCTGCTTGAAGGAGCTGCTTGGGAGGCAACTGGGGGCCAGAAGTGAGACCAGACCCTGAAAGATCCATCTGAAATGTTGTGCAGTTCTTGAAAGATAAATCCTTTCTGTTATTGTAAAAATCCCCTCAGGGGTTCAGAGATAGCCTGCCTATGTGAACCGCCTTGAATAAAGTCAGAGGAGTAATCTGATGACCCGAAAGGCGGTATATAAATACCAGTATTATTATGATTATTATTATTTCTCAAAACATCAGGAAGTAGCTTATTTTATTTCTGAACCAAACCATATCCATAGAGTTGAGTGAACTTTCCACAAGTCACCCAATCCATTCCTTTCCACCTCCCACCTGACATATGGTGTTGGCGGCAGGAATGTGGGGAGTAGGAGTGAGTGAAGTAACCAATTACAAGAAGCATCTAAGAAATTCCCTCCTGTACACAATTGTTAAGGGTTCAGGAGTACTAAAGTTGAAGGATTGACCACCCTGCTCTGGATGTTTCTAACAGTACAATCCTTTACATGTCTACTCAGGGGTTTGCTCCTAGTAAAGTGTGTACAAGCGTGCTTAGCTTAACAACTGTTCGCTTAATAATAGACAGCATATATGACAGTGGTCAAAGCACAGTAAAGATGCTCTTAATGAGGCAATTGTGCCTCCCATAGCCTGCAGCAGAGTGTCTGTTTATACACAACAGAGAGGCTCTTAATGCAAAGAAGAGGCAATCTATCTCCAGTAGCCTGTGCAGCCAGCAAGTGTCAGGCAGGGAGTGCCTGTTTACACAATAAAGGCACTAGATTGGGCTGAATGTTTGCTTTATCACCTAATCGCAAAACAATGGGGATTGGAGAACATATCCCCATTGTTAAGTGATGCACACCTGTATAGGATTGCAGCCAAAGAGACATTACCCAGTTTTTATTGGAATTGGGATTATATTCCTTTCCAGGTTGGTAGGGATGCTAATTGAGAAGATTCTTCATTTTTTTTTTCTAATTGACTCAAAAGCTTGATATTATTCCATATTAACTAATTAGTTCACGCACAGCACACAGAAAACTTTTCAGTTTCAATTAAATATAGAACTGTGCGGTCTGTAAAGAGATAGATCTTATGATGCACATTATCTATTGAATTCGTTTCACCTCTCCATTAGTCCTGATGGCTTCCCCTGGGGGCTGGGGATAAGAATAGGCCCTCAGTTTGGCTGTACTTGTCATAAGAGGTGACTAAACAGCCACTGGGTAGATGGGACTCGTCAGCCTGGGAAGGCAGCTCATCTGAGAGAAGGAAAACTCTGATCCCAAACCTCCACTGCCTTGTGGCTACATCCAGTTATGGAAAAGGCTTCAGGAGTCAACCTCGAGGCGAAATCCAGAGCCAGAGTCCCTGAGGCAGTTCATGGCTGAATACAGTCACGTTCTGGCAACTCCTGTGACGCTGCTGGAACCAACCATAACAGCCTCGGCCTTTCCATTGGACCATTTCAGCGAAGTGGAGAGGGGGGATTTGCTGCATGCGAAACAGTCTATCCTCCATATCTACTTTACCCAGGCTTCGTGCACTGGAAAGGACACTCTGTTCCAGAACCAACATTCAGAGCACGATACTGTAGTCTTCCGAGACTGAAGGATGCTAACATAAAAAGTCCTGATGACTCCATTGAGAAAGCAAAGTGGAAGGTTGGACTGATACATCACAGCATTTTTTTAAAAAGAAGTCTCAGCAGGGAATCCATCTCTGCCAGGAGTTTTATTGTTTTTAGCCTCTTGATCATGCCTTGGACCTCTTTAGGTGCAACTGCTTGTTCAAGAAAGGCAATGTATGCCATGAGAGAATATTAGGTAAATTAGTTTGCAAAAACTCTGTAATGTCAGCAGTTGCTTGCCTCTTGGAAGTAGATCAGGTTGCATTGCAATTAGCAAATGCTTCAACTATTTCTGTCAATTTGGTCAGGTAAGTATCTTTTGAGCTTTTAATTATGGGAATCAGCTTCATATTGATTTCCTGAGAGAGGCTTTGAACAGGAGGCTCTCTGTTCTGCCATCATTTTTTATGATAGTGCTGATTTATGTTCATTAAAAAAGACCTTTCTGAGTTTTCTTCATCTGAAATAACTTTAATGTATTGTTTTGCGTTAAAGGTAATCAGTAAGGCTGCAATCCTACATACCTTTTTGACTGAGTAAGCTCCATTGGACACAGTGTGGACCTTATTCCTGAGTAAACATGTATAGGATTTCTAGTCTTTTACTATTTTTTCACTTCTGCCTAACCTCTAGAATCTTTACTTCGTGGACAATTTTTACACTCACTTTCTCTCTTTGCAGCTTTGCTAGTACTGGGACTATGGAATACAAACCCCCAGTCTCAAATCCTAGTCATCCCATTCATTTCTGTATTCAATTCCAAGGTGCTGGTATTAATCTTTAAAACCAAAGGTGGTTTAGTGCCAGGATAATTTAAGGGCTACCTTCTAACACATGGCAGTCCAACTTTGGGCATCGGGGGGGGGGGCACGATCCTTGTGTGACCCCTTACTGTGCCTAACTGTAGGTAATTGGTGGTGACATGATGTTGTTGTCACTGCCAATTCTGCATTCTGAGCCGTTGAAGTCATTCGGCAGGCTCAGGTCACAAGTGGAGGAGGCGGGAGTGGATGCAGCGGGGCTTTTTGAGCTCCCTGCCACACCATTCTGGGTTCTCCCTCTCCAAAGGACAGGCAGGAATGGCACAACAGGGAGACCAAAAAGCTACTGAAGTAGCAGGAGGTGGGGGCCTGTGGCCATGCTTTTGGGGGCCACCAGAAAGAGCCTTGTATTGGACCACCATGTTCTAACATAAGCCTGGCCAGTCACTTAGATCTTTCTCCCAGCCTCTGCTCAAATTACCCCCATCCGTAGATGTGGTTGGGCTTTTTATATATATTCAGTGCCCTCACTCTGGAAAGTCCTTTCCAGGAATGCTCACCTGATGATACTTTCTCTGTGACAGGTAAAGACCTTTTATTTGCCCAGGCCTTATCCTTGTCTTCTGTATTATTCAATCTATCTTTTATCATTCTCTGCTGTTCCTGATCAGTGTTTTATCTCCTGATGCAATCCACACTTGTTTTATCGTTACTTTATTCTTTTATTTATTTCCTGACTTTTGTATACTGCCATACACTTTTTATTTATTAATTAAAATATTTAGGCCACCGACTTACAAGATGTTCATTAAATAAATAAATATTTGACTTGCCCCCCTGAATGGATTTAAGTATACCAGTAGCTCTAACCAGAATCCACAGGTAAGGCAGTTCTGAAAATGTATTTAATTCCTGCACTTGCAGTTTCCATCCTGGGTAAGAGTAATCTGTTAAGTTTCCAATCTGGCTCTTTTGTATTTGTTTCTCTAGTGACAATCACACAAGAGACTCATGAGTGATTGGACCATATTTTTCTTCTAACTTCACATACTGGATTTGATCTGTCAGCAGCATAGGGGTAGCTAGGAGAAGATCAATACTGGAATGAGTATCATGAACTGGGGGAAAGAAAGTAATCTTTTTTGCCTGTGAATGTATGAAGAAAAATATATCCACAGGCTTATAGCTCCTAAATAGCTTGCTCAAGGGATACTCTCCTTGGGTTCTTTTTTGAGTCTTCAGTGTCTTATACTAAAGTTCAGTTTTGAATTAGTTATTGCACTGATTTAGAGTAGCATTAAAATCTTCACTTAATAGCCAAATGTCTTCACCAAAGATTTCAAGTTTTTGCAAATTAGTGAGAACGAATGTATCTTGATTAGAATTCAGGCTGTATAATGACCAAATAGTTAACAAATAGCCACCGAAGGAACCATTAATAAAAATAAATCTGCCCTTTGGATCTATTTTGATATTCATAATTTTAAAAGGAAAACCCTGGGAAGAAGAATAGCTAATCCTCTAGGCCAGCAGTGCAGAAACTTGTGCCATGCATGTCTGGAATGTCGTCCCTGTCCAGACTGCATCCAAGCATTCCACTAGGGTGCTGTGCAAAGTCCTCCTCCTTTTGTAGGACAGAGACACTCTGGGCCATTTCATTGTCTGCCCAGCATCCCAGAAGCCCACGCGACTGGGCAGACACGACTGCCCAGAGCATCCCTGTCATCCAAAAGAGGAAGATGCAATGCAGCTCCGAGTGGAACCAAAAAGTCCGCTCACTAGGCAAATGCCGGGTTCATGCAACCCTGCTGTAGGCTTTGAGGAGCAAACCTCAACATACCAACAAACTGTTCATTTAAATTTTAAGATTGTGAGTATAGATGTCTTTCATATGTGTCCCCTGTGCAAGAATACCAGGGCACCCTTCGACTAATGTATGGATTAGCTTGCTATTCTTATGGGATCTTTCAGATCAGTAAAGAATTTTGAACCAGTTATTTACAGCACAATCCTACGCATTTCTGCCTCCCCTTACCTTGACCTCTGACTTACATTCTCACTCCTTTTTTTTCTACATGGTCCTGTTTAAAATAAACAGAATGAGCACAGCATGCTGGGAGCTGGCACGGACTGAGAATGAGGAAGCAGTGCCTGCGCTCCGGGAGAGGGAGCTGGCTTCTACTCGCCTCTCCCAACTCTCTTTGTCGACTTGGTTGCTTTCACAGTCTTGAGGGCAAGGAAGTTGTAGTAATAGCAGTGCAGGGAGCATGCATGCAGTAAAGAACATATTACTTCGCCCAGCATGTAGTTAATCTGTGGAATTCCTTGCCACATTATGTGGTGATGGCACCTGACCTAGATGCCTTTACAAAGGGATTGGACAGTTTTGTGGAGGAAAATTGCATCACAGGTTGCAAGCCATGATGGGTGAATGCAAGCTCCTGGTTCTAAACATAGGCTCTATCTAAATGGAGTGGCAATAGGATGCAGGTCTCTGGTTGTCTTGTGTGCTCCCTGAGGCATCTGGTGGGCCACTGTGAGATTCAGGAAGCTGGACTAGGTGGGCCAATGGCCTGCTCCAGTGGGGCTCTTATGTTCTTAGTAATGCACACGTGGATTTTTAAAAAATTCCTTTGGAGCTGGGTGTGTACTAGCAGGGGCTACATCTCCACAGGCTACTGACAAAAAGCAGGAATTGTCAGTCAAGAAATTCTGGGTTGAATAGACGGGTCTTAAAGAGAGGCTTGAAGGAAAAGTGGTTGAACAGAGAAAGAAAGTGCCTATTAAAATGTTTTCAGTGGTAATGCCTTTTATTCTACCTGCAACCCTATTAAATGTCATCCTCCATCCTGGTTGACTTTTGGCAATTTCCAAGTGAGCACCAATGGTGTAAGTCCAAGGAGTCGTCTCCCTGGAGTAGTACCAGTTTTACATTGGGAGCATCGACTGGCTGTCAGCGTTTATTTTATCTGTTGCTGTTAGGCTGCACCTGTATTCGGGTCTCCAGAGACTGCCAAAGTAATAATCCACCTGACGTCTTCTCTGTCTCCTGCACATTTTATTGTTTTTATAGCATACTTCTCGATCGAGTCATTGTCAGCATACATTTTATGCAGGGTGACCTTGACAGGAAAACCCACTGTCATGTAACCCACTCCATAAATCCACATACACCACTTTATTTCTCCGCTTCCTTTCTTCCCCTCCGACAATGAGCCAAATGAGCAAAACTACAATTATTCCACCACAAACACTATATTGGACCTGCATACATCTATCTCTTGAGGAATGTTCTTATATAGCACATTCTTATAGAGAGAGCCAGGGTGGTGTAGTGGTTTGGGAGGTGCTTAGACCTGGAAGATCTAGGTTTGAATTTCTCCTCAGCCACAAAGCTTCCTTGGGGTCAGTCACTTTCTCTCAGCCTCACCGACCTCAGGGATGTTGTGAGGACAAAGGGATGGGAGCAGCTGTGTACACCCCCCTGAGCTCTTTGGAGGAAGGGCGGTATAAAAGTGTGAAAAATGAAATAAAATAATAGCAGCATTGGGTTTTAAAAATAGGGTTTTCACTGTTGGGCTCTTTCTCCCATAAAGAATGACGAAGTGAGATTAATCTCTCACCCACACAGGCCAAAGTTGGTGATATCCACATCCCATCTAGGGTCAGTATGTACAACCGCAAGAATTTTGTGCAAAAGCTTTCCCAGGACTGCATTGCTCCCAGATTCCTGGAGAGGAAGAAGGAGAAATCCTCCAGCCATTGCTTTGAATGCTTCCTCACCAGAATGGCTCCTGGCACACAGGAAAACGGCATGATTGTCAGATTGAATCCCTATCCTGAAATCTAAGTTTCACTATGTGGAGACTTTTGTTGCCATTGGGAGCATTTATAATCTGGCTTCATCCCCTACCTTAACTCTAAAGTAATAGTGTCCAGAAAAGAACTTCTGTACCCAGGCTGCCTGGGTACAGGCTACCTGTACCCAGAGGGTCTCTTTGAACCCACTTATGCCAGCTATTTTGCTGGCATATGTCTGAGAAGAGTCAGGAGTGGGTCTACGCTGGGAAAGGGGCATAGGATCAGACAAACGCTGTTGCTGAGATCCAGACCATCCCACCCCCATCACCCCTGGTTCCTTCCCCAATCTGCCCCAATCCTCCCCTGAACCACCCACCACTCATCCCTGCCGCCACCTTACCTACTCCAGTGCCTGCATGGGTGGGCCATTGGCCAGTACATGGACCTTCAGCCATTTGTGCTGGCAGCTCCAGCGCACCCAATAGTAGCACACATTTTGCACCGCCATAACTGACCTTAAGGTAGCAGATCACAAGATCCACTACCATAGACTGTGGCCAAGGTTTCAACTTCAAGGTTCCTGAAACTTTAACGTATGAGTAGGAGTAGAAGAGGGAATTTCAGCAGGTGCAGCTTGCCATCTATGAGATGACAAGCTGCACCTGCAGAAATTCCCTCCTCTGCACAATTGTTAAAGGTCTAAGAGCCCTACAGTGGAAAGGTTGGCCACCCCGGCCTAGGATTACATTAGCTGTAAGGCTGTAATCTTACATATACTCTCCTGATTGAAAACCCTATTGAACACAGTGGGATTTTCTGCCAAGTAAAATGTACAGGATTGCCCTGTAATACTACCTGATGCTGCTGATGACTGGCTGTCAGGTGAGTAGGACTTTGGTGAGTAGGACATTTCCATATGCCATGTCTTTTTCAAAACTAGCTCTCCTCTCATTAGATGTTGTTTTTTTAAATGTTTGTTTGCAACATTTTAAATAAAAGAATTGTTTTAATTTCATCAGAACAGAGAGATGATGAGCCACGGTCTCTGACTATATAAGAGCATATGTAAAACCACTATTCTTTTCTGATGCATACTGAAGAATCCATAGTTCACAAGCTTGCAGGGAGGAAAAACGTATTAAATTCATCATGTTCTAGCTACCTGTTGCTTTAAAATTATTTAGGGTTCAGTCCACTGGAAATATCTTCTGCACACCCAAAGGAAATAAAGGAGAACTCTGCATTCCATTTCAGGAAGCTTGGCAGGTCTAGCAGGTGTGGACCACTGGGCAGCACTGGGGCCAGGAACTTTCAATATAGCTGGTGGCTGCCTAAAGTGTCAATGCTCCTCTCCTGTTCCTTCAAGCCTATGTTTTCCTGCAAAGAGGTCAAGTGGGACTCCCTTTCTGCATTCACAAAGCAGAACCTATTGCTAGGTTGCATTGCTAGGTTGCATTGTTAGGTCAGCCACCTCCTAATATATGGAGTAGGTTAAACAGAGATCATAACTAGCCAGACAAAAACTGGTGATTTTTGTCATATCACCACAGATCCTTCTTTCGGAATGTTCCAGGGCAAAAGAAGACTTTTTTCTACCACCATCACATCAGCAGCAAAGCTTTTTTGGGCTGTATGACACCTGCTATATCAGGTTCTTCAGAGAAAGGAGGAGAGCAACCTTGTGGTTCACTCACTGTGACCAAAATGCTAGGCATTTCATGGATAAAGGGCGCAATCCGAACCCCTTATGTCAGTGCTTTCCAGCACTGGCATAGCGGTGCCAATGGGACATGTGCTGCTTTCTGCAGTTGGATGTCATGCACGGAGGCCTCCTCAAAGTAAGGAAATGTTTGTTCTCTTACCTCAGAGCTGCATTGCCCTTATGTCAGTGCTGGAAATCACTGACATAAGGGGTTAGGATTGTGCCCAAAAGCACTGATACGGACAGGATATAGCCAGGCCAGCAACAGGAGGAGCAGTTCATCAGGAGAACTGTGGGATAGAGTGCAACCCACTCCTGCATGGCAGTTTCCGAGGCCTTGAAGGATCAGGTTGGTCCAGAAGAAGAATCTAATGGGAAAGGCTTTAGGTGGGTTGACAGGAAGGAAAACCAGAAGGGTTTTCAGGGACTCTAGGCCCAGGGCCCCATAGTGGCAAGGCAAACAATTCTTTTTTGCAAAGCAGAAGATATCAGACATTGTGTATTGGTGCTGTTGAGTTATCCAAATTTGCAGGTTTTTTTTTCCTGTCCTGCTATTGATTTAAAGGTTAATGTTGATAAACCAAGATTAATGAAGAGATCAGGAGGTAAGTGCATGTATCATAAATCTGTTTGTGCTAGTACACTTCAACAAGGTTAATCTGTCTTATACCTGACATGACTCAAGGAATGAGATCAGAAGGCAACCTTAAGAGGGATTCCTTAGCCATTCCCACAGCCTATTCTCCGCTTTAAAACTCTGTGACAAACCGCTGTCCATTTTAGGTACTGAATTATTTTTAATAATTATATATCCCTTTATCTCTCTGCAAGTGTGAATCTAGCATCCCAGATCAGAGACAGAGATTTCCTATTACCCTATTTGGCTCAAAAACAGAGCTTTGCAATCTCACCAGTTCACAAATTCAGTGATGAGTTAGCAACTGAGGAGACATCTCCCCTATCGTCATTGAACTCTCCCCGTCTGAAGGGGGGAGGAGGGAACAGGGCCATGTCTCCTCGCCCTGTGCCTGAGCAGTGAAGAACCTGCTGCCCATGCTCCCTTGTGGCCACACATTTGGTGCTCTTTGGCAAAGGACACCAAATGTGCCCACAGTTTAGAACCTTGATTGGCCAAGGCTCCAAACTGAATGGAGGAACCCAGCATATGTTCAGCTCTGGCCATTGCCTACAAGCTCTGAATGTGCAACTGCTAAGGTAGCATTGCCAGTACATGTGTTGGGCTCAGGATATGTGATCACTAAAAGAATACAGGTGTACCCCCATATCTGCAGTGGTTCCGTTCTGGAACGCCCTGTGATTACCTGAAACCTTGGACCTCCCAATGCCTTATAAAGCATTAAAAACATCAGTTCCAGTTTTACAGAGACACCAGTAGTGATGTTTTTTAAGCTCTAGGGCTCACTGTGAGCCTGGCAGAGCCTGCGGACATCCAGCTGTGGTCTCTACTGGACTCAGAGAACCCTCCAGAGCAGGGGTGTCCAAACTTTTTGGCAGGAGGGCCACATCATCTCCCTGACATTATGTCAAGGGCCAGGAAAAAAGAATTAATTTACATTTCAAATTTGAATAAATTTGCATATATTTACATAAATGAATATATTAGAGGTGGAACTTATATGAACAACTGAAAATCTCATGATAGCTCAAGGCCAGCAAGTCTCTGGAGGGCCAGAGGCCCATTGGAGACTGGGGGTTCTCCACAGGCCGGATTGGGAGTCCCTGAGGGCCGCAAATGGCCCCCAGGCCATGGTTTGGGCAGCCCTGCTCCAGAGGCAAGGGGAGGAGTGCTCCCCTCAGCTCCTCAGAAGACATGTGCGGGAGGGCAAGGACCCAATCCGCAGATAACTGAATCCATGTATATGAGATCTGTGTGTACAGGCCTCCACTGTATTTAGTGAACCCAGGGGGCATTTAAGGAGAACAAATCTATCAAGTGATATACACGCAAGCATGATTCAGATGTTTAACATATACAATGGCATATAGCTTCTTTGCACTGCAAGTTTCTATGGCACTCCAAAAACTATTCACAACAGACAGTATCTTTCTCAAGTGTGAGCTTGAGACTTCTTACCTAGCTCTCACTTGAAGGGGCAACATGAACCTTGACTGTACCATTTCAGACTGTAGAGGGGGGGCTCACATGATTGAATGCACTTCCATACCACCTCTTCCCCCTCCCCCCCAAAAATCCCCACACATAGCAAAGGAGCTTGTCAGGCAGAATGCTAGAGACTTCTCTTTGACATCAAATTTTTTGTTTGGAGGACATTTTGGGATAGAGGACATGCAGGCTGAAGTGGAGCGATCTGGACATGTGGTTAATACCACTGCAGTAATTAAAAAAACTAGGCCTGAGAAAGAGTCACAATGGGGCTTCCAGGAGTAAGGGTATGACTGTTCTCCAAGATCACCAACGCTTCCCATTTCCCCCTCCAATATTTATTCCCCAGTCTTTAACAAACAACCACCAATGGAATGGGGGATTCCAAATCTTGCAATTTGCATGACAAACAGTGCATTCAAATAATTTGTGCCAGTTTTCATCACAGACTTTCAGACTTCGCAGCTTCAGGACCCTGTGACAAACGTAGCCCCAAGCACTACTTGATGACCTAGTAGCCAACTTCTACCAAAGCGGAGGATGTGACAGAATTGGTGGGAGTTTCCAGCAGTTCACATTGCTCAAGGAGACGGTGGCTTGTGACTCACCCTCTGCCACCTTCTCAAAGTGACCCTCCCCAATTCACCTAGCTGCTGGGGAGGGCTCTGAGAGTGCAATCTTCTGCCTGTCTACTTAGAAGTCAGCTCTATTGTGTTCAATGGGATTTACTCTCAGGTAAGTGTGCATGGGTTTGCCACTTAAGCTAGTTTATACAGACTTCCTGCCTGCAATGTTTTGTGACTTTACTCCAGCTGCCTTCCCCATCCACTGCATGAGATTGAGAGTCCACGCGATGGCATTTCCCCAGCAATCAGCCAGTCATTAACAGGCAATAATTTACCCACTGCACAGTCCCTGTTTGTGAAGCCCATCCGCTTGCCTGAAGTACTGTCAGGCCTCTTCATAAGCCTACTCCATTCATCATTAGTGGGATTTACACTGTAAACAGGGATGGCGGCATTACCAAGTCTAATTACGAGCTGCAAAGACAAAGCACCCCCCGTCCCCCGCATCAGCCTGGAATTAGAAGTCAAGGCAAAGGGAGAGGCTGGAGAGAAGGCTTTTAATTAAGCAGTGACAGGCTCCCCTTCACAGAGAGCTTACAATTTAATTTACACATTCTCACGGCAAGAGCACTGGGGTCAGGCCGCTTCCCTGAACTTGTAAACTTCAGGACTGCCGATCGCAAACACAAGGCCACTGTTTCTACTCAAGTGCTCCGCACTTTTGTCTTTCGTTTCAGTTCAGACACTTGCTGTTTATATTCTACTTCCATCCCTTTAATTAGAAGGTGTCTTTTTTCCCCCCCAAAAATATATGGTTGGCGACTGGATAGCGTGTCGGTTTCAATCTGGGCACAATCCGTCACCCTGCCGAATACGCGGTGCAGGGCATTTCCATAAAGGATTATAGAGTGCACCTGCTGAGACCGGAACACTCTCATCATGGCTTCTTTTGTGAGAAGAGACCTGCCTGATTATGCCATAACCCAGCTCATTTATGACTTATAAATAAAACCTCTGGAATTAAAAACACAACAACAAAATGGGCTGATTTCAATTGCCTGTGAAGTTCCCCCATTTGCACTGTTGCTAGAGCTAAGTAAGCTGTTTGTGGTAATGGAAAACCGCAGCAACCACGGCACTGGCGCCTTGGCGGCAACGGAAAGCACACATTTCTCACCATTCCTCAACGTGAACTGCTAATGATTTTCATGCCAACAAGCTAATTATAAAGCCAAAGTACTGCAGGAATATCAAATTATAGCCATAATGCTTTGTATAATTGCTTCATATTTAATTAAATGAGAATCGTGCTTTCGGAGGGGATGATAGCTCTCCTTGTGGGACAACCTACTGAAAACCTTTAGGGCAAAAATAACATCTCTGCTACGTGCGCATTGTGCGAGCCCACGGCGTCCTGTACACAAGCTGCATGAATGCAAGACAGAGGCTCCATGCCACATGTGATGCATGTAAATGGCTCTCCTCATGGATTGGCCACAACCATATCCAGATGTTCTGAGTCTACGGAATGCAACGGAATGCATGGGAGTGACAAGCTCCACCCTGAACTGTACAAATGAACTTGACCCATAATGAGGTGAGCTTCGTGCTTATACCTGGCCATACTGAGTGTTCCTGATTGCATACAGAAATCACCCTGTATGTTCGACTGCACACACCAGGTGGTTACAGGTGTTTTTATGCAGAGGTGATGCCAAGATCTGGTGTGCTCCCTGGGGCATTTGGTGGGCTGCTGTGAGATACAGGAAGCTGGACTAGATGGGCCTATGGCCTGATCCAGTGGGGCTGTTCTTATGTTCTTAAGAGTTGGCCAGATTGCTGAGAGCCCATGCCTCTCATAAAACCCACCTAACCAGGCCAATCCATGTACCTTGAGCATTAGTAGCAGAGGTGGTGCCCAATGCACTGTCAAAGGACGTTGCCCCCATGCAAGAGAGCACAGTGCATGAAAATGGCTATGGGGGGATTTTTATGCTGTGGGGTTTTTTTTTGTTCCCTTTTCTTTTTTGTTCCCTTTTCTGTTAGAAAAGAAACTAGGGCTTGTGGTTGGCACAGGAAAATCAGCCCTCAGCTCTAGAGGAAGGTCTCTAGTCCACTGGGAAAGTTGGGGGGGAACTGCAGTATGGGGTGGAGCAGTGGACAGATTTCAAAGTCAGACGAACAAGGGCAGAGAGGTGGGTTTATTGAGGCCCACGTGGCAAGATCATGATATGAGCACAACTGGGAGTAGAACCCATGGGGTGCCAAGGGGAGGAGTCAGGGGCATGATGGAGAGGAGGAGCTATGATGTTAGGATGGCTTGTCAAGCTTGTTAGCTGCTGAACAGAGCCTGAGACTCTCCTTGGTATATCTGCTCTCTCCTGCTGAGTCCTAGAGGTACAGTAGCGCCCCTTTCCTTCCAGTGCTCCAGAGGCCAACCAAAGAACAGTAAACATTGTAGCTGTTCCGACCATTACCAGATGCCCCCCTAACCACGTTGCATGTAAATATGAAGTTTGGCAGTGATTAGAGCCAAACAACATAAAAGCCCTACTGTTTCAGGCCAAAGATCCATCTAGTCTAGCATTCTGTTTTCCCACAGTGGCTCAACGGCTACCTCTTTAAAACCTATCAAGTAAAAGAGAAAGTAACTTCTCTCCAGTCATTGGTCCCCTGCAGCTGGCACTCAGAGGCATAAAGCTGCTGAACCTGGAGGTAGTAGACATCTTAACTACTAATCATCAATAGAACTGTCCTCCACCAATCTCCTTTTAAAGCCCTCCAAGCTAGTAGCCATCACCACATGCAGTGGCAAGGAGTTTCACAGACTAACAATGCATTGTCTGAAAAGGTACTTCCTTTTGCCCTTCTTTCTGAATCTCTCTTGGCCTCTGGCAAGGTGATCTGCAGCAATGAAACACAGCGTTCAATGAGAATGAAGTTGCTAAGCAAACTGCTAGATATACTTGAGATACGAACAGCTATGACAAGTGTTAATAGGGTGGCTTGCTTGGTTAAAGCGATTCTATTAACACATTACATTACAGCTGAGGATAATTATTTCCAGTGGAAATCGTCCCTGTGACTATGACCCATGATATGATCTCATAAGAGTGATTAAATTCTCATGTCACTAATATACATAAAGACATTTATGGATGCTTAAGATCTAGTTAGGACTTACAGAACCAGCTGCACAGCCTCTGAGGGTCCTGATCTTGTGTTGTGAAAGGGAAAAAAGCAATGAGAGGAAAACATCTCTGATATATCTAGCACCCATGCCTTCAGGGAAAGTCTTCCCATCAACCAACATGGAGACATAATCTCTGGTACCATCTTCCTGCTTCAGCTTATGGGGTGTGGCCGACACTAGTACCAAGTAGGGATAAAGAGGCATTATTTTGGCTCTTTGCTATATGTGTGGAAACAATGAGGGTTGGGTCCTGCATCCTCTAAATAGGTTAGTGCCAAACCTCAGCCTATGGGCTAGATCTGGCACCCACTGCCATTCTTTCCTGGCATGAACAAAGTTTATTTTTCCTCAGAAGGTTGGCAACCTTCAGTCTCGAAAGACTATGGTATAAACCTACAGCACCTGGTATTCCCAAGCGGTCTCCCATCCAAGTACTAACCAGGCCTGACCCTGCTTAGCTTCTGAGATCAGACAAGACCTCTTAGGCATCTCTCTGATTGCCCCCAGTCTTCATGCCAGCCAGCTGCTTCTGGGTTGTGTCAGCCCAGCAGGCTTTGTGCCCAGATTTCCAGGCAGACGTGGCTGGCCGGTGCAAAGATTGGGGGCAATCAGAGGCACAATGAAGAGGCTCCCCAGTGGAAAGGTAACCTTCATTTGTGCCAGGGAATCCCTTCCCAAAGTGGAGACCACTGCTCTAAATCAAGGCCCATATTTAGAGTCCAATTACAGCTTACATTAAAGTTCCCCAATTTAAAAAAAGAAAAGAAAAGCAGCCACGGAAGGGTGTCAAATTGAGCCGTTGGAACAGAAATCACATGTGCGTACTGTAGTGTAGCTAAAGGGGGGCAAAATGGTAAGTAGTGCAAAGGCGCCGCAATACGCCATGTAAGCAGCCCCTCCCACTTGCTGTAGAGCCATTCCAGGAAGTAACAGCAATGTGCAGGAGATGCTATTTAATTCAGTGAGTGCCTGCACATGGCCATTGCTGCCCAGAATGGCTCCGATGGTGAGTGGGAGGGGCTTACATAATGGTTTCCTTCCTCTAGCTACACTACTGGTGCTGGCTTAGCTCTTTCTGTGCTCAAATTTCCTACCCAACTGTTTCTACTACAGAATCTCCGATTCATTGTTTTCCCTGCAGTGGGAAAAGCAATTTGGGCGTGTGTGATTTTGAGTGGGAGGAAAAATTGAAGCACCCTTTCCTCTTCTTCCTCCTCCTCCTCCTCCTCCCCACCCTCCCACCACACCTCTGCTCAGAACTGCCACCTCCTGAGGATGCTTTCCCTCGAAAAGATACTGAACCAGACTCTAATGCCTGGAAAGAAGGATAGACCTGACCAGTCCTGCCCTGTTGCCCAGCCAAGAAGCCTCCTGGCACATCCTAGACATTCAGTCATGTGATGGATGGTATTCTGCTGGCTTCCTATTGCCACTCCTTCGCTACAGTAATTGCTTCATTAGTGCAGTGACTGGAAGGGAGCAGTGACATTGCAGTGCCAAAGGCAGTGTTGTGCCCATGGCTATGCTCAGGTCCCTTCTAGCACATCCGTAGACAGATGAGCTGTATCCTAAGGCCATGAAGAGGTGCTACTGAAAAGTGGGGAAAGCAATTGTTTCTCCAGTCTTCAGCACATGTGATTCCGGGCACGCAAATCCCCATTCTACATGGACTGTCCATGCCTGCAACTGTTGTCACCCCAATTCATCCCAGGCTTCTGTCTCTTTAAGAATTCCTAAACTGACTCTTAAACCCAGGCATCCAATGTTGTTTGCAACTAGATGGAAGGAAACTAAAGAGGAGGGTGCCTGTTATTCTGGAAAAAATACTGCATGGCAGGAGGTGGTACACTGTTTCATGGTGTCTCGGGGGGGGGGGAGGAGAGAAGATTGACATGAAGAATTGTCCCTCTGTTGAAAGCAGATCTGCCTTGGCCTTGGATGCACCAGAGCAGTGATTTTCAATCTTTTTTGTCTCATGGCACACTGACACGGTACTCAAATTTTCAAGGCACACCATCAGTTTTTTTGACAATTAACAAGGCACACCATGCTGTTGTCAAGGCACACATCCCCCAACAGCCCTACTAAGAAATGACCCTCCCCCAAATTCCTGTGGCACACCTGCAGACCATTCATGGCACACTAGAGTGCCACGGCACAGTGGTTGAAAATGGCTGCACTAGGGACCTGTGGTTGGGACACTAGAGTCGCAAAGCAAAAAGATGGCTGCAACTGGGGCTTGTGGTCATCCTTCTGGGTTGGGGGAATCTTTGATCTCAAAGACGACTTCAGTGGTTCTCCAGACAGCTTGGTTAAAAAAAGGGGGGAGTGTGAGAGAGATCCTTGCACAGATTGGGGCTGTGCTGCTTCATTTGAGGCTGCATTTGTTATGAGCAAACATTCGAAGGTGTCAGTGAAACATAAAGGATGCACACACTATATTTCAGTGATCACATGTACTGATAAAAGAAGATGGCCATGAAAACAAGGAGTCCTTTGTATGAATTCTGTGGGCCAGAGGTAGATTGCTGAAACCACTTTCTCGACACATGCAGGATACATTAATAAAGTAGTATGAGAAAGGCAACAAGATGTAGAACCTAGTTAGGCTTTAGCCAATCTATTATGTGACCATTATTCAACATCTACCTGCTTGCGAGTGGCTGTCTATAGCACACATGCATCTAATAAATTCCACTAATGAACCACATTGATTAGCAAAAGAATGTTGCAACATATTTTGGTCAATAGCTCAGCAATATACCAGAATTGCGTTCAAAGGCTTTGTATTCCCCAGACATTTACTTCCTTGAGCAGTAAGACTAAGTTGATTATGCTGCATTTTCGCAATCATTGGGGAAAGATGTGGAACCATCCGGGCCCAGCTCGACAAGGTCAAGGGAAATTGGGAAAACACCATGAATGACAAAAGAAAAAAGAGTCCTGTCAGGTCAGGTGGACACCTAGACTTGCGCTAAATGAATAAATACTAGTAAAAATAGATCTAAAATGGGATATATGAGACACTGTATTTCTAGGAAGAAGAAAAATCATTAGCTCTCATATCTTTGCTGAAAATTGTATGACGGTGATGGCTTTTTTAAGTAGGCAACCTTCTCAGATGGTGGAACCTTCTCAACATTTAGGATGCAGTCAAAATTCACCGTTCTTTTCTCAAAATCTGTAATTTGGAGGGCTGTAGCAACCACAGCTCAGAGGAAGTGGTCATGGTAGATGCTCCTTGACACTCTTTGCATATGAGTGAGCAGCAAAGGGTGGCAAGGAACACCAGCCATCAGGTGCCATTCTCTCCCTTGTAGGGCTTTCGACCTGGTCAGCAGAGACGGCCTCTTCAAGATTCTCCCCAAGATTGGATGTCCACCCAGGCTCCACAGCATCATCAGATCTTTCCACAAGGACATGAAGGGCACTGTTGTCTTCGATGGCTCCACATCAGACCCTTTTGACATCCGAAGCGGAGTGAAGCAGGGCTGTGTTCTTGCACCAACCTTGTTTGGGATTTTCTTCGCTGTCCTGCTGAAGCAGGCCTTTGGAACTGCAACAGAAGGCATCTATCTCCGGACCAGATCAGACGGAAAGCTCTTCAACCTCTCCAGACTAAGAGCAAAATCCAAAGTCCAGCTGAAATGTCTGCGTGACTTCCTCTTTGCCGACGATGCAGCTGTCACTACCCACTCTGCCAAAGATCTCCAGCAGCTCATGGATCGTTTTAGCAAGGCCTGCCAAGATTTTGGACTGACAATCAGCCTGAAGAAAACACAGGTCATGGTTCAGGATGTGGACTCACCTCCCTGCATTACAATCTCTGAGCATGAACTGGAGGTTGTCCATGACTGTGTACCTTGGCTCAACGATCTCCGACACTCTTTCTCTTGATACCGAGCTAAACAAGCGCATAGGTAAAGCAGCTACCACATTTTCCAGACTCACAAAGAGAGTCTGGTCCAACAAGAAGCTGATGGAACATACCAAGATCCAGGTCTACAGAGCTTGCGTCCTGAGTACACTTCTGTACTGCAGCGAGTCATGGACTCTTCGCTCACAACAGGAGAGGAAACTGAGCGCTTTCCACATGCGCTGCCTCCGACGCATCCTCGGCATCACCTGGCAGGACAAAGTTCCAAACAACACAGTCCTGGAACGTGCTGGAATCCCTAGCATGTATTCACTGCTGAAACAGAGACGCCTGCGTTGGCTTGGTCATGTCGTGAGAATGGATGATGGCCGGATCCCAAAGGATCTCCTCTATGGAGAACTCGTGCAAGGAAAGCGCCCTACAGGTAGACCACAGCTGCGATACAAGGACATCTGCAAGAGGGATCTGAAGGCCTTAGGGATGGACCTCAACAAGTGGGAAACCCTGGCCTCTGAGCGGCCCGCTTGGAGGCAGGCTGTGCAGCATGGCCTTTCCCAGTTTGAAGAGACACTTTGCCAACAGGCTGAGGCAAAGAGGCAAAGAAGGAAGGCCCATTTCCAGGGAGACAGACCAGGGACAGACTGCACTTGCTCCCGGTGTGGAAGGGATTGTCACTCCCGGATTGGCCTTTTCAGCCACACTAGACGCTGTGCCAGAACCACCTTTCAGAGCGCGATACCATAGTCTTTCGAGACTGAAGGTTGCCAATACAGTACAATGAAGGAAGGAAGGAGGAGGCCAGAGGCAGAAGGGGTCCACCTTTCCAGTGGCTTCCAAAATACATACTGAGCCCTCAAAGAACAACTTCCAGAAGACTAGTGCAGTGTTTCTCAAACTATGGGTAAGAAACCACTAAGTGGGTCATGAGCCAATTTCAGGTGGGTCCCCATTCATTTCAATATTTTATTTTTCAATATATTAGACTTGATGCTACCATGATATGTGACTGCATCGGGGAAATGTAACAAATTGGTGCTTTTAACAGGCTACTCTGTATATGCTTTTAATAATGATAGTAAATTGACTTTCTCCTGGGTAAGTGTGGAAGGATTGTAACCTAGGATTGGCTACATTTCCTGCTTGATGATGTCACTTCTGGTCATGACATCACTTCCCAGTGGGTCCTGACAGATTCTCATTCTAAAAAGTGGGTCCCAGAGCTAAATGTTTCAGAACCTCTGGACTATTGCGTCAACTGGGGCAGCCTTAGAAGCTGCGGGACCTGATGTGACACCGTTTGCCATTGTAACCCCCACTCTGTGGGTCCCCTCACTCATCTGGATGTATGGCAGGCACTCCCATGGCCACTGGCACCTGCGGCGAAGCAGGGCACCACACAGACATAGGTGGCAATGATGTGATGACGTCACTACCAACTGCATACAGGAGACCCATTTCAGACCAAATGGACACAAGAATGGGTTGTTAGGCCAACAAGTGGAGACACTCTGCTCACCAAACTGGCCTCCTGACATGTGAGATGCTGGCTGCAGCAATGGGCAATCTGCTTGCAACTCCAGTGCAGGGCCTCTTGATGCACGGGGCCCGATTATGTCAAATTGGCCCAATCGCCTTAGAACCAGCACCAGGGTTGCCCCAAGACCGACTGGCACCTGGGATAGCATGCCAAATGCTGCCTGCCTTATCTGATGATGTGCCAGCCTCTGCTAGAGCACACTGTCCTTACCTTCACATTTACTTTTCCACTCTGTCTCCCTCTTCCTTTTCCATTCGAAGATGTGGGAGGGGGAGAGAAACAGCAGCCATGGAGATGAACAGCTGGACAGGGATGGGCGTCCCATGCCAAATCTCTGCCTGAGGCAATCATATCAGTTGACCTCATGACTGGACCAACCCTAGTGAGAAGTACTACCATGGATTTTTTCTCCATTGTGAAGAGTTAACAGCTTACATATGCTGATCACATCACATACTGAAACTGAAAACTCCATCCTAGGAACAAGCAAGCATGTTTCCATTGTGGTTTGCTTTAAAAATATAGCCAGGCATTGCTAAGTAGCCTGCATTGCATGATCCACTTGCAAGCCATCAATTATTAACCACAGTCTTTTGTTAAAAGTTCCTGTTTACAAGGTTATGCCATAAGTCAATCTGCTTGTTTCCCTTCCAATCTCCTCTGGAAAACAGCTTTAGGTGGATTTGCATGATGAAGTTGACAGTGTTGAATACTGACAGTACATCTGTCATCTTTGCTTTCTGTGTCAAGCGATCAGATAAGCATTTGCTGCTGGTCGGGGGGGGGTGCCCTATAAGCATTTCAGAGGATGGCATATCCTTGTGCGTGCATGTTCTTTAATTTCCAACAGGAAGCAAACCCATTTGGCTGGGCACGAAGAATCATTCATAATCAACGTGACGATTGACAGCTTTTCTTTGCAGTGAATCAAATGCTACATTACTATCTGCTTGACCTCCAGAAGAAAGACATAATTACAAAGAGAAGTACTTATTTTTCAACTAAAAGGCAAACAGTTCCTGCTTGTGTGCGGCCTACTATGTTGATTGGGCTGTTGTATTATCGCCTCTCTTGCTTGAGTGCTGGTCTTAGAAGGTTTCTCGTATGTACTAAAGTCTGAAGTTTTTCCAAGCCTCACCACAAAGACCACAAAACACTGTAGGACCACAAAACATGATACTTTAGTCCATCACATTGGACACATGCAGATTCACATCACAACCCCGGAAGCCGCCTTTGTCGTTGCCAAGTCAGTTGAAAACCTACAGTTCTTGGTACACCTGTGGGATGCATTTTTCAAATCCTTTTTTAAAACCAACTTTTCCAAGAAGCCTCTCCATGACACTGCATTTGTGTCCCTACATTCCCTACTGCAGCGGTTCTCAAACCTTTTAGCACTGGGATCCACTTTTTTAGAATGACAATCTGTTGGGACAAAAATGATGTAATTAACCTGGAAGTGATGTCATGGCCAGAAGTTAGATCATCAAGCAGGAACATTTTTAACACTCCCCCATGTGACAAAATCAAATCAAACCAATCAAGTAAGTAAATTAAAAGTTTACAATAAGTATCAGAGCGCGATACCATAGTCTTTCGAGACTGAAGGTTGCCAACTTTGGAAGTTTAAAAATTCATTTAAAATAAAGAATAACCCTCCCAAGCAGTTGCTGATCTCTTTAAAAAAAACTCCCCAAACATCCCAAAGGTTGCAATCCTATCCACTTTTACCCGGGAGTAAGTCCCATTGACTATCATTGTTAAAGGTATATTTAGTAGCCTGCTAAGTGTATAGATCTGCAGTCACATCGCATGGTGGCATCAAGTGTAATATATTAAAAATCAAACACACATTGAAATGAATGGGGACCCACCTGAAACGAACTCATGACCCACCTGGTGGGTCCCAACCAAAAGTTAGAGAAACACTGCCTCACCATAAGTACATTGCAATACAATATGAAGCAAATGCATGTGCTTCTCTTGCTGCCTTTACCCCCCCTTTTCCCCACTCAGTTGACTTGTGTAAATTTCTAGATTGCAGACACCCATCTTCTCACTCTCTATAAGGTGCCGTGTATATACAGTGTTGATGCTTTATAAGTAATAAAGAAGAGCTGATCACAATGGCACTTTCCTGAATCACCACCATCATGAGCAAGGCCAGCTCATCCATAAAGCCAACTGAGACTGTCATCTCAGGCAGCAGATTCATGGGGGGTTCCTATTTCTGTCAACCTACTTGTCTCCACTTCTGTTTCTCCTCTTCCCTTCCACTTCCTGGATTGGAATAAGAAGAGGAAAGAGTTAAAGGGAGTGTGGAAGGGAGAACAGTGCTGAGCTAGAACATTGGAAGTGGTAGGAGTAGAGTCTGGCACGTTATCAGGTTAGAAGGGGCTGCATTTGGCACGCCACCATCAGGAGGTCTTGGGCTCTGAGAAACACAAATACATGAATACATTGACATAAAGGCACCAGGTAATTCAAATGGCACTTACGGTACATTCAATCTTTCCCAGCCAGGTGGCATGTCCAACAGGCCTGTGCATACTTAGGGGTGAGCACGTATTAATCCATTTTTATTGGGTTTGTTCAATGCCATAAAATGAATTTCTTGTTTATCTAATGTTAAAACAGCAACAACAACAACACAAGCTTACCTATTTTCTCTGTCAAATGTTGGACAGTATACTATGCATTTAAAAAACCTAATTATAACAAAATATAGATCTGCAGGCTGATCTACAGACCTGCTGTGCAAAAACATGACCTTAGTTGTAGAAAAGTCAATTGGACTACCACTGGCTTTAATCTAAGTACTCCATCTTAACTGTTTGTAGACAAAAGTAATAAGTTAGCCCATTAGAGGAACATTGTTTACAAATGTGGGTAGCCAAGCTATGTGTTTTGCTGCCTTTCAAATAAGCTTTTCTTTAAAATCCTGACTTTCAACCTGGGTCTCTCTAACCAGCCCAAGTTCCAGACATTTCGTAACATACAACAGTGTGCGTGTAGGTTACTGGCCAGTGAACATAGTCACTTAGCAGGGATATTGGATGGGCTACAAGCTGTGCTCTTTGATGGGAGCTGATTACTGAAATGCAAATTCTGAATTCTCTTCTAAGTTTACTTCCTTTTCCTCCTGTCTTTTTTCTGATCATGGTTTTATTTAAGTGTGCCTTACAGAGATGTGGGGTGAAGAGAGCTGTAACAGCTTTAGAACACTTGGGCCAGTTTGTAAGCTTCCTCATGAAGTTTAGACCAAGTATACCTTCTCTTCATATCCCAGCTCAGGAAAAAAAAAAAAAATCAGTTCTTTAACAGCAAAGTCAGTTGTGGAAAGAACTGACTGGCTGGTGCCAGTGATGTCATGAAAAAGCTTCTGCAAATCTCAATAGCGGTCTTGCACTTTTAAAAAGATTCTGTTTTTAACTCCTCAGACAACACGTGGATTAAAAAATACATGTCCCACCTTAAAAAAATTAAATGATAGCCTTTTAAACAGGCTGATCCTGTCCCCCACCAGCCCATATCAAGAGCACACTGTATGCTGTGGTGTAGGGAAGGTGCTCAGATAGCCAGTGAGAGGTAAGTAAAAAACATTTTTACTTACTTACTGGTAAGCTGACTAATCACCTATGGGTCTTCTTGAGCCACAACAGCTGGCGTAAGTCCAAGGAGAAGAAGGGGATAGGGTGGGTTGGAGAATAAGGGAGAGGGCCCAAGCCATGCTTTTGCCCCTGAAATCCATCCCTCCAGCCCACTCCCCACCTCTTACCTTCCCACCTGCCAACCCACCACTTTATCTGGGCCAGCAAAGTGTCCAGGAGATCCTAGTGCATGCATCCTAGTGCAGCAGCAGAGCTGCTGTCATTGGCTCTATTATACATGATGGCAGCACAACATTTGCACAGCTACAGGGCTATTTATGACAATAGATTCGCTTTCATAAATGACTCACAGAATTGGGTTGGAAGTGTGGGATGGAAGGGAAAAATTCCTGGTTGAATCAGTTGGTATGTTCAGCCACTGTATTTGTCATCCAAATTATGAGAGTGAGATAAAGTCAAGCTTGGAGATGAAGATCAACTGTGAGTTCTTTTCATATTACATTTGACTTCGCCTCTGATATAGATTCTGTATGTACTCTGGAATAGCAGTATTATACTGGGCAATCAAATCCAGCAGAAGAGCAAAATATGCTTTCACTAACATTATTGTAACTTTCCAGTTACTGTAACCCTTTTGTTGCTACAATTTTTTTTCTTTTTAAAATTTGACTGCCATGCTCATTTTTCCTCGTTTTAAAATTTAGCTGATAGTGTTTCATGACTAGAGAATGTGATGCGCTTGATCTACATCTCAATAAAACTGTTAACCAATTCTTGAACATTCTTAGACGTCAATTGCCTTCTAAAAGAAAAACATCTGCTAACCAACCGCAAAGAGCAGCCCTTTCCACAACCTTTTTATTTCACAGGAAATGTATTCAGGATTATTGCATTGTACTACTTTAGGTGTCATATTGAAGACTCAGAATGATTTTGGAGTAAGTTTTCAGAGTGTCTGATGTGCTTCAAATGTCAGTAAGTGTTTGGCAGCATCTGTTTTGCTCTGAAGCTGACAATTGGACTGATATTACAATGCTGGTTGAGGCTTTCTGGAGAGCTGGGGGGGGGGGGGAACATGTTTCTACCAGAAAGTCAATCAGTAAATGAAACCTGAGTTTGTGAGATTGTGTGAACAGAATGGAGGTAGCCTCAAAATTAGGGATTAATTAATAAAGATGTAAGGGAACCATACAAGGCTGTGAAACATGAACATAAGAAGAGCCCTGCTGGTTCAGGCTAAAAGCCCATCTAGTCCAGCTTCCTGTATCTCACAGTGGCCGACCAAATGCCCCAGGAAGCACACAAGACAACAAGAGACAACCTGTGTCCTGGTGCCGTCCCCTGTATCTGGCAATCTGAGGTAGCCCACCTCTAAAACCAGGAGCTTGCACATACCTATGACTTGTAACCCATGATGAACTTTTCCTCCAGAAATTTGTCCAATGCCCTCTTAAAGGCATCTAGACAAGATGCCATCACTACTTCTTGTGGCAAGGAGTTTCACAGACTAATTACACACTGGGTAAAGAAATATTTTCTTTTGTCTGTTCTAACTCTCCCAACACGCAATTTTAGTGGATGCCTCCTGGTTCTGGTATTATGCGAGAGGGAAAAGAGCAGATAAGTTTTCATCCTATACTTAATAAGATTTGGATGGAACTATGACTAGATGCAAAATATAATCATCACCCTTTCTTAAATTTCTTTCTTGTCTTCAGTATTGTCAGCAGGTCTAGTAGCTGTTCCAACAGCAGTTGTTTGCCATCCCAGCAGGCCTGTCAAATTAACAAAGACACAGCATGCTCCAAACCTTCCCCATAAGGTACAAAAACCATGACTAAAAACAGTGGTTTCCATTCACAATTCTAGCTACTTAAATGAGACACAAATGCTGAAAGGAACAAATGCATTTTCTTACATTGTATGTGTGCAAGTTGATCCAAAAATTTTTTTAAAGGGATCTGCTAATGCTGGCTGATCATGGAGAGAATGCCCTCAAAGAAAGCAACTGATCACCCTGCCTTCAGCCAGACCTTTGTCAACTCTGCAGAGGTCTGAGAGCAGAATGTTGCAGTCATCAGGAATGCAAGTGTTGTTTCACAAGGCTCTCTCCTTTTACTTCACTGGGACTTAGATTAATGTATTTTACATTGATTTTGCCACTACAGTAGATTACTTTGAGGGGCACTTAATTTAAAGGGTAAGGAAACAAGAGGCGCTTTTGCTTACAAATCGGTTGTTCTCCTGTAGCTTACATGAAAAGAAAAAATCTTGTTGCTAAAATACAATGGATAGAAGAGGGAGAAAAATGTTTTCTGAACCTGGCGAACCTTTGAATTCATCCACGGTGATGGACGGTGGGATGATCCAGAGACGTTGCTTGCTATCATAGGGTGTGCAATTTGGAACGGTCCTGCAGGAATCCCTGTAACATTCAGGGAACTGGTGTAGCAAGGTGATCTACAGCACAGTTACAGTTAATTACAGTTTTCATACCCTATCTTTCTTCCCCCCCCCCAAAGGGAGACATGGAAAGCAGCTAATAATATGTTAAATGATTACTCTCTAACCCTTTGGAATCCATTGCTTTCTACTCCCATACTTGTCTCTGAGGCTGCTAGTGAAAATAGAACTATGAGGAAAGTCACCTTGAGGAAAAGGTTCAAAAATGCTTATTGTTGCCCCTAGGAATAGTATCAACCACCAACCCTTTCCATGTGAATCTAAACTCGGGACTGCCTTACTGGCACATTTCTTGCCAGGAAAAAAAATAATAATAAAAGGCTTGAAGGATCCATTCATCTATCCCAGCACTGTGTTTCTAGGAGTGTTTCCTGACAAGCTACTAGGGTATGAAGACATCAACCACCTTCCCTTGTAGATCTCAACCTTTGATATTCAGAAGGAAAATGACTCTAGAGCTGGAATTTCTACTTAGCTACCATGGTTATAGGCTTCAACTATCCTCTATTGGTACCTAATAGCCTGATCCTGACCCAGGCCAGGGCCGGTTTCCTGCAGACTGTTTGGGAGACAGTTGTCACGGGACTCCCTGCACCTGCAAACATCTAAAAGTAGCAAAAAATGGGCACTTCTGGTTTCTCCATAGGTTATCTACTATGTTAGGCTAAAAGCTCTCTTTAGTATCTGGCAGTTGTACTCACAAGATCCACGCCCCCAGCGGTTTATGCAATGCACCTGTCCTGCCAGAGCACAGGCTGGATTCTATGATGGAAGGGTGACAAGACAGCCTGGGAGAAGTAGGTAAAAATCTTTTTTTACTTACCCCTCTGTAGGCTGTGTGGCCACCAACGTGACTCCTCAGACCTATGCTATTTAGCATTTCGATATTTAACTGGTGTAAGTATCATGTTCCTTGGGACAGGAAAAGGGGGACACGTTCCTTGATACACGCTGGCGCTGATGAGATCCTCCCCCTCATTCTCCTCCTTCAGCCAGGTCCCTGCCCCAATCTTCCCCCTCCCCAAACCACCACTTTATCTGCTCCAGCAGAGCTTCTGTACACCACTATTGCATGCAGAGTGGTGTCTACAGAGTCTACAGAGCTTGCATCCTGAGTACACTTCTGTACTGCAGCGAGTCATGGATTCTTCGCTCACAACAGGAGAGGAAACTGAATGCTTTCCACATGCGTTGCCTCCGGCGCATCCTCGGCATCACCTGGCAGGACAAAGTTCCAAACAACACAGTCCTGCAACAAGCTGGAATCCCTAGCATGTATGCACTGCTGAAACAGAGACGCCTGCGTTGACTCGGTCATGTTGTGAGAATGGATGATGGCCGGATCCCAAAGGATCTCCTCTATGGAGAACTCGTGCAAGGAAAGTGCCCTACAGGTAGACCACAGCTGCGATACAAGGACATCTGCAAGAGGGATCTGAAGGCCTTAGGAGTGGACCTCAACAGGTGGGAAACCCTGGCCTCTGAGCGGCCCGCTTGGAGGCAGGCTGTGCAGCATGGCCTTTCCCAGTTTGAAGAGACACTTGGCCAACAGTCTGAGGCTAAGAGGCAAAGAAGGAAGGCCCATAGCCAGGGAGACAGACCAGGGACAGCCTGCACTTGCTCCCGGTGTGGAAGGGATTGTCACTCCCGGATTGGCCTTTTCAACCACACTAGACGCTGTTCCAGAACCACCATCCAGAGCACGATACCAGAGTCTTCCGAGACTGAAGGTTGCCAACAAAGATATTGCATGCTCAGAGTCTCTACCTGTTAGCACCAATGGTCCTGCAGTGCCAAACAGTGGCACACCTTTTGCAATGTCTTACTTGCACTTAGTATGATCATGGCTCATGAGCCCTTCTGCAGTAAGCCCACAATAGTATTAGGCTGCCTGTTTCATGTTATTTGGATAAATTGGTAAATTTCTGCATTATCATCCTTTTGTCTGCAGCTTTTGGGGTAATCCAAGCACATAATATAATCAAATGAAAGTTTAAAATATGCACATCCCAAGGCCAGATTAGGCCCTTAAGTGTTTGATCAGTAATATTTATTCCTTCTGTTGGGAAAGTTTGCCCTCCTGCCTACAATAAAATTATAATACGGTGCATAAAACAGAAAGGTCTCTGCAGGCTGATTCAGGCTATTCTTTCAAACCGTTATCTTATGTGGATTTCTCTCCTAAATTTAGCTGAACCAAATGCAGAAGCGTCACTAGGGTTGTGTCACCTGGTGCAGGAGGTCAGCATATTACCCCCACATTGAACCTCCTCCCACAATGGGCAGAGCAAGTCCCCAGGTGGCAGGCGTGGTGATGGATCATTGCCACACCTCTGCTGGTTTTTTGGCTATAACTTTTGATAGAATATAGGTATTTCAGCATTGTTGGTTTCATTGCATTCTGCATTAAATCACGCATGGAAAGATCTATAACATGATGGTGTTTTTCGACAATAGCAAGATTTTAAAAATTTTGGTCAGTAGTGGTGTCACCCCACCATGCTCATCACCTGCTAGTGATGTCACTGATCAAACGACTAACAGGAAGGAGATGGCCACTTACAGAGCTGAGACTTACCAGTGTCAACTTATACACTGTCATGGGGTACAACGCTTCTCTCTGAGAACCAGCTTATCATTTTTTCTTTATTTTCACACTTGTCAGTGGCCTTCTCCACTGTCAAGCACAATACATTGGGCTTCTTCAGAAAGAATGGGGCAAAGTCAAAAGCGCATATTGCTCCAAATCAGTGATCCAGGCCAGGGGTGCCCAAACCCCAGCCTTGGGGCCACTTGCGGCTCTCGGGGACTCCCAATCTGGCCCTCAGGGAGCGCCCAGTCTCCATTGAGCCTTTGGCCCTCCAGAGACTTGCCGGAGACCACACTGGCCTGATGCAACTGCTCTCAGTGTGACGGCCAACTGTTTGACCTCTCGCATGAGCTGTGGAACAAGGGCTCCCTCCATTGCTTGCTGCTTCACATCTGTGATGCAGCAGTGGCAGCGAAGGAAAGGCCAGCCTTACTTTGTGCAAGACCTTTCATAGGCCTTGAGCTATAGCAAGACCTTCATTCATTCATATAAGTTCCATCTCCAATATATTCATTTACATTAATTGATTCAAATTTGAAATGTAAATTAATTCTCTTTGTTTCCGACCCCCAACACAGTGTCAGAGAGATGATGCGGCCCTCCTGCCAAAAAGTTTGGACACCCCTGATCCAGGCAGATGAGATCCCCATGAAATTCAGTAAGGCAGTTATTTTTCTTTTAACACATCACAAGAATTGTTATGAACGATCCTTCAGCGGTTTTGTCCACATTGCTGAAACTGGGCTGCAGCTCTGGGATAAGCACCAAGGTTGAAAGCTGAAATATAGTGGCAGCAATCTAGCACAGGTGCAGTACAATCCAATGCAGCTCCATGCACTATAACGAAACAGTACCAGTGTGGCACCTGCCGAATCCCAAGGGGGTGTTTTGGCATCTGGAGGCCTACTCAAGGTAAGGAAACATTACCTGGGGCAAGCCCATGCTGGGCTGCTGGATTTACTTGGGCCTGCACTACCTCATGCATTCCACAGGGGCCTGGGTTGGGGGATCAAGGCAAGGAAGGGGATTAGGATATCAGTGTATGCAACTGCTGTCATTACTACTTCCTTCCTAGTTCTGATGCACCATCCTCCCTGAGCCATCTCCTTTCCCTCCAAACCTCCTTCAAACCCCCTGCATGAACATACCATCCAGCAGCAGGCATTCTCCAGCCACTGGTGTACAAAGCCAGCTGCTTGCCGGTGGCACTTGCAACCAGGTCATGCAAAGTGGCATGTCATATTTTGAGACAGCCAAAAGTGCCTGGAGAAGGCTAAGAGGGGATATGATGGTACTCTTCAAATACCTGAAGTGCGGTCTTATGGAAGACATTTGTTCTTAACTGCCTCTGAGAACTAGATCAAATGGATACAAACTGCAAGGAAGGAGATACTGGTTAGACATCAGGAACACATTCTTGATGGTGAGGGTGGTTTGTTAGTGGAATGGATTGCTGAGGGGGTGGTCTCCTCAATGGAGATCTTCAAGCAGAGCCTCAACATGCACCAAGGATGATTTCCTGCTACAGGCATGGAGTTGGACTAGATAACCTTGTGTCCCTTCCAATTCTATAATTCTATGCTCCCTAAGGAAGCAATGCAAAACTAGTTTTGTATATGTGTGAAACCATCATAAAAGTCCTGATTGCAGATTTGTGTAGATAGATGTGTGAATAACCAGCATAGCACTATGCTTACTAAATCCCCTTCCCATCAGGAGGGAAGGAGGCAGGGGCAGGAGGTCTGTTCTAGAGGGTTGAGCCTCTATTTGCCTGAAGATAACATCCGAAGGTTGCCGGTTCGAGGCCACCGGCACCATGCGACCTTGAAGCAGCTGAGAAGCTGAGCCGAGCTATTCCATCTGCTCTGAGCGTGGGAGGATGGAGGCCAGAATGTGCGGCCAGATCAAGAAAGAAACATCTGAATGTTGTGGTTTCTTGAAAGATAGAACCTTTCAAATTGTAAAAATCCCTACGGGGATTTAGAAATTGCCTGCCTATGTAAACCGCCTTGAATAAAGTCCGAGGAAAAATCTGAGGACCAAGAAAGGCGGTATAGAAATACCTGTATTATTATTATTATTATCATCATCATCATCATCATCATCATACAGACACTGTTTTCTTTGTCTTTAGATTCCTCAGAATATCTTCTGAAGTGCAGACTAATCAGCAATGGTGTAACTCTGGACTGATTTTTCTGAGAAGGCACTACTTAGAAATAATCCCAGGAGCATCCATAAACAATGCCGTTATCAGTGAAACGTGCAGATGAATAGATATGATTTTTTTCCTGAAAGGTTGGGTTATGATTATACATAATGAATAAATTAGATATCGTTAGTGAGTTTGTGGTGAACCAGCTTCCAAAATGGTGAAAGAATTAAGCTCATCACACCACTTTACTTCTAAGCTAAGGACAGAATATTTTTCTCTCTCTTCTCACTACAACATCCCAAATATCTAGCTATCAAGGACAGACATGTCACTGGGGATAGACACACATTCCTCAGGACATGCCTATATGTATTTATAAGTACTGTATATTTAAAATAAACATTTCTATAAGGATTTTAGTACAGATGATCAGGGTCACTGACAGTGACAACACTAGGATTCACGTCACCCGGTGCGGGAGGTCTGCGTGTCACCCCATGTAGTGGGGGGGGCAACGCCCCAGGTGGTGGGTGTGGTGATGTACTATTGCCCCGCCCCCACTGGTTTTTTGGCTGTACCTTTTGATAGAACACAGATATTTCAATGTGGTTTGTTTCATTGCATTCTGTGTCAACTTACTAACACCTTATTGCAGCAATTCTCAAACTTTTAGCACCAGGACCCACATTTTAGAATGACAAGGACCCATTGGAAGTGATGTCATGGCCAGAAGTGACATCATCAAGCAAATTAAAATAAATAATTATAAATAATTAAATTAAAATAAAAGAAATAAATAAGGGAGAGTCAGCCCTGTTCCACCAAGTGAATTTTCTCTGTAGTCTGCCTGAAATAACACCCCCCCCAAAAAAAATCAGTGAGATTTCAAGCCCTCCCCAGTGCCCAGTTTAAAGTTCTATTATTTCAAGCATATCAATACAAAGACCCACCTGGCTTTGCAAGTGCAAAATAGAAAACATTCTCCTTACCAGTTCAAGCCTCTTTTTTTGTCCTTTTTGGTGAGGGGGGAGAGGCTGCCTTCTGGAACATTTGTTGCGCTCCAGTTCCATCAGATCGGGACCATTCTGGTGTCCTCACATTTCCTTTTGGCTGGCCTGACCACCAGCCAAGGCACATCTGCCTACTCGTGAGTAAACATGACCGTGAGGCTGCTTAGCTTTCCATAGGGCTCAATAGACTCGCAGCTGGGAGGGAGGGACATCCTCCTCGGGTGTTTTGGGGGGGATGCATTCATTGGATCAGGACCATTCTGATGTTGTTGGATTCCTCTCAGCCTGGCCTTTCCGATACACAAAGGCAAGTACATCTACTCATGAGTAAACGCGTGATATGACTCACTTTCACTTTCCATAGGGCTCCATGCATTTTTTCTTTCCGGTTTTTTGGCCGTAACTTTTGAAGGAAAGGGGCTATTTCACTCTGGTTTTTTTCCACTGCATTCCGCTGGACATTCCGCATCCAACTGTGTATGGCATGATGGGGTAGCCCCTAAAGCTGTGATTTTAGCGTGTCATCCCCCTAGGGCGCGTCACCCCCCTGGCACGTCACCCGGTGTGGCCGCACCCACCGCACTCCACTGGTGACGCCACTGGTCACTGAATTCCAGTAGAGATTACACAGGTCTATACACACTTGTGCCAGATCCTAACCCCAGTCCCAGGGAAACCGCAGAAGCCCTGGGCTGCTTGGATCTGAGCCACAAGCAGCCCCAACCCCACACTGGATACAGGCAGGAGGAAGGGAGGGAGTAAAAAACATACTGCCTACTCACACTCCAGAGTTCTGTTGGGTTTTTTCCCCTCCCAAATAATATTCTCAACATTTCAAGGCGCAAAGTGCAGGGAGGCACGGCTCACACTCAGTCCTCACAAGCTTTGCATGTTTTCTTCCTTTGCTTTTTCTTCTAATTTACAAACTTCATGTTTTAATTTACAAACTATGGAGTCCTGTCAGTATGTTGAAACCACTATCTTATTTATAGGTTGCCAATTTTGCTTCCAATCTGATAGGCACTCAATCGTCTGAGTTCACTACAAAGTATACAAATGATGGCTTTGTCAGTGGTTCCTCAGCCTTAAAATTTAGGGCCAAAAAATGATTTAGGGCAGTGTTTCTCAACCAGTGGTACTTGAGGTGGTGTCTGGTGGTACTCATGGGACCCCTGGACCCCAGCCGCCTGGCAGCGATGCCAGCAATGCAATGCAACAAGGAGCAGTAGCAGGCTTGGCTCAGCGGGCACAGTTCCTGTGTGTGCTTTTTGCATGCTTGAAAAAATCCTCCTGTCCACCTTGCACCTCTTACAAGTGGTTATCACATTGCATCTCGCCTCCCAATTTGGAAGAACCTGGTGATGACATCATTGTCAGTTACTGCTGGTGGCGCTTCCAATAGGTGGATGATGTGAAGCGGGACGGCAGAGGACAAGTGGTGAAAAGTGCTGATATAGGGGTAACCAAATGATCAAGTCATTCTATTGAGTTGACATCCGCAGGGGGGGAGGGAAAACATTGCTGATGAACCAATCTTGTTCTCCATGAGACAGACTGTAGTAACTTTCCAAACACATATCCAAAAAAAGACTGTTTACTAATTAATAAACACAATAATCACCAATAACCCCAACTATTATTAAATTCAAGATTTAAACAGGACTAAAACTGGCAGTGCAATCCTATTCATGTGGACTCAGAAGTAAGTCCCATTGTGTTTAACGATGCTTACTCCCATGAAAGTGTGTATAGGATTGCGGCCTAAGATTTTGAAAGTTGGATTTGATCCTGGTTTTAAGAGGAAAAAAAAACCCAAAAAAAAACTTCTATGAAGGTCTTTGACAGAATGAACATTGCATGAACATTTCAAGACGTTCCCCTGGAAAATAAAACGCCAACAGTGACTATTATTCTAGACAGCTTCACATTGTCGCAAGGAAATTCTGTGCACAATTAAATAAATTAGTGCAGCACCATCTCCATGTTTTTGGCAGTTCTGGATCTACAAAAATTGGTTGCACGTTAACACAGTAAAAATTTACATAAAGCATCGCCATCTCTGGGTCAATGATGGTTCATCTGCAGAGAGATGTGTGTGCATCGCGGCATTTGAATAAGTTCCAGTGGATCTTAAAGTCAAATGATGCAGCCAGGAACAGACGGGCTATAAATTCGCCTCCTTTTACAATTCCATTTAGGCAGGCTGATGACAAAACAAGAGTATGTAACACTTCGGCAAAGACAGAAACCGGAATGAGATACAACTAAAATAATAGGGAACAATTACATGTCATAAATTGTATGAACTAGAAAATGTGGCCTGTCAAGGAACTGGACACTTAATTATTATAATCCTTATAAATAGCAACTAACAAAGTGAAGAGCCTCTTTCTATCTAGAACTTTGCTTATGAGTGTTAAATATGCTACCTATTAGAATGTAATCAGAGCAACAAACCTCCAGACAAATCAGCTTCCTTCCTCTAACCTTTGAGGTGCAATGCTGACAACTTTATCCAAAGTCCCAGTGTGCCTTGAAATAATAATATTAGGGCTAATATTCTCTGCATTTCTGCATGGCAAATAGAAGGTCCGAAACACTTGGGTCAGCTGTCATTGCTAGATGCAAGAAAGCACCAACCCACACAGTTCTAATTTAGTATAACAATGAGTGAAGAGGCTGAGGTCCCTTCCGGTAGACTTTGCTGTCGCCCTATATCCACCTGTGCCAGTGCTCAATATGCTACATTAAAAGATGTAGGAAACTGGCATATATCTTGCTTTACTGAGTTGAATCTGCCCCCTTGTCTTGCACAAGACTGCTGGCACATGAGGGGATGCACACATCCACTGTCCCATATTTTGTGGAAATGACAGATGCCATGTCATTCATCAGATAGGCTCTCCCCTCTGAATGTGTGATTATCCCAGGTCGAAAAGATACCTACCACATCCAATGCATGTTCCATGCTCATAACTTGGAGAGTGAAAAGCTCTCCAAGTGGGTTGATTGCCTTGAAGAACAAAATGCCTCATTAATGGCTTTTCTTTCAATTTCTGGACATAAAGAGTCAATTATGATTTATATACTCTGCTGCTTCCCAAGTGAGTGGAGTTATTTCAGGCACTAAAATCTATCTACTTCTGGAATAAACATCCTCACTACTCTCCTTAATATTATACAAATGGAAATAAACATAATTGCACAGAACTGTAACAGAATATGAAGAATGGTGAGGACTAATGAATGAGCATCATGATTTTCTTCCCTACTTCATTGGTACTTAGTAAATCCCGAGTAAAAAGATACTGAAGTGGACTTTCAAACTAATCTGATTGTCTTTACTATCACTGTCATGGTTTTATGATATGGAGGGTCCATCTATATTATTATTACTGGTTGTTAACTTCACCCTCTCAGATACATTATTTCAATCAAGCTTTCAGGATTTATAATGTCACAAATACATTTCTATTAACAATGCATGTTGGAAGATGTTTTGCTCTTCTTCTACAGATATTCATCTTGAGTGTCAGAGGATAGAGACACACTTTTTCCATCTTCAAAATGTGTATCGTTCTTTGTAAGAAAGCCATCATTTCAGAAGAGTTGTCTTAGTCAAAAAGGAATACTGCTACTCTAGTTCTTGCCCACTGTTGAAAAGCTGACAGTCTTAACATGATACTTCTCTCACAAAATAAGTGTCTGTGTGCAACATTCAAGCAGCTGTACATTCCATTATGACACCTGTTTATTCTTTGCTACCGTGTCACCTGCAAACAAAGGAAAAAAGAAAAAGATCAGAATTATAATGGAAGCAGTATAGCTAGGAAGAAATGGAAGCTTATGAGATCTTATGAGATTCAATATAATCTGAGACTCACATTTTTACTAGATTCTGAAAATGTAGACAAGCAGGAGTAAGAAACAATAAGATGGCTTTGAGGCAAGTCTATTAAGAACAAATTACAATGAACAAACTCAATGCATAGATTGAGTAGCTGTACCAATAAAACAATGATGGTCACATTTTTCATTTCACATCCTATTGAAATTCCCCTGTGCCAATGCAATAGGGCCATTGCAGCTTGCACTGTATCCCACAGGGAAGTTTTGTAGTCTGGGGGTCTCCTATAGATAGGGGACATTTATCCCCTTGCCCTGGGGAAAGCCCCAGCCATGGCAACCTGTCTACTCAGACCTGCGAATCACTGGTGCAAGTCCAAATGGATCCATGTTAGGGGAGCTTGCCCAGGAAGGGGGTTAGGATCTGCAAGCTGAAGGATAATGGAAGATTTTGGAATTGTTGACAAGCAACTTTGAGTTCAAGTCTGCCAATGAAAGAAAGTTTGGGAACCCCTCTTTCATTTCAGGTAAGTACTCTTGTCTTCATAGTTCACAAAGCAGTTTCCAAGCACCGTTAATGTGCTTTTTAAAACAGCTCTGTTAATGAGCTATGCTCAGTGACGATAAACAGTAAAGTACGTTCCATTAATTTTTATTTAGCTTCATAATTGCTCCAAAACAGGTTTATTTGTGTGCCTATATCCATCTCCACCAAACAGTTATTGTAGCTATTAACAACATGCAAAAGCATAATCTCACAAGTGTTAGGTACTGTATTACTCCTCATTTCTTTTCTTTTTTTTTGTTTAACTCTAGTACACAAATGTCTTGCTTTGCTCCATTACTGCATATGTAGAGAAGTTGCAGTTAATCATACTTAGCCCCCTTTTGAAAAACCTGAAATCCCTTGAACCTGCAGTTTGGTGAGAAGGGGAAGCGAGGAAGGGGACTTCAATTAAATCCATCAGCTAAATATACTCTATTTGTTGAGATTCAAAACTCTGGACTGCAAAATCTACATTAACTAGTGAACAAGATGTAACGTAAATATTTTTCTCACATTCACATGGACTATAATGAGAGTGGTCACAGGAATTGGGATTGTCCTGTGAAAACACCTGAGAGTGTCCATGCTCTTCTTTTGCTCTGCCAGTATAATCTGAGGGCTTCTTAAAGTGAGCTGTTCTCAACCACTTGCTACAAAGGAGACTTCATTAATTTCCCGTAAGTCTCTCTCTCTTTTTCATAGGACGAATTAGTATTGTGCTTTATTGAATGGGCCCTTAGACATAAGCTGGGTACTGTTACTAGCCATCTAATCAATGCCTTTGTGAAGTCTGAGGTGGTGCAATGACTGCTAATTTCCATATAAATATTAGCCACAATCCAGCATACAGTTACTCACACTTAAATCCTATTGATTTTGACTGACAAGGATATTTGAGGGCTGGACTGCTATCATCACTTATCAGGCAATAGTAACAACAGGAATTAGCCTGGAGATAAGGTCAAGAGCTTATCAACCTGAAAAATATATTATGAGGCAAAAGCTATGTGACTTGCACACTCTGAGCGTAGTTATGTGACTCACAGCATAGTCTATGCATTGGGTTTGGCAACCCTGAAAGGCATTCTTCTTGCCCCTAGCAATTCTACTAGGGGATAAATGCAAGGGTAGCAATGGATAAACACAAGGGTAGTATAGTAGATACATAATGATAAACAAAAATACCCTTATTTTTCAGCACTTTGGGAACAATGCAGCATGAGTACTAAAGATTATGTAGATAAACATGAACTCCCCTTGGCCATTTGGAAATATTATTCTGGAATGGACTGCATACATCAGGCAGACAATAGGACTGCTCTCTGAAAACAACTGGCCAATTCTTAGAGGGCAAGTAACAGGAGCCTTATGAAGATGTTTGCCATTTGCAGTTGGCAAATGAATGAAGGGAGCAAACAAGAGTGCATCTACTAGCCACAGCCCTGCAGAAATGTTCTTCCTGTCACATTGCCCACAGGTATAACCAACATTTGTGGGTAGAAGACAGGTGCTCAACATAGGGTTTAGAAAGGTCTGAATCATGGGGAGAAAATCTTGCTGTGTTCCACACCTCTCCCATGTAGAGCAGCACTGAATGCAGAGTTGCTTGGAATGCATGCCAAGGGAATGCATCAGTGTGAGGGATGTAACACACTCCTGTTTGCCACCTTCACGTGTTTAGCTGACGTTTGGAACAGCAGTTGCCAAACTCGCAACCACTGTGCATGGTAAAAAAAATCCCCATCTAGACCTGCTCTTACTGTCCTGCTTTGTTGCTGGGAAGAAGCCCACCCGAGTGCTGCAACGCAATGCGCTAGGCCAAGAGTGCCCAAACCCCGGCTCAGGGCCATTTGTGGCTCTCAGGGACCCACAATTCAGCCCGCAGGGAGTCTCCAATGAGCCTCTGGCTCTCTGAAAACTTGCTGGAGCCCACCCTGGCACAACACAACTGCTGTCAAGTGTGAGGTCAAGTGTTCGACCTCTCGCATGAGCTGCAGGCCAAGGGCTCCCTCCACTGCTTGCTGTTTCACATCTGTGATGCAGCAGCGGCAGCAAAGGAATGGCTGGCCTTGCTTTGTGCAAGGCCTTTTATAAACCTTGAGCTATTACAAGACTTTCATTCATTCATATAAGTTCCATTTCTAATATATTTCTTTATGCATGTGACTGCAAGCATCGTGTTGCAGCGGTCGGGTGGGTTTCATGTAAGCAGCGTGGCAGAATGGTAAGTGCTGCTTCCATGGGGGAGGGATACAGTGCTGCGCCGAATCCGGCCCGCAGGCTGTGGTTAGACGAGTGCTGGTATAGTGCAACAACTATGAAACCAAGTGTAACTCACTCTTTGAAGCAAACAACGGAAAAAACCACGCATAACAATCAAGACATTAACTGAAAAGGTGGGAACTCGGTATCTACAGATTCAGCATCCACTGATTTGACTCATCACTGACACTGGTGTCCACTTTAAAATGCCTTGTAACAAAGAAAAAGTGCCAAGATCCCATTTCCTACCTTCGCGCTATTAAACCACACTAGTTGCAAGCGTCTTGGAGTTAAAGATAGCTTTAAAGACCCACTTCCAGGTTTCTTGCTCCTCCACTGTCACCCCAGAATGCATTGTTATAGATGCTGTACCGCATACAGTCATTGGATGGGGTGAATAATGGAATCTAATGGAATTATTCACTCCCATCTAGTGGCCTAATGCAGTATAGTGTCTATACCTTGTTACAAGGCATTTCAAGGATGATGCCAGTATCCACTGATTTTGGTATCCACTGAGGGTTCTGGAATAGCACCCCAGTGGATACAGAGTTTCCATCTATATAAAACATTCTGTTTTGTACCAAGTGTCGACTGCTGAATTTCACACTGGCATGATATAGCCAAAGATTAATCTCAAATACAGCTTACACGGAAGCAAACTCATAAGCAATGTTTAACTATAGAGGCATAGAAGATAAGGATTAAATCATAGTAATGACTGCCATAGATACACTGAAGAAAATCCCAAAAACATGGTGAGAGAAGAGGGCAATAGAACGTAGTCAAAGGCATGTAACCAGAAATAAATCTGAAATAGAATTTCAGAAAAAAGTTCGCACCCAATGTTTAATCATATGGACAAATGGATGGAAATTGTCTGCCCAGAGCTAATGTCTTCCTGAAACTATTTTCCCAAACCACTACACCAGCTGCTGTACGACCCATAGGTCCATGTGGGTGACAAGCCCAACAACATGCTTTGTAATCTGCTACTTTTGTTCTACTTTTTGGCAAGGTTTCACTGATACGATAACTGGACAAGCAAATATAGGTCTACTGGATATTGTAAAACTGGAAAATTACAAGAAAGATTTGTCAAACAGTAGTTGACCAACACTGTTAGCATTACTTGACCAGCAAAGACTATGTTTGACAAAACTGCAAGGGTATGCCGGATCCACAGTGCAGAGTCTCGAGTCAAGTTCTGAGTCTTCGCTCCACTTGACTTGAATTGCCCATAAGTCAAAATGGTGGCTGTCGGGCTATTCCAGAGCTGTTTTTCACGTCATTTTGACTCGAGTCCAAATTTTTTTGAAAAGTGAGTCAAGCCCTAGAAGGAGCACCAAGAAAACTCCAAGAAAGCACACAAAGCAGAATCACAGGCACACATGAAAGCGAGCCTTGACTCGAGTCTATTTGAGTCTTTATATTTTAGGGTAAAACCCCCAAGTCAGTGTCCAAGTTTTTGACACGTGTGACTCAAGAAAAAAAGCATGTTTTCATGACTCAATTCTGAGTCATCTGAGTCCCAGCCCATCCCTGCAAAACTGGTAGCAAATGCGGGCTTATAGCAATCATTATGCATAATGAAAAAAATGCTCCCTGACCCAAAGAATCGATCTAATCAAATCTTTCCTTCACCATGTTTTATGTACATTGTGCTTTGTGTCAATAAAAAAAATGTCTTTATCAATATTCTCCCCACCACCATCACGTTGCTTTCCTGGTGTCATTTCTATAGGTTAATATCTTCCTAACCACTCATTTGGAACAGACACCAGTCATTCTGCATTGAGTGCATGAATTCATAAAGGAGGCAATGTATAACTCTACAGTGTTCTAAATTTAAGTTCTATATGGGATACCATTATTTAGCATTCATTTATTAATTTAAAACATCTGTACCCGCTTTTCCAAAAGCTCAAGGTGGCTTACATTGCCCAATAAAATCAATCTAAAAATACAAAATTACATAAGAATAAGTTTAAAAGAATGCACACCATATACTTACAAAGCCAGAGCAACAAATAAAGAATGACTTGATTTTTTTTTAAAAAGCATTTCAATAAGAGCCACTAAAGCAGTTATAGGTGTCAAAAAGCAGCACACAACATGCTAAAACTATGGAGGCTGCAGAAAGACAGGCAGATATGCAATAAAAGAAATGGACCTGATGGAAGTAGCCAGGGATATCCCACCCCTAACCAACCCCAAAGACCAGGGTGAATAAAACTGTATACAAGGTCTTGCCAAAGACTCTTCACCAAAGAGGCAGATTTTTAGATTTTTCTGGTAACAAAGTCCTTTGGGACTCCCCCTTTGGGAACAGGCCCCAAAGAAACTTTGTACTCCTGATAAAATTCCTCTCAGATATCCTGGTGGTAGCAGTTCCAATTTGTCCATACGGCCATTGCCCGTTTTTACTTCTGATTGGCATTCAATAAAGTGGCCCAGTTTTAACCCAAGCCTCTTTCTCATGTGATTATGGGGGGGGGGGAGGTGAACAGGGCAATGACTGTATGTTGGGGAATCTGACCATCTAAACTGGACAATCCCAGCTCACAGTGACACTGATGAAAGAAAGACGCTGGAGCCACAGCTAAGCAAACGCAGACCAATCAGAGTACATTCACAGTATGAAAGATAGCTTATGGGCATTAAGCCAGACATCTCCAACTCTTGCCTCTTTCCCTGTGTGAAAAATACACGAGCAAAATAACGAGGAAAATGGAACAGCACAACCACACTTCTCTGATCAAATTAAAGATACTTGCGGCACCTTTGGGTGCAATGCTAACCCATTAAGATCAAAGTGAGCTTTTCCACCGACTTCAGTGGGATGTGGATTGCACACTTGGGGGAACCTCTTCTTTGAAGAGGGGAGTTAACAGTGTGTTGTTTTAATGAAGCAAAGCCAGTTTAGGGCACTCCTGGGTGCTCATTCATCACAGTAGTTAATCTCAAACCATGGGTGTGTGCAAAAGACTCCGTCAAAATCTGAATGTTCCCTGTGCCATTTCTGCAAACTGTAATCACACGTGTGAAGAGACCAGTTCTGCTTATTTTGAATTCTAGGGCTTGTAGCTCTGCTGATGCCTCTGACTGCACTGTGTCAATTTGCTTTTGCTTCTGATTGGCTGCTCCTTCCTTAATTCTTTTTCTCTATGCTCAACTATCCTTTGGGCTGCTCCTGGAGGGTAAGGGCCATATCCTATCCAAATTTCCAGCACTGATGTGGCAGTGCCAATGGGGCATGCACTACATCCTGCTGAGGGGGTCTGTCATAGAGGCCACCTCAAGGTAAGGGAACATTTGCTCGTTTACCTCAGCATTGCATTGGCACTGGAAAGTTGGAGAGGATTGGGCCCTAAGTAACCCTAACCTAACTTTGCTGCTATCTTCTCACCGTTAGTTGAGCTACCAGCAGTGCGCTCATGCAAAAGAAGGGTACTATTACAGCACAAAAACAAGGGAAAGAAAAATAATTCTAACACGACAACAAAGAGCACGAAACGAGGGCAACAACTGCAAGCAGAATTTTTTTTTTTTTTGCACAGATTGTGGGACTTCGGTCCATGAAAATTTTGTAGCACAATACACTGAAATGAGAAATTATGTTCCATTTGGAGCCAAAAGTGTTTTCAGTTTGTTGATGGACGAGGGATGATTGCGGTAGAATATGTGAAAACGAGACTAGCGGCCCAATCTTCTTGAGGGGCTACACCTGTGGAACGCATGTTCCACCATAAAGTGCTTTGCAGTAGCTCAACACCCAAGCGTGATGAAGGGAAGGCCAGAGCCTTCCCAGTGATGTCAGCGGAGCGATAAAGACCTGTTGGAGCAGGTACATACAGCGCAGGGGTGGGAAGAGGGCAGGGGGAGGGGCTTAACAGGGAATTGGGCGTGCAGAACAGGGAGGAGATGGAGAGGGGGATGGACAGATCGGGCCTAGGAGGAGGATGGGATTGGTGCTGCTGGTCCAGCCAGGCTTCTGTGCCAGCGTAAAGCACTTTATGCTGCCAGAACAAGCATCCTGGCAGTATAAGGCATTTGATAGACCTGAGGCCTCAGTAAGCATACTTTATTCTTTGTCTTTATGGCAAATAGGTCTTTGTTTTATAAAGCCTGAAAACTTTATTTTAAAGAAAACAAGAAGTTTTCCCTTTGTTGTAGGACTCCAAAAAAGAGTTCTTCAAGGAACAAAGGAATTTGTTTGCTTACCACATTTTATGCTGCCCATGCCTGATGTTTAAAACAAGTATATGCTGACAAGCAGATTTGCAAGTCTAGCCTCCCCATTAATCTTTGTATAAGCTACAACGGTGGTGAAATCAATGTCAAAGGCATTACTAAAGCAAATAAAACAGGAGTTTCGGGGGGAAAGCATTTCTCATCTATTCAGAGGGCTAATTTTGCCTTCAGTGCCTCCCATACAATCAGCAAGTTCATAAAAGAAATGATCGAGACTCATCTGTCTAGTCTTGTTGCTTCCGTTATTGCTTCAACTTGGAATTTAGTGTCCATGTATCAAGAGTTAAAAAGGACAAACTACCAGTATTTCAAACTTTGAGCTAATAATTTCAGAAGAAGGCGGCTGCTCACTGAGCGGTGTCACCACTGACAGTGTCTTAGTGCCCATCATGAAAACAGCACACAAATTATGTAAATCAGTGGTTCTTAGACTTTGTACTGCTGCAACCCACCTTGTCCTCCATGCTGAGTCACAACATGATGCTTGCTGTCACACAGCATTATTGGAACATTATTGGAACCACTAGAGGCTAATTCAAAGTCACACTAGACCCACTGGTGGGTTGCAACCTGATGCTCACTGTCACATTGCAAAGCGTTACTGGGAGTCACTAGAGGCTGCTTCCGGGTCATGCCAGACCCACTCCATTTGCCTTCACGGGTCCCCGAATGCCTTGCGGAAGTAGACCAGAGGTTCTGGAAGCAAACCTGAAATTGGTTCCAGTCACTTCCTCAAGGCATTCTCGGGCCCACAGAAGCCAATATAGTGGGTTGTGGGCCTGATGCTATCCAGAAGCGTCCTCCAGTGGCTCCCAGTATTGCTTTATGGCAAGAGACTGCACATTTGGTTGCGTACATCGAGTTGCGACCCACCAGTGGGCCATGCCCCACAGTTTGAGAAACGCTGATGTAGATGCTAATACGTCAAAGAAACAGGTAAACTACAGGTAGTCCTTCGACTTATCTGCACATAAAAATACCATGCTTTACAATCTCTCATACATTAGCATGGCTCTAAACAAAAACCCTGAAGGGGGTTATACAAACAGGAGGAGACTTGGAGCTCCGGAAACAGAAGGCAAGGTTGAGTCTCCATTCCACCAATGTCTCTGATCGCATCCCTTTACTTTCTCCTGTACGGATAAAGTGTTGCTGATCACTCCAACAGGGAAAAGGAACAACACTTGCAGCCTTGACTGGTAAGGGCAAAATACACACACCACCTCAAATACTGGGAGGCAGGAATGCAATGGAGAGGGTTTTGCATTGCAGCAATCAAGAAGCCCCCCTTGATTTAAGCAAGCCATACATCATTTTGGCAGGAATTTTAACAGCTGCATAAATGTGATAATTATATATATACATTCCCAATATAATTTTTTTTATTTCTGAAAGTTGCTCATCTCTTGTTCAGGGAAGAATGAAAACTAAGCTTGAAATAATGTGATCTATGACTAGATATTCCTCTAAAAGGGGAAAAAAGTTTAAATTCCAGTCCTGATGTTCTGACAAGGACACCCCTCACAAAATATGATCCTGGATCTCCCACTGACTCATTTGCTCCCAAATTCACCTGGATCTCCCAGTGTAAGAAAAGGGAATGAGCAGAAAACTTGCCTTGGTTGTTTTGACTTTGTTTCCGCTGCTGCACGACCAACCTGAATAATCTGGTAGCACTTTACATTCTTCTCCATCCAGGCAAGGGCTCATATGGCACCACCACTTCTGGATGACAATGGCCGCTGAAAGACAAAGAGGAACATAAGAAGAGCCCTGCTGGATCAGGCCAAGGGCCCATCTAGTTCAGCTTCCTGTATCTCACAGTGGCCCACCATATGCTTTAGAGAGCACTCAAGACTACAAGATAAATAATAATAATAATAATAATAATAATAATAATAATAATAATAATAATAATAATAATACAGGTATTTATATACCGCCTTTCTTGGTCTTTATTCAAGACTTTATTCAAGGCGGTTTACATAGGCAGGCTTGTCTAAATCCCTTATTAAATAGGGATTTTTACAATTGAAAGAAAGCTCTATCTTTCAAGAGCCACAACAAATTCAGATGTTTCATTCTGATCTGGTCGCACATTCTGGCCTCCATCCTCCCACGCTCAGAGCAGATGGAAATAGCTTGGCTCAGCTTGTCAGCTGCTTCAAGGTCACACAGTGCCGGTGGCCTCGAACTGGCGACCTTGTGGATGTTATCTTCAGGCAAATGGAGGCTCTACCCTCTAGACCAAGATAACTGTATTTTGTTGCCACTCCCTTGCACTTGGCATTCAGAGACAGGGTTTTACCTGTAAAACCCAGAAGTTGCATATAGTAATGATGGCTTGTAAACGGTGATGGTCTTTTCATTCATCAGTTTGACCAATCCCCCTTTTCAAGGCATCCAGGCTAGGTGCCATCACCTTCTACATAACTTACATATAGGGTAAAATGAACTATTTCCTTTGGTCTGTTCCAACCCTCTTGCCAGGCAGTTATAATGAATGTCCCCTGGTTCTGGTGTTGTGCAAGAGAGAAAAGAATTTCCCTCTATCCATCCTATGCATATTTTTATATATCTCGATCATGTCCCTCCCCCTTGATATGGCAAAAACAAAATGGTAATATCAAGACCAGATACTTACAGATTTAACAGCTCAGTCCTATGCATGTCTACTCAGAAGTAAGTCCCATTACAGTTAGTAGAGCTTACTCCCAGGTAAGCATGGATAGGATTACAGCCTAAGTTAGTAGTTAAACTGGTGGGTTGTGACCTAGGAGCCCGAGAAGCACTATCATCGAAGGGGTGGGGTGGAGGGGATGGTGGTGACGCGGAATCCAGGATCGCACCAGAGACAGAGGGGCCTTTCTTTACTCAACCTCTTGACCTCCCTGCACCTCATAACTTAGAAAAAATGTGATCACAAACCACTTCTGCCATTTTGGCACTGTGGCAGCCTTACATGCCAGGCAGCTCAGGATTGGGCTGGCAGTTTCCTGACAAGACCCCCATGCTAACCTCTCCCACAAAGCACATGACTTCTGAAATTCTCTACGTTTTTCCAAAGCAACAGGAGAGAATAAATTGCTGTTTGGGTGAGAGAAGTCCTACAGAAGGCGATCAAGCTATTTTCAAACTCTTCCTGTCCAAGCAGTTCAAACTAACAGTCCAACCCTTATCTTGTTCACTCCAAAATAAGCCTTCTTGAACTCAATGCAACCGACTCCCCAGAGTTGGTCATTGCAGCCTTAGAAAGCTCAGAGAGTAAGAGAACAAGTATTCCGAACAATACTCCGGTGCAACAAGCTGGAAATAAATGGACCTTCACCAACAAAGCAATCTGAAGGTCAGAGCATCAATCACTTTTGAAAATTTGATTATAAGACTCTCCTGAAAATATGAGTCATATTTGCAGGTTACGTTACATACAAATCTTACCCCAAACCACAAAAACATAAATCCTTGAATTCCGCTGTTTCTGTGCGAGTGAATTGATGTGTTAATAACTTTGCAACACAGTCCTGTGCATGTCTATGTTGAAGCAGTGGCGTCACTAGGGTTCGCATTACCCATGCGGGAGGCCAGCGCATCACCCCATGATTGACCATTCAATGGGCAGGCAACGCCTCAGGCTGTGAGCATGGTGATGCACCCCTGCTGGTTTTGGGGCTATAACGTTTGATAGACTAGGGATATTTCAACGTGGTTTGTTTCACTGCATTCCTCATGAAATTATGCATTGAACGATATTTAACATGATGGTATTATTCCAAAATGCCAAGATTTAAAAAATTTTTGGCTAGTAGTGCACCCCCTATGCACATCACCCAGTGTAGCCTACACCCCTTACACCTCCTTAGCGACACCACTGCATAAAAGTCAGTTCCACTAAGCTAAGGGAAACTTACTCCCACAAAAGTGTGTGTAGGATTGCAGCCTTAATACCAGCAACTTGTAGTTTTCTAAAGTTGCATATAGTTTTGCTGATGTACCCGTATTAATCATATTTTGTTCTGTTCTGCTTTGCAAAGCCAGTGATAGGCAGTAGTTAACCTATCAGCAGTTAAATTAGTGGTAAAACTGTTTTTCGGGTCATTGGATCATAATTACAGCTACCGTATGAAAAATAGTTCAAATTATGTAGTCAGACTACATTTGCTGGAAGTTAACTACGGTAGTTTAATTAAGAATAATAATTACTTTCATCCATTAGGAAAAAATATTATTTAATGCAATATTTATATAATTTATCTCACACACACACACACACACACACACACACACACTCAGAGAGAGAGAGAGAGAGAGAGAGAGAGAGAGAGAGAATAAAATATAACAGTAAATATTTGTTATCTTAGTGAAAATCTGTGAGTAGTCAAGGGGGAGTAAAAGACAATGGTAACCAGAAAAAAGCCCACACAACCTTTGCTCACATGGTTATGGTTAGAGTGGGCGGATTCAATAGGGTTAGGGCAGTGGTGGTAAAAGTGGTGGGCTGCGACCCACTATAGGAAGTAAAAAAGGACCATTACCCTTTTAGGGGAGTGGCCCAGGAATGGTTCCCCTAGTGGCATCATAGTGATCACTGCACCATGCGGACTCAGGAGCTTGTCTCCCTACCTGGGAGAGGGCCTGGAAGGCCCACAGCACCCTCTGTGGGTCTCCCTCAAGCTTCTTATGGCTCCAACTTGCAGAATGGAGTGATAAGAAGCTTGGGGGGAGACCCTCAGAGGGGGGCTACAGGCCTCCTGGACCCTATTCGAGGCCTATAGGCCCCCCCCCCAGGAGAGAGATAAGCTCGAGTTCCCACAGCGCTGCAATCACTGTGGCACTGCTGTGGCACATTACCCCTGTCCCCACCCCCACCAACACTTATCAGTTCTTGAATCCCCTGAGAGTTTGAGAACTGCAGGATTAGGATAAGGCTTAGTTAAGTAAGGCTTAGGGCATTCTTGTGTGAGCATTTTCATAGAACTCAGAACAGTAGGTCTTCACTTGTAGCAGGAACTATGACATCAGCAGCAGAAATGCCCGGATGCTGCCTTTGAAACCTTTTTCCATGGACCATGGCTGGCTCAGAAGGAGACAATGGGAGATCTGCCCAGGGCACATGTTAACATCTCGGTGGTCATCATCTTTCCCAAGGGCTGTCTGAGAGCCAGTATGTAGCTCATGTTGCATCAAGGGTACAAGACTATGCAAATCTACCTGCAAGTTTTATGGAACCTAGTGGGACTTATTTTTGAACACCCAAATATAAATGTATTTGAAATTCTTATTAATTCCATTTTATTCAATTTTTATACATTTCTTATAAATGATTGCAATGCATTCCAAACATTTAATTGAAATCAGTTCCTTTAAAACGAAGTGAAATAAGCTTCATAGTAGAAATAAGTGGCAAAAGAAGAAAATAGTAGTGCAGCACAATCCTACCTTGCGCTGGAACAGGTAAGCCAGGAGGCTTGCGCTGTATCCAGCACTAGATAGGGTGCCAAAGTGGCTTAGCCAAATGTAAGGGGAAACGCAGCCCCTTATTCCTGGGTAAGCTACAGCAACCCCTATGGGTCTCCTCAGGCTTGCACCACCTCATAACAGCCAGATCCCAGCCCGGCCTCCCACTGCCAACCCACCTGCCCCCGGGGCCACTCTCTGCCCACCTCCCCCCACCCTAGAACGCCTCCCTCCCACCTCCTCCCTGCCCACCCCAGAGCCTTGCATCGGCTGAGCTCAGCAGATGCAAGGCTCACCCCACAAGCCGCCAGAGAGGTTGGATGCAGCCTCTGTGTGCCAGTGCACCTCCATGCGCTGGTGCAGCTTGCTCACGAGGAGGCACAAACGTGCTTCATGGCACGTTTGTGACCCTCCTAGGCTGGCGAACCTTTTCCATGTCCATGTTTCATTAATATTGCAGCCTAAATAACTGAAATGGGGAGGGCTGGTTTTTGAGGCACACAAAGATCAATGCACCCACCTCTGTTTCGGCCCAGCTTGAATCCTTTGCTCGTGGCCACAGGAGCCAGTGTTGACCAGCTGGCATAGACACAGAATAAACAAAACAGTTTTTTAAAAAGAGTCCGCAGAGGATATTAGTTATGGGCCTGGCTGCTGTAACACCTGGGGCCAGGTGCGCAACATGCCACCCTCCGCAACACACCGTTCCCCCTTCCATACTTACCTGGTTGCACTGAGCCTCACATGGAGCACTCCAAAAGCTGCCTGATGCTTCTAGAGTGTCATTAAAAGTACACCTGGTATTCTGACAGAAAACCGGAACTTATGTTAAGGGCGCTTCAGAAGCCTCAGGTGGCTTTTGGAGCACCGCAAGGAAGGTCATGCTGGGCTTTGCTTGCCCCCCCCCCCAAATGGCTCCAGAGTCCAGGCGGAGGCGACAGCGCATGGGTGGAGGCAGAGCTGCGCATAGGGCCCACAGATGTGGTGCCTGGGTGTTGGGGCTATGCGACGTGCAGAGCCCGCATTACAATGCAGTGCAGCGAAATGCTGGCACCCAAAGTGACCCAAGATAGCGATGAGATGGAATGAAAACACGAGCCAGGAAAATGTCCACCACCAAGCTGTATTTACATATGACACAAGCAGCAGCCAGTCTCACAGCAGTGAAACAGCAAGTACAGTTCTCTTGATACTCCAACACAGATTCACGCTCTTCCAAACTCTTTCCAACAACCCACCAGGGCAAGCTCTAGCAGCCTCCCTTTTATACCTCCCCTGACCAATCGGGTAAGGGATGACCTCATCCCCATTACCTCATCTTCTCGTGACTTGGTTACATCATCCTCCCAGGATGCACCCTCCCCTCTCCCATTACTTGCATTGGGGCTGCAAAGTCACTGTGACGCAGCACGTTTCTCCAGTCACCATTGGTCAGTCCAGGGTCACATGGCACACTTTCCTTTTGCCTTACTTTAGCCTCGGACTTCCATCTAGATACAGGCCCCGGACTTTCAGGCCTTGCCATGCTCAGGCAGTAAATTTCTCCTGGTTGTGCCTCAATGTCCTGACACTGGAGCTTTTGCCCCCCTCCAGACCCACCACCGCAGAATATTTTGTCACTCTGCAGGTTGATACCAACATCTGTGTTTAAGTTAGCTTATGCACACATGGTGTAATCTTGCACATTATTAGGCTGCTTAAATCCCTTTGTGAGGGCTAGGCAGACTATGCACCACTGCAGCTACACACAGTGGCCTAATTGGCCTCTCTCTCTCTCTCTCTCTCTTTGCAAAGCATTCGCCACTATTTTTCATATTGTGCTTTGGCTGTGGAGGAAATCATCATCAAGTGTATACATCTTTTATTTAATTTGACTTGGTGCCTGCAATTATTCAATTTGTACAAAATTCCTAGAGAATAGATTGTTTCACCATCTAAACTGAATTACTGCTGAAATATGGAAATAAATGTTAATCCCCTTACCTAACGTCACTTTCCCCATGTGCTCATTATTCAGAACCTCACAGTTGATGATACTCTGCTCTACAGAGGTGCACAAAAATCACGCTGCTTACATATATAGGACAAAGCAACAGTGCATTAATCCACGGGTGGGGGGGTTGCCCTAAACTTATATTAGGTTAACTAACAGCAGGCCAACAATGGTAGATGCAGTAGCTTAGATGCTGATTCAATTAATTCATTTCTGTTCTGCATTTTCAATGTAGGTAGCAGTTAGAGGTGTCTTTGGATGGGAGTTTGTCATTATGGAGTGTAATTTCATTGCCTGAAGTTTCATTTAATAAGATATGCATATAATCTGTCAGAGGAGTTGTTGTTTTTAAAGAAATGAGTTCACTTATAATATAATAACTAGGCTTGGTTTAACTTAGGAATTCCCAAAATGTGTGTTGCAACATGTTAGGGCAGTGGTTACAAACTGTGAGCCGTGGCTCCCTGGGGAGCAGCAGAAACCAGCCAGGGGAGCAGTAGAATTCTTGCAAAAAACCCACCACCCTATACAATGTATAAGATTGTAGCCCTAATGGGGAGCCACAGTCAATGGCCCCGTAGGTCAAGGGAGCTGCCAGTCGTAAAGGCAACCACTGCCTTAGGGCACTGTGGGACACTCATAGGGGCACTGCAGGATATTTCATATTTACTAAGAAATGTTCAGTGGGTTTTGGTTGGCAACCTTCAGTCTCGAAAGACTATGGTATAAGCCTACAGCACCTGGTATTCCCAGGTGGTCTCCCATCCAAGTACTAACCAGGCCTGACCCTGCTTAGCTTCCAAGATCAGACATGTGCAGGGTAACAGTTGCTGTTTCAGGTCAAGTGCATAAGATCATAACCTTGGGCCACAATCCTAACCAATTTTCCAGCACTGACATAAGGGCAATGCAACTCTAAGGTAAGGGAACAAACATTGCCTTACCTTCAGGAGGCCTCCAAGATTGCCCCCCACCACAGGATGCAGCACATGGCCCACTGGCACAGCTATGCCAGTGCTGGAAAGTTGGTTAGGATTGCACCTTTAATTTATTTGTTTATACAAAGGGGTGGGGATTGTGCTTCATGACACTTAAAAGGAACATGTTCACTTGGAATTCCTTCATCATTCAGGTTAAAATTATGGTGATCTTAGGGCTTTATAAAATACCAGTTTAAAAGTACTACTAAAAATATTAGCAAAAGTCATGTCCAAAACAAAATGAAAGGAGGAAGCGATTTGCATGTCCCCTCCTTTCACAGTCCAGCCCTCGAACTGTGTTGCTTGCCTAACTAACTGTTTATACCAGTACATGGCCCATAATCTTATTTGCAGGGGTGGGGTGTCAGATAGTCAGTGCTTGGGTAACCAGCGAGGAGATGGACCTCAAGTACACCAAGAGCACACCTGTTTCCTTCCCCTCTAACTTCTAAGCCCAGCCAGGAGGTTGACAATATAGGTGGGGGAGGCAGACATGTAGCATCTGAGGCTGCTTTGAATCTATAACCTGGCTTGTTCAGCATTGTCCACACTGACAGACAGTGGCTCTCTAGGGTTTTGGGCAGGGACTTCCTCAGCACTACTTGGAGACTCTGGGGCTTGAAGCTGAGATCTGCACGAAGCACGTATGTAGCATGCCACTGAGCTATGGCCCTTTAAGGCAGGGTGTAGCCATTCCATTGCTGGGGGAGCGAGAAAAGATTTAAAGAGGAAATTCAAGCAAGCCTAGGTGGTGGAGGGAGAAGGTAGAAAGTCAGAAATAATGTCCCACATCACTATGTTCTCTGTAATGGGATTGTTAGAATCTGACAATATGTAAAAACAATAACAACTTAGTATTGTATTAATAAAAACCATAACCTCAACAGCTCATGCACAGTGCAACATGGTGTTAAAAACTACCTGTGGAAAGCCAGGGTATCTTCCTGCCTAGTCTTCTCCCTGACATGCTGATTTTCTAAGTGCAGGGAATTTTTGCATCGAGGATCATTCACATATGTGAGTCCCCACCACCTGCATCTGGAAGTGTTGTAGTTCCAGGAAACCACTTTTTTTTTTTTCTGGGCATGTGGATTAGTTCTCATGTGCTCATGACTGTGCCTGTGTGTTTTCTTTCACAAGCATAAATATGCTATGGGTAACCATCTGTTGTCCCTCTTGCTGAGAGCAGCCCGATGGAATTTCAAATTACCCTTCACTTCATCACAATGAAATGTGTTCAGAAAGACTCTCCTAATTATATTTTTCAATGAAAACTGCTTTAGTGTAGCCTGAAGACTCCTGCAGAAAGGTGAAGATTTACTACCACAGTGGGATTAAATCCTCTGGGTTTATTTGGTTCCCAAAACACAAGAGAAGTCACAGAAAAACCCTATTATTAGTAAGTAGTATAAGACCCTTCAAGTTCTTATGGCACAGACAACACCTTGACTTGGAAAGAGGTACAGTCACTTTTTAACACACCAGGGAAAGGTAGTTACAGGAGCCTTATTAATGCTTTATCTTCTTGAAAGTGGCTGACAGCCAAGTTCTAGGTGCTAACCCAAGAGTGTTTATTCCTACAAAAGGAAGGGGAGAAAACTAAATTTCTTGATGATCGCTGTGAAGTCAAGTGTTTACTGCTTGCTTGGAACACAGAAGAGGATGACCTTTACTAAACACAATAGTGTGTGGCTCTGTCGGAGTCTGGTGACTGCAGTGCTAGGCAGTTAAAAAGCCTTTCTATTCAAGGTTTTGTTCTTTTCATTTGCTATGCTACTTTGAGAGCTCAGAAAAATCAATCAATGCAGCTGGAGAAAACCTGGGTGGGGCTCATTTCTGGACAAAAAGGGTTGGGATGGCCTTCACCGTCTGTAGCTTTGGGGGAGTGAGACAGTGGCACCCTCTTCCCCAATGACAAATTTGTCTGTGCTTCTATCCCTCCTTTTATAACTAGAAAGATTCTGATCCAGTTCCATCCTACAGAAAGAAAGAAAGAAAGAAAGAAAGAAAGAAAGAAAGAAAGAAAGAAAGAAAGAAAGAAAGAAAGAAAGAAAGAAAGAAAGAAAGAAAGAAAGAAAGAAAGAAAGAAAGAACAGCAATGAACAAACGGAAGCCTGTATACCGGGGTGGGCAGACTTCAGGCTTATGAGTGGGCAGATGTCAGGCTTATGGGATCTACATACTTTCCACCAGAGCTCTGAAGACTACCTCCTGAAGCCAGGTGAAAAATAATGTTCCCCATGAGTCTCTCTCTCTCAACCAGCCCAACCAGAGACCAGTGTTCAGCAGACACCAATGTAAAGTCCTGCATATATGTACAAAAAAACAGAGGCACAGATACAAGATAGGGAGGGACTTGGCTTGGCAGCAGCATACAGTAAGTGTTTTAGCAGACCACACGGTGAACATGAGCCAAAAGTGTGATACAGCTTCAAGGAAAGCTAATGTGATGCTGGGGTTCATTAACAGAGGCAGAGTTCAGATCATAAAAGTAATAGTTTCATTTAATTCTGCACTAGTCATAACTCACTTGGAATTTTGAGTCTGGTTTTCACCACTGCATTTTAAGAAAGATATTGATAAGCTACAATGGATTCAGAGGAAGACAACAAGGTTGATGAGGAGTCTGGAAATCAAGTCCTGTGAGGTTAAATGAGCTTGTTTAGTCTGGAGAACAGAAGACTAAGGCGAGGCAGGATATCTGACTTCAAATATAAGGACTGTCACACAGAAGAAGGGAAAGACCTAACGCTCTGTGCCTCCTGAAGGCAAGATTAGACCCAATTGGTTGAAACCACAGGGAAGGTTAGGCTAGACATAAGGAGGAGTGTCCTAACTATAAGACCAGTTCAGCACTAGAAAAGTGTGCTTCATGCAGTATTCATGCAGCAGAAGCTGGATGATCACCCATCAGGGACACTGCAGCAGTTGCCCTGCACTAAGCAAGGAGTTAGACTATCAGGGGTGTCCAAACGTTTTGGCAGGAGGGCCACATCATCTCCCTGACATTATGTCGGGGGCCAGGAAAAAAGAATTAATTTACATTTCAAATTTGAATAAATTTACATAAATGGATATATCAGAGGTGGAACTTATATGAATGACTGAAAGTCTCGCGATAGCTCAAGGCCTATAAAAGGCCTTGCACAAACCAAGGCCAGCCTTTCCTTAGCTGCCACTGCTGCATCACAGATGTGAAACAGCAAGCAGTGGAGGGAGCCCTCGTCCCACAGTTCATGCAAGAGGTCGAACAGTCACTCCCATGCTGAGAGCAGTTGCATCGGCTCCAGAAAGTCTCTGGAGGGCCAGAGGCCCATTGGAGACTGGGCGTTCTCTGCGGGCTGGATTGGGAGTCCCTGAGGGCCACAAATGGCCCCCGGGCCATGGTTTGGGCAGCCCTGGACTAGATGGAAGGGGTCCCTTCCAACTCTAACATTATATGATTCTGTTGTTAAAAGCTACACAGAGAGATGATCAAACGTAACCAGTTATAAACACTCATATTTTGCATGCAAAGAACACTGAGGCTGAGAAATAAGTGACTAGCAGAGGGTAAACCATGCCGGAGAAACTCTTGTTACTACAAAGGTTGATCTGCTACAAATCACCCAAAGATCTACCAGCAGATCCCAATCCTACTTGCTCTTGCTGCAGAGTCAAACATCATAATCTCCAGCACCTTTCAAACAGGACAAGTCTTCCTTCCCACAACCCTATTGTTAGGACTTGTCAGCTGTTTCAAACTACCCCCGGTTTTCACGAAGTGTTCCTCTTTTCTTTTAATGAGATGCTTTTACTTCTGTCTCCTATCGGTATTTGTAGCCGCACAGCGGAGAGGCCCTGCAAAGTGCTATACCAACATTAATTAAGCCTTGCAACCGAACGACTATTATTAGACCCATTTCACAAATGAGATAGTTTAAACTAAGAGTTCATTTTAAAAAGCTGGAATTCTCTTATTTACGGCACTCAAGGCTTGAGGCCTGATGGATTTCAAAATTTTAATTACAGTTTGCTTTTGTTCCTGTTCACTGATGTTAAGTCCTGACAATCTACTGGCCACAGTCTCTTATTTCACTTTAATCAAAACATTATAATGCTCATTAATTGTAACCAAAAAGTTTTTCCAATGCAAGCATACTCCATTTATGGCCTGTTTAAATGATTTTCATGAAAGCTCTCAAAATGCATTTAATTTACTCAACTAGGAGCAAATATACCTAGAATTTCACTGTTCCACTGCCGTCTTTTTTCACACTGAATCCACTCAGCTAGCCTATACCTACTGCCTCCTTTTTTAAAAAAAGAACATAAATTGAAAAAAGGAAAGACATTTTAAAAATCTATGTGTGATGGTCCACTAGGACTCCAAGAATACAACCCTTTATAGCGCCTTGTACTGAACTGTGAGAACATCCTGTGCATGTGTACACCTCATAGCATGTGTACCATACAGTTCCCATTCATTTCATGGCGATGTTTGTGTAGTAGCAAACCACCTGATGACTGACATAAGCCTGTAATTCCCAATGCAGTTAACATGAACAGCCTCCTCCTCTCTTCTGTAATGAGAAGAGGTACCTCTAATGAGGTATTGAGAATTCTAATGAGGTATTGAGAATTTAATACCTCAAATGAATTTAGGACCATGGCCAATACAAGAAGAACCCCAGTTCTAGAGTTCAGTTCTGGAACCTACCACGGATACCGGAATCTGTGGATACCAGGGTCCATGTTTAAATGCCTTTCAAATGAAAAAAGGTGATGTATTCTGGGCAGGGTGACAGATCCAGTGGAGGACAGAGTGCCTCTACCTTTATCCATTGTATAGCTGAGGGAATTTTGGCAGGTCCAGCTCAACATGGAAGGGTTTAAAAAGCTACACCTGCCAAACATCTCTCTGCTATACAATGATTAAAGGTAGAGGCACCCTGTCCTCCGTCGTATCTGGACACCCTGATTCTGGGGTAAGACCGGGTGGAACAAGGAACCTCTGTGCAACCTGGAGGGTCTTTTGACCCTAAAAATAGCTGCAGAGGCTTAGAAATAAGAACATAAGAACAGCCCCACTGGATCAGGCCATAAGCCCATCTAGTCCAGCTTCCTGTATCTCACAGCGGCCCCACCAAATGCCCCAGGAAGTACTCCAGATAACAAGAGACCTGCATCCTGGTGCCCTCCCTTGCACCTGGCATTCTGACATAGCCCATTTCTAAAATCAGGAGGTTGCGCATACACATCATGGCTTGTACCCCATAATGGATTTTTCCTCCAGAAACTTGTCCAATCCCCTTTTAAAGGCATCCAGGCCAGATGCCATCACCACATCCTGCGGTAAGGAGTTCCACAGACTGAACGCACACTGAGTAAAGAAATATTTTCTTTTATTTCTATCTGTCCTAACTCTCCCAACACTCAATTTTAGTGGATGTCCCCTGGTTCTGGTGTTATGTGAGAGTGTAAAGAGCATCTCTCTATCCACTTTATCCTTCCCATGCATAATTTTGTATGTCTCAATCATGCCCCCCCCACAGCCTCTTTCCTAGGCTGAAGTGGCCCAAATTCCGTAGCCTTTCCTCATAAGGAAGATGCTCCAGCCCAGTAATCATCTTAGTCGCTCTCTTTTGCACCTTTTCCATTTCCACTATGTCCTTTTTGAGATGTGGTGACCAGAACTGTACACAATACTCCAGGTGTGGCCTTACCATCGATTTGTACAACAGCATTATAATATTAGCTGTTTTGTTCTCAATACCCTTTCTAATGATCCCAAGCATAGAATTGGCCTTCTTTACTGCCACCACACATTGAGTTGACACTTTCATCGACTTGTCCACCACCACCCCAAGATCTCTCTCCTGATCTGTCACAGACAGCTCAGAACCCATTACTCTATATGTGAAGTTTTGATTTTTTGCCCCAATGTGCATGACTTTACACTTACTTACATTGAAACACATCTGCCATTCTGCTGCCCATTCTGCCAGTCTGGAGAGATCCTTCTGGAGCTCCTCACAATCACTTCTGGTCTTCAGCACGCGGAAAAGTTTGGTGTCGTCTGCAAACTTAGCCACCTCACTGCTCAACCCTGTCTCCAGGTCATTTATGAAGAGGTTGAAAAGCACCAGTCCCCGGACAGATCCTTGGGGCACACCGCTTTTCACCTCTCTCCATTGTGAAAATTGCCCATTGACACCCACTCTCTGTTTCCTGGTCTTCAACCAGGTCTCAGTCTAGGAGAGGACCTGTCCTCTAATTCCCTGACTGTGGAGTTTTTGCAGTAGCCTTTGGTGAGGGACTGTGTCGAATGCCTTCTGAAAGTCCAGATATATAATGTCCATGGGTTCTCCCGCATCCACATACCTGTTGACCTTTTCAAAAAATTCCAAAAGGTTTGTGAGGCAAGACTTACCCTTACAGAAGCCATGCTGATTCTCCTTCAGCAAGGCTTGTTCGTCTATGTGTTTTGAGATCCTATCTTTGATGAGGCATTCCACCATCTTACCCGCTATAAGGCTGACTGGCCTATAGTTTCCCAGGTTCCCCCTCTTTCCCTTTTAAAGATTGGTGTGACATTTGCCATCCTCCAATCCTCTGGCACAGTGGCCGTTTTGAGGGACAAGTTGCATATTTTAGTTAAGAGATCAGCAACTTCATTCTTCAATTCCTTAGTAACTCTTGGGTGGATGCCATCAGGGCCTGGAGACTTATTGGTATTTAATTTATCAATGAGGTTTGAAACATCTTCTCTTTTAACCTCTATCTGACTTAATTCCTTGGTCAGGAGGGGCCATTTGGGCAGCGGTATCTGCCCGAGGTCTTCTGCCGTGAAGACAGATGCAAAGAACTCATTCAATTTCTCTGCCATCTCTAAGTCTGCTTTTATTTCCCCTTTCCCTCCCTCACCATCCAGAGGGCCAACCGCTTCTCTGGTGGGTTTCCTGCTTCTAACATATTTGAAGAAGCTTCAGACATATTTGAAGCTTCAACATATTTGAAGAAGCTTTTATTATTCCCCTTAATGCTGCTGGACATGTGTTCCTCATAGTCTCTCTTGGCCTCAAGTATCACCTTCTTACATTTTTTTTTGGCCACAGTTTATGTTCCTTTTTATTCTCCTCATTAGGGCAAGACTTCCATTTATGGAAGGAAGCTTCCTTGCCCTTTACGGCCTCTCTAACTTGGCTGGTTAGCCATGCAGGCACCCTTCTGGACTTAGTCGAGCCCTTCTTCCTTTGCAGTATACACTTCTGCTGGGCCTCTATTACTGTTGATTTGAGCAATCTCCATGCTCTCTGTAGACTGGACTTTTTTTACCTTCCCTTTCAACCTCCTTCTACCAGCCTCCTCATTTGAGGGAAGTCCACCCGTCGGAAGTCAAGGGTCTTTTTGAGAGATTTGCCTGGTATTCTTCCCCTGACGTGCATGTCGAAACGGATCGCAGCATGATCACTGTTCCCCAATGGCTCAGTAACATTGACATCTCTAACCAGGTCCCGAGTACCACACAATATTAAATCCAGAGTCACCTGTCCTCTGGTGGGCTCCATGACTAGCTGCTCTAAGGCACAGTCATTCAGCATGTCAAGGAACCCAGTCTCCATTTCGTGACCAGAACACAAATTGACCCAGTCAATATGAGGATAACTGAAGTCCCCCATGATTACAACCCTGTCCCTCCTTGTCACCTCCCTGATCTGTTTCCTCATTTCAAGGTCCCCTTCCGGTTTCTGGTCTGGAGGACAATAGTATGCCCCCAGTATTACATCACTTCTCAGGCCTGGTAATTTAACCCATAGAGATTCTATGGAGTTGGACCCGCCTTTAATTTCTACTTTGCTGGATTCTATCTCTTCCTTAATGTAAATGGCCACCCGACCTCCAACACGCCCCTCCCTGTCCCTCTTTTAGAGTTTATAGCCCGGGATTGTGGTATCCCACTGATTTTCCGCATTCCACCATGTTTCCATTATGCCCACTATGTCAATGCTTTCCCTTGTTACCAGACATTCCAGTTCTCCCACCTTTGCTCGGAGACTTCAGGCATTTGCATAAAAGCAATGGTTTTGTTTCAGCATTGGTTAAAAGCATAAATGGCATGGTTTTGACACAAAACAAAAAAAGAACCCACTTTTGTGCTTTTGTTTTGTTTTAAAGGCATTTAAATATTGACCCCGGTATCCGCTGGCATCTGTGGATGGCAACTTCGTGGACAGCAGGGTCTAACTGTATTTCTTTTTGTTAAAGTATTTTTTTAGACTCTTGTTTCATATATACAAAAAAGGTTCAAGGCACACAGCCCAAATGGCTCTTTGAAATAAAAATGAATAATGATACCAAAATTAGCTACAGAAGTGGGGCCAGAAGAAGACAAGCTTAATTAAAAACCTCCTTCGGGCTTCTACAATGGGGAAGCCTCCACAGGGTTGGGGGATATCACAAAAAATCAAATTTTCACACTCTAAGTGGACACGCATGGGTTTCTGCCCTAAAGTCTCCGAATAAATTACCTCAGTGCTTACACTATAAATGAAGTATGCTAAGCCATCATATTAAAGGGGAAAACGCAGGCATGCCTGTTTTTATATCTACAGTTTCTGAATACATAGCATTTCCTTTATTAAATCTGTAGCGCAGTCAGAGGCACTAAACTGTTTCGGCAGGGCATTGTTTTGACAAAATGAATGCAGTGTCCAGCTAAGCAATCAGAATATCATCCCACAAACTCAAGGAGCAACATTAACTTGGCTACCCTAATGCAGATTTTTAATAAATATCTGGGATTTATTGTCCATCATAAAGGATTGCTTTATTGTAGCACGGAGCATAGTATAAAATTTATAGGCACTGCCTTGGATTCAGCAGAAAAAATACATTCAATGTATATTGAGTAATTAAATTTAAATCTCACGCACAAATAGCATGAGATGAAAAATTTAAACATCAAAGTAAATTTAAGCTAAATAAGAGGCACAGGGAATGTGTTAAAACCGGCAAGAAATAACTCTGAGCTCCTACATGTTGGCAACTTGTGCAAGAATATTGTCTCGCCCAAATTATGAGTAAGCACATGCCTTCCACTTTGGAGAACAGGAAGTCTAGACTGCCAACGATGCTTCAGACCAGCTTGGATGGCCATACCCAAGATGACCATTAGTGTCCAGGTACTGTGGAAGGGACTGATGCCACACTGGGCAGCGAATATGTATACCTGAGTCTCAGCCAACTCTTAGTAGCAAACTCCACACACAGTGACGCCACCATATCCTGTACAGAGAAGTGTGCCACAAAAAGTGGTCAAGACTATGCTGTTTGGTGTATCCCACCCATACTGCATTTATGCAGTACATATGTCACAAGGCATGACATCAAGGAGAGGCACAAGTGGGTCAATTTGGCTCAGAAACTCTTCAGCTGTCTTTCCCAATGCAGCTGTAATCCCACCTCACATCATGACAGAAGATGTTTTCCCATTCAAGGGAAATTGGTTCCCTGCTAGGGCTACAATCCTATACATAGGGGAGTGGGTTTTTTTGTGAGGATTCCGTGGCTCCCCTGCCTGGTTCCCACGGCTCCCCAGGGAGCCACGGCTCACAGTTTGGGAACCACTGGAAGCCAATGGCTTCACAGAAAAGGCTGGACTTTGAGAATGAATTGGAAGGAAGGAAGGAAGGAAGGAAGGAAGGAAGGGAAATTATGTGGGAGAGAGTTTTAGGTATAAGGGACAGTGTGGAAGAATGGGCATTTGAGGGAGCAGGGGATGACAGAGCCTAGTAGAGCTCAAATATGCTTCCACTTATGAAAACACCCACTGGAGGTTACTTGTGCATTGCAAAGTTTCATTCATTTATAGGTTACTTCAGAGATTAAAACATCAGGGGAAGTTAGGAAAACTGGGAGTCTTTGTTATTTCACTTTCAAAGGTCATGATTTTGTGTGGAAAGCAATGGAAATAGGAGATAAGTATCTTCAGTGTGGATTAACAAACATGATTTCTATGTCAATATTAATTAGCAGCAAGCTATTAAAATATTGCTCTGCTTTGCTTCTATTCCAGTGTAAATCCCCCCACATTTTATGTCTTAAGATCCTTTCCACTGATGCTGACAGAAACATTAATGAAGTCTTATAGGTGCCACTGTCTAACATCAAGCTCTCCAATAAAAGGGGAAAATATGCTCCTGTGTAGTTGCTGGGGGGAATAGAAAGGAAAGTGACCTATAGAGCAATTTCCTGAATGATTTAAAAGACCTAAATTTCCAAAAGCCATTGTGCTGGAGGTTGGGGTGAAGGAAGCCAAGTGCTGACACCTGTGGTTGTAGGACTGGACAAGCTCTTCAAGGTTCTGCAACCTGATTGGATCTCTTCCCTGCAGGTACCCTGCTTAAGCCTCTTTCTCTCCTGGCTGCTGCTGGACCAGCTTGAAGCCAATGTGCTGGAGGGTAGGGTGAAGGAAGCCAAGTGCTGACACCTGTGGTTGTGGGAGTGGACAAGCTCTTCAAGGTCCTGCAACCTGACTGGATCTCTTCCCTGCAGTTACCCTGCCTAACCCTATGGCTTGTCAGAGGTGCGAGCCAGGGCTCTTTGCCTGTGGATCTTCACCCAGGGGCTTATGTTACAACAGACAGTCACTCTCAGCAGATGATAATAGTGGAAAGATGGACAGACAGGGAGCTCAGAGCTGCAGCAGTGGAGCAAAAACTAATGGTGGGCATGAACCTTCTAACACTGCCTCCTCCATGAGTAACAGACAGTTGGTTACAATTATATGGCAACTGATGTGATTTTTGCTATGGGGAGGAAGGAAAAAAAGCAGAGAGCTACTTCAGGATGATGATTGGCAACCTTCAGTCTCGAAAGACTATGGTATAAGCCTACAGCACCCGGTATTCCCAGGCCGTCTCCCATCCAAGTACTAACCAGGCCTGACCCTGCTTAGCTTCCAAGATCAGACAAGATCGGGCATGTGCAGGGTAACAGTTGCTACTTCGGGACGTGGTTTTTCCAAGCAAAGTCCCTAAGACCAATTGAGGCTGGATTAAATTACAACTTCCATTAAAAGAGTCATGCACCCAACAACTGCAGTCATTCTAATAATTATTCTAATAGCATCAGAATGTTTACCTGATAATTGCTATTATTAGTAATTGCAAACAAACTTGTGTCGATTCAGTAGCAGTAATAAAACAGTGCCAAACTCACCTAACCTTTGAAACAATAAAGGTGAATTCTTGGGCCAAAACACATGATGCAAATCATAGTTTTCTACTTGGAAGCAGACAGCTAAATGCAATGTGGTACAGTCCTGCTTGTTAGTAGACTGCCACAAGAGGCTTGCATTGGTACAAAATGTAACTTAAGTATACAGCAAGAGGAGATGACAAACCTGGGCAATGGACCAGGAGAAGGGATTCTGTGGACATCTGCAGAAACTCTCTGCCTCTATATCTATAATACTTTTTCTGTATTATTTCACTGGTTCCTCCCAGGCACTGGGATGGTCAATGGCCTATTCATTGATTTATAATATTTATTTTCTGCCTTTCCTCTTTCCATTGTAAAGTTCCCAAGGTGGTTACATGAATGGTACTAAAGTCCCTCCTGTTAACCACTGAGAATCTGGGTTCCTTCACTACATTTGCTAATCATTTCTCAATCAATATCACCATCTTAAGGGTTAGAAACTCTCTTTGAAAACAGAAACACAATGAAAACAGAGGTACTCAGGATCCTGAACACTGCACCCAGTACTTTGGAGCATAAAGCTCTGGTTGTGCAATAACAATTTGTTAGGGTTTCCAGCTCTCAATAAAGCTATTCCTGGATTTCCACACACACCCACAACATGGTACAATGTCATTAAGTCAGGATATTAAAGTCATTAAAATCTCCAGGATTGCTTCAGTAGTCACTAGAACAGCAATTTTCAACCAGTGTGCCATGGCACATTGGTGTGCTGCAGATGGTCCACAGCTGGGCTGCAGGAGTTTGTGGGAGGGTCATTTATTAGTAAGACCATTGGGAGATGTGAGCTCCCACTGGCAGTGCATAGAATGCTTTGTCAATTGTCAAAAAACCGATAGGGTGCCTTGACAATTTTAGCACCTTTCCAGTGTGCCGTGAGATGGAAAACGTTGAAAATCATTGCACTAGAACAGCCATTTTCAACCACTGTGCCATGGCACACTGGTGTGCCGCGAGTGGTCCACAGGTGTGCCACAGGAATTTGGTGGAAGGTTATTTATTAACAGGGCCAATGGGAGATGTGAGCCCCCACTGGTAGCATGGTGTGCCTCGTCAATTGTCAAAAACGTGGTGGTGTGCCTTGACCATTTTAATGCCTTGTCAGTGTGCTGTGAGATGAAAAAGGTTGAAAATCATTGCACTAGAAGATTGATGCTGATCCTGCAGATTCCAGGTCAATCCTGGAAGGTTGGCAACTCTATATCTTCTACCAGTCCTAAGCAGTTCAGGAGACCAAGGGACTGGAATGGCATCTTCCCAGTGGTGTCATGGGGGGGGTGCAGAATGCACTGGGTATCACCCTCAGGGGGAAGGTAACACCACACTGCTCGAGCCTCTGTTCAGTGATCTTCAGTGCACTCCAGGCCCAGCCACCCTGCGCTCTCACAGACGTTCAGGTTTTGCCGCTAGCCGGCAAGAACACAAAGCAACTTGGCCTGAAGTGGGCCGAAGATCACTGAATGAAGGTAGTTTGCTTTTTGAATTAAAAGCAATCTGAAAGTGCAGAATATTGATGCAATGTGATTACATCATTATGTCACCCCAAATTTCTAGAATGCCGAGTTCCTCCAGGTAAGTGCTGCACAAGGCAACACCCACCCCAGGAACGCTTCTGTTCCTTCCTGTGTTTGCATCATCTTTATGCAAGATTTTCTTATGGCCTCACTGGATCTCTGGCTATGATAGAATGCTTATAGTAAGTTGTCCAAACAATTGTCTAGTCTGCACCATCTAGGGGTCTTATCAGAGTGGTTGAGCCAAAGGCACAAATAGTCCTACTCATCATGCATTGTTTTGTGCTAAGATCCCAGAAAAAAGTCTGCACATCTCTTCCGTGTGCAGGATTAGAAATTGGAGTTTTGAAGTCAGAGACCAGGAAGAAGGGTGGTAAAAAAGCTGAGCAAGGAGGTTTTATTACAGCTTCCCCTGTCTCTGATGTTGCAAATTTCTCTGATAGCATCGATAGTATATTGGTTAAACTTCTCTTGGCCTGTACAGGAAAATCTTATGTTCCCAAATGGAGCAGATCTGGTTATCTCTGACTTCACAAGCAAGGTATAACTTAATTCCCTTGTTCTGCTTTCAGGCTAGTTTTTAAAGTAGACTTTTCTGTGCAAAAAAAGAAAAGAAACGTAAGAAATCTTCTTGGCACAGGCCCAGAATGGCCGAGTACATAAATTAAGGAGATTAATTACACCATGATTTAGGCACATACTCATTATCATTAACAAAGAAAAATGTGTCCAAAATTAACAAGGGGAAGGATTAGACTTCTTTTTTTTTTTCCCCCCAGACAGCAGGACTCCAAACAATCAAGGAGATTTTTAAAATTATTAAGCCAGCATGACAAAAGAGGAGGAAGCTGCTTACCTTCAACACAGGAGGGCTGAGCTCTTGTTGTGCCAGCAACCTGCCCTGGGAGGCAAGAGCACTTGACCGTTTGAGACCGCTCTTCAATCCTGTTCTTGTTGCAACATCGATGCACTGCCACCACTTCGCAGGTTCCCTGCTTTACTTGACGGTGCCCTATTAAGGATGGAGATACAGAATGTTGAGTCAATGTCATTGGTGAGTCAGTGATGGAGATATAGAATGTTGATGCAGTCTATTGAGTCGACTGTTTATACAACTACAAGGCTGGTCCTGCCCATGCACTCTCCCAAAAATCAGTTCAAGGACAAAGTAATTTAGGGCGCAATCCTAACCAACTTTCCAGCACTGGCATAGCTGTGCCAGTGGGGCATGTGCTGCATCCTGCAGTTGGGGGGCAGTCATGGAGGCCTCCTCAAGGTAAGGCAAAGTTTGTTCCCTTACCTGGGAGTTGCATTGCCCTTATGTCAGTCCTGGAAAATTGGTTAGGACTGCAGCCTTAATCACGTATGATGATCTTTATCACAGCTGCTCCCCTACTGGCACTTGTAACCCTTATCTTGGACAATCACAAACATCTCTGGTCATGCAGTCCTAATCATCTCATCCATGGGACTGCATGCCTGGAACTCCCTGGAAAGGGAAGATAGTTCTACCATGGAGCTACAATCACTCAGTGGTAAGCACCGACTTTGTATGGACCCATACAAAAGGACCCAGTTTCAATGCCTAGCATTTCCAAGCAGGGCTGGAAAAGACCATAGTCTAAAACCCTGAAGAGCCACAACCCATCACTGAAGACAATGCAGACCTCAACGGGCCAATGATCTGATTCAGTATGGTAGCTTCATAGGTCTCCTTGACATCAAATGTTCTGCCACCCCTGCTTAGCCCATTTTTATTCAACACCTCACAAGTATCCATGTAAACATCCTCTCATTCCCTTTCTCTCTCTCCCCCTGAAAGCACTGTCAAGTGCCTCTTCATCTTGTGTGTGTGTGTGCTTTATCCTATTCAGACAACAAGGTTTTCAAAGCATTGGCTAGGTCTTATCAGTGTTTGCAAAGCACTGGGCAAATTAACGGACTGACATTATAATATAATTTCTTTTAATCACAATTTAATAGGCAGAAGGATGACTTGAAGAATAAAAAAACATGGCTATCAAAGCCACACTACTTTTTCTTACAGAGGAAAAATATATATAGAAGAATAAAGGTGGGGTAGGCATCAAGAGATCCAGAATAAATGAAATGAAAAACACAAAATATTATTGTTAAAAGTGTTCAGCAAGGGCTTCTCTAGTATCTAAGGGCCCAATCCTATCCAACTTTCCAGCATCGATGCAGCTGTGCTTTTGGGGTATGTGCTGCATCTTGCGATGGGGGAAGCAGTCATGGAGGTCTCCTCAAAGTAAGGGAACATATGAAGGGCTGCATTGCAACTGCATTGATGCTGGATAGTATTGGGCCCTAAGTTGCAGAAAAGGAATCCATTTGTCTCCTGATACACGTCAGTGGAAACTGATCATGAAATGAATTTCCTTCCACAAGGTCTCAAGAGGAAACCAGACATATAAGCGACCCCTCTTGCTTTCATATTACATTAGGCATACTGGGCTGTACCTATGGTTTCTTTTATCCAGTGGGATGCTACTTCCAATCTAAAGGAAGGCTTTGTGCTTCAGAGATACTCCTTGATTCAGAAGAAGGGGGTTTTGGTTCAAAAGAAAATGGGATGAGAAAGAACACCTTTTAATACAACTTGTAGTTTTCCAATTCCAGAGTTGAAATTAAATACAACACTGAGACCAATACTCGGTGTGTACGCTGATGAGACATTTATGTTTCAAATACCATGTGTGAACTGCTAATTGCCCTACAGAGGCAAGTGAACTATGTAAAGGAAAATGGAGTCTTCACACTGAATAATGTATAGAAAAACTATTCCGTCTTTATTCCACGTCCCCTACCTTCACTGTACTTTTAAACAAAACATGCTACAGCTGTGAAATGCATAATACATTTTCCAGAAAGTTAAGAAAGTGTTGATCAAAGCATAAAAGCCTCTTTCATTGCCACTGCATTATGTTTATTGGCAGGCTGTGTTTTCATGGAAGTAACTGATACTTAAGTAATAACAATAAAATTGTCCCATTGGGCAACAGATGCAAATTAGGTCTGTTTGAGAGAGGAAAAAGAAAACCAAATGAAAGAATGAACAAGTTAAATAAGCAGAGAACATCACCATATACAGTAATTCCATGTTCCAAAAGATCCTACAATCTTCTGGGGAATGTTTTCAAGCATTAATAAGGAGAAAACTTCCGGGAACAATTAAGAATAGATACCATTAAGGATTCTCAGAGACTTTCCTTTACTAGGCTGATGACTTATGCATAATTGAGGGGTGATTGGTTGATGTTTTATTAATGGGACTGAATGACAGGAGATGTGGTCCTGATCCCAGAGGGAATCTCACTCCAGCTTTTGTAATGCAACACCTGGTAGAGTTTGGAAAGATGAGACCATCCATTTAGTTAGAGAGACAAGAGAGACAGTTTGCTGCAGGTTGTAATCTGAATATTGAGAGAATCAGACTGACAAAGGAAATTTTCGAGCAACAGATTGGTTGAATGTATAAGAGAGCACTGTTGCATGCATTTAGCTGTCTGCTTCCAAGTAGAATTTGGTTGTATATTTTAAATAAGACCAACATTGCAAGTATCCCCTGCAATCTCATCCAATGGAAACTTAACTTTATCATTGCTCCAGGAACATCAGAAGAGTCGCTTGCTCCTAAGAGTCCATCCAAGGGGACCAGCCACTAAATGTGTCACACTAGAGAGGATGGTCTGGCAATCACATAGAATGGGTTTGCCATAATAGGCAAAGGAAGGAAGATGTACTGGCTGAGCTTCAATAACTCATTGACAAACTTGCTTCTCCAGCATAATCCTTTATTATGCGGTCACCAGAAGCCAAGAGATAACAGTTTTATGTCATCACTTACCTTCCCCTTTCTAAACAACTTCTCACTTGCCTTCAACTTATACAGGTGCCTCTTCTAAGCATTGAGCTCAATTATCTTCCAAAAACTGGGCCATGACCCACCTAGTGGGCCATGGACCCACAGTTTGTGCGAACTGCTGCCCTAGCAAAATTGCTAGCACAGATCTGAGGAGACCCATTGCCAGTTGGGAGGCTTATGCAGCGATGAATTCTCTCTCTCACCCTGACAGAGAGGGCACACCCATTTTTGGAACAGCTGTACCAGCAAGGAAGGGAAGATAGGATTGGGCCCCGAGCCACTTAAGGTTGGCTATGAGATGTGTACCCTTTGACAGATTTACTGCTCGGACAAACAGTCCTCCCCCACCTCCTGCCAAACCCATCTCTACACATGCATTTGCTATGAACTCAGATATGAACTCAGATATGTATTACTGAGCTCTCAGTAAATTTATGGTGGAGATTGTATGAAAGAACTCACATTGAAAGCTAAAGTGCAGATAAATAACAGCAATGTGAACATTGCGGCTCACCACAGAGCTGGATGCTGGAAGATAACACATAACTCAGAGACACTTCAAAACAACCTGTCTATAGAGAATAAGGAAGCTTTTTGGGTTGGAGAAACTAGCAAATGGAGAACTGCAGAAGGAAACTGATGTATAGACAAATGCCCAAAAGGGAAAACAAAGATGTTGAAGACTGAGTCACATACTGTGTGTCAGCAGATGGTTAAGCAAGTATTGTTTTGAGATGGGAAGCCATAGAAAGGACAGTTCAGAAAAACATGGGAAAAGAAACAAGAAGGCTTCCAACTGCAAGTAGGACTGCATGAAGACACATACTATCAAGTGCCTTAATTAGGAATCCAGGAAATATTTCTTTCCCCAGTTTGTAATATGTCTGTGGAACTCCTTGCCACAGGAGGTGGTGATGGTATCTTGCCTAGATGCCTTTAAGAGGAGATTGAACAAATTTCTGGAGGAAAAATCCATCACGAGTTACAAGTCATAAGAACATAAGAAGAGTCCTGCTGGATCAGGCCAAAGGCCCATCTAGTCCAGCTTCCTGTATCTCACAGTGGCCCACCAAATGCCCCAGAGAGTGCACAAGACAACAGACACAACCTGCATCCTGGTACCCTCTCCTGCATCTGGCAATCAGAGGCAGCTTGCCTCTAAAACCAAGAGCTTGCATTTACCTCCTATGACTTGTAACCTGTAATGTCCAGGAGGTCTGGTCTAGAGGGTAGAGCCTTCATTAGCCCAAAGATAACATCAGAAGGTCGCCAGTTCGAGGACACCGGCAGCTCCCTGAACGGCTGAGAATGGCGAGAACTTGAAGCAGCTGACAAGCCAAGCTGAGTGATTCCACCTGCTCTTGGTGTGAGCAAGAAGCGTCTTGGCTGCCCTCCATGTGAGAGATGGAGCTGCTTGTCAGCCTGCATGGGAGAACTGGAGGCCAGAAGCGAGACCAAACCAGGAAGATCCATTCTGAAATGTTGTTGGTTCTTGAAAGAGAGAACCTCTATGATTGTCAAAATCCCCTTGAGGGATTTAAAAACGCCTGCCTATGTAAACCACCTTGAATAAAGTCAGAGGAGTAATCCGATGACCAGAAAGGCGGTATATAAATACCTAGTTATTATTATTATTATTATTATTAATAATAATAATAATAATAAACTTTTCCTCCAGAAATTTGCCCAGTTCTCTCTTAAAGGCATCCAGGCAAGATACCATCAATACTTCCTGTGGCAAAGAGTTCCACAAACTAATTACATGCTGGGTAAAGAAATATTTTCTTCTGTCTGCCCTAACTCTCCCAACACTCAACTTTCATGGATGTCCCCTGGTTCTGGTGTTAAGTGAGAGGGAATAGAGTGTCTCTCTATCCACTCTGTCTATCCTCTGCATGATTTTCTCCTGCATAGTCATGATAGGTATACGCGAGCTCCTGATTTTAGAAGTAGACCACCTCTGATTGCCAGATGCAGGGGAGGGCACCAGGATGCAGGTTGTTGTCTTGTTTGCTCCCTGAAGCATTTGGTGGGCCACTGTGAGATACAGGAAGCTGGGCTAGATGGGCCTTTGGCCTGATCCAGCAGGGCTCTTATGTTCTTATGTTAGGAAACTGCCTTGATCCATAGTCTGAGCATTTACGCTTCTACCTAGATATTGTTGACACTGATGACAGTGACTCTTCAGACAGGAATTTTCTCTGGTCTACCTGGGGACAGAAGGGATTGGACAATGGGGCCATCTGCATGCAAAGCAGGTGACCTAGCATTGAGCTCTGTTCCTTCCTCTAAGACAAGGTCTTTCTCATTTGGGTCTATGAGCTTCTGTAGCAAAGTTACATAACACAGTCACTAACAGGAGTATTCCATTGCACAGCTATATTGTTTAGCAGCACTCCCTTGCATAGTTTGGGGGAGTCGTGTACTGAGTTTTCACGATAGCCGCTATTAATCTGGATACATGATAGCCCCTATTAATTAGGCGATTGCTGTTTCCAACGGCAATAGTGGGAACAAAGATCTCACTCCTCCTGATCACAAAGGATTCCCCCACACCCACCAAAACGACATATTTGAGTTTGTTTGCATGCTTCCTCCTGAAACATCTGAAAACACAAATGGAGTGAAGATGTCTCAAGAATTTGAAAATGGCCAAGATTAGTGCTGAATTGCCATGAAACTATTTCATCTGGGAGTTCTGTCTACTCCTGTCTGTCCAGCTGGGTTCAGATCTGAAAGTTGAATGAAGACCATGATCCTGTGTTAGATTGGGGAGGTGTTTTGTCCATTCACAGTGTAGCATACGATGACTCTGCATTGCCACAACCAGAGGCTCTTTAGCTCCATTCTTTCTGCAAGCACCTCTTCTTGTGACATCCTCAGAGCTTCCATGGATAGAACCTGGCACAGCCAAGAGGTCCTATATCCACAATAAATATGGCTCTCCTTGGCACTCCAAGACAGCAATGGCACATCTAGTCATTGACTCCTGTTTTGCCCATGCAACATCCTGCTTTAGTGAGGTTTGACCCACCTTCACCTGTTTGATTAATAGCCTAGTTTTACCTAACCCCCCCATCAATGCAGTTGCACCACTGGAGCAGGTGCTGCTTCCTGGGGGGGGGCAGTCCCAGAGGTCTCCTCCAGGTAAGGGAACATTTGTTCCCTCACCCAGGAGTAAGACTTCACTGCAGTGATGGGTCTACCCAGACCTGTGCCAGCAATTTTACTAGTGCATGTCCAATTTAATCCAGGAAGATAGTCCAAGACTGGGAAGGGGAACAGGATATCAAGGGAGCTGCTGCTGCTAGCACCCTCTTCCCAGCCTCAACACAACCCCCACCACACAGGGGTTCTGCCCACCACACCACAAAGGCTTAACCAGCACTGGGGCTCTTCTGGAGGCCACTGGTGTGCTGCCACAGCTGTTCAACACTTGCAGCAATAGCTCAGCTACAAGGAATCGCAAGTCCCCCTTTGCAACTGCTGCAAAGCGTGCTGCACTGCCAAAATGTGAGTAAAGTGAACTTTCAGGTCCATCCCCTTCCCAACTATTCTTTGATTTCAAGTAGTGAGCATATCCGGAATCAGCACATTGGTTTTTCATGCTCTTATGTCAGTGATGTTTAGATGCCTCAAGGCTGTAATCCTGAAATGGAATGATTGCTTAGAAAACTCTGAATAGCAAAACCTGTCCATTTTGCTAACAAGGTAAATGCCAATTCCAGCTCCCTGTTCCACTGCCTGCATTCAAATGCTACAAGAAAGACCATTGCACAAGGATGAGCAGGAAAGAAGGAGGGTGTGTTTCCTTTTCTTCAGACTTGACATCCAATCTCCCTTTCACCTGATCCTTTGAACAGCACAGTTTACTGCAGCAGGACAGACCTGCTCATGAATTATCTCAAAACATCCTGTAATTGATACGCCACAACCAAGGAAGTCAGTCCTGCCAAGAAGGAGGTGTGAAGAGTTTCTTAAAAAGATCAGAGTAGGTGAATTCCATATGATCGCATGGAAGCCATTACAGAGGCAACGGCAAAGAGAGCACTACAAGTCCCATGGGCCTCATTTGTAAAAACAATCAGGAACACAATTTGCTTCTGATTGACCACTTAAGTACTGCTCCATAATGGCACTCAAAACATATAATTTGATCACTACATTACAATAAAGAGAAACTCACCATACATATACCAAAATATATATCCTGATATATTTTATTCAGGGAAGCCCTTTTATGCTAACACTGGGAGGCATGGCACTTTTTAATGAACGTATTTTAATTGGGATCCACGTTTTATTGTGTTTTATTGTTTCAAATGTTTTATCATATATATCAATGTTTTTAGTATTGTTTTATTTGTAAGCTGCTTTGAGTGCCCTTTGCAGTGTAGAAAGGCAGGGTATAAATTGTATAAATAAAATAAATATATTCAAGAATTTTAGAGGAAGAATTTCAGAATGGGATTTCTTCCATTTTTATAATTCCAGGATGAAGAGATTTATTCCTGGGTAGCCAGATTTCGGTTTGTCATAAGGTAGTTATAAAGCATTGTCTTTTGAACAGCTAACTTTTTGACAAAATCAGCCACCATAATGGCGAAAAAGTAACACTAATGGTCTTGAGTCTCAAATCCAGAACTCAAATCATTGTCTCTAGCAGCCAGTGTGAGATGGAGCCAGTGTGAGTAGGCATGTGATGTGAGCATCAGATCATTCATTTTTTACAAACACACACACACACACACACACACATCCCAGATATGCTTAACACTAGTATGTAAACAGTCCCTTGCCTGTGGTGAGTTGATGTTGTCTTTAGACGAGCAGGAAGAGAAGCTTTTCTAAAATGTAGTGAGAAAGGATGCACCGTCTCTGTGGCCTTTCGGAGTGCCCATCCCCTTACCCTCACACTATGGGGTCACTAGGTAAACCAGGTTGATGTCTGTCTGACTGCTCCAGATTTTCCACTGAGATTACGTCCACTCTGAACCCCCCTCCCCCCCAAAAAATCAATAGCTGTTGGCTTAAAAAGCAGTTGTACTTTCAGTATGACAGGGTAGAGCTCTTTCTGGGATACAAAGTCACAACTCTGCAAAGCTTCTCTTATCACCCAGCTCCCCTAGAGGGTTGTCATCCACTTTTGCAATACCTTGGCTGATAGGATCAAGCCATTAATGTGGGGGTGAGATGACATAGTTAGAAACTCTCTGCCCCTCCCCCCCCACCTTGGATTATATCATACCAGTTTCAGTGGTATGCCAGTAGGTTTCCTAGCAAACACAAACAACAAAGAGTTTCGGTCAAGGAAATAAGCAGAGCGAAATGATTGTTCTAGCTCCAATAATTCCTTAATTGATATGACAGGCAAGTTGGTTACATCTTCAGAGATTCATTCAAAAACACACTACAGTTGGGGAAAAAATCAAGTACTTGTTCTCTCTGCCCTCCTGGCTGAAGACACAGCATGAAATTCAGGGAAGACATTCTGCTAACTTTGATAAAGGACAGGGCAAGTCCAAGGTGAAACAAAGGTCACCCAGTGGCAGGAACATGCATTTTGACCCTTAGAAATGAAGGCAGGTTTAGCATCTCAGATCCCAGCTTTTGAGATGACAGATATATTCTACAGTTTAGCGTACTGAATTGCTAACTCTGCCAGAAACTAATATTGGATGTTTCCCAAGCATGTGCTCCACCATGCATTCAAGCACTAACAGCTCAATCCAATTGGGCTTTAGCACTGGCAGAGAGTGCCAGCATTAACTGCCTTATGGCAGTCGCAAAAGACACTCTAACAGCGCACAGAGGTAAGCTGCAGAAGCTTACTCCTGGGTAAAGGAACCTCCGTAACTGCCCCCCCCCCATAATTCAGGGGTAGCAATTTTTGCATCACTGCATCAGCAGGGGGGAGATCCATAGGATTGGGCCGTTGCACTAGTATTTTGCGTAGGTTAGACCTGTGTGAACTTGTATGCAATGGTGGAACAAGCCTACTGTGGAAAAGGGCTGTCCAAAATTAGCATGTAGTCTAACAGCCCAATCCCATCCCCCACCATGCTATAGCATGCAGTGGTGCCAACGGAGTACATGCCACATGCAACAGTATAGGGGAGTGACCGGAAGGCAGACTAGAAGTAAGTAAAAAAATGTTTTACCCATCTCAGGGTAGGCCTCCTGGCCACTTATGGACCAGCTATGAAACTGGCCTAAGCCCAAAGAGAGGAAAGGGACAGGAAAGAAGGGGCAATATCCTGTGCAGGTCACTGCCCCTGGAATCTACTCCTCCCTGTCCCAAATTGCCTCTGCTCTCCCCTCTCAAACCCCCCCCCATCCTCCCATCCCTGCAAATGACACACCCACACCATCCACTTACCAGGGTTGGCAAAGTCCAGGCTCCATGGTGGTGCTTAGGTGGAGCTGCAACTGCTTTGCTCTGGCAGCTCCAAATGACCCAACAGTCTGCTTTCACTGGGCCATATACCACAGCATATCGGGAGATATGCTGTCGTCAAAAAGCTCATAGGATTGGGCCATAAGTGTTACAACACTTATAAGTGTACACTTGAGAGAGGAGAAGTAAAAGTCAAGAGTTAAGGCAGAGAAGAGTCCATCGTTTGGACAGGTGAGACTATGTCTAGGAAAGGTGTTGTGGACAAGTTCAAAGAAAGAACAATTTGATGGGGAAGAGGTTCTTGGCAGGACACAAAATTAAAGACACGTACAAGTTTACGTGGAAAACAAATACAAACCCACTTCACTACCCTTCATCCGGAAAGTGACATGTTGAGGAAGCAAGCTGCATCTTACAAGCAATTTATTGGTGTGGAAGCATAAGGATGCAATAAAACTAGAAATGTATTTGAAATCAAGGTGGGTGACCTCCAGTGCTGGTAATGAGAGATCCAAGAAGTTAACTAAATCAAAACCATGACCTTTCATATGTGCCATTGACAGAAAATGCTGACAAAGCGAGAGCGGACTGTATAGTACACTAAATTCTTTGGTGGGTGTCAGAGGTCACATCTGTATGGAGATTAAAGTCCCCTGAAAAATAAGTAGCATAGGTGACCTTAGATCAGATACTCATTCAAAAGCTTCACCACCGCAAGGAGCGCCGTGCTGAACTGGCTGATAAATCAAAGAAGCTTTGACAGAAGTGGGTGTTCCAGACACACAAAGTTGAAACTTGCTGTGTACAAAAAAGAAAAGTGGATGGTAAGTGACCCCAAGCAAATGAATAACTTTGCCAACTTAGGTCAGTCAACCTTCAGTATGTAAGTAGATGCTTCCTTTGTCAAGGCGGCCGTATTTGGCATAGGCCAAAGGTGTGTGTTTCGTATCTCATGTGTTGCACTCTTCCCTCCAGCGTTTAATAATATTATTTTAAAGGTTGGATATGATTTGTCATGGATATCGCCATATGCAAGTGATAATAGCTTCCTGGGCAGAAATGAAAGTCATGATGCAGCTCAGCTAATTTAGGGAAGCCAATGCTTTATCAGAAGCCCCAAACTTCAAGCTTCTTCATTACTCAGCTTGATTGCAAAGCCCTTTCTCGAAAGGAAATGTGCTCAACAGCTCTAGACCATGTGCATAAGTGTTCGATTAAGCACCACATGAGCAAAAAATGGTTCGTGGATGAAATTAAAATGTACTTCACAGAAAACTAAGTCAAAACGCAACAGAAAAACGAAAGCTTGTGGATCCAATGCAATCTAGATTAGCATTTCTCAACATTTGTCCCTGGTCAGACCACTTTGCGTGCTCCACATTTTGGAAGTAATACTGGAAGTAACTGGTGATGATGTCGTTGCCAATTACTTCCGGATTAGGAGGCCAGATGCAACATGACAAACACCTGTAAAGTTCAGGGTGGATGAAAGGGAAAAAAGAGCACATGAAAAACACACTTTGGAGCTCTGCCCACCAAGCCAAGCTTCCTACCACTGTTTGCTGCATCATGTCACTGGTCTCACTGCCAGGAGGTAGGTGTCTGGGGGTCCTGCATGCACCACCAGACACCACCTCAGGTACCACTGGTGGTAGCTGTACCACTGGTTGAGAAACACTGGTCTAGAGAGCATCACTGTGATAATCTAGAGCAGGGGTGCTCAATAGGTGGATTGCGATCTACCAGTAGATCGCGAGGCAAAATGAGTAGATCGCGGAGTGCCGACCCCCCCCTTCAGGTGCCTCTGGGAGGAAACGCCGGGAGTAAGGCCCATTGTACTCAATGGGGCTTACTCCCAGGTAAGTGTGGCTAGGATTGCAGCCTCACAGCCTAATCCTAGGCATGTCTACTCAGGAGTAAGTCCTGTTATACTCAGTGGGGCTCAAGGTACACCAACATACATTGTACACATAAATGTTATATGTTATGATGGCACGAACATTGTAAAAAAAACTCTGGGAGATCTCCGGACCTTGCTGGTTTTCAAAGTAGCTCTCGAGCCAAAAAAGTGTGAGCACCCCTGATCTAGAGTCTAGACACTTTAGCCACATAACTATCAACTGGGGGAAGACGCAATGTTTTGAATACAGTTCTCAACTGTATACAAATACAGCTTATCTGGCTAGGTCTTCTAGAGAATTTTTTTTTCTTAAACTTCAGTTAATTGGACTCCCATGCGCAGGAGCACACTGCTGTTGCTGCCCAGAATGGCTCTGACGATGGGCGGGGGGCTGTTTACACTGCACATTCCAGCATCCGCAAGACTTGCTGCATTGCCCATCCTGTAGTTACACTATACTAGCTCCACAGTATCCCATCTAACACCACTCCATGTCAGAGCAGTAAGATAAAAAGATGGCTAGTAAACAACTATGCCATTTTCTCCTTTATTTCTCTACAAACTCTAAAATGGTTAACTGGGCTACTCATCAGAACACATAAGGAAGAACCTAAGAACATAAGAACAGCCCCACTGGATCAGGCCATAGGCCCATCTAGTCCAGCTTCCTGTATCTCACAGCGGCCCACCAAATGCCCCAGGGAGCACACCAGATAACAAGAGACCTCATCCTGGTGCCCTCCCCTACATCTGGCATTCTGACTTAACCTCTGTCACTCTGCCTTCTAAGTTATCCATTCAAAAAAAAATCTAATACAAGAGATGTGCCATTCATTTACTCACATATTATTCCAAAAAGTTCACGGCATAAATAGGCAAGAGGAAAGGAAGTCACAACCCAACAGGACACTGGCTTATCCGAGTATATGCATCACTGTTTTTATGGGTGGGTGAGTGAGCAACTAACACAAAAACAAACTTGCTGAAGGGTCCAAGGGTCCATCTAGCCCAGCTTCCTCAATCTCACAGTGGCGCACTAGATGCCTCAGAGGGCACTCAAATTGACAACATACATATATCCTGTTGCCACACCTTTGCACCTGACATTCAGAGAGGCAAGCTCTAAAACACAGAAGTTGCATATAGTTATCATCACAGCTTGTAACCTGTGATAGACGTTTCCTCCATAAACTTGCCCAATCCCCTTTTAAAAGGCATCTAGGCCAAGTGCCCGCTTGGAGGCAGGCTGTGCAGCATGGCCTTTCCCAGTTTGAAGAGACACTTTGCCAACAGTCTGAGGCTAAGAGGCAAAGAAGGAAGGCCCATAGCCAGGGAGACAGACCAGGGACAGACTGCACTTGCTCCCGGCGTGGAAGGGATTGTCACTCCCGGATTGGCCTTTTCAGCCACACTAGACGCTGTGCCAGAACCACCTTTCAGAGCGCGATACCATAGTCTTTCGAGACTGAAGGTTGCCAATACAAATAGGCCAAGTGCCATTACAATGGCCTGTGGAAAAGAGTCTAGAGATTAATTACAATTGGGTGAAGAAATATTTCCTTTCGCCTATTCTAACTCTCTGACCATTTTTAAAGCAAGGGCACATGGGCATGACTGAGTCCATCTTCATAGCAAAATCACCAATGACAGCCCTAGGATGAAAACCTCTATCAAAATACATTGTGTCATGCTATAAACTGAAGAACCATAATTTGATCCCCCCCTCAAAACAGGATAGCAATAGCTAAGCATAATTGAATTTGTGGAGTGCACCACTTCTAAGATGGACACTGCAAGCAAAAACGTGCACAGGGGTTGTATTAACTCAAGATTAATGGCAGAGACACTAAGTGCAAAGGAGCCCACCGTTCCTCTTGATTTCACAAGAGGAACCACTTCAGCAGCAGCTTTCCCTCCTCCTTCATCAAGGAAGATGCGATAACCTGCAAATGCCTCTTACAAAATTGCATGAGCAACTGAGCAGGCTATGTGAGAGCAATCTACTTGGCCTGGAAACCACAAAAAAAAAAAAAAAAAAAGACATTTTGATGTGAGAGGCATATATGAAAATCTAAGATGACTGGACTGTCGAGAGATGTTTCAAGCAATCAGGCTAGCTAATGTCCTGGGCTGGAGGCCATCCGGTGATTCGCAGCTAGATATTAATTCTCCAGAAAGGCCCCTTGCCTTGCAAATGCTGCTTAATTACTTTCTGGGTTTGACTGATTTTATGATAGGACTTATATTGCCTTTCCAGTTGTCACGGGCTCACTCACATAAAACAGGTGAGAACGAAATCCCAGTCTGTTTGTTAGCCACACAATAATGGCGCATACTCACAAAACACCACAAGCTCAATATTTTATGGCGCTTTTGTGACATCACGCACTGGTGGAACGCATTCCTCTAGTGTAGGGGTCTCCAAACCGCAGTCCGGGGGCCAGACACGGCCAGCGGAAAGCCTCTATCCGGCCCGCAGCCAGCCTCTGATCCCCTGAGAGCCTCTGGCCCAGCTGACCAAACACAACCAGAGTTGTGCTTGTGGGGTGGGGGAATGGGAGTCCATTTAAGTGTGTGCTTTATTTCTTGGGCTGTGCTGGTGCTTGGAGAAATCATGGACATTCAAGCCCATTCACTCATCTAAGTTCCATCTCTAATGTATTTATTTAAATTTTATATATAAATTTATAAATAAATTTAATATTTGAATTATTTTTCTGGCCCTCGACACTGTGCCAAATATTTGATGTGGACCTTCGGCCGAAAAGTTTAGAGACCCCAAGCACTTGTTAGGACTGGGCCATTATTTGCACGCCATGAACACTGGAATGGAATAAATGTAAAAAAGATTCAAGTGAGAAGGTAAGATTCCTGAGGTCCACATGGCTACCCATTTGTGTGAATTTACCTTGTAGATTAGCATAGCACCCAGTTCATATCAGCTAGCTCTAGAAAAAGAGATTTCGGATGGAATACTGCAGTTCCTTAGAACTTTTGGTACAAACTGGACATTTTGTATAAGCTTGGTACAAAGACCTCAAATTTCCTAATATGCTGACAAAAGCAGTACAAAGGAAGAACTTGCACTACTTAAATATATTTATATGTCCAATTTTGGGATGCTTTTCAGGAAACAACTGTACTGGAAGCATTTACTGAAGGTTAAGGGCAGAAAGAACAATGTTAAAATGTTCTGCAGAAATGAGCCTTCAGGAGGGCAAACTTTCACCATAAAAGGCAAAGTACCAATAACGAGATGGTGTTTTCTGAATCATGCTCACGAGCTTGTCAGAAGAGACTTTTACTCCCCTTGACAACAACAGGTCTCTCGGCCATGTGAATTTTCCCCAACCTCTGATGAGAAGGATGGCAAGTGCAGAGCAGAATTAGACAATCGTTAAGCAAGCAAGACATAACGAATGATTCCAAGGACAGAAAAGGGCAACAAGGGCCAGGTAACAATTGCAATAGTTTTGCCAGCATGACTGCAGAAGTGAAGAAAACAACCAAAAGAGACAGTGAGATGTAAAGTTTCTGCACATTTAAGGTTTATGAAGAAGAAAAAGAGAACGAAGAAGTCATCACTGGCAGAAGAGATTAGCTCCCTGGGGCATTTGGTGGGCCATTGTGAGATACAGGAAGCTGGACTAGATGGGCCTATGGCCTGATCCAGTGGGGCTGTACTTATGTTCTTACAGACCCTGCGTATTGGCCTCCTGCAACCTTAATGCTTTACTTCTGTCTGAATAGGATTAAAGTTGATGTGATGCAGCGGACACTCATTCAGGGCTCTTTGGAAAGATTTAGACATCTAGTTAAAATGGTTATTTTCCACACAAATAGCTTTGTCTTAGATTTAAAGGTTTTTTTCCTCACCTCATTAGGGAATAACACATTCCTGGTAATATAGCCGAAATACTTATCAAATGCACAGGAACCTTCATGCCATCACACTCTTTCTAGGGAGACTTTAGTTTACAGTTCGGGCATTTTAAAATAAACGTATGAATCGTAAACTCCAGCCAACAGGGCCATCCCACACTTCGAATAAGTGCTCCAGCCTTAAAAAAGCATGCGCTATAGGGACTGATCACCCTAGTTCACTGCCTGTTATTTTTGCCAGCTTCAAAAATTTCACGGAAGAGGGGGCCTTCATTTTCATGGGGCTCCCAATGACAACCAATTATTTATCAAGGGGTCAGCAGGCTGAGTGATGGTGGGGGGCTCCTTTTTTAAAACCTGAAATGCTGTAGCAGCAGCAGCAAAAGCACCATGTCTGTGCCAGTCACCAACTTCTATGGCAGAATGCACCAGCGCATTGCCCAGGTATCTCCACAAAACACACAAGACAAAGTGCCTTGGAATGAACTCAAGTTATGTTTACTGACTAGGCTACCACCATTAGTTACCATAGGGCACAATCCTAACCCCTTATGTTAGTGCTTTCCAGCACTGGCATAGCGGTGCCAATGGGACATGTGCTGCATCCTGCAGTTTTGGGTGTCACCCACAAAGGTCTCCTCAAAGTAAGGGAATGTTTGTTCCCTTACCTCAGAGCTGCATTGCCCTTATGTCAGTGCTAGAAAGCACTGACCTAAGGGGTTAGGATTGTGCCCATAGATACTTGCCTATAAGATGAGAATAAGATGAGAATTCTGCCAATAAATCAACTGTAAATCATCCTGCTGCATGCCTGACTAGATGGGCCCTTTGTCTGATCTAGCAGGGTGCTTCTTATGCTCTTATGTTTTCCTGTCCCCTGGCTTCCACATCTGCAAGGCTTAGGATGGGGTTGCATTGTGTACTGCAGCAGTAACAGAAACTACATTGCAGAGCCTTTGTTCCTGTACTATAGAAAAAATATTGTTGGCATGCTGTAAACTTTTTAGGATTGGTGTGTCACATATATAAATCTTGTAAACAATGTAGCATTTTTTATTATTCATAAAAGAAAATAAGAAGGACCTTTTCCCCTTTAGACACCAAGAACCAATGTTGCAACAGAATTCCATATATATTTTAAATTAGGTAATTGAAACACATTGTCCAGATTAAAATACCAATGAATGTATAACACACACACACACACACACACCCCAATGACAAAAGCAACTGAACAGCAATGCAGACCTGATCCATGAAGGATACTGAAACATTAAATATATAAAGAAGTGGTTGACCAAACAGATAACCTTTACAAGCCAAGGTGGGGACAGTTTGGACAATGCTAGACATGCTGGAATTCTCAACACAGTGGCTCATGGCCAAGCATTAAAGAGATATTCACAGACTTGTGCTGTCCTCACCACTGAGATCATGGCTTTTTAGGGTGTTTTGTTTGTTTCTCTTATTTACAGGATTTGATGGTTCCATCTCTGAATCACAGAGGCTATGGCCATCAGAACTAAAATGTCTAGCAACAAGCTGTTCAAGCACCTTTATGAATGGAGATCCGTGATTTTGGAAACGTGCGCAAAGGTCTGTTCTGAGAACATACTGAATGTGGAATCCAGGACACTTCCATTTGGTCAAGTATACTGCATGAATGGACTTGCAGTTAATGTTCCGTTTTATAAAATAATTTCAACATTTTATCAGTTGTTTTGAAGGTAATCATTTCCCAAAGGTAAGTGCGTGCAATGCAACAGCTAGATTCACAGTAATGTGATCCAAAATTGGTGATGGATGGTTTAATTTTAGCTCCCACTAATAAACTCTGCAGATTAGCAGACTGACCAGAGACAATGACAATAGGCTTGCTAACAACTTTAGCAAGGTGTGACGAGCGGACTCCCAAGGTGTAGCTCTCCTTAATTGACAGGTAGTAATTAGGAGATGCTGGTTGAAGACAAGGCAAGAGGGATGTGGTTTTTATTATTGATTAGGAGTTTCTTTTCTTTGTGAAGGAGAGATTCTCTTAAGAAGAAGGAAACCCAGTGGATGTTTTGGTCAATTACTTGAGAGAGTAGGCTCACTAGAGCAGGGGCTCTTTCAGTTCAGGGACTCTTTTGTAATAGTCAGCCCGCATCTTCTGTGAGGATTACATTCCGAGGTCAGTGTATAAAGACAAAATTGCATATACTTGAAATTCCCTTAAAGTCAACAAATACATACTGTCTCTTTAAGACAGCAATTTTCAACCTCTTGTCTCATGGCACACTGGCAAGATGCTAAAATGGTCACGGCACATCATCTTTTTTTGACAATTGATAAGGCACACCATGCTACTGCTGGTGGGGGCTCACATCCCCCAATGGCCCTACTAATAAATGACCTTCCCCAAACTCTGGCACACCTGCAGACAATTTGTGGAACACTGGTTGAAAAAGTGCTGCTTAAATACTTAGACGCACCAGACAAGAGACACACAGAGACTATGGGGACATAAGCTTTATCTCCTGTTTCAGGTTTACTCTGGGCATAAATAAAGTGCAAAGGGCGGAGTCACTTGCACTATTTAAACTGCTGTTTTCATCTTTGGAGGGGGGAGGAGAAGCACACATAGTTCAATTCACACAAGTCCGTCCATGTAAAACGCAGGCTGACTGTATTTATCACCGTCATTGCATATGTATTTAATCCTGAGGGCCAAACTGTGGGCCATGTTCCATTTTAAGTGTCCTGGTTTGGCAGTAATTTCATTCCAGGCAAATGTGATCCTCCATTGGTTGCAAGTTAAATCTGACACAGGCATGATTTGCTCTACGGTCCAGAGAATGTCAAGGAAGGGGATTTGTGAATTCTCCATGGTAGCATTACATGTGAATTCAACAGCCAGATGGAAAGTGTTGACATACTTCATGCATTGTTCCAAACTTTCTTTGCCCACTGGTCCTATCGCCTTAAAGCCTCTTCATTTACATATTGTTTACCAACTTGTTTATGCCGCATCCACTGAAAAGAATTTCTGACATATTCCCCTAGTTTCAACACTTTAAAAAAAACCAACAAACAAAAAACACGGAAGGACATATTTTGTATGTAGCCTTCCCTGCTGAAAGCCTGGATTCAGGCAGGGAGGGCATTAAAAAATGTTTGCTTGCTGTAACAATCCAAAATCATATGATACAGTGAGGGGAATAAATTGCGCTGTTACGATAAGAAAGCTTCTAGTTAGCATGAATGTTTGTTTCCTGCATTGTGAGATTGGTGGCAGATGGCCTGAGGTTATCATAAATATGTAAGCTCTTGGAAGTGGCCTCATTTGAACAGCATCCAGAAAGATAGCTCAGTTTTACCCAGGAATGCTAATACACAAATGTCTGACCAAAGCAGGAAAGCAAGATAGGTTATGTTCTTTGCTAAATATGAAATCTACAAGAGGAAGTGTTTTGCTTCAGTGCAGAAACTGAGTTCCTGTAGCTGAATTTAAATGGAAGATGAGGGCACTGCATTCAGGAAGAGATGCCACATTGAATCTGATACAGTGGAGCTGGTCACCCCACAACTGTTGTTAACCTTCTGTTCTAGTTGCACACATGAGCAGTGAGCCAGAGTTTTGTGATGAAGGTTGGCCTCTCTGCTAGGTCTTCTCAGTTCCACTCCCAATGATAGGGCTCTGTGTGTGTGTGTGGGGGGGGGGTACTTGGTCCCACTACCACAGTGACTACACAGCACTGCCTGTCCCATCCCCCCGCCAGCAGAGATGGCGGGGGCAATGGGACTCCTGCGGGCAAGGTGTGGCTGTGCGGTCTCCTGGCCCTTCCAAACAGGCACAGTTTGGGGAAGGAAGATGCAGAGCCAAGCCTCAAATGTGGGGCCAACTGCCCACCCTTGTGCCCAGCTACCATCTCATAAGAACATAAGAACAGCCCCACTGGATCAGGCCATAGGCCCATCTAGTCCAGCTTCCTGTATCTCACAGCGACCCACCAAATGCCCCAGGGAGCACACCAGATAACAAGAGACCTCATCCTGGTGCCCTCCCTTGCATCTGACATAACCCATTTCTAAAATCAGGAGGTTGCACATGCACATCTTGGCTTGTAACCCGTAATGGATTTTTCCTCCAGAAACTTGTCCAATTCCCTTTTAAAGGCGTCCAGGCCAGATGCCATCACCACATCCTGTGGCAAGAGATGGGACTTGCACAAGGTGTCATTTAGAAAAAAAAAAAATAAAACCCCCCAAAACAAAAGTTGAAAAGTCCTGTGTTAAGCAAAGGAAAAAGCTGGCTTGCTGCGGCACATTCCCACTACAGGAAACTGTAATCCATCAGAGCTGACAGGAGTGTCTCGATGATGCACATATCTGCAAATGTATTTGTCACAGTCACAGTTTCTGTTCTCAGTGTGCACTTAAAATGTCTTAGGGTTGTCTCATACAACACCTGTCCTCCTCGCCCCTGAACTAGGCAATTCAGACATGCATGTGAGCAGTGCACATATGCTGCCCTTATCCTGACCTGCCAGGGCACCCTCGTCTAATTGCAGAGGGAGGAGGTGATTAATTGGATCATGATTTCTATTTAAATACTAGTTTTAAGTTGCACAGGGCGCAATCCTAACCCCTTATGTCAGTGCTTTCCAGCGCTGACATAGCGGTGCCAATGGGACGTGTGCTGCATCCTGCAGTTGGGTGTCACTCACAGAGGCCTCCTCAAAGAAAGGGAATGTTTGTTCCCTTACCTCAGAGCTGCAATGCCCTTATGTCAGCGCTGGAAAGCAATGACATAAGGGGTTAGGGTTGCGCCCACAGTGACTGGTCGGTATCCATGAGGGGTTCATTCCAGGACCCTCCTTGGATACCAGATTCCATTGATAATGAAATCCATGGCTGGAGGGCCTCAGAGGACCTCCCAGACATGAGTGGAAGTGCCTTCTGGCCGTGGCCAGGAAGTGTTCTGAGGCCCTCCAGCAGCACGCTTGGCATCCACACATAGTGAAATCCATGGATGCCAAGCCCATGGATAAGGAGGCTCCGCTGTATTTAAATAGCACCAGGACTGGATCAGACAACAACCCTGTGCCACACAACTGGGCAGCAGAGCTCCATTGTAACAGGATGAGGGAAACTCGTGCAAACTTGTGTTACACTCACTTCTTTAATCGTGTGAAGAGAAGCCAGCTGGAGAAGTTGTCGAGGAGGGAGCAGCCTCCTAGCTGTTGCTGCCTGCGGAATGCAGCCTCAAAGACTCAGCCCACATGATAGAGAGCACGTCAGACACAAATCCTTCATTATTTCAGTCTGTATTTACAAGGTAATGGAAAATAACAGCAGCATAGCAAAGAAAATAGAGACAGCACAATGCGCTACATACGTGACCACCAGTCTCCCCTGCCTTCTACCACATGAGGGCTCTTACAGTCTTTTTGTGTGTCCTGTGTGTGAATCAGGAAGGGTGGTGTCCCCTCCTCCTGATGCTTGCTCATCACCTGTCTCATTAGTGAGCTCTCTTTTCACCTGCTTCTTGGTGACTCAGCATTTTACACGCCTGCGGGGGGACATGATTGAGACATACAAAATTATGCAGGGGATGGACAGAGTGGATAGGGAGATGCTCTTTACACTCTCACATAACACCAGAACCAGGGGACATCCACTCAAATTGAGTGTTGGGAGAGTTAGAACAGACAAGAGAAAATATTTCTTTACTCAGCGTGTGGTTGGTCTGTGGAACTCCTTGCCACAGGATGTGGTGACGGCATCTGGCCTGGACGCCTTTAAAAGGGAATTGGACAAGTTTCTGGAGGAAAAATCCATTACGGGGTACAAGCCATGATGTGTATGCGTAACCTCCTGATTTTAGAAATGGGCTATGTCAGAAGGCCAGTTGCAAGGGAGGGCACCAGGATGAGGTCTCTTGTTATCTGGTGTGCTCCCTGGGGCATTTGGTGGGCCGCTGTGAGATACAGGAAGCTGAACTAGATGGGCCTATGGCCTGATCCAGTGGGGCTGTTCTTATGTTCTTACAGCTTAGGCCCTACCTTATCCAGGCCAAATTACCCCGGGTTGTTTTCTAACCCTGACATTGTCCAAACAGCCCCAGAAGCACACACTTACAAATGGTTCACAGACATGGTACCAAAGTTGTGCATCGCTCTCTGCTCTTGCATGTCTCACTGTGCTGGTTTTCAGAGATTGGCCTAAGAGAATTGCTTAAACGTATTATACAACTACCCAACATTCAATTCATTCACCACAATTACATAACATTATAGCTGGAAGGGGCTATGGATTTATGAATCAAATTGGAAAGATTTGAACACCTTCAGTGGAAATTTCAGATTCTCCACACTACAAAAAATTCACCCATGAGCATGGCCTTTAAAACACAAAGCTTCCTGGTGGGGCCATACCTCAGGTACTGTGTTCCCACAGAGAAAAATTTGAATAAATACCTCAGACATTCCCTCTTTCTCCCCCTTGCAACATGAAATGTGTCAGAAGAAAAGCTCGGCTGAACAGGTATAGATCTTTGCCACAGGCTAGTCAAGTTATATTCGTTTCAGTTTCTCCTGCTGCATCCTTTAATGACAGTTTTTACTCTAATGCATTCCAGGAGCAGAGAGATAAAATTAGAATTGTCACTAAAAAGGAGAAAGGGAAAAAAGCAAAGTATGGACTGAGCAATTGCCTCCGGTTCCTCTGCCATGGCGACACACAGGGAAGTGGATGGAGCAGAATGGCAATCATGCCCCTAAGAGGTACCTCACTTCCCATCAAACATTGAATCTACAAAACCATTTTCAGTACCACAGAGAATCCCAGGTGATTAACTGGAACCCACCAGTATGAGAGAGAAATGTGCCAGATAACAGCTTGCCCAAATATGAATTCAGGGAACGCCGTGGAACATAAGACAAGTGACTGACAGTGTGGTATCCCTTACCACATATTTTTGGACCCCAGAAGTGCTCTGGGAAGCAATACAAACACTGCCTATTCTTCCAATAGAAAAGAAACATACACCACCAGCTTATGGAGGTATAAAAATAGCTTGACCAGAAGAAGGTCAGCCAAATCAATCAAATAATCTTATATATTACTCAAGTCAAATTATTTCAGAGAATCGTAGAGTTAGAAGGGACTCATAAGGTCACCCAGTCCATCACCCTGCGTATAGCAGGAAATCTTCCTAGAGCATCTCTAGCAGGTGCCTGTCAAACCTTGAAGATCTCCAGTGAGGGAGAATCCACCACCTTCCTCGTCAATCTGTTTCACTGCCAAATTGTCCTGGACCATCAAAAATTTCTTCCTGATGTTCAGCTGGAATCTCCGTTCTTGCAGTTTGTATCCATTTGGAATGTGGAATATTCTAACCCTCTGGAACCCATTTATAGTGTAGTTAGTGCCAGACTCAAAACATTAATAATAATAATAATAATAATAATAATAATAATAATGGCAAGGGAAATTAATCAAATTGGGAGTACAAACAGGCTGATGGACAATGCCTGAACTCAACTGGATGGACATAAAGAAAAACTTGACCAAATTAGGTACAGAAACCAGTAATGCCCAGTAGATGGAGTTGGTATGCTAGTGTGTGCGGAGCAAAGTAAACACAAACACCCCCATACAATAGTTTCAACCAGAGAGGTTTTTAAGGTGGCTTGGAGTGAAAAAGAAAACAAAACAATTTAAAAAAATTCCCTGATAGGATTGCAGTCCTAGCGATTCATATTGTCCAAGGAATCCTGGTCTCTGCATTTACTGGAGAGTAACTAGGTGCACCTACTGCAAAACATTAGATTTCACAACAAAACTTGCAGAAAACAAGTTCAGAAAACAAATCCGTCTACTTGAATTAAGGAATGCAGGTTTGATTATGTCATCAAGTTATCTGATTGGAGAATAGGAACCCACCTATTGGAACCCATGTGGCCAGTCCATCCCACCCCTTCACCTAGGCAGATCAGTTGGGCTGCTCAGTTGTTGAGGCTTAGCCACTCCAGACAGAGAATCATTCAGATCCACAAAAGCACACAGATGGCAGATAATGGTATTTTGACCAAGTACCAAAACTGCTATAGGCAGATATCCCAGCAGCTTTTTAGACCGCTGAACCTGCCCAGGAGGTTTAGAGTCTTTAGAAATAACTGGGGGGGGGGGGTTAGAAGTGCCTGTAAATAAGGGGGAGGAAGCAAAAAAGGAGAAGGAAATCCACGGCATTCATCACATCAGAGTTATTGCACAGCTAAGGAATTCGTTGGGGTTTGGGGTATAATTCCACCTGCCTTGTAAAGTGGCACAGAGAAAGGTTGTTGAAGATGCATCTCATTCACTAAGGACATGGTAAAGAACACCATAAAATCACTCATTTGTACAACACATTCTTTGCAAACATAAGATTCCAAGTACAGTCTCTGGAATCTCTATTTGAAGGGCAGGGCAAAATATTTACAAAAGACCTAGAATCTGCACCACCCAGAACAGACAATCACAGGCCTGTATCAGAGAGCTGCGTATGAAGGCTTTGTACAATAGATCTCACAGTGCAGTGGTTTAGCATTTATCTGAAAAACAGATCAATACAACTTTACTATCAAATTGGATTAGATTATTATTTATAGCATTTGGAGAGAGGGGACCCAACTATGCATCCATCAAACACAACTGTACAAAACACCATTTCCATCAGCAGTTATGGTTTAAAACCACATTAAGACTGCAATCCTATGCACACTTATCTGGGAGCAAGTCCCATGAATGACAATGGGACTCACTTCTGATTAAATGCGCATAGGCCTGCACAACGCCTTCAGATTAGCATACTGTGTAACAAGACTCCATCATGAGTACAACACTGGCAAAAAATTATTTGCCAATATTCATGTTGGGCTTTCTACCATTGGTTGTCCCGAACCTCACAATTACTCAGAGATAGCCAACAACAAAAGCACAAAATTTACTGTTATCCTGATCTAGTGATCCATGGACACTCAGAGGTATTCATGAGTTCGTTACACATATAAGCTGCTTTGAATGTTGCTATGTGAAAAGAAAATGCAAAGAATTTTTTTTTTTTTTCTAAACAGCAAATTAATAAATATATTGTCATACTTTTCCTGACCTCCTTAGAAATCTCTTTGTGGGAAAAGCAGGAGGCAAAACAGATGAATTGCCAACTCACATACATGACATACTAGTAGTAGGACTATACCATGTCAGACTGAATGTTGAGGATTGAATCTTCTCCCATTTTAAAAACTCTTTGATTCTGCAACTTAGTATGTTGAAGACAAGCAAGTTTTATGTGTGCTTTTAGAACACACATTGGGAGGGTTCATACAAGCGGGGAGGGTTCATATGAGAACAAATGGGGAGGTTTTACATGAGCTTTTGGCAGAGGTGTTCTTGGAAGGGGCAAAACAATAAGTGACTCAGGAGCCCACACACCCAAGTAAAGTGGCTCCTCCCCCTCCACTTCCAAGCCAGTCACCGCTATGAAAGCAAAGCAGAGATGTCTCCTCCACTTTGTTCTTGCCTTGCTGAATGATTTGGAAATGGAGGGGAAGGGGCTGCTTTACAAGGGCATCTGGGAGACTTACATCTGGGAGACTTTACAAGGGCATCTGGGAGACTTACAGACACTTACAGTTTTGCCCCCCTCCAGGAACACCTCTGGCTTTTTGAATACACTAGGAAGGGTTCAGCCTGTAGCTGCAGCCTGAAGTGGTACAACAGACACATCATGTGCATCTGCTGTCTGTGTAACTGGGCTTGAAATTGAGACAGAGCCCTAAGTTCACATGCATCAAGCACTTGAGTCACTATAATAACTGCTGTCCAGCCATGATTGTATACAATTACTCTCCAGTCAATTATTTCATTGAATTGCATCAGAAACAGAAACACTGACAGTGTGAAAGAAAATGCACAGCTGACGTGTATCCTTCTTCTGTTGGAAGGAACTGCTGTTTAACCAGTCCATATCAAGGACTGGCTTCCGAAGAATGGAGGCAGAGGCAGACTATCCAGAAAGGTTTCAGTAAGCAGTAATTTGTGCGAAATTATCAAGATCTTTGTTAACAAAATGGAAAATGCTGTCCTGGCTTACCCTTGCAAGAGATATTGACCGCAGGAAAAAAGCTATTTATATTTATTTATAAGACTAGCAAAATGCACATAATTATGATGGGTAGAGTGACTGTAAAGAGAGCTTCTATATTGAAAAATCCCCAGGTGGGAAACAAAATACAAAGGGAATCACCATGTGGGATCTATATCAGAGGAATAGACAAGGCAAACCAGTTTCATACAGTCTGAAACTATGTGAAATGAATGTGAATTCCTTGTCTTGCACCCAGCCATACATCAGCTCGGTAGGCACAAAACCTATGGATTAAGAGTGGCAGTACCAGTTCTGGCCACTTCTTGGGTGGCACTGTAACACAGGAGGCATTGGCTGATAGGTCCCCCATGTTAAGGGTTTGACAGAGGAACCTTGGGTGTGAAACAGTGTAGAACAGGGTGCACAAAAACCAGCAGACACAGCAGAGTCTTTGAAGTACCTGTTGTATAGCAGAGAGCAAGGAGGTTCACACAAAGAATAAAAATGCAGTCCAGGTCATATACGTAGAGTACAGCAGTCCAGTTTTACCTTATCCAAATCAGTGTCCACAAATCACAGTCAGTTAGTCAATCCAAGGTCATTCACAGCATATACTCACACAGTTATCAGTTTGTCAAAATCTCCTGCAGCAGTATCACAGTTTAACACCTACTGCCCTGGTGGAGCTGCAGAATGGGGTTTAAGTAGTCTGATCACCCTATCAGATTCTGCTCTGTTAACTAGGGTGTGGCAGGCTCAGGTGCAGAGTAATTCTGCTGACTCAGTGTGACTCAGCAGCCTGCAACTTTCCATGAACCAACTAGTTAGCTTTGTCCCTGGCTCAGCCTGGGAAGAGAGCTAACACCCCAGACTATGAGCTGCTTGATGATGGGTGTGAGATGCTGGACATTAGTGCCACAGTCCCTGGTTTGAGACCTCTGGTGCCTTACATGGTTCCAGGTCACATGTCTGGAGCCTACATATATGCATTACAATTGTAATGTATACCATGCAGGTATGTATACATTACAATTAACCTGTTTCTGCACATTTCATCCCTGTTGCATATATGCAAAGTGGGCAGAAATGGCTTTTAACACATGTAGGAGAGTGGAGACTGAGACAATTTCCTACATGTATCCATTGTACAGAGTTTTGGACTGTGGGAAAAGGACTCAAGTATCAAGGGTGGAGTATCCTTTGCTGTTTCTGAAGTGGTGTCCCCAAGAATCGTGTTTTGCTTTTCCACCTAGGAGAGAATGCCAAACACTCCTTTATATGGAAGTAAATGGGTGCACTGGTTGGGCTGGGCTAGGGGCTGAACCTGTTCTCTGCACTTGGTGATTCAGTCACAAAGAACTGAACCTGTCCCTATCTGCTTAATCCAGTATTCCTCAAACTGTGGGTCGGAACCCACTGGGTGGGTCGCAAGCCAATTTCAGCTGGGTCCCCATTCATTTCAATGTGTGTTTTATTTTTAATATACTAGACTTGATGCTATCATGGTATGTGACTGCCTTTGGGGAAATGTTACAGATCTGCACTTTTTAACAGGTTATTCTGTATATGCTTTTAATGATGATAGTCAATGGGGCTTACTCGCAGGTAAGTGTGGATAGGATTGCAGCTTTTGGGATGTTTGATAAATTTTTTTAAAACAGATCAGCTTGCTTGAGATGGTGGGGGGGTTCTTCTTTATTTTAAGTACATTTTTAAACTTAATGTAAACTTTTTTTTTACTTAATTTGATTTGATTTTGTCATATGGGAGTGTTAACAATTTTTCTGCTTGATGATGTCTCTTCCGGTCATGACAGCACTTCCAGGTTAATGACATCACTTATGGTGGGTCCTGACAGATTGTCATTCTAAAAGGTGGGTCCCAGTACTAAAACGTGTGAGAATCATTGGCTTAGTCCAACCACTTCATCTACATAGCTCCAACCATTCTGTATTTTGGTCACACCAAAACATGGGCACTGAAGCTCAGAAATTGTGTGTGTGTGCGGTACCAGTATTTAAGGACTTGGTAGAGTACCAACTGGAAGAATGAGAGATGAAACTCTTAACTTTTCAAAGAGGTATCTACACTAAATATGTAATAGAACATGCTGGTGTTCACAACAATTTAAGCTAGTATAATAAGGATGGTGTACTAATAAGGTCTTTCGCTAACAGTCTATATTTGTATAGTTTAAGGCTAGCTAGTTCATTTTAATTATTTAACACAGAGTCTGAAAGAGGTTAATGTTACCCAGCAGATTTCTTTGCATTTAAAGGTCCAATCTCTTCATAAATGGCAATCTGAAAATGGTCTTTTCTTTTGCAATGGGCTGAGCTCATACTTTTCTAACAGCCATGATGCCACTAATTTACACTGCCACCGTAGTCACTTCTGATGTTTCCTCTCTCACCCTGCTAGTCAGACCAAAGGTCCATCTACTCCAGTATCCTGCTACCTATGGTGGCTAGCCAGAACCCGCTGGGAAGCCCACAACCAAGGCATGAGGGAAGGAATCTTCTGCTGACCAGAGGGAGACTTCTCCTATCATTAATTCCATTAGAAGAGGCAGCATCAGCTTCCTTGGAGCATCTATGCCAGGGTGATCCAATATGTGGCCCCCAGACAACATGTGGTCCATGCAGCCTCTTTTGGTGGCTCTTCAGAACTCTGCCACACCCGCCTCCTGCTGCTCCAGTGGCTTTTCACTGTCCCTGCCTTGCCGTTCCAGCTTCGCCTTTGGAGAAGGAGAAGACGGAATGATGAGAGAAGAAGATTGAAAAGCCCCACTGTTTTCACTGCCTACTCCTCCTCTGCCTGCTTCTCTTGTTGCATCCTCCTTCGAGTGACTTCAGCAGCTGCACACCCAGAATTGGCGGTGACATCATCATGTCACTACCAATTACTTCTGCATTTGCACCCTCGGGGGGATGGAGCCCAGGGTATTGTGGCCCCCTTAGCAGCAGCAGACCTCCCCAGCCCTGCACCCGGGGCAAAGGCTTGCAATAGCGCCCTCCCCACGGGCTATCGCCTCCACCCCCCTACTCACCAGAGGCTCATGGAGCCTTGCACAACCTCCACCCGCATCGGGGAAAGCTCTGTGAGGTTCCCCAATGCTATAAACTGTGCTTCCGGAAAACCAGAAGCACAGTTTCTGCCCCCAACAGGAGCCTCAAAAAGGCTTCTGCAGGGCCCTACCACCTCGTGCCTGGGGCTTTTGCCCAGTCAGACCTTATGGTGGGTATGCAACTGCCCCTTAGCGGTAAAAGTTGGACCGTCCTGATCTATGCACTCCCTCACTGCTATCAATATCACCTTGACCATCTCTATGGAAAGCCCTCTCTCATGTTCAAGTGGTTGGTTGGCGACCTTCAGTCTCGAAAGACTATGGTATAAGCCTACAGCACCCAGTATTCCCAGGCGGTCTCCCATCCAAGTACTAACCAGGCCTGACCCTGCTTAGCTTCCAAGATCAGACGAGACTGGGCATGTGCAGGGTAACAGTTGCAAGTACATAAAGAAAAAATAGTAAATGCTAAAATTATGCAAACATGCACACGTACAATTTTTAAATTGTACGGTTTTTAAAAGGACCCCTAAATAAAACAACAACAACAAAAAAAAGCTATGCAGTCAGACAGCCAGCAGCAGGGTGGGGGCTATCCAGTGTTCTGCATCGAGTGCCACATGTATGAGTATATGCCTCTGGGGCATAAGTCATGGGTGTGTCCTCGATGCAAGGAGCTCCAGGCTCTCAGGGAACGCGTCCGCTCCCTTGAAGCCTTGGTGGCCAACCTGGAGAAGCGCAGGCAGCCAGAGGAGGACCGTGGGGAGACTTCTGGGGACGATCAGGCTTCGTCCCAACCTCAGGCGTGCAGCTCCTCGGCTGCCCGGGTGGGAAGTCTCGGGACTGGAGGACGTCATCCTGGAGAGGAGGGAAACAATCCCCTAGGGGGGACCCTTTCTCCAGGGGATGGGCCCGTATCCGAGCGCACTCGGGATACTCCTCGGCGGGAGGGGGGTCGGGGGCTTCTTGTAGTGGGGGATTCGATTATTAGAAACATAGAGAGGGGGGTTTGCGACGGATGTGAGGACCGCATGGTGACTTGCCTGCCTGGTGCGAAGGTTGCAGACATCACTTCTCGTCTAGACAGGCTAGTAGACAGTGCTGGGGGAGAGGTAGCGGCTGTGGTGCATGTCGGCACCAACGATGTGGGCAAGTGTAGCTGGGAGGTCCTGGAGGCCAAATTTAGGCTTTTAGGCAGGAAGCTGAAAGCCAGGACCTCAAAGGTAGCGTTCTCTGAAGTGCTACCTGTTCCACGCGCAGGGCCAGCTAGGCAGGCGGAGATCAGGGGTCTCAATGCGTGGATGAGACGGTGGTGTAGGGAGGAGGGGTTTAGATTTGTTAGGCACTGGGGAACGTTTTGGGACAAGCGGGGCCTGTACAAGAGGGACGGGCTCCATTTGAACCAGAATGGAACCAGACTGCTGGCGCATAACATTAAAAAGGTGGCAGAGCAGCTTTTAAACTGATCCCTGGGGGAAGGCCGACAGGAGCCGAGGGGCATCCGGTTCGGGACTCCTCATCCCTATGGGATGAGGATGGGGAGGTTAGAGAACAACAAGACAAAGGCAGAGTAGGAGAAGAAATTGGGAAAGGTAGGGTGATGGGATGTGATAGACGGTTTGGCACAATGAGAGGATGCGGGGACAAAGGAGCGAATAAGCAGCCCATCCTGGGGCATTCCGTGTATAAATGCTTTTATGCGAATGCCCGAAGTCTACGAGCAAAGGTGGGAGAACTGGAATGTCTGGTGACAAGGGAAAATATTGACATAGTGGGCGTAACAGAAACCTGGTGGAATGCGGAGAATCAGTGGGATACCGCAATCCCGGGCTATAAACTCTACAGGAGGGACAGGCAGGGGCATGTTGGAGGTGGGGTGGCCCTCTATGTTAAGGAAGGGATAGAATCCAGCAAAGTAGAGATTGAAGGTGGGTCCGACTCCACCGTAGAATCTCTGTGGGTTAAATTACCAAGCTTGTGCAGCGATGTAATACTGGGGGCGTGCTATCGTCCTCCAGACCAGAAATCTGATGGGGACCTTGAAATGAGGAAACAGATCAGGGAGGTGACAAGGAAGGACAGGGTTGTAATCATGGGGGACTTCAATTATCCTCATATTGACTGGGTCAATTTGTGTTCTGGTCACGATAAGGAAACCGGATTTCTTGACGTGCTAAATGACTGTGGCTTAGATCAGCTAGTCACGGAGCCCACCAGAGGACAGGTGACTCTGGATTTAATTTTGTGCGGTACGCAGGACCTGGTTAGAGATGTAAACGTTACTGAGCCATTGGGGAACAGTGATCATGCTGCAATCCGTTTTGACGTGCACGTTGGGGGAAAAATACCAGGCAAATCTCTAACAAAAACCCTTGACTTCCGACGGGCGGACTTCCCTCAAATGAGGAGGCTGGTTAGAAGGAGGTTGAAAGGGAGGGTAAAAAGAGTCCAGTCTCTCCAGAGTGCATGGAGGCTGCTTAAAACAACAGTAATAGAGGCCCAGCAGAGGTGTATACCGCAAAGAAAGAAGGGTTCCACTAAATCCAGGAGAGTGCCCGCATGGCTAACCAGCCAAGTTAGAGAGGCTGTGAAGGGCAAGGAAGCTTCCTTCCGTAAATGGAAGTCTTGCCCTAATGAAGAGAATAAAAAGGAACATAAACTGTGGCAAAAGAAATGTAAGAAGGTGATAGGGGAGGCCAAGCGAGACTATGAGGAACGCATGGCCAGCAACATTAAGGGGAATAATAAAAGCTTCTTCAAATATGTTAGAAGCAGGAAACCCGCCAGAGAAGCGGTTGGCCCTCTGGATGGTGAGGGAGGGAAAGGGGAGATAAAAGGAGACTTAGAGATGGCAGAGAAATTAAATGAGTTCTTTGCATCTGTCTTCACGGCAGAAGACCTCGGGCAGATACCGCTGCCCGAACGGCCCCTCCTGACCGAGGAGTTAAGTCAGATAGAGGTTAAAAGAGAAGATGTTTCAGACCTCATTGATAAATTAAAGATCAATAAGTCACCGGGCCCTGATGGCATACACCCAAGGGTTATTAAGGAATTGAAGAATGAAGTTGCAGATCTCTTGACTAAGGTATGCAACTTGTCCCTCAAAACGGCCACGGTGCCAGAAGATTGGAGGATAGCAAATGTCACGCCTATTTTTAAAAAGGGAAAGAGGGGGGACCCGGGAAACTATAGGCCGGTCAGCCTAACATCCATACCGGGTAAGATGGTGGAATGCCTCATCAAAGATAGGATCTCAAAACACATAGACGAACAGGCCTTGCTGAGGGAGAGTCAGCATGGCTTCTGTAAGGGTAAGTCTTGCCTCACGAACCTTATAGAATTCTTTGAAAAGGTCAACAGGCATGTGGATGCGGGAGAACCCGTGGACATTATATATCTGGACTTTCAGAAGGCATTTGACACGGTCCCTCACCAAAGGCTACTGAAAAAACTCCACAGTCAGGGAATTAGAGGACAGGTCCTCTCGTGGATTGAGAACTGGTTGGAGGCCAGGAAGCAGAGAGTGGGTGTCAATGGGCAATTTTCACAATGGAGAGAGGTGAAAAGCGGTGTGCCCCAAGGATCTGTCCTGGGACCGGTGCTTTTCAACCTCTTCATAAATGACCTGGAGACAGGGTTGAGCAGTGAAGTGGCTAAGTTTGCAGACGACACCAAACTTTTCCGAGTGGTAAAGACCAGAAGTGAGGAGCTCCAGAAGGATCTCTCCAGACTGGCAGAATGGGCAGCAAAATGGCAGATGCGCTTCAATGTCAGTAAGTGTAAAGTCATGCACATTGGGGCAAAAAATCAAAACTTTAGATATAGGCTGATGGGTTCTGAGCTGTCTGTGACAGATCAGGAGAGAGATCTTGGGGTGGTGGTGGACAGGTCGATGAAAGTGTCGACCCAATGTGCGGCGGCAGTGAAGAAGGCCAATTCTATGCTTGGGATCATTAGGAAGGGTATTGAGAACAAAACGGTTAGTATTATAATGCCGTTGTACAAATCGATGGTAAGGCCACACCTGGAGTATTGTGTCCAGTTCTGGTCGCCGCATCTCAAGAAAGACATAGTGGAAATGGAAAAGGTGCAAAAGAGAGCGACTAAGATGATTACGGGGCTGGGGCACCTTCCTTATGAGGAAAGGCTACGGCGTTTGGGCCTCTTCAGCCTAGAAAAGAGACGCTTGAGGGGGGACATGATTGAGACATACAAAATTATGCAGGGGATGGACAGAGTGGATAGGGAGATGCTCTTTACACTCTCACATAATACCAGAACCAGGGGACATCCACTAAAATTGAGTGTTGGGCGGGTTAGGACAGACAAAAGAAAATATTTCTTTACTCAGCGTGTGGTCGGTCTGTGGAACTCCTTGCCACAGGATGTGGTGCTGGCGTCTAGCCTAGACGCCTTTAAAAGGGGATTGGACGAGTTTCTGGAGGAAAAATCCATTATGGGGTACAAGCCATGATGTGTATGCGCAACCTCCTGATTTTAGAAATGGGTTAAGTCAGAATGCCAGATGTAGGGGAGGGCACCAGGATGAGGTCTCTTGTTATCTGGTGTGCTCCCTGGGGCATTTGGTGGGCCGCTGTGAGATACAGGAAGCTGGACTAGATGGGCCTATGGCCTGATCCAGTGGGGCTGTTCTTATGTTCTTATGTTCTTACAATGATCCAATATTAAAATCATGCATGCAACCCAATGTATGAGGCATTCAGCTGAGTAATTAGAGTTCTGGGTTAGCAACTGAGGTTCCCTTACAACATGAAGATAAATGCCACGGAAGCTAAAGAGAATTCTTTTCATGTAATGTGTTTGGGACCATGCTGTGATTTGGAGAGGCAAGAGAAAAGCAAAAAGAAAATAGCAACCAAAGAATTAGGATGATGGCAATATTGGTCTGAGGCCCAGAAAACCAAGGAAGCACTAAATTAGTATTGAAACCTTCAAAGCTTTCAGGGCTACTTTGAAATTTTTCCTTTGAAATACATAGCTCTGCTCTCAAAGCCCCATTTTTGTGTGCGTTTACCATTATGTATGCGTGCTGAGAAACAAGAACTGTAACCAATCAAGGTTGTAAAGACCGATTGACAATTCGGTAAATAACTTGACTAGTGATAGCCAGCTCTGGATTCTTGCCATCCAAAGTTCTTGAACAGAAATTGTATGCACCCGAGCCTACCTTTTAGCACCGTCTCCCAGCGCTACCCAAACTTGCCTCTGTCGTGAAGCCCTTTGTGCTGCAGACTCAGTGCTTGGAACCTGGACATAAGTAGCAATAACACGTGACTTGATGACATCATTGCCAGTTACTTCTGGGTTGCAGACCACAAAGTGACGCTGAAAATGGTGGTAAGAGGTACAGGGTAGGTGGGTCCTCGGCAGTGGGTCCTGTCAGGCAGTGAGCATTCCACAATGCCCCTATGCCTTCGCCATACCGCCCCAGGAGCCATGCCTCACAGACTGGGGACCACTGCTATTGCCTATTTAGAGAGATTACCAAATTCTTATCTCCCGAAGAAGAGCTTTTTTTTTTTTTTTTTTTTTTTTTTGCATGAAACACATTAAGCATTCTACACTATCTAGGGTTGCAATCCTATAGGGTTGCAATCGAGGGCTGCAACACTTTCCTGGGAGTAAGCCCCATTGAACACAATAATTTATTTCAAGTATTTATATACCACCTTTCTCTATTATTACACAGCATTCAAGGTGGTTTACATAGGCAGGTGATGGGGTTTTTACAATATTTATTCTGTGAGAAGAACTCACAGAATGTTACTTCTGAGTAAACATGCCTATCGTTGAGCTGCCACATTCAAACATACATTCCAGGATGGGCTGGCCATTTTCTCTGTTAGGCAGAGAGTGTATTGATCATTAAAACGGTCAATTAATGTTTCCTCCATGGGAGCTAAGGCGCTCATTGATCCCTGCATTTAAATGAGTCACCCACTGGCATTTGCGGAAAGTCAGGGATTGGCACCAGTTGCTGAGGATCCAGTGCTGATTCCCTGGACCACCTCGAGATCCTTAATCTTCACATAGTTGTGACAGAGCAACCTGGGCCCACTCTGGTAGGAAGAGGCTGACAGAGGGCAGTTTGCCCATACGACCCTGAAATGTGGAGTCAATCCTAGGGAAGGTGACATGCCTCCACCTAGAGAGGGTGTGAGTGTTCGTGCATCAAAAACATCATTAGTGTGTTGCAAATAAGTGTGTGGCCCTGGAAATCCTCACAGACAAAGAGAGCATCAGTATGTGGCAATGCACCCCAATAAGTATTATTGTGTTTTTGCTTGGTTGATTTCTGCAGCCCTCCTTTTGTGGCATTCACAACATTTTCAAGTATTTTTCCTGAAATACTTGAACACACCATTTTTCCTAGATTAAGTGCTGTGCTTGGCATGTTTGTTTCTTCCAAACTAAATAGCAGGTCAGATAGACTGAGAGTGCAATGTGGGGGGAGGAAGACTACTCGTATGTCCCCATCATGCATGGTTTCAGTTCAGATTGAGAAGCCTTGGCTGCCCTTTGCAAGGAAATGCAAGCTCTTACTGGCACCAAAAGGAGCATCTCACTGGGTGGGGGGAGAATCCAGATTGGCTCCAGCTATAACCCTTCTAGTCTCTGTCATCATGACACCATCATGTGTCTAATTACCAATCCAGCTGCTATTAAGTTTAAAGGAAATACACTCATCGACACTGTGTCATCTCCAGCGATTTGTGCAGGCTTCAAGATGTATTTTGCACCACAAAAGAAACTTTATTGCATTCTTTAGTCTTATAAGCTCAGGGCCCTTGATACTCACAGAAATGTTTATTCTCTGATAAAAAATCAGATGGAAAAGCTCTGTGAGACTCATCCTGAAATTCTCGGGAGTCCTGTACCAGATGCAGCAGAAGAGAAGTAGATCAAAAGTTTCTTCTTAAGAATCATCAGCTGCTCTGTTTGTCTTTGTAAAAGTGAGCAAGGGCTTGGTGCAACTAGGCAGCTCCCCACTGACCTTAATGAATATTGTGTCTTTAACTGTTCATTTTACTCTGCTGTTTTTTCCCCCCGATCATCTCCTCTTCATCCCTCCCGAGGCCCAGTGATGGGCTTAGAAAACTTTTAGAAGAAGGAATTGGCTGGCTTGGCACCTAATTGCCTATTCTTCTCCACACTAATTACAAGGCAAAGATTAAGAAGACAAATGAGCTTGATCATGGCTTCTTTGGCCTTTCAGAAGGGGAAATAAAAAAGGCAAAGCAAGCAAACAAACAAACAAACAAAACAAAAACCCAGTCGAGTTCCTCCAACCTTAGATAAACCGATGAAGTCAGCAGCTCCTTGCAGAGCAGGCAGATGAAAACCAATTTGCGGGGAATTTCACTACAAAGCCTGCATGCCTGGTGGCAGTCTTGCTTAAGAACAAAGTTTGTGTGCAGCATGCAGGTGACATAATTAGGTCACTAGGGGCAAGAAAGCTTCGAACCACCGCATGAAGAAAACGGTGAGCCCCCTCAAATTAGAATCCTTCCGGTTCCAAGGGGAGGCTTTCCTCTTTTGCCTGCCGGGTCTTCAAAAGAGTGGCACAGTGCGATCACAGCCGCACTCCCGCTCTGGCAGCACAAAGCAGTACACCGCAAAAGTTTTGGCTAACTATAGCCCTTTTTTACACCAACACGACTGCATTACGGTCTGGAAATGATTCATGCCACTGTGGTTCTTTGTGTCCTTAAATTGCAAATTTGGCACCAAAGGCAACCCTTGATCAAAAAGGAAGGAGGTTACAAGCATTCAGAGACAATTATATTAGTCACCATATAAATCTGGGGCAAGTAGTGACATTAAGCGGTACAATGAACATACAGTAGATACTGGAGCTGATTAAGTGAGGACTTTCAACAAACCTACTACTTCTAGTTATGATATGCAAGAAAATATCTATTGTTGTGATCAGCTGAATTTACTTGCTCCCACAGAAGGTAACAGAACTTGCAAACCAGAAAATACTATTTGTAACATACTGGGTAGCTATGTTATGAGCTAGGAGCAAGATCTGCCTCCTGCCCCAGATACTATCAGGACAGGAAGACAGGTTTTGCCCCCATCAATGGCTTCCTAAAGTGCAGCACTATAATACATATATCATCCATTAAAAGTCAATGGGATCCACTCACACCTGAGAGAAGAGAATGACTGAGAGCCCAATCCTATGCCTGTCTACTCAGAAGTAAGTCCCATTATAGTCAATGGAGCTTACTCCCAGGAAAGTGTGGCTAGGATTACAGCCTGAGACTCCTAGCCATTCCTGAAGAGGGATGCAATGTTGCCACGTACTGAGTGCACTCAAGATTGATGTAAAACAGCAGCCACAGCAATTCGGGAGCAGAAGTCTTACCAAGAAGTATAAGGATGCCTTTGAAAATCTTGAAAGCAGAGATTCCAAATACAACATTTAAAAATTCTGGCCTTCTCGGGCTGCAATGGGGAAGATGATGGAATTATTAAGAGCTTGAGCTCATCTAACCCAACCTCCTAGTCAAAGGTAAGGTCCTCCATTCATATGAAAGAGCCTTAATAGATTCAACTATTTGTCCAGGGCATAATCACTTCACCAACAGAGCAGAACTATCAAGGTGCACCATGTCAAAGATGCTTCCAGATCAAGTAGTGCATAAAGCAAATTTCATAGACTGTTGTGTTGAATGAGGATGCCATTCCACATGCTATGAGTGAAGGTGAAAACCAAGCATTTTACAAGATTACCAAGAAAACAATCATGGCACAAAATATTAAAATACAGTGAAATCTTACCGGTGACAATGCAAAATGGAGGAGGGCCATTGTTGCTCGTGCACAGCCTCCAGCCATTTACACTAGTGACCACAGCCCAACAAAGAACAGCAGAGCAGCTTTTCTGCCTCATCTTATGCTGATAGATCATATGTCAGCATAAGCTCCGGATAGGATTGGATTGTGAATTATGAGACTTATTTCAGACATGCATAGGATCATGGATCCAACACTCAGAAACTATCCAACTACGAAGTTAGTTATGAAACTGGAAGAACATCCTTTTCAATATCATGAAATGGCATTTAGATATGACTAATAACTTCCTTGGGGTGCAAAAAGATTAACTGAATGTAACCAGCTAAGGAAATATCTGATTTTACACCTCTATTATCTCACGTATTAATAGTATGACTTTTTAAATAGCCTTCTAAGAAAATTCCTATTCCAGTTAGGCTATAATAGCTGTTGCGGTCTATTACAAAAGCACTTTCCTAGGACCAGGACTGATATCTCAGTTTGGCGAGGATATCACTGGGAGGAGTTGGGCAAGGTACCATCTCTCAGATCTCTATTTATTAAAAAGAATATGAATAATATGAATTTACCTCCCAGAATACTAACAAATAAGATAAATGATCAATAAAATAATCACAAAATAAATGATTAATAGCAATGTGCATCTTCATGTTTCTGCAATTATTCCTACTAACTCAAAAAAAAACTCAACTCTCCTCTACTGATCCCACAGAATCAGATAGTCCTTCATTTACCACATTGCACCTGAGGCACAAAACAGCAGCATTCCCAGAGGTTCAATCACAACCCAGTATTAATAGCATTAAGTAGTCATCCTAGTTGGATGAGGCAATTAATCTTAATTAAGATTTTTTTTCCCATTCCTCTCCCTCCTCTTTCTAAAATCCTTCTTCAAAAGAATTTAGTTTTTTCATACCTTTGTAGCTTTGGGTTTTGTAGCTTTTGGGTTGTAGCTTTGTAGCTTTGGGTTGATTAAATTAATCGGAAGAGCTAAATACTTAAAACAACCTTCAAACGTTCTGACAGCCAGGACAGTGTTAGTGATTCTGGTGTTGAACTTCGACCTGGAAGCTCCGGGTTCAAATCCCTGCTCAGCCATGAAGCTTCCTGGATGACACTGGGCACATCAACATCAGTGCTCCCTTGAAGGCAGTGATTTTCAATGTGTTCATCGCACAACACTGAGAAGGTGCTAAAATTGTCAAGGCACACCATCAGTTTTTGGACAATTGACAAGACATGCTGTATTGCTGGCTGGGGGATCACATCCACCAGTGGCCCTACTAATATATGACCCCCCCATACATGGCATACATGGCACACTTGTAGACCATTTGCAGCACACCAATGTGCCACAGCACAGTGGTTGAAAATCGCTGCCTTAAGTGGTCATACAGCACAATGGCATCTCTGGACACTCAACAATGACACATGACACCATAGCCGGACTTTCGGGAACCCCGAGCTGTGTGGAGTTTGGTTGTGAGCTGCAGACGTGCAGCTTAGAGGGACCACTGGCCGCCATCAGGCTTGTTGTGAGGGGGAAAAAAGGACAGAAGGAACTACGTACAGCACCCTGAGCTCCTTGGAAGAAGGGTGGTATAAAAATGTGAAAAATAAATCACGCTTAGAAACCAAACAGCTCAGCTTCCACACTGTGGCGCAGGATAATTTATGGGGCCCAAAGTACACTCTTGCACATCAATATTTCTCACCAAGGGAGTGTATAATGTTATTACTATTTTATTTGTTGCTGCTGTCATGCCAGACAGCCTGTGAGACAGGTTCCCAAGATGCAACCCAACTTATTTTGCCGTGAAATTTGAAGTCAGATGCAAGGGGAACTGGCACCCCCTACAGGCTCAATAGCGGCTGGTTAAGTCAAGCCTTCCGTCCAGTGGAATCTACCTGGCAAATGGTTAATTTCTGCCCTCTTCCCCTCCACATGCTTCTGCTTTAGTGATCCCTGCCTTGCTGTCTGAAGAAATAAAGAAGTTCCCAAGGGAGGATTGTCAGGCCTGAAGGAGTCCTAGAAACCCACTCAGCTGCACCAATCCATGCAACAGGTCAGACCAGAAACCAAGGCCGGGGCTATTTCCGCATGCAAGATTTGAATCGCCCTTAAGCCTCTCCGACTCTGCTTATGTTAACGTCTGGCTGTTATTCAGGCAGAAGAGTAAGAGAAAAGGAGAGGTCCTGACATTGTGGAGGAGCACTTTAGCCACACAGTCTTTACATTCACATTAGAAAACCAGTACAGATTTTGCAATCCTATGAATACATTCATTCCCTGATTGGGTTACCAGGTTTGCAGCCAGATAGAAGACCTTTACCTTTAAACCTTCCACTGTAGTCTGAAGAAACACATATGGAACAGCACCTGGCCTCTTTCCCCATTCCTGTCACCCATTCCTTCCTTAACATGCTTTAACTATCCACTATCACTAGGTGCCAGGAGATGGTGGGTGCTCTCTCGCACTTGCTACACTGTGCAAGGGCAAAACAGTTCCAGCAGACATTCCTCTGCAAATTTGTACACCCTATTCAGATAGTGAAACTAAAGTATAATGGGAGATTGGGATCCTGGTAATTTATCCTGTCCTCCTCTGTTGGATTCACTTGGTTTCCAATGCCCACACAGTGGGCATCATCTCTGCAAATCTGTGCATGTGGAGTCCAGTGTATGAAGCTCCACCCACCCATTCTGTTCTCCACAAAATCGGAATGTATAGACCACAGAGTTGGGAGCTGGCATGTATTCCATGCAAATTTGATGTCTAGCGCATGGATCTTGAAAGCAAGGTGGGTCACCTGAAGGGAATCCACTCAAAGGGGATCAACAAGCTTGATTGTGATCCACTTATCATGCATTGGACTAAAGAGGACCCTAGTTAAAGAGGACCCCTCTATCATCACAATTCAATTGCCATAGGTCAGTGGTTCTCAAACGTTTTAGCATTGGGACCCACTTTTTAGAAATACAATCTGTCTGGACTCGCTGGAAACGATGTCATTAATCTGGAAGTGACATAGTCAATTTAGGCTTCAAATCTAAGCCACGATCATTTAAAGGTCTCATTACATAGTGTGCTCGTGCTGCTGTTTTGCATAGCTTGGAAGTCAAACATTCCAGCTCGGAAGTCAAAGCAGAACACGTACTTGGTTCCTTCGCCAACCACACAGCCCCCCCTTTTCTAGCATCCCATCCTCCCACCTATTCAGGGCACAGTACCATGCCTCTCCTCCACTAGGAGCCTGTCCTGCCCAGCAGCTCCGTACACTGTATTTTCTGCTTTTTATTTTCAGTGGCGGCTGAGCTAGGTGCTATGTGACCCACCTGAAATTGGCTTGCAACCCACCTAGTGGGTCCTGACCCAAAGTTTGAGAAATGCTGCCATAGGTCAAACAAGTCTTCAAAAGAGTAGCCGCCATGGGCAGCAATGGAAACCAGAGGATTCTTTGGGCAGAGCAGCTTAGCTATGCCCTCAGAAGTTAGAGATCTGAGTAAAAATGGCATGGACATGAATGGTGCTGTATTGAATAAGTAAATAAACTAACATGATAACTTCATTTTCAGGTCCAATCATTAAATTCAGGTATGTCTAGCCAAAGAGCTGACAACTCTACAGTGCCTACAAAATCAATACAGTTCAAGGGCCCAGCACAGGGGTGCCCAAAGTTTTTGGCAGGAGGGCCACATCATGTCTCTGACACTGTGCCAGGGGCCGGGGGGAAAAGAATTAATTTGCATTACAATACATTTGAATAAATTTACATAAGTTTACATAAATGAATATATTAAATATGAACTTATATGAATGAATGAAGGTCTTGCAATAGCTCAAGGCCTATAAAAGGCCTTGCACAAAGCAAGGCTGGCCTTTCCTTTGCTGCCGCTACTGCATCACAGACGTGAAAAGGCAAGCAGTGGAGGGAGCCCTCATCCCCCAGCTCACGCAAGAGGTCAAACAGTCACCTTCATGCTGAGAGCAGTTGCATCGGGCCAGTGCGGGCTCCAACAAATCTCTGGAGGGCCAGAGGCTCATTGGAGACTGGGGCCACATTGAGAGGCCTCGAGGGCCACAAGTGACCCCAGGGCCAGGGTTTGGGCACCCCTGGCCTAGCACACAGCTGCACTACTAGCTGCTGAACTTGGAGTCTTCCAAAGAGAACTGCTGATATAATCACATTGCTCTCGTAACATATTAGATGTTATGTGGAGTTCTAAAAATGCATCATCTAACACCAGTTTGATAGAACTTGTTCTCATCCAGGGCAACTAATTATCCCAGAAATGTAACTGTTGCAAAATTATTCCATGGTGGATGAATTAATAGCAGTGGTAAAAGAAAATACATGCTGCGTTGTCAGTGCAATCAAGACCTGAAACTAATTTCTTCTTAATAAAGCAAGGAGGGCTGGACTTGAGCCTAGATTCAGCTGGATAGCCCTGAGCAATCTCTCCAATTCACATAGCAGAAGTGACTGTGGCTCACAAAGTTGCAATGAGAACAGAAATGATAAGCCCTGAAAGTACTGAAAAAGTTCACAACAGCCCCAAATGAACCACAGGGAGCTAGTGCCACCCAGGTAACAATACAAGAAGAACCCAACAATTCAAGAATAAGAGACACTTAAGACCTCTGCAAATATTCAACATGTGTACAATGAACACACAAGATGCAAACAGGAACACAGCGAAAAATACTGCTCCTGACTCATACACATTCAGTTTACTGTCTGAACAGACCCTGCGTGTGCAGAAACAAATGGTAAACATGAATGGGAAGCCTACTTTTCTCTGTCCTAAATCTCCCAACACTCAGTTTTAGTGGATGTCCCCTGATTCTGGTATAGTAGAGGACATCCACTAAAACTGATGTTGCAAGAGTTAGGACAGACAAAAAAAATTTACTCAGCATGTGATTCGTCTGTGGAACTCTTTGCCACAGGATGTGATGCTAGCATCTGGATGTCTTTAAAAGGGGGACTGGACAAATTTCTGGAGGAAAAGTTCATCCTAAGTTACAAGCCATGATGGATATGTGCAACCTCCTGAATTTAGAAGTATGCTACCTCTGAAGGCCAGATGCAAGGGAGGGCACCAGGATGCAGGTCTCTTGTTATTTTGTGTGCTCCCTGCGACAACTGTTGCAGCATCATGGTGAGATACAGAAAGCTGGACTAGACGGGCCTTTGGCCTGATCTAGCGGGACTCTTTTTATGTTCTTATGCAAAATCCAGGATTTATGATCATGCATAATGAGTCCATGCATGCACAGTTTGTATGTACAAAGAATCAGTGTAGGCAGTACTCTGAATCTGCAGTACACTGCAGATGCAATTCTGTTTCCCCATCATGCACATTCATGCTATGCAGTTGAACAACTGCATGGGGTAGAGCCTGTCAGGTTTTTTTTTCCACTCAGAAGATATAATCGCCCAGAAGCAGGAGTATCGCTTTCAGAAGGTCCTGGGATCAGTCCTTGACCCCTCAATTTAAAAGTGCTGTCCAGGACCAGGGTTGGGAAAGCTCTGAGGAAAACTTGGATAGTCACTGTCACTCAAACCCAAAACTGGGCCAGGTGGACTAATAATCTGACATAGTCCAAGACAGCTTGGTATATTCAACTTAATGCCATTGCATTCCTCCCAAAATTGACATACTTCTCTGGAGTTTAACCTTCATGAAACTGGAAGCTTCAGATCCAACTGCAGAGATGGCCTTGAGCAGGCAGCCCAGAAACACAGCTTCATCCTGAACTCCCCCTTTCATCTTAATGGATTGTTAACTTCAGAGACTTGCTGGCCGCCTTTCAAAGCTGCCACTTTATAGGAGATGACTATGAGTGCACACCAAAACAATCAGTATAAAACATGATGGCATTTCGAAAGCAAGCCTACACATCATTACTCAGAAGCAAATCCCACTAAGTTCAGTGAAGCTGACTCCCATGTAAGGGTGTTTAGGATTACAACCTTACTTGTGAAACATTTTATACTGCAAATGTGCAATGCAACATAAAATTTTCTCACAAATTGAAAGACCTCCTGTAGGTAATATCAGAAACATGGGACACCCGAAGGACAAATATATGTAAAAAAACAACGGGGACAATATAGTATCAGGTTTTGTTTTTTTTACAGTGAAAAATCAAATTATTTGTCTGTGCTCTGTGGAAACAAAATCTCTGTGTGCTTTAATTGCTGCAACTTGATTTTGTACAAATATATGTACAAAATCAACAGGCACAATATAGTATCAGGTGTTTTTTTTTTTGTTGTTTTTTTTTACAGTGCAAAATCAAATTATTTGTCTGAGCTCTGTGGAAACAAAACCTCTGTATGCTTTAATTGCTGCAACTTGATATAAACCCGAAGTTTAACTGGGCTGGGCTGGGCTGCTCGTTCCTGAAGTATGACCCATGAAATGCATACTGGCATGTCTCTAATAGACAAGGTACGATTCAGTCACCTGCGTCTTTTGCAACCGGCCAAAAAGGATCTTTTTTGGGGGGTCTTTGCTGTAATTATTAAAGCACAAGTGAAGGCTCATGGATGCACAGAGCCAAAATGGAGAGAAGCAGGAATACATAGAATCCCTGAGATAGCTGGGGAGATAAGGGTGAAGAGGCCCTATGTTGTACTTCTAAATCCAATCCCAGTACACCTGCTGTCTGTGTGTTCTTCTACCGCCACCTACTGCTCAGGATGAAAAGCAGTTGAGCAAATGCAGCCAGTCCACACCACCGTTGAACAGCATGTCACACATGTGTTTCCAAGGACCTTGTTCTCCAAGGTATCCCTTCATTTTGGTTCGTTAGCTGGCATTCCTGACAGCTAGTCATCTAGTGGGGGTGAGGCAAGGCTCCCTCTGATCAAGAGCGGGCTAATAATGGGCCACTGATTGAAGAACTGCAGAACATCCGGGTTTCATCTGCTTCTAAGGTCTTGCAAATTCAGGCTTTCCACCCTGACACAATCTCACTTGTAGGCCTAAGTCTTCCTGCAAAAAAGAACTGAGCCTAACTGCCAGGCCACTGGGACAATCTTTTCAGTTTCCTCCTTCAGAATGCCTCTCCCACTAAAGACCTAAGCATGAGTGCAGCCCACACCCTGCCACACTTTTTGTCCCTCAGGAACCTCTCTGACTGGGGTACAACTAAGCCTCACCTTACCTCAGTCAAGCCCAGGAAACTCCTGGCTGCACAACCAGGAGATGTTCCAGATACTATTGTTATCCCAGGAATCTCTTTGGTTTCCTTTTGTCCAAAGCCCTACCATCATCCCTGCTCTGGAAGCAGAATTTTGTCATTTTCTCCCCCACTGCAGGTATCCATGCTGTCCATTTTGATAGTCTCTCCCTCCACTAGAGATTTCCACTCTGTCATTTTTGTGTTTTTCCTGCTTGGAGAGCCTCTTGGAAATATTTCCCTGGAGGCTGTGCTTTTCCTCTTGTAAGTTTACTTCCTTTTATAAGTTAACTTTTTCCCCCCTTTCCCCAGAATTTGAAGCCATGCAGTTTGGCCTCACTTTGCAGGAGAACATCACCAATCTACACAGTAGACCAAAGGTAGGCGATTTCTTCTCTCTCCCCCTCTGACACTCCCCAGCCTTCCATTTCCCAGCACCGGTTTTAAACTTTGCGCTAATTCCATCATTCTATCCTGTTGAACCCCCTCTGGCAAAAGAAATTCAGCTCAGCTGACAGCCCAACTCACTCTCATTCCCGCCTCTCTTCAACCTGTGGTGGGTCCAAATGGAGCTATTTACAAATATGGTTTCACCCACAATTACTTAAACCTCTGCGCAACTGGTCTTACAAGCAAACTGTGCCTATATGGGGGAGGGGATGATGACACGCAGCCTCATGGTGACCGTTAGCCTAACTGGAGGCACTTTGAGGTTCCTTGCATTGCTGCCCAGTCAATGATCCCAAATCAGCTATACACTTCACTCTGACCTCTCGCATTATAAATTCCCCAGTTTGGGTCAATTCTATGCTGGGCAGACCTGGGTTTGACACTACGTTTGCAGGCACATATAGCAGTTAGACACATGTGCATGTGGATGACAGCAATGTTGGCAATACACACCAGTGATTATTATTATCATGTGCTAAAACAGGGGTCTCCAAACTTTTTGGCCAGAGGGCCGCATGAAATATCTGGCGCAGTGCTGAGGGCCAGAAAAAATGTAAATATAAAATTTAAATAAATAAGAGATTGAACTTAGATGAATGAATAAATGAATGAATGGGCTCATTCACTCAGCCTCTCCAGCCCTCAGAACACCCTCCAGATGCAATCAGAGCACAGCTCTGTCATGTTCAGTCAAGTGGCCCAGGGGCTTTCAGGGGACAAGAGGCTGGCTGCAGGCCAGATAGAGGCTCGCTGCGGGTCGCATCTGGCCCCTGGGCCAGGATTTGGAGACCCCTGTGCTAAACCATTAAGGAGGAGAAGGCCAACTCTTTGAGAGCCCTCCTGTGATATAGTGTCACATGCATAAGACTGCTGAAATAGGATGGAACTTTGCTCCTTTAGTTCTTGTGACATTTCCTGTGGTTGTTACAGCTTTTCAAGTCTTGAACATACACACATCTAGTCTGTGGGAAGACTTCAGGCTCAATGCAGGGATTACCAGGCTAAGTTTCAAGGCCTCATTTATACTGGGGATCAGAAGAGATCATACAGTGATCACTGAGCAGTGATATGAATTGCGAGCAAACTAAATGGAGAGCTTTTCTCCAGCACCTTCGGATTAAATGGGAAGTGAGTGGATCTCCAGCAAAAATAGAAGACGCCGTGCTCTCTTCAGCAATCTTCATAACTTGAGCACTGTACATGACTACAGCAACATAACCTTTTAACTATCTATTAACTCTGTTGTGGACGCTCTTTTCTGATGCTTGAACTCAGAGAGAGTCTCAAAAACTTCCAGTGCAATCCTACTGCAAGACACTATTCCCACACTACCCCTGCCTCTCCCATTGCAGTGTTTGGGGAGGACTGTTGCCTGGTGGTACAGCACATACAGAATATCACAGGTTCAATCACTAGCATCTCCAGGCAGGGCAGTCAAGACCTTATCTGAAATCCTGGAGAGCCACTGCCAATCAGCAAACATGACACTGAGCCAAATGGGCCAATACAGTATGTGGCAGATTTGAACTTATGGAACTTACAATGTGCCACAGAGATCAAGCATGCAAAACAACAGAAATGTAGCTATCCTATATAGTCGGAACGTATCCAACAAATACGTACTGTCGCTTTAAGTTCTAAAAGCTCAAGACAAGAGATAAGCAGCAACCAAGGGAACAGCAGCTTCATTCACCCATTTCAGGTTCACTCCAGGTCATAAACAGAGTAAGTGGAATGGTGGGCAGAATCACTTGCACTATTTACACCATTATTTTCTCGGCCTTTGGGAAGGAGGGCAAGCAAGAATACTTGAATTTGCTCAAGTCAGTCTCACATAAGATGCGGGCCAACTGTATATTGCGTTTGCTCTTGGACTGCTTACAGTCCAATCCTAGGCTTCGCTAGTGCCCAGGGCTGCAGCGGTACCGAAATGGCAACCACTGCATTCAGTGGGGCAGGGAAGCAGTGCCATGTCTCCTCAAGGTAAGAGAACAAATGCTCCCCTACTCCATGTAGCGGCCAGGCAGCCCCAATGGGTCTCCTCAGATCTGCACCCACTATTGACCGGGTACAGAATCAAGGAGATCCGTGTCAGGTTTCCTGACCCAAGAGGGGGGTGGCAGAGCCTGCTGCTGTGTCCACCCCCCTCCCAGGCCCGCTCCTCCCTTCCCCCACCCAGTTCTGCCCCCTCCTACCACCCCAAAAAGGCCTGCTTCTGGATGGCAGTAGTTCTTACCACCAGGTGCCCTTGGCATTCTTCCTCTGATGCCATAGCTCTGAATCAACTGCCGCTGGGCCCAGCATCGGAGGTGTGCCAGTATCGCTGGCACAAAAGTGCCTTATGGCACGTTTCACAACAGTCAGGCAACCAGCACAACCACCAGCACCACAGACCATAGGATTGGGTCTTTAGTGGCCAGTGCTACATTTACCCATAGGTGCAGAAACAGGGATGAAGGTCAATGCATTGGCAAGAAACCATCAGAGTAACTGAAATGTAATTAAAGCATTGTAAATTCCAAGCTCAACAACAGCATGTGTTGACTACAGGGCACTGCAATATCAATCAACGTGCTTGTTCTATTATGGTACATAGGCCACAATCCTAACCAACTTCCCAGCACTGACACATAAGGGCAATGCAACTCCGAGGTAAGGGAACAAACATTGCCTTACCTTGAGGAGGCCTCTATGACTGCCCCCCAGCTGTAGGATGCAGCATATGCCCCACTAGCACAGCTATGCCAGTGCTGGAAAGTTGGTTAAGATTGCAGCCTTAGTTATTCTGGTCAAGAAATTTTTGACTGTCTGCCCTGAGGCTGCAGTTTAAAACAAAACAATAGAAAGCAATTCTACACAAAAAACTCAGCTTTGTAAATGTTACATACACAAGGTGACTAGGCTATACCATACAAAATATAACCCGGATACTGGCATATTTTCAGTAAATTATTTATCAGAATTGTTCAGTACTCAAATCCTCAAGGGGGTTTTCTGAAGGGGGGGGAACACAGCAGGTAAATGGAATTAACTTAAATAGCACAATTTATTATTCAATCTCCTATTTCAAGCAAGAAGAGATGTAATCACTAGTGCAACCTATTTATTTCCATCTCCTTCCCTTCACTGAGTAATTTAAATCTGATTTCTGATTCTCAATCCGCTTATCAAGCACTAAACAACATCACGAGATCCTGTCTCTGCTGAAAATGATTTTTCCCTTTCTTCCCCGTCACAGACTGTCATGTCCAATTCACTTTATCAATCAGCTTGACATTATCTCCCTTCCACAGCGCACAGAGTTTAAGTCATGAGATTTATGCCAGACTTATATATAATAATAATAACAAGAAATGGTTCTTATAGCAACAGAGGGCTCTCGAGAACTGGATAACATCCTTTATATACAGACAGCATTCTCAAGGTTCACTGCTTATCAGTATATTTTCATATCCTCTAGTCTCTTTTTCCGCTTTCATCAATTTGTGATTTACTCAAGGTGTACAGCAGTCACAGACCAACGCTCTATTTCCATGTTCTACTTATCCACATCAAAGGCCAGAATTTCAGATCAAAGGACAATAACAAGTTAAAATGATAAAATAGAACTCTATAAACACTAGGGTTGCCATGTTCAGTTGATTAAACAAGTACATGAATCAATTAAACATACAGGTGGGGCCTGTTTATCCGTGGATTTGGCATTCACGAATTTGCCCCAACGCGAATGCTGAAACCCCAGGTCGCTCCCTTGCAAACCTCCCAGACGCAACTGGAACCTTGTTCAGGTCACATCTGGGAGGTTTTCTGAGCCTTGGAAAGGCTGTGAGCCACCACACATGCAGTTTTCAGCAAAAACCAGAAGTTGTCAAAAAGACGCTCCAGGCAGCATTCTGAGCCTCAGAGAGGCCGCGCATGGCCTCTCCAAGACTCAAAACAGCTCCGGACGCGGCCAGAGAAAGGCTCCGGTCATCTTCACAGCACAGGTGGGGTTCAAAAGCTGTGGATTTCATTATCCATGGTTTTCGGTATCTGCGGGGGATCCAGGAATGGAACTCCCGCAGATAAAGAGGCTCTACCTGCATTTTGGTCCATTAGAAAGGTATCCCCAGTTTCATTGGTTGGCAGTTTTTTGTAAGAAACAATGCTTGAACAAAACCAGTCCTTTTTCATGCACATTTATACAGATGTAATGGATTAATTACATACATCCATGATTAGTGGGTTAGTAATTAGTGAGTCAAGACATTTATGGTTAATCAACTAAGGCTGAAGTTCTCAGACTTGGGCATTGCGACTCTGCATCTGGTCCCTTAAAGGACAGGGGAAGGGTGAAGGCAGCGATTTAATCCCCAAGATCACACCACTGTCAGGGACAAGGGGGGGAATCACAGTTAGAAGCGTTGGCCTCTAGGGAGTGTGGAAAGCCCCATGGAGCCCTCCTCCACAGGGCCATCCAAGCCTCAGAATAGTGGTTAACAAAGTGACTTCCAATCACTTTTCATTTTTAAACTATTCTGAGGCTTGCGGAGCCCTGTGGAAGTCTCCATGGGGCTCCCTGAATCCCCCAGAGGCCGGCACTTCTGAGTATTAAAAAAACACTTTGTCCCTGGCAGCATCATTGAACCTAGGGATCTTGCAGCTGCCTTCGCCCCTCCTTGCCAAGACTTACCCCAGTTCCACTGAATTAAGACATCTTCAATCAAGGAACAGTCAAGCAACAAATACAAATGGATCATTAAACCTGCCTTAAAAGTCCACATGGCACTCGTTGACTTTTGTCTGGAGAGAGCTGAGCAGTTGAATTTGCCCATGAACCAGAAAACTGTGGCTGCCAGAACTAATCCTGGACTTCAGTGATGCTTTCACAGCTGATTCCAGTTACATGCCTTGCTTATGCCCCTGCTTGTTTGTACCTGCTCAACCTGTATATTGGTAAATAACAGGGTGTTAAAAACCACACCATATGTCTCCAGTGCTTTCTGGGAGATGTTGTAAAAACACTCCTGTTTCACAGCTCCTGGCTGGGCGCTGTGGGGAAAGCCCGTACTGTGCCTTTCATGGTGCCCAACTGACCTCTGGTGGCTTACTGGGTACTACCATAGCCATGATTACTGAGTGAGCTGGGGTCAGCCTGGCTAGGTAGGCTCTCTGGCACTCGGGAAGTGTCCACCCTGACCGACCTCTGATGCCCCCTTTTTGTAAAGGTGCCCTTAAATTTTCTCCAATTGGGGATGTGAGGAGAATGGAAACCTGTATCTAAACTGTGCCTTAAGACAACTTTCTTGAGAGGTAGCTGCACTATTATGGAACTACCTTACACTGGAGACTCACCAAAGTGCAGAATTTGTTTAGAGGAGAATGAGAATTGACTATCTGAGCAAAATTTTAGCGGCTGGGGAATAAGAGGTACAATATGACATACTTTTGCATCTATATCTTCTGTTTTTGAGCCCAGATTCTCTGTGCAAGAATGACAGAATGGAAACAGAGAATGAGGAAAGAGCAGAAAAAAAAGTAGAAGAATAGTAGAGGGTCTCATTGACCCCCAAAACCCTCCCTGTAAATTGGCAGGCAAAGCATATTCTTCTCTCAGAGCCAGTCCCTGCAACCCTTTATGGAGGTAGAAGTTTGGCTCAATCCTCTGCTGATCCCTGCTCCTAAGAGGTGATTGTGTGCTCCATGGATACTAGACTGAAAGAGAGAATGACACTTGCTTCGTTCCTCAAATCAGCCGAAGTCATGGGTTGAAACATGGTGACTGAATGACTGTCAGCCCAACCCTAACCCATACCAATGCAGTGAGGCCAGCACGGCCGTGCTGCATCCTAAGCGCAGGTTAAGCAGGCTGGAAGTCTTTTCAAGGTAAGGGGACATTCTATAAAGCCCCAGCCTGCTCAGTGGAGCAACTTGGATCTGCGCCTACCAAATGGTTGGCAACCTTCAGTCTCGAAAGACTATGGTATAAGCCTACAGCACCCGGTATTCCCACGCGGTCTCCCATCCAAGTACTCACCAGGCCTGACCCTGCTTAGCTTCCAAGATCAGACGAGGTCAGGCATATAACAGTTGCTGGCTGGCGTAAGTCTAGGTTGCCTCATGTCAGGTTCCCAGAGCTGGCAAAGGGGATAGGATTTGGCATTCACCAGCATGGTCAATCATGCCCCCACCCAGGACCAGAGCAGCTTTTGTTTGTGCCAGCGCACGTTCCTTTTTGCTCTAGTGCCAGTGGGACAGTGCAGACGTTCCCACTGGCGCTCCTAAACATGCTTTAGGGCACGTTTGCGACAGCCGAGGCAGTTACAGAAGGGAAGCTTAGGATTCTGCCATGAGGACAAGGAAAAAAGGCCTCTCTGCTCAGCCACCCCTTGGAAGGAACATGGGTCAAAAAGAGGGGCAGTAGAAGGACTCCCCTTTTCCCTCTCCCACTGCAATGTCTTGCAGCTACCTGCCTGCTTTATTTAACACTCTTTATTTTATTTTTCATCGTGTTCCTATCTACCCGAACAGACCTCTTGAAAGACAACCAGCAGAATAAAATCTAAATAAGTGTTCGGAGTGTGCCAAAAGGATGGCGTGACCTGAATGTGCCTGGGATTTGTCATCCCATCTAGTGACACAGTAGTCTTCTTTGTGTCGATTATATCACCCTGCCAGGGAGCATGTGTTCAGAGTAAACTGCAATCTCCCTTACCTGGCATTAACTACCATGTGACTCATTCAGATAAAAGGGAGGCTTCTTGACATCAGTAAAACAGAGTTATTCACAAGCTGCAGACTAATTATCTTGGTGCCTCGTTTGGGGACCGGAGCAACATTTGCAGCAAACAGGTTTTTGCTGAGCTGAGTGTTTTCTCGGGACCCTCCACTGGCAACAATTTTCTTTTCTTTTTCCAGCTGGAAAGATGTAGAAAGAATCTCCTGCACCTGTCACAGCATCTCTTAACAAAAATGCCACACAGATACCCTTCTGGCTACGGTTCAGACCAAAGACGGGTGAAGGGCTGGGGACTGGCAAGGAAAGTGAAAGCAATTTTTCTCATTCCTTTCCTGCTCAAAGTCTCAAACAAGAACACCATCAAAAGGAGCAAGGTCAGCACAAGGAAGTTATAAAGACTGCCAAATTTCCAGGGACTGACAATCCACCTTGGTAGGTCGCCTTGGCTTCCACATTTTGCTGAGCAGGAACCGTACAATTCAATGGGCATTTTATTACAAGCAAATTGCTCTCAACAATGAAGACTAAGCAAGCACAGGAAAAATCAGGAAATCGCGTGATAGAAGAGGCAGCAACTGCACCTAACAAAGAACCTCTTAGCCATACAACCACCAAAAGTGCAGAACCTTAGCCTCTTTTTAAAGTTGCACTGACTGTACAGTGATTGGGAATGGACAGTGTCATTGGATTGCATGTTCTTTGAGGCAGTGGTCTGTCATGTTTTTTCCTCCCAGAACCCCAAACTAACACTTAAGAAAAGCAGTATGTGAAAGTTGTTGGAAGGCATGCAGCCTGTTGTCTGGCCTTCCTAGCAGCACAACCCCATTCGCTGCTCTATGCTTTGGGGGGGCAAGGCATATAGAGTTCTATGAGATTGGGCTATAGGGGATCAAAGATAGCAAGATGCAAGCCCTCCCAACAGCCCAAGTAATGTCCGCAAAGCCATCTTCAGCACCCAAACTAGCTGTATCCCATCAATCCAGGCCATGAGATCCACAGCAGGACTGGTGGCAGAATGTGCAACTTGCTATATTCCCTTCCAGCAGCCCAAAACACCCTCCATATACACCTTCAGGAATAGCTTTACCTCTGACATGCAGAATAAGGGACTAGGCTGGGTTGGCAGAGTCATTCACCACCTAGTTCTTCACTAGCTACCTCTTATTATAGGAACAATCCTCAATAGAATGTTAGATAGGCAGTACAAAGGAGTTAAAGTGGGACCTCTTTATTCACAAGTTTATCCATGGATTTGACCCACAGTGGGTTCCGAACCCACAGAAGGAAGACTCACAGAGGGCCTCCCAAATGCTACAGGAAGCTTATTCTGGTTGCATCCAGGAGGTTCTCTGAGGCCTGTAAAGGCCGCATGTGGCCTCTACAGGCCTCAGAACAGATCCAGACATGACCAGAAAAAGGTTCTGTTGATGTCTGGGGGCCCTATTGGACTGCAACCCATGTATTTAATTATCCACAGGGGTTCCAGGAACAGATTCCGCATGGATAACAAAGTCCAGCCTGGACAATTATGGAAACAGAGTAGGAACATATTGTGGCGATCATGGGAAAGGTTCAATGTGATAACTGTATCCAATATCTTTCCAAATGAATACTTTGTCTTGTTTTTAAAACTAGCAGCCTCCTTTAGCAATGTATGCAAGTCTGAGCATAGGCACAGGTTCTTTTTTTGTTTTTTTTTAACTTTTCATACACCCAATTGGTTTGCAGGGGTTGGATTAGCTGCCTGCTGCTTTTGCTCTATGCATTTCTTGCATAACAATGAAGAGATGCAATTGGGGGGAAAACTTGACAATGACCCAAGGCAAATACCAGGAGCACACATGCACAGAGACAAAGTGTTTTTGATGATAACTCTGAAGATTTGAACGTGGCCAAGAAAACTATGCCCATCACTGTTTCCGTTGCCTCTTGGGTCTTGCGTAGCAGGATAATGGAAGCAAAACTCACAAACGAAAGACAAGGTTGATACTGAGCAGTGCGAACTTGATCCTTGAGCGTCTTGCTCATAATTTATGTTTTATTCTAGGGAGCATTGTTAAAGATTGCTATCCCAGAAAGTTAATGAATACCAAATGCTGGTTCCACTCTGTTCTGACAGATATCATTTCCAGCGTGATGAGAAGAGATTACCCAGCCGAACACACGATGATATGTCTAATCTCCTGCTTTAAAAAGACACTGCCCTCCTCCGATGGTCTCTGGTCTGAAACAAAGCCAGATGACTGCAGTAAAATCAAGAAATAAGAAGGTGAATTTCATTGTTTTTTTTTTCCTTAAAGGGAGATTTCATGAGAACGCATTAGAACAAGACTCCAGAATGCTATAAATACTACTGTATAAATTGCCCATTGTTCTGAAGATTTTACTGTTAGAATAGAAAAAAAAAGTCTTCTATGACCATCATGCAAGTTAATGAAAACAATTTCACTGCCATGAACAGGTGCAGCATTCCATGAATTGTTACCCAGCACCCCTGTTTGTTTTGGGGTGCCCCAACATATGTCTTTGACCTCTGGAGCCTTCCAGCAAACCTTACTCTCATTCAATTTCTTTGTTTTTAAAAAGCATGCAGTTATCAAATCACTTTTAAGAAGCTGGATACATCTGCCTTTTCTCCAAGTTTATTTCAGTTATTGTTCAAAACAGTCGATGAACTATACCTCAACCCCAATTCACTGCCTAATCCTATCCCTTGCAGTAGCATAACTAGAGGGGGTGCAAAGCATTAAGTTTTGCATAACACCTCACGGAGATGCCTCTGCTTTGCTCTAGTGGCCCGGAATGGCTCCAAAGAGAAGGGAGAGGGGTCACTTGTATGCCACAGTGAGATGCTGTGCAAAACTTAGTGCTTTGCACCCCCTTGAGCTACACTACTGATCCTTGCCACTGCTGATGATGCAACTGCACTAACAGAGTGCACTCTGTATCCAATGGTGGGAGGGGGATTAGACTGCCCAACTGCCTATGGTCTTTTCAGACATGTGCCAGCCATTTTATTGCTCTATGTCCAGCAAGAGAAAAGCATGGAAAACACGTACCTGCATACAGTGTAATATGTGAACAATGCTTCAGTGGCATAGCTAATGATTGTGCAGCCTGGTGCCAAGTTCAAAATGTTGCCCTGTAAATGATGTCACAGCTGGAAGTGACATCACGCCCGGGCTTTCAAAAAAGTGAAAATTGGGAGGAACCCACCTCCTCCGCCCAGCAACTCACCATCCACTTGCTCTGCTGCCTTCTCCCAGTCAGTGGCATAGCTAAGGTATATATCTGCTACCTGGGGTCAAAGAAGATTTTGTAGCCCCCCCACCCCGCATGACAAAATCAAATTTAATTAAGTAAATAAATAAAAAAGTTATTTCTTTCCATGCTGTATCATAATAACGTCTCATTGGCACTCAGAACAATCAGTCTCATAGGTCAGTTTGGAGTTAAGAAAATCCACTTTCTGTTCCACAAGGCAGTTGTGTTTCCATTTTCTGGTTAATTGGCCATAACTTTTGATAGAATACAGATATTCAAGTGCTGTTTGTTGCACTGCATTCTGCATTAAATTATCTTTCCAATGATATATATAACACGATGGTGTTATTCATACATACCAAGATTTTCACAATTTTGGTCACTAGTGTCAAGCTCAGCTTGTTGCCCCCCTAAAACTTGATGCCCGGTGCAACTGCTACCCCCTGCACCGCATGAACGATTTCCAGCTCAGCAGCAGACTATCCTCCACATAACCGATCCTTGGATAGGACTGGATGTCAGCCAATAAAACAGAAAGATCTTTCTCCCATTACTTCTAAACTGATGCCAACAATGTAATATGAGCCACTATACCTTTAGTCAGGCAGGTCTGTATGTTCCCAAGCTTACCTTAAGCCTCTATGGAACAAGATCACCTTATTCCAAGAGTTATAAGGGGGAGGGACAGCAAACCCCAGTTGACTTGTTCAGTTGGACACCAAAAGTTGACCATTTGTCCCCTGCCTGGGGTCTGATTAAGCTCATCCTGCATTCCTGCAAGGAGTGTTTTTCTTTTTTCTGATCTTTATGAATCCTGACCCATGAAATCTACACATTAATCATCCAATCTGTAATTTATTTCCAGCTCCCTTGAATACATAAATCTGTTCGTACAGGAACACATTGTAAAGTGCACGTTCATGGAGAAACTATACCAGAGGCTATATTTTACATTATAAAAGACCAAATTAACATTGAATTGCTCCCTAGTGGAAAGCATACCTATGCATTTAAATGGAAGACTGTCAAAACCTATTCTGTGTGTACTATGTTCCCCTTGGTATTTAAAATAGATACAGCTATAGATTTTTCCCCTTCCCTCTTGATTTTGTTTTTCTTTCGTGTTCAGCAACATGTATGTTCTCAAGCCAAGAAAGATATTCTTTAAAAGAATCCTTTTTGATATACTGATGTGCAATTTTCACCTTATTAGCGGAAACTGTTACTGACACAGCCTTCCAAGGAGGCTAGCCTTTATTTAGAAGCAAGGCAATGATATACATAAATATAAGATACTGAATAAAACATTAAGACAAACGAATTGAAGCATTACAGAGGGCTAGAGGATCCTGCACACCTTCCATGTCTGACCTATGAAAAGACAAAGGACTCATGATTCCAATTAGCAAATTGCACAGTTATGACTTTGATCATTATACGGACAGCTTTGTGTTAGTTTGGTATCCCTTGCCTGGTTTCCAATCTTGCAGAGCCCTCTAGTGGGGTTTGAAAGGTTGCTGTAGTTTCACTTTAAAATAAACCTTCTCAGTTAGGAAATAGGCCCTTGACAAACTGGCAAACACAGACAACTGCAGAATCAAGTTGTATGTATTCGTGCACCAAGCAGGAGATAACTTCATATCTTCAAATTCAATCCTGGATTTCATAAACAGAAAGACCTCCAGTCTGAAGAGCACTTAATACTTCACTGCTAACATATTTTTCTTTTACCTCTGGTTGGCAACCTTCAGTCTCGAAAGACTATGGTATAAGCCTACAGCACCTGGTATTCCTAGGCGGTCTGCCATCCAAGTACTAACCAGGCCTGGCCCTGCTTAGCTTCCGAGATCAGACGAGATCGGGCATGTGCAGGGTAACAGTTGCTGCAGTTTTAATATGAGAGGAAGGCAGGTGAGAATGCCTGAGAAATTTCAAGATTTGACTTTCAGCACAGCCACAGGTGCAGTCCACATGGTCCCAAGGATTCTAACAAACACAAAGGGTCAATTCACACATTACATTTTGTACTTGGGGAAGGATACTTGAGCACAAAATACATGCATCTCTCATCAAGTCTGAAAGACACAAGCACACAAAACGGAAGATGCTTGCAAGTTTGGCACAGTATAAATAGCTCAAAATATTCAGAAGCAGTGGTGTCATTAGGCTTTGCATCACCCAATACATAAGAACATAAGAACAGCCCCACTGGATCAGGCCATAGGCCCATCTAGTCCAGCTTCCTGTATCTCACAGCAGCCCACCAAATGCCCCAGGGAGCACACCAGATAACAAGAGACTCATCCTGGTGCCCTCCCTTGCATCTGGCATTCTGATGTAGCCCATTTCTAAAATCAGGAGGTTGCACATACACATCATGGCTTGTAACCCGTAATGGATTTTTCCTCCAGAAACTTGTCCAAGCCCCTTTTAAAGGCGCCCAGGCCAGACGCCATCACCACATCCTGTGGCAAGGAGTTCCACAGACCAACCACACGCTGAGTAAAGTAATACAGGAGGCTAGCGCGTCACCCCTATGATGAACCTCTTCCCATGCAGAGGGCGGGGTAACACTATGGGTGGTGGGCATGGTAATGTACCATCACCCTGCTCCCTCTTGTTTTTTGGCTATAATGTTTGATATAATAGATATTTCAATATGGTTTGTTTCATTGCATTCTGCGTGAAATTACGCACTGATTGATATATAACATAATGGTATTCTAAAATACCAAGATTTTGAAATTTTGGTGAATGGTCGTGTCACACACACACACCTCCATGCGCGTCACCCAGTGTGGCCCACATCCCCTAGCAATGCCACTGATTCAGAAGCATGTGTCCAACCCTTTCTGGACCCTTTCTCCAGCTGAGTGAAATGTGGAAAAGCAAATGGCACCTTGTCTCACCTGTATCATTCTGAGTTGCTTTGAGTTCTCATCCTCAGACTCCTGAGCTGTAAGAGAAAAGGCAAAGTGGAGCAGAAGAGAGAGTTCTAGCCCACCCCACCTCCAAAATTCCTCTTCTGCTTCACTCCCTCTGCCTTGGAGTGATGTAGAGAACTTCAGGCAAGGCAGGCTATCAAAGCAAGTCAGTGGTGGCTGCAAGCAGTTAGACAGACAGGTAAGATGTGGCTCAGGGCAGCCTAAGACAGGGCTGCCCACCAGCTATTCCCAACTGTGCGGGTGAAATAAACCCCTTAGCAAAAATACACAAAAATGGCACCAAAGTACTGATTCTGTCAGCAAGCTCTATGGAGAAGTATAAATTGAAGGTTTAAGAAAATTGTAACATAGATCAAAAGTTTTAGAAAACTGTCTGAAATGCATCCTCTTTTTCCCATCACTTTGTTGTCAATAACAATAGGGAATCTTTGGCATCTAATTATAAAGAAGGAGAAACATTGCTTAAAGACGTTGTTTCTAAAAGGATTTCTTCATTGCCCTTATCCCAGTGTGTCCTCTAGCAATGGTTCTCAAACTCTCTGGTACAGTTTGAGAGCCTGTAAGTCCTTGAGCGGGCAGGAGGAAAGCAGCGACGCAATGCTCGCCATCTTGCTGCTGTGGAGGGGCGTAGGGATGGGCTTCCACTCACCCCCGCCTGCAGCAGCCTCCTGGGGGTTGGAGGAGCCTGGCGCCAGCCTCAGCAAGGCAGACCCCTGCAGAAGGCAGAATGCGATCACAACCATCTCCTGTTTCTCAGTCGCAAAACTGGAAGTGGTCGCAATCACGTTTTGCAGCGGTCTGTGCTGCATGGACAGCCTTGCTGAGGTTGGCACTGCAGGTGACCCCCAGGAGGCTGCTGAAGGCAGGGCTGAGTGGAAGCATGCTCCTGAGTCCTGAGGTGTGATCCAGGGGATCGGGTCTCTGCCTTCCCCCTGCCCCCACTCCTTAAGGGGGCAGAGCCCAGGGCTCTCAGGCTGGGGCGTCGCGACACCCCAGTTTGAGACCCACTGCTTTAAGGTCATCTACCTGAATTTCTAGGCTGCTCCATACTGAAAGCATACAGCAGTGGAAATAGGTTTTTTACAAAAGAGGAAATAGTCAATTCAGCCAAACAGAAGTAAAATGAATGCCGTATCTCTTAAAACCCTACAGCTTATGGGCTGCACAAAAGTCCAGTCGAAGCAGAAAGGTCCTACATCATTTCAGACAGATGCTCAAGTGAATCACCACAGAAAGAGGTATACTCACACCACTCGGTAAACTCAAAGTCTGATTATTGTACAATAGTCTATAGGAACCTGGGCTCTCTCTTAAGTATGGTAGAACCAGACCATTAACTGCTTTCTAAGTCCAAAGCATCATTATTAATCGTGCCTGGAAATCAAGCAAGGTTTTGATGACCTCAATACTACTGGAAAAACCCACTCTGTATACTTGATAGTGGAACAGCTAGAACTCCACAGCTCTTTCTGCCCATTTACTTAGCTGTGTAAACCACTTTTTGAACTATTTTTTGGTTGAAAAGTAATACATGAGAATTCTTAATAACAATAATATTCTACGCCTGCACAGCATATGGATGGTCCCATAAATATTTTCTATCAGCATTGCTCTCTCTCTCTCTCTCTCTCTCTATATATATACACACACACACACACACACACACACACACACACACATTTTAATGAGCACTAATTCATACATACTTCATTGTAGAAAACCTGCAACATTCAAACATCTAAGGCAGTGGTACTCAAACCTTTCCAGCCAGTGGCTCCCTTGACCCCCCCGTGGCTGTTGGCCATGAATCCCCATCATGTTCTTGAGGGCTGGAAGTGACATTTTTTTTTCTAGAACAGCCCCACTGGATCAGGCCATAGGCCCATCTAGTCCAGCTTCCTGTATCTCACAGCGGCCCACCAAATGCCCCAGGGAGCACACCAGATAACAAGAGACCTCATCCTGGTGCCCTCCCTTGCATCTGGCCTTCTGACATAACCCATTTCTAAAATCAGGAGGTTGTGCATACACATCATGGCTTGTACCCCATAATGGATTTTTCCTCCAGAAACTTGTCCAATCCCCTTTTAAAGGCGTCTAGGCTAGACGCCAGCACCACATCCTGTGGCAAGGAGTTCCACAGACCGACCACACGCTGAGTAAAGAAATATTTTCTTTTGTCTGTCCTAACCCGCCCAACACTCAATTTTAGTGGATGTCCCCTGGTTCTGGTGTTATGTGAGAGTGTAAAGAGCATCTCCCTATCCACTCTGTCCATCCCCTGCATAATTTTGTATGTCTCAATCATGTCCCCCCTCAGGCGTCTCTTTTCTAGGCTGAAGAGGCCCAAACACCGCAGCCTTTCCTCATAAGGAAGGTGCCCCAGCCCCGTAATCATCTTAGTCGCTCTCTTTTGCACCTTTTCCATTTTTGAGATGCAGCGACCAGAACTGGACGCAGAACTGGACTTCATTACACAGGAAGTGGCCAGAAATATTAACTATATTAATATTAATTATATTAATCATATCATTAATTAAATATATTAATACACAGCAATATACATGCTTTATAAATGATCAGCTGCTGATCACTCTTGGAGACAGGATACTGGAGTAGGTAGATTTTGTCTGGTCCAGGAAGACTCATTTTTTTTAACTTTGCAAGCATACCAATGGAATTGCTTTATCAAATGAACTTTGTGAACAACCAGTCTGACCAACATTACACACACCCCTGTGGACCCCAATCCAACTAGTCATTTCTCCCATTCTCCTTGGATAGGATTGAACCCTTTATTAATTTAATGAAATTAAATTTTTCCAGCAGCTGGTGGGGAAAACAAAAATAAACCATGAAAATATATCAGAGCTGATAAGGGTTTGGTTAGGAAGCTGATTTGTCTCCTATACTAGGAGATGCACAGCTCAAGCCTATGCATGTCTACTCAGAAGTAAGTTCCATTAGAGTCAATGGGGCTTACTCCCAGGAAAGTGTGGATAGGATTGGGCTGGCAATCACTTCATCAATGGTTGATAAGTATTCCCTTCAAATAGCAAGATTCATCATTTTAAAAATACAGCCTCTCCTCTTCAGTCAAACAACAAGATTAATAAATCACTTTAAAAACAGTACCCTTTTTCTGCTCCTGGCCAAGTAAAGTGTGTGCTTCTCTCTCTCTCTCCCCCCCCCCCCGTTTGCCAACTGCATGGAAACATCTTTGAGACCCCTGGTGACTGGTAAAATAGGAAGCGTTTTATTTGGGGAGGGGGAGGAAAGCGGGAAGGTTTGGAGATTGAAAGGGGGGAGTGGAAGAGGGAGGGGGTTGAAAAGAGAGATTTCACTTTGATGAGAAGCGATCCCAGGCTGGGAACTAGGAACCAACCAGACAAGGATCAAGGAGGATTTCTTTCTGACGGTCATCAAGGACAAGGACTGCAAAATGAGCATGCTTGGTACTTGCTGGATGGGGGCTGGAGTGGAAGAGCTTGGGAAACAACATGCAGCGAACACAGAAGGCGGCAGCCTAGGAGTGGAGGGAGAAGAGGGCGGGGCAGTAGCAGCCACTCTCGCAGCTGAGCAACTCCCGTTTCTTCTGCTTTAAAAAAAGTGCAGAAGACAGGCTCGTATTCTGCCCAGGGGTGTGACTATATCGCTGGGAGAGGACATCCCGTCCCTCCCCTTTGAGTTCCTGGTGCCTCCCTAAGGAGTCACGCCTCACAGTTTGAATAATACTGATCTAAGGGAAGCAATTAAAGAGATGTGTGGGGTCATCCCAGCACACACATTGGTGGCTGCCTGCAGATCCCTCCGTCGACAAGATCAGTAGTGTAGAGATGCCAATGGGGAACATTTCAAGCACTTGGTCTAATTAATTAATTAATCAAACCGCTTCTGTGTACACCATAAGCAGCATATATGTGAAATATACGTATTGTAGTAAATGTGTGAATTTGTATTGGCAACCTTCAGTCTCGAAAGACTATGGTATCGCGCTCTGAAAGGTGGTTCTGGCACAGCGTCTAGTGTGTGTGAATTGCAGTATAATAAAGTGTGTTTTCTTGAGATGTCCTGTATAGTTGCCCTGGAATCTATGGAAGTGAGAAGGTGAATGCTCCAGTCTCCGTCACCAGGTAGAGGATCAAGGGCCATGTAGATGTTGCAACTCCTACCCAAAAGAACACTGTCATGACATGAGAAAGACCAGCTTAGCACCAGACATTGGCAACAGAATAAGCCACTAGAGTGAGCTTTCTTAGCTTGCGCCCTCTCTCTTCTGAGCACCAGGAGCCCTGGGGATTCAGGCCCTCCTGGCCTCTGCCACTGTTCAGAAGAGCAAGTGTAGCTGGGTTCCTTTTTGAATAGTTCTAATCTGTTGTTTGCCACCTTGGGGAGCATTTGATTGAAAGGTCAGATGTAAATCTTCAAAACCAACCAACCAAATCGCATCACATCAGTAGCACACAGGCTGATACAATTGGCACAAGTGGGGCGGCAGCAACATTTTCACTCCATCCCAGTCTCACAGCACACACCTTTTCTTTCCCTCCGCACCTTCTTCCATCCCCAAAGAAGCAAATAAAGTAATTCAGGAATACTGATGTGAGATGCATAGTCAAGGGACATTAAGTGTATGCAGGCTCTGTTAATGGCACCCCACCCATGGTCAAATCATACATCCTCTGTGCTCTCACTTTAAAAGAGAGAAGTGGAAAGAACTGATTTGGGTATGATGAAAGAGAAATGTAGTTATCATGTGAACCTCTTAACCTAAATTAGCTTCAGAGTGGTGTTAAGGAGGTAGAGAGAGGATACAGAATTGAATGCTTGTATTTTCCTAGATAGACAGGGGAAAGGTGACGCTTTATTCACTGCAGCTCAATTTTCTTCTCCTGCCCTGTAAATGACACATATTTCCTATCTCCACATGTCAATGACAGAATGCAGCTGTTTGATTAGATGATGAAGGGAGAATTGAGCTATGGGCTCAGAGTGATTTCTCTGCCCTTTCTGTCTCGCTGAAGCTGTCCTTCTCCTAGCTTCCACTCTGAAGCCTGTCTATTGACAACCAAACTTTTACCCTAGACCTCTGGTCCAAAAATATGTGCCTTGATTTTGTGCTCATAAAAAAAAAGGGAAGAGCCTTGCAGTGATACAAACAATGCCAACTCAAATACAACAACAAAGAGACACACACGACTGGAATCCATTGGGAAAGAAAAGGCTATTCCCAGAAGGGACTAAATGCCACTGCAAAGGGGGTCGGCAACATACAGACACAACTGTCACTCAGGCATCCTGTTATCTTTTAATCTCATAGGCTCACCCCGTCTTGGGTATATATGTGCAATGTACATACCCACCCACATGGACACACAGCACATAGTGCATGCCTGCTACATCAATCATGCAGAACCATGCTGTGAATATGAAATGCAGTCCTCAAGATAAAGCCACAGTGTTCCAAATATGCTACCCCTTTTTGCCATTGTGGTAATATAGTTTCATGTAGAAACAGCACACAGCTAGTAACCTGCACCCCAGGGAAGATTCCTGTGACTCAGAGTCTCACCATTCGTAGCAAGGCAGCCATGCTGATGGAGTGTATGCTGCATCCAATGGTGGGGTTGCCAGAGGTAAGTAAAAATATCTCCTACTTTTCTCTGCATAAGCCTACACATACACCAGGTATATAGCCAACAGAAGTTCAAAGACAGAAATGGGGAGCGACCTGCTAAAAAACAGGACAGGATCCTGGCTTGTGTTGGTGCTGCTGGAATCCTTCTCCTCCCTGGTCTGAAACTCTCCCTATCCTACCTACAAGAGGCCCCTATCACCACCAGCAGTGGCGAAGTCCCTATGAGCTACTGCTGTGCGCACTGCACCACTGCCTATTTAACAGCAGTGGCCTGAAAGTGCATGACAGCAGCCCAGCTTTCACACAACTGTGAAGCGCCTTTTGCTGCCAGAATGCAAGTTCTGGTGAGGTCTGAACTGGATTGGGTCATCAGTCTGTGAATTTAAATGCTTTTCTCACTATTCCTTCTCTGTTCCCTAGACTCACTGTATCAAATTTCCCGTTTCCTATGCTCCTTAGCCTGTCTACTCGCAGACTGCCAGCACTGCACATTTCCCCCATCCTCCTTTCTCATGAGTCCCACTGGTCTTCCGTTAACTTCACACCTCCTCAGAGCTGGCCTAAGACTGCCTAGCACTTGAGGATGTGTGCTAAAAGCGGATGAGGGCAGTCTCTGTTTCTCCCACTTCCTAACCTGGTACATCACTTTCCTCTCCCCCATACTTCCTCTTCTGCTCTATCCTCCTCTTATTTTTCCAACTCAAAGAGTAGGAGGGGAAAGAGCAGTGGAGGTGTTGTAAGGTTGACTTAAGAAGACTCAGTACCAGGAGTGAAAGTCTGCAGGCTCTTTATTCGGTTGCATGCAATGGGTGCTCAAGGGACTCTTGCCCAAAACAAATGAGCACACTCACCAATGGTGGATTTGACCTTTTTATACATTTTTCTGTTCTTTGTCTCAAAATCTAGACTTTTCTGGCTGAAATTTGCATCAGAGTTGGGCAAGAGGTGAGCAAATATCTAATAGGTTATACTTTACACAAAAGGTAGGAAATAGGTGAGATTTACTCTTAAAACATATAAAATTACAAAATTTCCAAAAGTCAGCAGAGAGCAATACAACACAAAATTCTCAAAGACAAGTGTGGAGACCGACATGACTTCATAAGTGATAAGATGTTTCTTGGCAGGACTTCAGGTTCATCTCGTTAGTTCGGCCTGATACCGTTGCCTGGTCTCCTGTTATCTTTTGCATTCCATACCTGTTGCTTAACATAAACACTGTGGAGCCAAGTTTGCAAAGCCAAGGTTTTCTGTAACACAGCAAAGCAGTTTTTTTGGTTCCTTTTAGAGCAGCCTATGATTCTTGCTTTTGTGAATATTGTAGTCTTTACCTGAAGTCACAGTCTGGGGTCAAAGGTTACCGTGTATCAGAGGTAGGTACCCCTTGGCAATCTGCGGCCCAGGGTCAACTGGCTCACAGATCGCCCAGTCCTCCACCTCCTATTCTTGCCTTCCTTGCCCTTCAGTTATTTGTTTCCTCCTCTTATCTTTATTTCATGTGTTTGCTTCTTTGCCCATTACCAGCCCTAAGTCTTCAGCCACTCTGTGTCTTAGTTCCCCATGTCCCTTAATTCCCTACCCTTCTGGGTCCTATTCCCATTTGGGTTTTAAGCCAGGAGCCTCCCCAACAACGCTGCCTCTGTTTCTTCTTCCTGCCAGCAATACCAGGCCTTTTCACTTCCTTCACAGTCTGCCAAATGGCTGGCACTTTCAAGTTTGAATGGTTGTGGACATTCCATTACATCAGAGTACGTAGTTTAGACAAGGTCAGAGGGAGAGGGAAGTCAAAGACAGAATGTGACAGGCCAGAAACAGCCTATTTTTGTCCCATATCACAGGTGGTTTTCCATTAAGTGTGAACCAAGTTTTGCATGTGAACTTGCATCCGTTTCCTAGAAGAAACAAAACTTTCCAATGACAAATAATGCATTACTTTTACAGTTCCTTGATACTTCCAGAAGCAATTACTTTACAGTCATCTGTTTTTCATTCATATAAAGTTGTGAGACATTGCAAACACTTCTAGCATTTGAGAGGAGTAAAAATCAATCTTAGTCCTACAAAAATGCACAATCACAGTTGTAGAGTTACCAAATTTGCATCATATGTAATGAGCATTCATTGTGATGCACATAACAGACATGATCATCTCTCATCACAGGTATATTTCCCCTGGGAATGAATGGAGAATGAATTTTAAAGGTGTGTGATTGAATTCTGCACTGGAATCAAATTCCAATGGCAACGTGTTTTTGCCATTGTTAATTCTGTTGCATCCTGTAGGAGTAGCTGAACTAAACTGGAAGACAGTGTGAAAACCGTGCTGATTGGATGGCAGACGCGGGTACCTATGAGTGTAAAACCATGTAAACCTTGTGTGTGTGTGTTTTGGCTCATTCATTTCAGCAGGAATGGTATGTAATTTTTGTTACAAAGTGATGATAATAAAGGTACTCAAGAGCTTAGTATTAACATGGGAACTTGCCTCTTTGTTGGGGTGATTTGGGAGTGGAAGCAAAGCACATGTTCCAGAACATGTTTTTAAATTAACAATTTGTTGAATGCTTAATCGTGACCAAATATATTTAAACATGACAAATGTAAATAAACAAAGCCTGCTCTAGCATAACATCCAAGAGATTTGATAAACTCTAATTATGCTGCCCGCCCACCAATTCTGCAACTGGTACAGTATTTAAAGTGGGCACATTTGCATAATTTATTTTGGTTCCACGGTTTGTTCCACAGATGTTTCAATGTTGAAAATTTGGAAAGCCTTTTTTCCCTTTTCTATTGTTATGGAGTCTATAAAAACACAAATGTTTTTGCTACATAACCCTTGCCAACACTGCCTAAGCATTTATCAGGAAATGCACATATTTCTTTCTAGGGTTCTCAAAATAATCAGGATGTCACAAACAATTAAAAAAATTAAGCTAAGGGTAAGTTTACATGCTCAGTATATATATAGTCATCGTCTTCTGATTAGTTTCCTGGACTGAAGTAGAAACATGTTTGCCTTCTCTGCCATTTCCTTAGATGTCACATTTTAAATATGCAATGGCATAACTCTTTGTAATGCTTATAAATAGTCACAAGATGGTGCTACAGTGACATTTTCTTAACAGCAGCCTTAGCTGCTTATTGTATTCCAAAACCATGGATAAAAGCAAACCTGGCTGGGGATAAGAATAGGCCCTCAGTTTGGCTGTACTTGTCATAAGAGGCGACTAAACAGCCACCGGGTAGATGGGACTTGTCAGCCTGGGAAGGCAGCTCATCTGAGAGAAAGAAAACTCTGATCCCAAACCTCCACTGCTTTGTGGCTACACCCAGTTATGGAAAAGGCTTCAGGAGTCAACCTCGAGGCAAAATCTGGAGCCGGAGTCCCTGAGGCAGTTCATGGCTGAACACAGTCACGTTCTGGCAACTCCTGCGACGCCGCTGGAACCAACCGTATTGGCCTCTGCCTGCATGGGTAGCAGTCTATCCTCCATACCTACTTTACCCAGGCTTCGCGCACTAGAGAGGACACTCTGTTCCAGAACCACCATTCAGAGCGCGATACCATAGTCTTCCGAGACTTGAAGGATGCCAACAAACAATACTTACAGAACTGTGGCATTGCACAAGCCCTTCCTGTTAGCACTGTTTCTCATCTGTCTATCTTTGCAGCCCTTCCTGTATGTGAGAAGCAGTCTGCCAGAACACTAGAGGAGGGAGACAGACAGGATGCAAACAGGAAACAAGAAAAGTTCCTGCAACAGGAAGGGCTGCAAATAAGAGCACTGCAAAGGAAGACAGATAAGTAACGAGTGTGAGAGGGGTGGAGAAGCACAGAGAAGTGTTAACTACAGATACGGGATCCGTGGATATGGAAGATACCTGTACAGTTGTTACTGATCACAAAAGAAGTACCTTCAACCTCAACTTCCCTCGCATATATTGTAAATTCAAATCAAGAGTTGCATGGTAATTAAGGCACAGGTGAAGGAGCCCTCTGCCACACAGTCTACAGGGTACAGAACAACAGTGGCACTCATCTCAAGCCAGGGATGGACTATCAAGGAACATCAAGACATAAAAGTAAGGTCCTTGATGAGATCAGTCCCCAATAGCCTCTGTGTTTCCCTAAGGGGATATGGGTTAGAAAAAGCGCTCCCCTTGTGTTCACTGTTTGCTTGCTTGCGGTTCGCCACTGCTCATGAATTGCTAAGCTACTCACTAGTGCTACATCAGAGGCTCAAATGTGGACACAGGAACTGACATATGGACAGACCATGTAACATATAAAAGAGACTGCATGGGGTGGAAAAAGTTGACAATAAGCAGACACAGGGCCCAATCCTAAAACTTTCAAGCACCGATGCGGCTACAATGGAGCCCCAATGTGAGGGAACAAATATTCCTTTACCTTGAGGAGGCCTCCATAACTAACCCATCCCCACAGAGTGTGGGGTATGTTCCATTGGCATAGCTTCATCAGTGCTGGAAAATTGGATAGGAATAGGCCCCAGTTACGTGTATTAGTTCTGGCCCCAATCCTTAGGTCTGTGAGCACAGCACGATCTATTACACTGCTCATGCAACCTCCACCTGACTGACTGGAAACCTCGATCCAGGCACTCCCCCTGCCACCGCCATCATCTCTTCAGCAGAGAAAAGCTTTCATAACACACACTTATTTTTCTCATTATATGGACAGGAGCAGAGGACTCCTGGCTGCTTAAGGCTGTAGCAACTGTTCACTAAAAGGAATGCCTTTTGTTAAAGTAATCAGCTTATCACAGAAAAGTAACCAGTGAAAAATAGTAAGGAAATAATCTTTTTCTCCCCCCTCCTCTTTCATTTTCTATACTGAAATGTTCTTGTTTCCATAACATGAACTCAGTTGTATATATTTCACTTTTCGATACAGAGGGGAAATAAAGAAACACATCCCAAACCCAGAGATGTCATGAAATCACTCGGGAAACCGCCCTACACAAATGTGATCGTAAACTCCCTTGAAATCTCAGCAATAATTCATCTCTGGTTGTACATGTGTTCGGCGTGACCTTTTTGTTCTGATCATATCACATTGTCAACAACTTCATCAATTATCCATGGCTAAAGAGTGGACTCTGAACGTTTGGAGAGTGTTATTAATTGGCCTCAGTAGAACGTAATGAGTTTAAAAGCTCCTACCTGGGTGCCCCCGGGGGTGATGGCTGGTGGCGGACAACAATTTACAGCACACCATTAACACATATGCCAGGAACAGCCACTGAGATAGAAGCATTGATCGGGCCCAGAATCTCATCCTGCAGGCAGAAAAAGGAAGCTGCTGAGCGAAAGGGACCACAGATTACTTGGGAGTAATGCAAAATAAAACCAAAAGAGCTGAAGACAGGCTGGAAATTAATTGAAGTGGATTGTTAAAACTCTAATGTTTCCGGGAATAAATTCACACTCACACCTAAACCGAGATTGATTATTTACCAGCTGTTCCTCATAATATGAAGGATCAATAGGTGGCAGAATGCTGCCATCTCCTTTCCTGCCAGTTCTCTGAGGGCAACCATTGTAGCATTATGGGCATGGGGTGGGAAGGACTTGGGGGGGAAAAAACAAACACACCACAAGGTCTTTGCATACTGCCAACCAAATTAAATACATTGGGTTCCTTTTAGGTCAGATTTTGGAAGACTTCATGTAAATTACTGGTCTTCAACTTCAATGTTAACTCTTTCCAAGCTGGTTGGCACAAGCAGTGCCACAACCATTTCCTGGACCTAAGACAGAGTGTGATAACAGTGAAGAAAGAGTGGTAAAGAGATGACAGGTGGTTGGAAGTAAGGATAGGGACCAGAGAGAAATATGTTTTCTTTTCCTCTCTCCTAATTTGGGGCTGAACTGATTGATGACAAATCAGTTAAAAGAAAGACCAGCTAAAAGAAAGCAATTCATCATACACAAGTGAAAATTAACCTATGGAACTCATGACAGCTATAAAGGAGACTAAACAAATACATTGGGCTGTCTTATCTTACTTGGAGGGTCGGTCCCAGATGGTGGTGCTGGGGGATGCCTGTTCGACACCCTGGCCCTTGAGATGCGGGGTGCCACAGGGCTCAATTCTGTCCCCCATGCTATTTAACATCTACATGAAACCGCTGGGAGAGGTCATCCGGGGGTTTGGAGTGGGGTGCCATCAATATGCTGATGACACCCAGCTCTATCTCTCCTTTCCTCCAGACTCCAGGGTGGCGGTTGAGGACCTGGAGCGCTGTCTGGAGGCAGTGAGGATCTGGATGGGGGCTAACAAGCTGAAATTAAATCCGGATAAGACAGAGGCTCTCCTGGTTCGGAAATCCTCGATGCATGTGCTGGACTATCGGCTTGCGCTGAATGGGGTTGCACTCCCTCTGAAGGAGCAGGTCTGCAGCTTGGGGGTCCACCTGGACTCGCAGCTGCTCCTGGATTCCCAGGTGGTGGCTGTGGCAAGGGGGGCCTTCGCTCAGCTTCGGCTGGTGCGCCAGCTGCGGCCGTACTTGGATCGTGCAGACCTGGCCACGGTGATCCATGCCTCGGTGACATCGAGATTAGATTACTGTAACGCACTCTATGTGGGGCTGCCCTTGAAGATGGTTCGGAAACTGCAACTAGTGCAGAATGCGGCGGCCCGTGTGGTTACTGGAGGTAGGCGGTTCGACCCTGTCAGTCCGCTTCTCCAGCGGCTGCACTGGCTGCCCATTCGTTTCCGGGCCCAATTCAAGGTGCTGGTATTGACCTTTAAAGCCCTATACTGCTCTGGACCAGGGTATCTTAGAGATCGCCTGCTCCCGTACAATCCGGCTCGCCCTCTCAGGTCATCAGAGAAGGCCTTTTTACAAGTGCCGCCGCCTAGGGAGGTACGTGGGGCGGCTGCAAGAAATAGGGCCTTCTCAGTAGTGGCACCAACGCTATGGAACTCCCTTCCCCTTGACTTAAGAATGGCTCCCTCTCTTGAGACCTTTCGGCAAGGCCTGAAGACACTTCTGTTTAAACAGGCCTTCTGAGTTCTTGGCCTTTTAACATCTTTTTAACATCTTTTAATATTTTTTTACAGGCCTGATTCTTTTATGACTTGCTGCTGCTCTATGCTCTTTTTACCTATTTTTTTTACTCTGACTGCTGTTTTTAGTATGTGTTAATATGTTTTTATTTGTTTTTTAAATTGTTTTTAATATGTTGTAAGCCGCCTTGAGTCCCTTCGGGGAGAAAGGCGGGGTAGAAATAAAGTTATTATTATTATTATTATTATTATCCACAGGCTCACCACCTGCAGATTTTGGATGCCGAGCCCACAGCTGGAAGGTCTCAAAGGACCTCCTGGATATGACAGGAAGTGCCTCCCAAAGGTGTCCTGAAGGTTCTCTGAGGCCCAACTGTGGATTTGATTATTTGCAAAACTCAGTATCCAAGGGGAGGGGGATCCTGGAATTGATCCCCCACAGATACCAAGGGCCCACTGTAGAGGGGAGCAAGAGAAGACTGTTGCCTTAACCTCTGCTTGAGGGCTTTGTAGAAGCATGTGGGAGGTCACTGTTGGAAGCAGGGTGTTAAACTAGCCAGCTGGGCTGAACTGAAAAAGAGGAATTGTGTGGCATGAAAGGATACAATTGTTCATTGAGTTGGAATACACTCAGTTAACTGCTATTCGCTATCTGTGAATTTGCTTATCTGCAAGGGGCAGAATTGAGACCTACCTCTCATTATCTTTGACTCTGTTCTCATTATTCTGTGCAGAATATTATTATTATTATTATTATTATTATAAGACTGTGCAGGTGCACTTGGGGTGGGACGGCTTGGTGAAGCTGCATGCAGGCAGACAGGCATGTTGTTGTTGGCAACTTTCAGTCTCAAAAGACTATGGTATCGTGCTCTGGAAGGTGGTTCTGGAACAGCGTCTAGTGTGGCTGAAAAGGCCAATTCGGGAGTGACAATCCCTTCCACACCTGTTGAGGTCCACTCCTAAGGCCTGAGAGAGGTTCTATGTCAGAATGCCAGATGCTAGATGCAAGGGAGGGCACCAGGATGAGTGCTTGTTATCTGGTGTGCTCCCTGGGGCATTTGGTGGGCCGCTGTGAGATACAGGAAGCTGGACTAGATGGGCCTATGGCCTGATCCAGTGGGGCTGTTCTTATGTTCTTATGTTCTTAGGTTGCAAGGGAGGAGGAGGAAGAAGAGAGACAGTGGCATCCACAAACAGAAGGCAGCATTGGTGCCATACAGGAGAGAGAGAGGAAGAAATGCCTATACAGTATACGGCCGATGCGGGAGGGACTGGTACAGTGGTGCCTCGCATAACGAATGCCTCGCGCACCGAAAAACTCGCAAAACGAAAGCGTTTTCGCTATTTTTTCTGGTGACTCGCAAGACAAATTTTCTATGGCCGTGCTTCGCAAGACGAATTTTTAAAATTAAAAAGTTGAAGTTTTGTGCTTGAAATTTTTGAAATCCTCTGTACAGTATGTATGCCTTTAAAGAGCACTTAATAAACACTTTGTAAACCAAATTTGACTTTGTTCTGACTTTTTTTGCCCATAGGAACGCATTAATTAAATTTCAATGCATTCCTATGGGAAACCGCGCTTCGCAAGATGAAATTTTCGCAATACGAAAGGACTCGCGGAACGAATTAATTTCGTTATGCGAGGCACCACTGTAATTGCATCCAGCCAATTGTACTCCTCATTTTTTAGAAAGTTGTCTGAATGGGTCAATTTTCCACATCGAATAGGTATCGGTATTAGCCCGTGGAAAATTGTCAGGCATATTTGTTTCCCAGACTTGCTCCACCATCTTGGTAACTCCAGCTGAATCTTCACAACCCTGGCAATGATGCAAGGCTGATGTTGAGATCTCTGGAAGGCTATCTGAAGGTTGCTCTGGGGCTCTGATGCCTCGCTGTTCAGCCAGCAACCTTCAACTGAGTTGAGAAATATCCAGCACAGAGAAGGAAGCATCAGGTGTTAGAAATGCTGATGAGCCTTCATTACCACCCAGCCCCACAGACTTCAAAGTAAGATTCAGGTTAATATAGTTCATAGAGTGTATGGTGAAAAGTGGCACCTGGAACCTAACCCCATTTTTCCTACAGGCTCAATGATTCAATATCTGCTAATTCATTATCCACTAGGTTTTCCAGGTACCTAACCCGAGCAGAAAATGAGAATTGAATGTACTTATTGATAGTGAAGGAATACTTATTAGGAGGAGGTGCGATTTTTCATTTTTATTTTAGAAGTGTTATGTATTTTTATTTCAAGGGTGCATTTTTACACATTATAATTATGAATTATAATTGCTTTAAAAGTGCATTTTTGTGATATAGGTGATACATTTTTTATAGGTGCAGATGCAGACACAGTCATTACCCAAGCACCCCCTTCCCCAATCCAACCCAACCAGCCTACAGTGACCAATATGTAGAGGTGTTACAAAACAGTTTTCCACTGATTTCAGGGTTTGTTTATTTACAAAAATGAGAAGCTCAGTGTTACAAGGTGTTATTAAAATACTTATCTGCCATCAAGATTAGCTGGCATATTTGGAGTCTCAGATGCAACCAAACTACAGTGTGCCCATAGAGCAAGGCAAATTATCAATGGCAAGAGTCAGAACCATATGAGACAGGAGGTTGGTAGTGAGTGAAATGGGAAGTAACTACACTCCATCAGGTATGATGGTTGTGCTTGTTCAAAATGTAGGTTTCTCTAAAATCAAAAGCATATCCCTGGGTAAAGGATTCTTATGATGTGGCCTCCTCTTAGGTGCAATGAAAGGAACAGGAAATTCAAGCACTTAGAAGAAATGATGAACTTCCTCTGATCTTGTCAGCACAAACCGGAAACTGTGATTTTTGTAATTTTTTTTTTAAGGATGCAAATTCTGTCTTTGGGCAGGTTCAACCTTTCCTTTGTAAAATGATTCCTCCACACCCACATTAACAGCAGCAGTGACTACTTCATTTTGCTCTGAGATAAATGACAACTGCTATTGGGTGCTTTTCCCCAGACTAAGAAGAAAAGTAATGGCCAACCAAAATTCTTTCAGTGTTACTTTAGGAAAGGACAATCTAAGTCAGAGATGAGCCAACACCAGCCTAGTGCAGTCCATGCCTCCCCTCCCAATATTTTTGAGAACACTTGTGGTGTACCTGGGTGTTTCAAGTTCACAAAGCAAAAGTGTATAATCTCCATCTTTTTCACAAAAGCAGTACATGACACTTCTGTGAAAAGACCCCGAGTTGGCATACTACTTAAGAACATAAGGATTTCCTTGTAGATCAGACCAAAATCTAACCCAGGGGTGTCAAACATAAGGCCCGGAGAAACTTTTTATCCAGCCCTCAGGCTCTCAGCTGCTGAGTAGTGCTGAGGTGTTACTGCTGAAAAGCAGCCTACATGAAAATTGGGGACCCCCATATCTTGAAATATGATTAAGATTTGTGTATTTTCTCTTCTGTCATTTGCAGTTAATGAGTTTTTTGTGAGAACAAAGGGCTGATTTCTGGCCATCAGCTGCTTAATGATGTCACTCTCTGCCTAATGACATCACTTCCGGTCCTCAGCAGGTGCCCTGAATGCTAACTTTGGCCCTCTGTATAAAACGAGTTTGACACCCCGATCTAACCTGTAAAACACTTTTTTTCAAGGTGCTTAGTGGTCCACCTCACTGTGCTAGGGTGAAGTTGGTTGGAGAGCCTGGGGCAAAGCCTTGGTCTGGGCTCCAGGGCAGGTTTTCAGTCAGTTGGGCCAACTGCTCCCAATTGGCCCAAAGCCTAAGGAGCCCCCACGCTAAGGTAAAGACAGGCAATTTTATAGTAAAATATGCTTAGATTCATTTGATCCATTAATTCATAAATGCTTTTTAAGTGCACATTTTGATTTCTTTACTTCCCATTTTACCATAGAGTTATAATGTCTATAACAAATTTTATTTATATCTCTTAGGGTACAATCCTAAGCGCCCCTTCGGCCAGCCCTTCCCTTGAGCCAGCTGAAGTGTGTTGCGAGAGTGCTGCAAAGCACTTTCGCACCACTCTTTGGTGAGAAAGGCCAGTGCACAGGTAAATTTTAAAGCTCAGCCAGTGCAGGAGTCTGGGACAGACGTCGGGAAGAGGTAGGAGGGAGGTGTTTCAGGGTGGGGGAAGTCGGGCAGTAGGCATTCCCAGCAGCGGATCTTACGCCGGATCCTAGCCCCATTCCCGGACAGACCAGGGCAGTCCCGGGCTGCTCAGATCCAAGTAGCCCCATTGAGGCTGCTGTGGCTGTCCCCAGGGTAAGGGGAAAAGTTTTCCCTTGCCTTGGACAAAGCCTCAGACAGCTCAAAATTTGCACTGGATACAGCACTAGGCCTGCTGGCCTGCCTGCTTCAGCACAAGTTAGGAATGCACTGTAAGATTCTACTGACCTTGGCTGTGAACCTCGGGCCTTGCATAACATGTTTCCAGTTGGGCCCCATAACTCCTAAAGTCAGCCCTATTGGGCCCCCATGATAATACCCCATGGTGCACTGGGTAGTACTACTGCCACGGATACAGAGGGGTTAGATCTGCTTGGTCGGTCCTCTGAAAGGCATGGACCATTGGTCAATGTCTGACCTGGTCAACTCCTGATACCATCCCCAACACCTGAAATAGGCTAGGGGCTCACTGGTGAATCACAAGCTACTCTCTGCTTATCTCAGTTAGCCTCCCACAATTGTTTCTATCTAGGAGGACCAAAGTAGTTCCACTGCTGAATCATTCATCAGTTAGAATACAAGAACATAAGAAGAGCCCCACAGGATTAGGCCAAAGGCCCTTCTAGTCCAGCTTCTGGTATCTCACAATGGCTCACCAAATGCCTCAGGGAGCACACAAGACAACAAGAGACCTGCACCCTGGTGCCACTCCCTTGCATCTGACACTCTGAGGTAGCCTACTTCTAATATCAGGAGACTGCACATACTCATCATGGCTTGTAACCTCTGATGGAGTTTTCTTCCAGAAATCTGTCTAATCCCCTGTTAACAGCATCTAGGCCAGACGCCATCACCACATCCTGTGGTAAGGAGTTCCACAGACTAATTACATGCTAGGTAAAGAAATATTTTGTCTGTTCAACTCTCCTGGCATTCAATTTTAGTGGATGTCTCCTGGTTCTGGTGTTGCGTGAGAGAGATAAGAACATCCTTCTATCTTCAGTTCCCCCCGAAGCTCTGCTATACAGGGACAGTTACACTCCAGTCATGGCATAATTTCAGACAGGATTCACAAAGGATTCACAAAGGATTCACATCATTACAATTTATTTTAATGATTTGGCTTTGGAACATGTGAAGTCATAATGAGGAAGTAAGTGCCAAAGGGCATGTGCAGAGTACCCTCCCCTCATTAATGAGTAACCACTATTAGCCCCTGAACATTTGGGTTCAGGGGGGGAAGTGTTTCTAGATTAACTGGACAGATTCCATGCAGTTCTGAACGGATGATTCCAGCCTATTTAAGAAGAAAGTCCTCCATAAACCAGGATTATTAAATAGTATCAAGTCTTTAGAAGGAGGCAAGGAGAGCTAAAGAAGCAATGCTAAAAATGTTACAGTTCTATTCAAAGCTATAGTTTCTCTGGCAATTACAAAAATTAGTTGCCTGTGTCATCATTAGATGAAAATCATCCATATGAGACACTCCGGAGATCCTCATGATCTTTCAAACCAATGATGTTTACTTACCTTGGTGATTTTTCCAGGTTTTTATTGAAGTTGTACAGAACAATCAGGGTGTATATTCCACAGTAAATCCAAATTCCCATTTGAAAATATGCCCAGGCTTTTCTGCACCTCCTAGGTTTTTCTCCACATCCAAGGCCTAGAGAAGGAAACCATATGAAGTAACAATTATTTGAGGGCATCAGAACAGAGATGTTAAGATATTTGTTGATGAAAACTATTGCCGCACAGAGCCATCTTCAGGGCAACAGAAAGCCACAGCAACACCAAGATTTTACGAAGAGAGTACCTAGACCTAACATAGTATTATGCGTATGATGATTCTGTTTTTCACATGTTGATGTTTATATCAAATTGCAAACCCAGAGAGAGACCTGTAAGAGTCCTGCAGAATCCTACAGGGGAGTTTTGACACATTGAGACCTCCTCAGGGTAAGTGAACATTTGTTCCCTTGCCCTGGAGTAAGCCCCAACAACCACCATGGGTCAACTCTATAGCTGGTGCAAGTCCATGTTGATCCATGAAGGCAGATCAGGCCCAGGACTGGGGGTTAGGACTCAGTGGGCACCGCTACCACCAAACCTGCCCCCTTCTGGGCCCAATTCGTCCTCCTCCCCACCCACCTCCTCCCCGTCCCACCCATCCTCCATCCCCACCTTCCGCCCACTCCATTCCACCCCTTGTGCAGCCTTATCTGTAGCAGTGGGCATTTCAAGCCACTTGCTATTTGCGGCGGCAGTAAGGTCATGGTTCTTGGACTAACGCTTTTGTGATATCCGTAAAGGGGTTTATGCCACCAGGTCGTTCCGGTTGTGTAAAGACCTCTTAGGATTGAGCCATGAAACAGCCACCGTATATGTTTGTATTTATTTTTATCAATTTACCCTTCCAGTAGGTGTCTCTTTTATGTGCCAATGCCTCAGAGAGCTCCTTGTGAAAACAGTGTGGTTCCTTTACGCACCTACTCCTCTTTTTTCTGATCGGGATCATTTAAGACTGTGTCTTGAGGATCTCCCTTTTAAGAAATTTCCATCCATCTTGAGTCCCCCCCCCTCCCCTTGGAGGTTCTGCCCATTTCTAAGAATTTCTCTTGTCAATATGCTTTTGCCTCAAGATTCTCAACAACACATTTTTGCCCTCTTGTAATTCTTTCCGTCTCACCCAATCCTTAATCCTGGCCAGTATATTTCTTTCAATCTTATCTCCCTTTTGTATTCACTCTATAGTCAACCCAGGCTCTAGTAACATACACCAAGAAGATAAATAAAGCTTCTCCTGCATGCCATATCTTTATCCCCCAAGATGTGATTAAGGAGAAGGGGAGATGCAGAAGGAATCATATATGCCCTTAGCAACACCTATCTGCTCCTATTAAAATGCATAATTTTATAAACTCTGGAATTTTCTAGTTTTCTGACAAAATGCATGAAAAATCACTGGTAAGAAAAAGCCAGTTCTGACAACAGTGCATTGTTGTGAATTCTGTTGAAATTATATCCTGTTAGTTGAAGGTCAAGTTGAGCCCCAGGGTGGAGAGGGAGCAAAAGATAAACAAGAATCAAAGCAAATGCTTATGCATTTCTATGAGATGGATGGGGAGGTCGGCTCATTATTTTTCGGGTCACATGTCAGTAGAGGCTACTGGGACTTCTCTTCCAAATTGTTTCTCTAAGTTAAGTGCCTGTTTGAAAAAGACGTGCTTTTGTAGAAACCTACATCAGTGATGGACTTGCAAAAATAACACAATAAAGCTTGTGTGGTGAAGTGGGGAAATACTGCCAGACAATGACCCATGGACCAGCGATTTTCAACCGGTATTCTACAGCACATTAGTGTGCCAGAAAAGGTCCACAAGTATACAACAAGAATTTGAAGCGCAGCAGCTGAAAATTCCTCAAAAACGCTTCCAGGTTCTGCACTCTGTTTCTCGGATAACTGTCTGAAGTAACAAATTGTCTGTCCCTTTTCCTCCACCAGCAGAGCTCAAGGTCAGTGTACCATGAGAAGGAAATATTTGAAAACTGCTGCCGCAGACCAATGCAGACTCAACATCAGAGGTTCGCCCACACTGAGTTCATTCAAGAAAAATAAGGAGTTACATTAACCACTGACTTCCCATTTTTTAAGCCACTTTATCACCGACAACTTGCCCACTGGTATGCCGGACAGTATTTGCTTTCAGAAGCTAGTGGTTTCTTCAGTGAGACGAGAAGGCAAAGCCATTTTGTGAGGGTGGAAAGGAGGAGCAGGGCCAACAAGGAGGAGGCATAGCCTCCCCAGCCACTGCTCACTCTTCTGACAAACCAGCAGTTCCTATTTGTTTGGCCTGGTGGGTCATTGCTGAGAGGCTGAACCTTTAAGAGGGACAGTCAAGTTAATTGCTTCTGCAAATTAATCCTGAACAGAGCCAAATGGGTTTTGAGACTCACAGGCATTCTTACCTACTCCCTATGGATTTTGCTTTGGCTATCTCTTTCTGAAGTCGGCAAACACTGCCCTGTTCTCCTCAGGCATACAGCTACGTCGTAAATTGTTCTGAAGCCGAATTGTTCAGAAAATTTGGTTTTATTTTTTATAAGAGCAGGGCCTCTGCTCAGCATGTGGTTGGTCTGTGGAACTCCTTGCCACAGGATGTGGTGATGGCGTCTGGCCTGGACGCCTTTAAAAGGGGATTGGACAAGTTTCCGGAGGAAAAATCCATTACGGGTTACAAGCCATGATGTGTATGCGCAACCTCCTGATTTTAGAAATGGGCTATGTCAGATGCAAGGAAGGGCACCAGGAGCTTCCATGTGCTCCCTGGGGCATTCGATGGGCCGCTGTGAGATACAGGAAGCTGGACTAGATGGGCCTATGGCCTGATACAGTGGGGCTGTTCTTATGTTCTTATGCTGAATCCAGCGCAGCTTTGGAGCAGACTGGAGATCTCCTTGGGGTAAGGGGATATTTTTCCTCTTATGCCAAGTAATGCCCCTGCCTGCCCTATGGGGCGTCTCAGTTCTGTTCCTGCTAAATAACAGGCACAAGTCTTGGCAGCCCTGTGCAAAGCTGGGAGGCCTTGAATGGGGGTTAGGATACGGCAGAAACCTGCTCTGCTGATCCCACTTCCTCTCAGTCCTGATCTGCCCCCTATTCCAACCTCTCCTCATCAGAAATGCCCCTCCCCGCCTCTGAACCACCCCTGTCGCCCATCACATTCCTTACCTCTCTGGCACATGCCTCACTGCTGGTGCTGCTTACTCTCCAGGTAGCAAGAAACGTGCCTTATGCCACGTTTGCGACACCCTTGGCTGGCAGACAGGTAAGTTAGGATTGCACTCTGAGGCTGGAATTCTAGAGACACTTCCCTGGAAGCAAAACTCATTGCTTTGAATGGGACTCAACTCTGAGTAGACATGCCTAGGATTATGTTGTAAATAAACCTCATTTCATGGATTGGGCAAACTGGGAGGAAGGGAATACTGGTATTAATGCCTCAATTCTTTGCCAGTGGGAAACATTCCTTAGTAATATAATATTAGACTAGTAGGAGGAGATGAGCAATGTTGCTGTTTGCCTCCAAAAGGAACACTTTGGGAAGCAAAGTGTACTCCTACACAGCATAAACAACATCACTCCTGACCATTGGCGGCAAGCTCTCTGAGGCAGATCTGAGAGTGTAGCCGTTCCCTTGAGCTTTGGTAGAGAAACACATTAAGCACCTGGTTTCTCTAACCTCATTCATAAACAGGAATGCAATTCAGATACCTGCCAGGTGTTGTTTACCTGCAAGATGGAGTGGGTGAGCTGCATTGATCCTTAGCTTCAATGACCTTAGTTGTTTGTGAATCTTGAAGGACCATGTGTTGATGGGATTAGGCTGACCCTTTACCCCGTTTAAGAACCTTCTACCTAACAGGGGTGACCCTCATTGCAGGGTAGCTTGACTTACAGCCCAATCCTGAGCTGCCCAGGCACGCGGCAGTGGTGGCACCAAAAATGGCTGCCGCCACATCCTCCACGCCGTGGGCGGCACCTCAGGAGAAGGGAACTTTCATTCCCTTTCCCCAAGTAAAGGGAGTAGCCCCGCAATGTTAAAAGCCTCCACATCGGGCAGTGAGCCTGAGGCAGAGGCTTTGGATCCGGTGGAGCAAAGCTCTACAGGTCCTGCCTCCCCGCTCCCTCCCTCCGGCACGCCTCCCCCCACCCTTTCCCTGCCTCCCCCTCCCCAGAACACCTCCTACCCACCTCCCCCCATGCCCCCACTTTCCTCTCTGCTGCTCAGCAGTCCATGTGACCACAAAATGGTGGAGGCTGGGCGCCCGCCCGGCCCTAACCAAGTGCCAGTCAGCGCTGGACTAGCATGGGCACTCGCTCAGTGTCAGTGCTCTCAAACATACCTTACATCACATTTGCGTGCCGGCAGTAAGCCAGTGCGCAGGGCTCAGGATTGGGTTCTTAGGCTGCAATCCTATGCACACTTAATGAGTAAGCCCCACTAAAGACAATAGGACTACTTCTGGGAAGACAAGCATAGGATTGTGCTCTCAGTTTCACATGGCAAACCTAAATGTAGCATAGTATGCTCAGTTCATACAAGCTGAAGAACACAGTGTTTAAAATCTTCCTGTTTAATAGGACCTTCGGCATCCAAGGGATAAGGAGAAAGTCAGGTGAATACGCCCTGGGAGGTAGTAGAGTTCTAATACAGTATGTGAAATCTAGGTGTCAGTGGTGCAGAGAAGTAGCTTTACGCTTCATGGCTGAAGAACTACACCATTTGGGTTTTGATTAAGGTAACATTCAAAATCGCTTTATTCCTTTCAGCTAAATGCTACTGTTCCCCTTTCAACATTTACAAAAATACAAAATACATTTTTATCACCCCCTACACTACCGTATGCTATTTAGTCCCAATGCGGTTTTATGAGATCCTTTATAATAAGCAATTAAAGAAGATGACTGTGCCAATTAAGGAAATTATGAATGTGGATTTAATTTGAACTGTGCACCACTTTGTCTCCATTTGTTGTTTTTCTTGACTAAGTGGTCCATCCTTCATTCTCTCTACTGCTTACAGATCCTTATTTTTATCAATGAAATAAAGAGGCATGCCATTTTTTTTCACTAATACATAATGAGAACTGCTAATACTGAAACTGAAGTGCTGCTAAGTCTTTATGCAAATGAATAACATTCTAAATAGTGAAGCACTCAGAGAGAAAAAAGACAAAATTTGAAAAGAAACACACACACACACACACACACACACACACACACCTGCTGACCAGATTGGCTTTAAAACCATCAAGGCAAGTAAGAGAAAAAGTAAAACACAGATCTGCTTACCAAATTCTGAATGAAACCTGTTGTCCACCAGAGTTTGCCCTTTTAATGGGCTAAACAAATGTGAACTGTAATGGATATTTAGCTAGAAATCCCTGAAGGCCCAATTATCCCTGTTTTTGTATTAGTTTAAAAAAAAATTGGATCAGCTTTTTTTTTTTTTTAAATTGGACTTTGCCCCCAGTCTTATATACAGTAAACAACCAAACTGCACTGAAAGCAAAAAGACTACTCTGGAGTAAACATGACGGGGCGAGTTCATGGTCTCTGTTGCCCCCTATGATTTCGTAACAAAATCATAAAATGTCAGGCATGTCAAAAGTCTCCTGTCTTTAGGAAAGGAAAGACAGGTGCACTGGACAGCAGGGATTAACTGCCATCACAAAGTTCTTGCAGTATTCTGGCAAGATTTTCTGTTCCTATAGATTTGTTGAATCAACAATATCAATTCTTGTTGGCAACCTTCAGTCTCGAAAGACTATGGTATCGCGCTCTGAAAGGTGGTTCTGGAACAGGGTCTAGTGTGGCTGAAAAGGCCAATCCGGGAGTGACAGTCCCTTCCACACTGGGAGCAAGTGCAGTCTGTCCCTGGTCTGTCTCCCTGGCTATGGGCCTTCCTTCTTTGCCTCTTTGCCTCAGTCTGTTGGCCAAGTGTCTCTTCAAACTGCGAAAGGCCATGCTGCACAGCCTGCCTCCAAGCGGGCCGCTCAGAGGCCAGGGTTTCCCACTTGTTGAGGTCCACACCTAAGGCCTTCAGATTCCTCTTGCAGATGTCCTTGTATCGCAGCTGTGGTCTACCTGTAGGGCGCTTTCCTTGCACGGGTTCTCGATAGAGGAGATCCTTTGGGATCCGGCCATCATCCATTCTCACAACATGACCAAGCCAACGCAGGCATCTCTGGTTGGCGTCTCTGTTTCAGCAGTGCATACATGCTAGGGATTCCAGCTCGTTCCAGGACTGTGTTGTTTGAAACTTTGTCCTGCCAGGTGATGCCGAGGATGCATCGGAGGCAGCGCATGTGGAAAGCATTCAGTTTCCTCTCCTGTTGTGAGCGAAGAGTCCATGACTTGCTACAGTACAGAAGTGTACTCAGGACGCAAGCTCTGTAGACCTGGATCTTGGTATGTTCCGTCAGCTTCTTGTTGGACCAGACTCTCTTTGTGAGTCTGGAAAATGTGGTAGCTGCTTTACCGATGCACTTGTTTAGCTCGGTATTGAGAGAAAGAGTGTTGGAGATCGTTGAGCCAAGGTACACAAAGTCATGGACAACCTCCAGTTCATGTGCAGAGATTGTAATGCAGGGAGGTGAGTCCACATCCTGAACCATGACCTGTGTTTTCTTCAGGCTGATTGTCAGTCCAAAATCTTGGCAGGCCTTGCTAAAACGATCCATGAGCTGCTGGAGATCTTTGGAAGAGTGGGTAGTGATAGCTGCATCTTCGGCAAAGAGGAAGTCACACAGACATTTCAGCTGGACTTTGCTCTCAGTCTGGAGAGGTTGAAAAGCTTTCCATCTGATCTGGTCCGGAGATAGATGCCTTCTGTTGCAGTTCCAAAGGCATGCTTCAGCAGGACAACGAAGAAAATCCCAAACAAGGTTGGTGCAAGAACACAGCCCTGCTTCACTCCACTTCGGATGTCAAAGGGGTCTGATGTGGAGCCATCGAAGACAACAGTGCCCTTCATGTCCTTGTGGAAAGATCTGATGATGCTGAGGAGCCTGGGTGGACATCCGATCTTGGGGACAATCTTGAAGAGGCCGTCTCTGCTGACCAGGTCCAAAGCCTTCGTGAGATCTATGAAGGCTATAAAGAGTGGCTGTCGTTTCTCCTGCAGTTGTCTAAGGGAGAATACCATATCAGTGGTGGACCTGTTGGCTCGGAATTCACACTAAGATTCTGGATAGATGCTCTCTGCAAGTACCTGGAGCCTCTTTAGTGCAACTCGGGCAAACAGCTTTCCTACAACGCTAAGGAGAGAGATGCCGCGGTAGTTGTTGCAGTCACCCCTGTCACCTTTGTTCTTGTACAGCGTGATGATGTTTGCATCCCTCATGTCTTGAGGTACTCCACCTTCTCTCCAGCAAAGACAGAGGATTGCATGCAGCTCAGTGACGATGATCTCTTTGCAGCACTTTAGGACTTCAGCAGGGATGCTGTCTTTTCCAGGTGCCTTGCCAAAGGCAAGGGAGTCCAGGGCCACGTGAAGTTCTTCTAGGGTTGGTTCACTGTCAAGCTCCTCCAGCACAGGCAGGCACTCAATGTTGTTCAGTGCTTCTTCGGTGACTACATTTTCTCTGGAATATAGCTCAGAGTAGTGCTGCACCCAGCATTCCATCTGCTGCTCCCAATCCTGGATGACCTCGCCTGCGGCAGACTTCAGAGGGGCAATTTTCTTCTGTGTTGGACCTAGGGCCTGCTTGATACCATCATACATCCCCTTGATGTTGCCTGTGTCAGCTGCTATCTGTATCTCAGAACAGAGTTGGAGCCAGTAGTCTTTAGCACATCTCCTGGCAGTCTGTTGGACTTCGCTGCGAGCAGCTTGGAGGACCTGCAGGTTGCGCTCACTGGGACAGGCCTTGTATGCTGCTTGAGCTCTCCTCTTTTCCTCAATGACTGGTGTCAACTCCTCAGAGTGGGCTTCAAACCAGTCTGCCGCCTTGTTGGTCTTCTTGCCGAATATGGACAAGGCGGTGTTGTAAACGGTATTCTTGAAATGTTCCCATCTGTTGGATGCATTTGCGTCCAATAATTTGCGTCCAATAATAATTATTATTATCAATAATAATATTGATATTAATAACATCAATGATATTATTGTTTCATATCTTATCACAAGCCCTACAAGCCGTGAAGGTCACTGGGGCTGCAATCCTTATACACACTTAGGTGGGAGCAAGTCCCATTAAACACAATGGGGTTTGCTTATGTATTGACACGCAGAAGGCTGTACTGTGGGCAACCCTGAACTGTCACTGACTCTCTGGGCCTAGTCCACTTCACAGGGTTGCTATGAGAGCTTGGCATGCTACCTAGTGGCGTAGCTAGAGGGGGGCAAAACAGTAAGTAGTATAGGCGCAATGCACTATGTAAGCAGCTCCTACCGCTCACCATCGGAGCCATTCCGGGCAGCGATGGCAACATGCAGGAGATGCTGTTTGGTGAGTGCTTGCACTTTGCCAGCACTGCCTGGAATGACTCCAATGGCAAGTGAGGGAGAGCAAGGGAGGAGCTGCTTACATGGCAAATCGTGGCACCTGGAGGACTTACCATTTTGCCCCCCCAACTATGCTACTGATTCCCTGGCAGCAGGCTCAATACAAGTCCCCCTCTGAGCAGTATCTGAGCTACACAACAGTCAGGTTATGACCTCCCACTCCTTCTGTTATGGTTGAAACAAGGAGCCTCCTTCCCTTTCAGATCTGTTTTGAGACAAATTTTGAGGATGCTCACATTCTTCTACTGGGTTTCAGTGTCTGAGACAGAACCAAGAACTGTCATCATGAGCAGATGCTTGCACTTATCTCCATGTTGTAAAAAGTGTCACCCACTGATTCATACACATCAAGTTGCTCAAAGACACATAAGAAGCCGAGACTGTCTATTATTTTCAATATTTATTTATCGTGGTCGCTTAGTAAATTTCCAAGTTGGAGCAGATAAACAGGACACCAACTGACCCTCCTCCCACAACTGGACTGGTCATCTTAATTGCAAGTGTTGTTTTCAAGGTGCCTGACAATACATACAATAAAGAACAGAAATTCAGTTCACTGTAGGTTGTCTGACTTGGCAGCACATAACTGGGTTTATACTCTGTATATAGAAGTTTGGTTTATTTTAATGCATTCAAAGCAACCTTTCAGAGGCAAAGCATAAGTATAATTCTAGGATCACTTGTGGTTCAAACCATCCCAGGGCAAATGATTAGCTTTAAAGGGGGGGGGGGAGAATCTAACTCCTAGTTAAACAACTGCATTCTTTTTCCCCCTATAAATACATTTCAGAGCAAACCCTGCAAGAATGCAATGGGTCGTTCTGTGTTTAGTGAAGCAATGCTGCCCTCTTGTGGCCATATGGAAAAAGATCTCTCAGTCTAGCCATGGTGCTTCAAGGGCTGTGTTTTGACTCAAGCAGGTCACTGTAATTTCAGCTGTATTTTTAAAATAATCAGAGGAAGACTAAATGAAATTCATCCCTGTCTTAGAGTCCAATTAAGTCATCCCTGACTTACAAAAGTTAAGACAGCTCACTAGATTGCGTGTACATAATTCATAGTGATAAAAAAGATATTAAATATTTCCAACTTGGGTCATAAACTCATTATCTCTCTCGTCTGGCAGGTCACACAGCAACAAAATGTACTCTTCTTTCTTTCCTTGCCTCTCAGACAAACGCTTTCCAAAGTCACTTGTTTTGCTAGAAAGCTGCTCATCTGAGAACTCTTTCGTGCACAGATAAATCATGCATGCAAATTAAGCTGCATCATTAATCATATTAAATGTGCCAATGTCATGGTGCCTCCATCCCTCCTCCTCCCTGCATTATTCCAGACACCAAAGTGTGTGTCATCACCATTTTCGAGTCACACACACACAGCCACCCTGTTAGTTGCTGAGCTGCAAGGTTCCCCATCCTGAAAGCCTAAATAAATAAATAAATAAATAAATAAATAAATAAATAAATAAATAAATAAATAAATAATAATAATAATAATAATAATAATAATAATAATAATAACAACAACAACAACAACAACTTTATTTTTACCCCGCCTTTCTCCCCGAAGGGACTCAAGGCGGCTTACAACAGATTAAAAACAATTTAAAAACAAATAAAAACATATTAACACATCATAAAAAACAGCAGTCAGAGTAAAAAAAATAGGTAAAAAGAGCATAGAGCAGCAGCAAGTCATAAAAGAATCAGGCCTGTAAAAAATATTAAAAGATGTTAAAAAGACGTTAAAAGGCCGAGAACTCAGAAGGCCTGTTTAAACAGAAGGGTCTTCAGGCCTTGCCGAAAGGTCTCAAGAGAGGGAGCCATTCTTAAATCAAGGGGAAGGGAGTTCCATAGCGTTGGTGCCACTACTAAGAAGGCCCTATTTCTTGCAGCCGCCCCACGTACCTCCCTAGGCAGTGGCACTTGTAAAAGGGCCTTCTCTGATGACCTGAGAGGGCGAGCCGGATTGTACGGGAGCAGGCGATCTCTAAGATACCCTGGTCCAGAGCAGTATAGGGCTTTAAAGGTCAATACCAGCACCTTGAATTGGGCCCGGAAACGAATGGGCAGCCAGTGCAGCCGCTGGAGAAGCGGACTGACAGAGTCAAACCGCCTACCTCCAGTAACCACGCGGGCCGCCGCATTCTGCACTAGTTGCAGTTTCCGAACCATCTTCAAGGGCAGCCCCACATAGAGTGCGTTACAGTAATCTAATCTCGATGTCACCGAGGCATGGATCACCGTGGCCAGGTCTGCACGATCCAAGTACGGCTGCAGCTGGCGCACCAGCCAAAGCTGAGCGAAGGCCCCCCTTGCCACAGCCGCCACCTGGGAATCCAGGAGCAGCTGCGAGTCCAGGTGGACCCCCAAGCTGCGGACCTGCTCCTTCAGAGGGAGCGCAACCCCATTCAGCGCAAGCCGATAGTCCAGCACCTGCATCAAGGATTTCCGAACCAGGAGAGCCTCTGTCTTATCCGGATTTAATTTCAGCTTGTTAGCCCCCATCCAGATCCTCACTGCCTCCAGACAGCGCTCCAGGCCCTCAACCGCCACCCTGGAGTCTGGAGGAAAGGAGAGATAGAGCTGGGTGTCATCAGCATATTGATGGCACCCCACTCCAAACCCCCGGATGACCTCTCCCAGCGGTTTCATGTAGATGTTAAATAGCATGGGGGACATAATTGAGCCCTGTGGCACCCCGCATCTCAAAGGCCAGGGTGTCGAACAGGCATCCCCCAGCACCACCATCTGGGACCGACCCTCCAAGTAGGAGCGGAACCACCGCAAAACAGTGCCTCCAGCTCCCAACTCGGCCAATCGGCCCAGAAGGATACCATGGTCGATGGTATCGAAAGCCGCTGAGAGGTCCAACAGGGACACACTCCCCCTGTCCAGTCCCCGGCGTAGGTCATCCACCAAGGCGACCAAGGCGGTTTCCGTCCCAAAGCCCGGCCTGAAGCCAGATTGAAAAGGATCCAGATAATCCTCTTCATCCAAGACCCTCTGGAGTTGGGACGCCACCACCCGCTCAATTACCTTGCCCAGAAACGGGATGTTGGAGACCGGCCGGTAGTTATCCAACACAGTGGAATCCAGGGAGGGCTTCTTCAGGAGGGGGCGAACCACCGCCCGTTTCAAAGTGAGTGGTAACGTCCCCTCCATCAAGGAAGAGTTGACCACCCTACCTGTCCACTCAGCCAGCCCACCCCGGGCAGCTCTTATCAACCAAGCTGGGCAAGGGTCGAGCAGGCAGGCAGATGGCCTCACACTCCAAAGGAGTCTGTCCACATCCTCAGGCTGTACAAGCTGAAAAGAATCCCACAACACAGGACAAGCAGTTGCCAAGGGGACATCGTCAGACACTGTCAATGTGGCATCCAAGTTGTGACGAATACGATCGATTTTATCTGCAAAATGTTGCGCAAACACGTCACAGCGGCTGACCGTGTATTCCTCCTGGTCTACTGGGGGGGCCTGATGGAGGAGGCCCTGCACCACACGGAACAGCTAAACAAAACAGAGACTGGGTACAATTCCTGGAAGCAAATTCTCTTTCCTCCCCAGACTTACAGATTTCTGTTATTTTCAACAGAAGTACACTCAAACAAGATGAATGTGGCAAAGCCTCTGGGAGTGAACACAGAGCACACAAACACTGGACACATGATGCCAACACAGTGTGCTGACGCTGTACTACTATGATTAGTTTTGTGCCCTCCACATGTATGGTGCTGTCCAAAGGATGAGGATATGGGCCACTGCCCCAAGGGGATTGCAATCTACAAACAAGATACAAATCCAGGAGTTCAAGACCCCAGAGCTGAGGGTGAACTCCTGTTACTTGCCTCAGCTCCTGCCAACCTAGCAGTTCGGAAGCATGTAAATACAAGTAGATAAACAGGTACCACTTTGGTGGGTAGGTAACAGCATTCCGTGCACTTCAGCATTTAGTCATACAGGCTACATGACCACAGATGTCTTTGGGCAACGCTGGCTTACTCAGCTTGGAGACGGAGATGAGCACCAACCCTAGAGTCGGACACAACTGTGCAGGGGAAACGTTAACTTTTTTTTTTTTAAACACAGTTTATAGACCCAAGTGCATGTGTATTAGAACAGTGTTGGCAACACCACTGAACCATATGAGTGAGTTTGACTGCCTAGATCTTTCCCACTTGACTGCACACATCCCCTCCCGTGGTGAGCACCACATATAAGCAGCTTCAAGGACAAGACACGTCACAGAGGCCTTTAGTGGCATGGTAGCTGCCAAACTGCATATGTTTCATTCCATACGGAAACTATGTTGTGTAAGACAACACCCACACAGTTGTGGAGTATGGAACCACCCTAGTTCAGGCTTCTGTCTTAGCCCTTATAGCAGCTATTTTCAACCAGTGTGCCATGGCACATTGGTGTGCTGCGAATTGTCTATAGGTGTGCTGTGGGAGTTTAGGAAAGGGTCATTTTTAGTAGGACCATTGGGGGTGTGGTGCGACTTGTCAATTGTCATACAAAACTGATGATGTGCCTTTACCACTTTAGCCCCTTGTCAGTGTGCAGTGAAATGAAAAGGGTTGAAAATCACTGCCTTAGAGGGTTCATTGTCAGAAACCTGAAGACATGCACCAGAGGCCTGACTTGATACATGTCAGCTCCTTCTCTCCTGGAAGCGATGCCATGAACACTATCAGGGTAGCAATCGCAGTAGAACATATTGAAGCATAGAATTCAGCTCCACAAAAAGACTGCCACTAGCTTGCGGAGTAGTCAGACTCCAGCTGGCACACTGAAATGGCTCGGCAAAACAGACCTCGATGAAGTGCCCTTTTTATGACATCACATTCCACTCTCTGCTGGCAGCCTTTCAATCTGTCACAGCCAGTCAGCTCTTGACATCGGCATATTTCAAAACTCCATTTTACACCGGATGGGGGAGCGAGGCAGCAGGAGGGAAGACAGACAAGAATGCGGCCCATATTAATGACAGTCCCCAAATTCCCACCCACCCCTAGAACCAGAAGTACTTGCTATACATCGGCTACTGTCTACAGCCACTTGCTACACATTGTCCACTGTCCCAGGATCCACAACTTACATACAGTCTTCCCTCACTCCCAAAAACAACTCTTATGGCAAAAATCTGGATGTATACAATCATTAGATTAATCCAGTGTTATTCAAACTGTGAGGTGCAGCTCGTTAGGGAGGCGCCAGGAACTGAAACGGGAGGCATGGGATGTCCTCTCCCAGCGATACAGTCACACCCCTGGGCAGAATACGAGCCCGTCTTCTGTCCATCCTCTGTGCTTTTTTTAAAAGCAGAAGAAATGGGAGTTGCTCAGCTGCAAGAGTGGCTGCTGCCACCCCACCCTCTTCTCCCTCCACTCCGAGGCTGCCGCCTTCTGTGTTTGCTGCATGTTGTTTCCAAAGCTCTTCCACTCCAGCCCCCATCCAGCAAGTACCAAGCATGCTCATTTTGCAGTCCTTGCCCTTGCTGACCGTCAGAAAGAAACCCTCGCTGATCCTTGTCTGGTTGGTTCCTAGTTCCCAGCTTGGGATCGCTTCTCATCAAAGTGAAATCTCTCTTTTCAACCCCCTCCCTCTTCCACTCCCCCCTTTCAATCTCCAAACCTTCCCGCTTTCCTCCCACTTCCCTTAAAGTTGTTTCCATGCAGTTGGCGGGGGGGGGGGGGGGGGAGAGAGAGAAGCACACCCTTTACTTGGCCAGGAGCAGAAAAAGGGTCCTGTTTTTAAAGTGATTTATTAATCTTGTTGTTTGACTGAAGAGGAGTGGCTGTATTTTTAAAGTGATGAATCTTGCTATTTGAAGGGAATACAGTGGTACCTCGCATAACGAATGCCCTGCACAGCGAAAAATTCGCAGAACGAAAGCGTTTTGCGAAGTTTGGTAACTCGCACAGTGAATTTTTATGACCTATGCTTCGCAAAACAAATTTTTTTGTTTGTTTTGCTTTGGTTTGTCTTAAGGGGGGGATCTTCATGTCAGTTTATGATCCCGTCCACCCTAGTAAGGGGAGGATCTTCATGTCAGTTTATGTAAGTCCCATTGTGCTTGCTCCCAGGAAAGTGTGCACAGGATTACAGCCTTCAAACGCCCCACTCAGCATCCCCCCCATCGCTCATTCACCCTCTCACTGCCCCATTTCCTTCACGTTTCCCCCCATGATCACAGCAAAAGCAAGCAATTGAGTGCAGCTGCTCTGTCCTCCCCAGTTTAGAGCACAATCCTGTGCATGTCTCCTCAGAAGTAAGTCCCAATGTGCTTCCTTGTTTCCCTCCCCATGATCACGGCAAAAGCAAGCAATTGAGTGCAGCTGCTCTGTCCTCCTCCCCAGCTTAGAGCACAATCCTGTGTGTGTCTCCTCAGAAGTAAGTCCCATTGTGCTTGCTCCCAGGAAAGTGTGCACAGGATTACAGCCTGCAAGCTCCCCACTCAGCATCCCCCCCTTTTTGAAATCCTCAGTACAGTATGTATGCCTTTAAAGAGCACTTAATAAACACTTCGTAAACCAAATTTGACTTTGTTCTGACTTTTCTTGCCCATAGGAACGCATTAATTAAATTTCAATGCATTCCTATGGGAAAACGCGCTTTGCAAAACGAAAAACTCGCATAATGAAAGGACTTGCGGAACGGATTAATTTCGTTATGCGAGGCACCACTGTACTTATCAGCCATTGATGAAGTGATTGCCAGCCCAATCCTATCCACACTTTCCTGGGAGTAAGCCCCATTGACTCTAATGGGACTTACTTCTGAGGAGACATGCATAGGCTTGAGCTGTGCATCTCCTAGTATAGGAGACAAATCAGCTTCCTAACCAAACCCTTATCAGCTCTGATATATTTTCATGGTCTATTTTTGTTTTCCCCACCAGCTGCTGGAAAAATTTAATTTCATTAAATTAATAAAGGGTTCAATCCTATCCAAGGAGAATGGGAGAAATGACTAGTTGGATTGGGGTCCACAGCGGTGTGTGTGTGTAATGTTGGTCAGACTGGTTGTTCACAAAGTTCATTTGGTAAAACAATTCCATTGGTATGCTTACAAAGTTAAAAAAAATGAGTCTTCCTGGACCAGACAAAATCTACCTACTCCAGCATCCTGTCTCCAACAGTGATCAGCAGCTGATCATTTATAAAGCATGTATATTGCTGTGTATTAATATACTTAATTAATGATATGATTAATATAATTAATATTAATATAGTTAATATTTCTTTGTTGTTTGATTGTTGTTTGATTGATTTCTTTTGATTGATTTTCTGTTTGATTGTTGTTTGATTGATTTCTTGAGTTGTTTGATTTTTCTCTGTAAACCGCTTTGTGAACTTTTAGTTGAAAAGCGGTATATAAATACTGTTAATAATAATAATAATAATTTCTGGCCACTTCCTGTTTAATGATGTTACTTCCAGCCCTCAAGAACATGATGGGGAGTCATGGCCAACAGCCACGGGGGTCAAGGGAGCCACTGGCCGGAAAAGTTTGAGTACCACTGGATTAATCTCAATGGGAAAAATTCTAACTCATTCCAAGTTCTCCCCAAAATCACCCTAAATGCCCAATACTGCAAGGAAAAAGCTGTATGCCATGATAAAATAGAACAACATTATACAATACAGCAAACATTAAAGTCAGCTAACATTAAAGTCAGCAAACATGTTTCAGAAGCTCTAGCATCACATAATGAGGTTGAGCACCTTAAGCTATGGCTGCAAACTATGAGCAACGATTACTTTTCACCTTCTTTTCCACTTTTCCCCATGAGTTTTTTTTTTCATCTTTTTCTGTTCTTTAGGATCATATTCAGAGTAATTTGTAGAAACACAGCACAAAAAAGAGGCACTATATAAAAGGGAGTGTCAGATGCATATGCCTTGAAAGTGTGGGGTCGAGTTACCCATCAGGCAGTGCATCCTACACAGAGAAGGACACCTCTTCTCCAGCCATGTTCTGTCCTCCAAGGGTCCTGAAGAGTGCTTCTCCTAAAGCCCGCAGGAACACCCCTAAGAAAGGGGACCCTTCTGGGCCTCTGTCCTATCCAGAAGTCCAAAATTTGATCAGACTTCCTAGAACTTCCTGTGGATGTAAAGCAAATTTGTTCCCTTCTGTATCACTAGAGCTCAAAGTGGAAGAAAGCCCTACCCATTGAGTAAAATGGGAGATAGACCTGCTTCCCCACTGTTCCCAAACCATATATAGAAAATCTTGGAAAAAGAGGGATAGCCTTAACATGCTCAGTATTTTAGGATAAGTGAAAGTCCTTACAGTGAGCACACTGATAAAGATGGGAGAGTGTCCTTAAAGAGGGAATGGGCTAATCCAGTGGTTTTTGGAGGCCCTAGAGGCTGCTGCCTGATTTATAACTGCCTAGGGGTGTGGCTATAATGGTGATCAGGCAGTAGTGCTCCCCCCCCCCAGAAGCAGCTTGTCTAACCCTTGATACACAGAGCCTAATCTGCCCTGCCAGTTTCATGAACCAACAAAAATTGGATTCCCGACCCACATTTTGAGAACTGCTGGGCTAACTCACAATGCCCTGCAGAGCATGCATTGTATTTTGCTTTATTTGCCCCCCCCCTCCCCAGTCTACTTGGGCTCCTGAGCCAGTTCCGTAAGGGCTACAAGAGGGCACAGGTATAGAAGGAACCTGAGTTTCTCATTTGTAATTAGTTAAGTTAAAAGCACTTTCCAATCTGCACCATTGCACGCTGTACAACTAAATTTCACAGTACTAAAAACTGCAAGAGGTTTACTAACTTGGGAAACAGTTACTGCTTCCCAGCCAGAAGATATACTTGACTGTCAAGCATATAAACCACTAACGCATTAATAGGAGTGAGGACAACATGAAAAATTATACTAAACACATAAACAATTGTCCAAGACTAGTATTCGGTTCCTCCTAGATGGAGCACTAGGGCAGATAAAATGGAAGGTCTTCTTTTCAACACCAAACTTCTTATCTATCATCTAGGACCTGTGACACTGTCATGACCATTTATGAATGTTTGCTTCATGAGTCCTCCTGAACTATATGCCCTGTTCATGTCCAGAGACGTCTACAATTGCAGAACCTAACCAGTTGGAGGCACCATGTAGCTTAACTGGAGTGGAGAACCCTGGAAAGAGCACACTGTCTTGTGAGAGTTGTGGGCAAGGGGTACCTAGATCTATATGACTGATGTATGTGTAACCCTGATTCCTACCAAGCTAGTGAGCAAAGAACTTTCATTCCCAACAGATGAACTCAGGATGCAGACACCCATTAATGCGAGGATACTTTTGACTATGTGGTAAACCATGGTCACATAATTGGCAGTCAGTTGACTCATCAGTCAACAATACTTGGCCAGTGCCAATCCAAGTCTGAGAGGTAGAAAATGCAGTATCTCTGAAACAGAAGCATTGCTTTGATGTAAAATCCCTGGATCCCACATCATAAACAAACAAGGGCACATGTTAGTGCTCTGCTCTGAAAAAAAGCTCTGTGGCAGAACAGCATGGAATTGGCTGCAAAATGACAACCTGAAACGCAACACCTGTGGAATGCACATCATACGAAGAAAGTGAATTTAGGAAAGAAAAACAGCATTTTGCTTGAGTCATAGCTGGGAACTGCTGCAGTAAAATGAAGAGCTGCATATTCCCTGTACAAACATTGAGATCACTTCCAAACATGCTGGACCGAGACCACAAGAGGGCCTATAGATAAAACAGAACCCCATGATAGACGTTTAAAAAAAAATCATATGAAGGTCAAGAAGGAGGGGTGGGGGGGAACCTATACTTTCACTTTTGTCTCTGGAAATTGGAGCTAGATCAATTTTATAATCATTGTCCATTTACCTAGTAAATCTCTCAGTCCGAAACACTTTAAGCCCATAAATTTACTTGGAAAAACACGCTTTTCTCATTCATTCCTCTAGCATTCACTTCTGAGGACAGAACACAAGTTCAGCAGATTCTCCCAATAAAACGACACATATGCCTGGCAAACCCAATAGAGGATCCTTACTCTGGGATCACGAAGACTAAGAAAAGTTGTTTGCCTCTGTGCTGTTCTTTGAGCATGGTTCATACACGGTTTCACCTATGGGTGACTAGCCATGTTGGGAAATGCACCGAGTCATAGAACGTTGGAGTTGGACTACACCACAGGAAGAGACCCCAGAAACTTGCCCTTCTCTGGGAAACCCTTCCTCAAAGTTTAGAACAGGGGTCTCCAAACTTTTTGGCCAGAGGGCTGCATCAAATATCTGGTGCAGTGTTGAGGGCCGGGGAAAAAATTTAAATATAAATTAGAGATGGAACTTAGATCAGTGAATAAATGAACAAATGGGGCTCATTCATTCAACCTCTCTGGCTCTCAGAACACCCTCCAGACGCAACCAGAGCACAGCTCCAGTTGTGTTCAGTTGAGTGGGCCAGAGGCTCTCAGGGGACAAGAGGCTGGCTGCGGGCCGGATAGAGGCTTGCGCGGGCCGCATCTGGCCCCGGGCTGGGGTTTGGAGACCCCTGGTTTAGAAGAACAGTCTTGCTGCTCTTGATCACTACAGTACATGCCAGATATTCTTCAGCTTTCCTGAAAGCAGAAGGAGAAGCACCCACCCATTGTTTTCACAGCAATTAGAATATGCAACACGCTTTCTCACACACTCTAACATAGTGAGTTGTGGGATGAGCCTGCAGAGGCGCACTCATGCACAGCTGCAGAAGCCATTGGGGAAGATCATGCCATTTGGAACTCCTTAATTTATTGTGTTCAAAAAAGTTCATCACTGGGAGCTGGAAACAGAGTTCCAGCATCGACAAAATGAGCACTTGACCATCTTGGGTATCATTCATGAGCCCTGCTTCAAGGACCACTGAACTGCCGCAAGCACTCCCATCACAGACCACGTTGTCAATGCTAGCCATGCTTTCAACGGTGCCGTGGTCTTTGAAGTACGGCTCGTGAATGATAAATTGTACAGCATTCGTGCTTATGGCAGACTCGCGCCTGCTCCTACTTACAAATACATGAACATTTGCATTCATGTTGGTAAGCCAAAGGCAACTGCACAGGAAGCATTCCCAGCAAAGCACTCATCTGCTCGTTTGCTGAGCTCTAAAAAGACCAAGAGTGACACTTGCTGCTATACCCAGGTTAAGTTCCACTGAAGCAAGCAGACAGTGCTTTCGTGTCACTCTGGGTCAGGCTAAAGCCGAGATTTGCTTGACATCTTGAGTTGCCAAGTCTCATGGTTTCAGCCCAGTTAATTTCAGGAGCTTGAGATTTAGGTTTTGGAAGGTTCCTCTGTGCCATTTCCTCCCTCCCTCGCACCTGTGCACTGTAGGCCTGCCACTCTGTGCTACCAGCCTGCCACTCTTGTCTCCTTCAGTTCACCTGGAAGGATCGCAGGAGGAAATGGTGAAGGGAGGTATTAACAGGAGGTTTCTAGCAATATAATTGGCTGTACCAATATTATACCCTGGCCTCTGAGCGGCCCGCTTGGAGGCAGGCTGTGCAGCATGGCCTTTCCCAGTTTGAAGAGACACTTGGCCAACAGTCTGAGGCAAAGAGGCAAAGAAGGAAGGCCCATAGCCAGGGAGACAGACCAGGGACAGACTGCACTTGCTGCCGGTGTGGAAGGGATTGTCACTCCCGGATTGGCCTTTTCAGCCACACTAGACGCTGTGCCAGAACCACCTTTCAGAGCGCAATACCAGAGTCTTTCGAGACTGAAGGTTGCCAATACAAATACAATATTATCTTAAAATACTATTTTTTTAAAAAAGTATTTTCATTCATCATGCGGAAATAAAAACATTATTACAATTTTTCCATAGGAAAAAATTGAGAACATTCTTACAAAAAAGGGGGGGAAAGGATCAATTTCACTCATTTTGTTTTTCCTATTTGCTATCCTTTCACTGCAGACTTCAATGACCAGATTTTTTTAGTCATTGACACTATTGATTGGTCGCGCCGGTGCAACAGCTGCTGCTCTGGCGCTTGCCTTCATAAAAGCAAAGTAAAGCACTAGTCCAGCTGCCTGTATCTCACAGTGGCCCACCAAATGCCCCAGGAAGCACACAAGACATCAAGAGACCTGCATCCTGGTGCCCTCCCTTGCTTCTGACATAGCCCATTTCTAAAATCAGGAGGTTGCACATACACATCATGGCTTGTAACCCATAATGGATTTTTCCTCCAGAAACTTGTCCAATCCCCTTTTAAAGGCATCTAGGCCAGATGCTATTGCCACATCCTGTGGCAAGGAGTTCCACAGACCAACTACACGCTGAGTAAAGAAATATTTTCTTTTGTCTGTCCTAACTCTCCCAACACTCAATTTTAGCAGATGTCCCCTGGTTCTGGTGTTGTGTGAGAGTCTAAAGAGCATCTCTCTATCCATTCTGTCCATCCCCTGCATAATTTTAAATGTCTCAAGCATCATTTTGTATGTCTCAAATGTTGTATGAATGTGGAGCTGCTCAGACTAGCACCAGAGGATTCGCTCAGATTCAAGTAGTCCCATTGGGCAGGCTGGGGCTCGACATGGGATAAAGGAACAAATGTTCTGTTACCTTGAGGAGACCTCCAGCCTGCTCCAAATAAGTGCTGGATACAGTGTATGTGGTGCAGCCATACAGTGCCAGCACTAGTTACGACTGAGCAGTCAGAGATACGCAGCTATTTGACATTATCAGATTCCACCTCCTGAACCTTAGGTCGAGAGGTACCTCCAACCTGGCAACCCTACTGACATCACATCAGTCACACAAAAACTGCCCTGAGTAATCTCAGTTAGTCAAAGATGTGGAAGGGGGGGTAGGAAAGCACAGGCCACAGTGACACCATACCAAGTGCTCTCTCTGGACACAGCTGCCAAAGAGAAGAGGACAAGCACAGTGCTCTTGTCTCCAACAACATGCAGTTAGACCCACAGGCATCACATTTACCTCCAGGTAGAATGCTGCAAAATTTACTTTGCGGTCAACAGCCATATCAACAGTTATGGTTAACTGACCACTTTGTGGTCAACATGTATTTGAAAGACCTTTACAGTCACCTTTCAGTTAGGGTTGGCACAATGGTAAGTTAACCCTTTCAAAAACTGTCCGTTTTTGACAGTCAACTCCCTGACTATTTTTAGTACTACAGTCCAATATTTCATGAAGCCAAAAACGCCCTTATGCAGTGGGTGCCTGTCAAAAGCAAAGGCTTTCCAACCTTGTGGAGAACTGGATTTGCAGAGCACATGCATCACTGAGGAGCAGGCAATTCTAGCCCTGGCACTGTGGTCACCACAACACTATGGTGGTGCCTCACTATCCTCAGGGGTTCCATTCCTGGAACCCCCATGGATGCAAAAACCTGTGGATAATGAAATCCATGCTTCAGGCACCCTTTAAACCACCCAAAGGCATCCAGAGCTGTGCTCCAGTCACCTCCAGAGGGTGATCCAAAGGTCAGGAAGGCAGCGTGTAGCCTCCCTGGCCTTCAGAATGCCTTCAAAGGTCTTTGGGAAACCTTAGAAGGTTACTTCCGGTTTTGCGTCAAAACCAGAAGTGACATTTAAAGGCCTTACAAGGTTTTTGGAGGACCAGGGAGGACTTGCTCCCCATGTCCTGCCCCCCCCAGCCCTCAGATCACCCTTCGGAGGCAACTGGAGCACAACTCCGGTCACCTTTGGAGGGTTCAGGTTGGGCCAAATCTGTCTCAATTCGGGTCCAGAGAACTCAAGTTGAGCCAAATCCTCTGATACAATATCTACAGATATGTGGGCTCAACCTGTATAAAACCAATTGCTGTTGTATATAGTTGCTGTCTATAGTTTATTCCATTTTAATTTACTTCATATGCAGCCATTTGTCTTTTCCCTGGGATGCCAACTAAAAAGCAATTTTGTCTCTTGAATATCATTGGTTTATGTGTGCTTAATACCAATTAGAAATGATTAACTACAATTATTTATAATTCAAATCTATAAATTCAGATCTCAATGTTTCATCAAAGCTAGCATTCTTGGGATTTTGATGTTAGCCATAGTATCTATTTTAGCAACTGCCTTATTCAATTAATGTTTTCAGTACTTGGATGTCAGGGGCAACTGACCAAGTACTTTTCAACTGATCAATTGGCCAACTCTGTCTTCACTAACACAAAAGTAGTTCATTATCATATGTATTTTTTCAAACTAATCCGGAGAACCATTGCAAGTAAAGTTCTGTATGACTAGAGATTCATCACCCTCTCGTCCTGAGTAATTTTAGAGCTGGCCTTTAACAACTCAGACTAATTTGCTCGGGGTAATTTTTTAAGAACTGGTAAGAAATCATTGCATCAGACCTATGAAAGGAAGAAATACACTTCATACATGAAGTGTATGAAAGGTACACTACGAGTGTACCCGTAGTGAACACAGAGAAGTGATTAGACCTGTTGCTTACTGTTTCTGCTCTGGAAACCTGGAAGAATAAATAGGAGCCTGTGGGATACTATTAAGCATAAAAATAATCTCGGTGACAAACCAAGATAAGATGACAGCTGGATGAAGAAAAGGTCTTGACTATCATCCTAAATCATGCACTATACCATGGTCTTTCCTACCAACTTTCCAAGGGCGATGCAGTGAGTGTTCATTGCATTACAATAGGGGGAAAAAACTAGAAGTTTTGGAGTATGTCCGCTTTTGGTGCATAATTAATCTGAAGAACTCCATGTCACAGGATGCTGTGAGAGCATCTTGCCTAGATGCCTTTAAAAGTGGATTGGACACATTTATGGACAAGTCCATCACAGGTTATAAGCCGTAATGATTATATGCAACCTCTGGCTTTTAGAGGTCGCCCATCTCTGAATGCCAGGTGCAAGGGACTGGCAAAAGGATGCAGGTCTCTTGTCATCACTCCCAGAGGCACCTGGTGTGCCACTGTGAGATACAGGAAGCTGGACTAGATGGGCCTTTGGCCTGATTCAGCAGGACTCTTCTTATATTCATATGTTCTTAAGGTTTGTTCAAAAACAGGCATACAGCCATTTAAACCATAAGGATGAAACAAAACAAATATCTACTATAACAAATACTGTGCTCTTTTGTTCACAAGCCAATACATACTCTTCACTGGCACAGAGAAACAGTAAGCAGTAATGACGGCTATCAATGTGGGGAAGGAAACAGATCACAGGATTAAATGATGGAAGATGCTTCACCTCTCATCCTTTTCTTCCAAACACGATCCTTCCGAATTAGTTCTTTAGGGGAACCACAATTCTCCCTGGGAATGCATTTTTCTCCCTAGTGCTAACCAATAAATTTTCATTTCAGAGGATTCTTGCATAAAATTATTGTGAAAATTAAATGCCATTTTAAAGTCTCCAACTCCTGTGAAAGGGGAGAAAGTTGACAGCGATTTCCACCACTTCTTCAGTGTCTGCAGTTTGGTAATTATTCCTGAAAATGGTTTGTTTAATGTCACTCTTCATTTTCTATAATTCACTGACTGAAAGCAAAACACAGCTAAGAGGCTAGCAGGGCATTTGTACCATCGGGATGATTCCTAGGCCGATCAATAAATAATTGCACTTAAAAGATTAACCCAATCTTGTCCAATCTTTTTCCCTAGTTAAGCGGCTAAAAATACATTCAGAAAAGGGTTCCCGCAGATCTTTACCTATTTCTGGTTTACCAATACCAGACAGGGTAACAATGGATAATGTTACATGGGTGCTTTCAAAAATTATGGCTCGCTGGAACATTGATTTTTCCCTGGGTCTTAACTGCAGGAGGGCAGACACTGAATATTGATAGCACAGATACTCCAATCTTTTGGGAATTTTTCTAGCCAAGTACTGAATGGAAGGATCAGTGGGCTTAATCCAATGCCCACTTAAAGCCAGAGAATGGTTTCCCATGGATCTTAATAGGCACAAGATTGAGGTCATATTTTACACTCATATTTCAGGTTATATTTTATGACACATTGATCAATTCAAACTTGTTTAATAGAGTACAGCATGCTAGTAAACCTCAATTTGTTCTCCCCCCCCCCCCATAGAATCTCATGTCTTTTTTCAATGGTATTCTTGGAAAGACTAAACATTAGTTCACCACATTAGTGCACACTCAGCTTCACTATTCCTTAACTGAAGGGAGAGAACTACGTTTAACTAATGTACTTTTTTTTTTAATGGCCAAAATCAGTTCTGACAAAGATGTCAATAAAGGCTCAAAGAATTAGAAGAAACATCAAAGGCCATTTAGCTAGAAAGGCTTTGAATTTTGACTACTGGAGCCCATTAATTAACCCATTTTTGCCCAACCCACAGGGGTACACATTTGGTCCCTGTTGCATATATGCAATGTTAGGCAGAAATGGCTTTTAAAGTTTGCATTTGTCCCAAAACAGGCTTAGCCCACCTATTCTGGTGCGGGTTTCACACACAAAGACACCATTCCCCACTCCTTACAATCTCCAGCTTTACTCACAGTTCAGCAATGAATCTAGAGTGCTCATTGCACTCATCTCAGAAAGGAAGCTTTGTTTTTTTTTTCCCCAAGTACTGCTCAGCTCTACTGCATCTCAAGACGCCTGATGAACTGAAGATTGTTAAAACTGCATGACATGAATGTGGGTTATTTAATTCAGGGCAGATAATAAAAATATAGCTTCATTAACTTTGGTGAAACACTCCGCTTGCAGGGACAAGAAATCATGGTGATAGACCATAAAACTTGAGCATTGCATTGTGATGTCTCAAATAACCATTCTAGCTTTGCTTACACCTGCAGTCACACCTGGAGGTCACTGTGGGTCAAGAGGTGGACAATGGGAAAACTAACCCATGAATTCTACTACCATGGAAGAAGAAAAACTATCTCACAACTCTCTCAAGCCAGCTTGTGAGACAAATAGGACATGGGTAGGAGCTGAGTCTCCAAAGCCTTCCCAAAGCACCATATCAGACAACACCTGGAGAACTCACTCTCACATATTGCTACAGAGCTATCAGCTTCACAGCTCTCAAAAGTCCTGCACAGTGAGGAATATTCTTCTGCTTCGCAGATTGACATGGGAAAAAGCTCTCAAAAGGCCGTTGGAAACTAGCCAGGATCCTGTCACTGCTCTGGATCCGTTTTGCCCGTTTTGCAACACTCAAAAGAAGAGTAATAAAAAGAGAACTTGTGGTGTGGCTGGGTGGATCAGAAAGAATGAGCGCTAGTAACACTACATACGTAATGCTTTTCTTTAGATGATCAATGTGCTTCACACATCTCAGCCAATCTTACATCAGCTTCTAAGTCTCTCCTGTGCCAATAGAATCCTCTCCCCATTTCACGTGGGAAACAGAGTTTGCAGAAGCTTTATACAGCATCAGACCAGTCGCCCCGTAATACTTCCAGGCCCAGCCTATTCAAGGGGTGCCAGCCATTGAACACTGGACTACATACATGCCAGGGGTATGCTATCCAACTGACCTATGTACTGTTTGGCAATGGCTATACAAGATTTTAGAGAGGGGTCTTTTGTTTTTAATTTCACGGTGCAAATGAACTGCAACCCTCTTTTTCAAAAAGGTGATTCTTCTTGTAAATCAGCCAATTAGGCCCGTTTAACCTGCCACCAGCTCCTTTAATGATTGATGTAGTGGAACTCTCTTACACGCTGTAACTCTTCCCTGCTGAATTTCCTTCACTGTTCAAGATACGCAAGAGAGTGGTTGTGGGGTTTGTTGCTGCTTTTTTTTTCCTACTGCCAAGCCTCTCAAAACAGATGTCACCGATTCAAGCACAAGGTTTATAACATGTAGCAGCACTTTGCCAGCACTGTAATTTGGTATGTGGCAGCCGGGAAAGGCATCATTTGTGAAAAAAAAATGCAGCAAGACTCTAAACAAAAAATACACTGCCCTTACAGTGGTACTGCATCTCTTCAACTGCAAAAAGGATTTGTTAAGCTTGATGCTGCAAATGAAATACAAAGCAGCATACATGCAAAAAGAAGCTTCTGGTACACTGTTTTAAGTTGTTGTACTGTTTAAAAAACGTATTACATTGAACTGGCTCTTGGCGAGATTAGTATAAATGCAACTTGTAACTAATCAAAGCCTCTCTCACTAGCATGTGCTGCCATCACCAAAAAATGTAAGAGAGTAATAATAGAAACATTTGAGTGATTTAATTAATTTTTTTAAATCTTACTCTGGGCTTTTAATTAGTTTTTAAAGTTGTTTACTTTTTAATGACATTTTAATAATTATATGTATGCGTGAGTATATTTTTGTTAATTTTGTGGAAGCCACTTTGTGTGCCCGACAGGGAGAGAAAGTGGGGTAAAAATTCTGCAAATAAATAAACAGGAGACCAAATTTGGAGGATTTTGAAAATAAGTGACCACTTTGCTTTAAATGTGGCATCACAATTTAGTATGGCCATTCAGACTTATTAAGCTCTCATAAAGTACATAAGAACAACCCCACTGGATCAGGCCTTAGGCCCATCTAGTCCAGCTTCCTGTATCTCACAGCGGCCCACCAAATGCCCCAGGGAGCACACCTGATAACAAGAGACCTGCATCCTGGTGCCCTCCCTTGCATCTGGCATTCTGATATAGCCCATTTCTAAAATCAGGAGGTTGCACATACACATCATGGCTTGTACCCCATAATGGATTTTTCCTCCAGAAACTTGTCCAATCCCCTTTTAAAGGCATCCAGGCCAGATGCCATCACCACATCCTGTGGCAAGGAGTTCCACAGACCAACCACACGCTGAATAAAGAAATATTTTCTTTTCTCTGTTCTAACTCTCCCAACACTCAATTTTAGTGGATGTCCCCTGGTTCTGGTGTTATGTGAGAGTGTAAAGAGCATCTCTCTATCTGTCTATCCCCTGCATAATTTTGTATGTCTCAATCATGTCCCCCCTCAGGCACCTCTTTTCTAGGCTGAAGAGGACCAAACGTCATAGCCTTTCCTCATAAGGAAGGTGCCCCAGCCCCGTAATCATCTTAGTCGCTCTCTTTTGCACCTTTTCCATTTCCACTCTGTCTTTTTTGAGATGCGGTGACCAGAACTGGACACAATACTCCAGGTGTGGCCTTACCATCGATTTGTACAACGGCATTATAATATTAGCTGTTTTGTTCTTAACACCTTTTCTAATGATCCCAAGCATAGAATTGGCCTTCTTTACTGCCGCAGCACATTGGGTCGACACTTTCATCGACCTGTCCACCACCACCCCAAGATCTCTCTCCTGATTTGTCACAGACAGCTCAGAACCCTATATGTGAAGTTTTGATTTTTTTGCATGACTTTACACTTACTGACATTGAAGCGCATCTGCCATTTTGCTGCCCATTCTGCCAGTCTGGAGAGATCCTTCTGGAGCTCCTCACAATCACTTCTGGTCTTCAACACTCGGAAAAGTTTGGTGTCATCTGCAAACTTAGCCACCTCACTGCTCAACCCTGTCTCCAGGTCATTTATGAAGAGGTTAGGGCAACTCAGGATTGGGCTACCCAAGACCGCCTGGACATGGCCAGAAGTGACTTCTGAGCATGTCCAGCCATGGCACCGAGAGGTCACATGTGGCCTCCCTGTGTCTCTGTATACCTCCCAGGATGGAAACCAGAAGTTACTTCCGGTCACATCAAAGAGGTTCTCTTAGAGGCCAAGAGGCTGAGCATAACTTCCATAGGGCCAGGCAGAGCCCACAGGCAAGTTATTGTGCCATTTCCCCTCCCCCTCCAAATTAGTTATCTGCAAATTTTGGTATCCATGGGGGGGGGTCCTGGAACAAATCCCCCCCACCAAGCACCCACTGTATTTAAGATGTATATTAGCTATTGCAATTGAACCCGCGCAATTGTATTTTTGAATACCTGTCCTTTTTTTTAAAAGAAAGTGTTTTAGTTCATAGATAGCCAGAGCTCTCCTGCACTTGAAACAAAAGGCCCAGGTCCAAAAAGATTTTAAACAGGAAATTCTACATAACAAAGGGAACATCAGCATGACTTTTGTTGTGTGCTTACACCCTCCCCACTTTTGCATGAAGAGAAATTTTCAGAGCCGATACCTATGAATTTCTTATGGATGCGAGAGAGTGTCAGAGACAAACTATGCCTTGGAAAGGTTCGCTTCACTGATAAAAATGCAAACAGGCCATAAACAGAAGCAGAGATGAACCGTCACAGCAGGCAGGTCCCAGAGAACAGACACACAGTAGACATTCCAACTAGAAACTCATGTTTCTCCCTGCTACCCCCCCTTCTGTTCCTTCAAACTCCAAAATTGATATCTCTCACTCACTCACTCACTCACAGCTTTACCCCTATTCAATCCATGGTTCAAATCATTGGGGGCTCCTATTTATCTACCCCCCCCCAAAGCTCCCATTGGCACGAAATGGGAGCTTTTCTTCAGCATAAATAGTAACTTCATTGGGATCTTGGCTGTAAGGCTGGGTTAATGACTCTACCATGTTGGCATCCTTCAGTCTCGGAAGACTATGGTATCGCGCTCTGAATGGTGGTTCTGGAACAGTGTCCTCTCCAGTATGCGAAGCCTGGGTAAAGTAGATATGGAGGATAGACTGTTCCTCATGCAGCAAATCCCCCCCCCCTCCATGTTGCTGAAATGGTCCAATGGAAAGGCAGAAGCCAATACGGTTGGTTCCAGCGGCATCGCAGGAGTTGCAAGAACATGACTGTGTTCAGCCATGAACTGCCTCAGAGACTCCGACTCCGGATTTTGCCTCGAGGCTGACTCCTAAAGCCTTTTCCATAACTGGATGTAGTCGCAAGGCAGTGTAGGTTTGGGATCAGAGTTTTCCTTCTCTCAGATGAGCTGCCTTCCCAGGCTGATGAGTCCCATCTACCCGGTGGCTGTTTAGTCACCTCTTACAACAAGTACAGCCAAACTGAGGGCCTATTCTTATCCCCAGCCCCCAGGGGTGACTCTACCAGCCCACCAGAATTTCAATTCACATGGGCCCCTGATCCAGCTTGCTATTAATTAAAGAGACACTAGTCCCATCAGAGATTATAACACTTTAAGGCTACAAACCTATATATGTTCAGCTGGGAGTAAATCCCATTAAACCGAATGAGGCGTATTTCTGGGTCGTCGCAGGCTTGCAATGTTCCATCTCATTTGGCCCTGCCATGCTGGGATTTCACAATTTCAGAACATAGTATAAGACGCAGAATGCTAAACCATGATTTCCCATTAAGTCAAATCCAGGTCTCTGTCTGAATAGTCCTCAGGTAACAAGTACCCAGCACAGTTGATTAAACGTTCACAGTAAGCCAACCTAACTTCTATCGGAAAGAATCAAGTTCGCAATTTTCAGACATCTGGGCAAAGCAGTGTAATAAAATACTAATTTTTTATTTTTTTTAAAAAAGAAAATCAACACAGGAATGCCTTAAACAAATAATTCATATTTTTACTTTGATGCTTTACAGCTATAATTTGCCCACAAACCAGTTGATTTGGGAAGAAAGCAAGGAAAGAGGGGATTCTTTATTGTATTACTTCTCTAATACTATCTGCTGAAAGAGTGCTCGAAAAACAGGAAGAAAATGACAAACCAGACTTGACAGGTTTACAATTAATTTTCAGCAGCTCCTACTTACATCTCCAGTTCTGGCAGTTTTCCGTCCCTCTGAACTAAGAACACTCACGTCCATTCAGTCGCTTCAGCTGTGCCTAAATCCGCATTAGAGTAGCAGGTGTTTATTACTTCTTTGCACTGACACCAAATACATGTTTAATCAAAATTACAGCTGGGAGATATACCAGCAAAAAAGAAAAAGAAAAACTGTTCTAGAGGTTTAAAAAAATCACATTTAAGTTTGATCCCTTACTCCTACTGACACAATTCTCCCAGTGGCACAGAAAGTGTGGGGTGGGGGCTAGAGCAGTGGTTCATAAACTTACCGGGGTCACAGCATCCCCACAGCCTCTTCTTCCTGCCTCAACCAGGGGCCAGCACCTTGGATCTCGTGAAATCTTGCAAGATCTGAGGTGGCTGTGCCCAAATCTCATGAGATTTCACACACTCCAAGATGGTGGGGCCTGGGAGAAAGGGGCCACTGAGGACCACCCACGGTGTCCCCATGTGAGGGTGTCTTTGGGAAACCCTGGACAAGAGTGTCAGCGTATGACCAAAACCATCCAGGTTCAAATCACCCCCAGCCGTGAAGTTTGTCAGAGTCTGATTATAATACCAGCCGAAGCCCACATGATTAAGGATGTTAATACATCACTGAGTGTACCATACTCATCCCGCCCCTCCCCTCTTGCCAAAACACTATCATGCGGGGCCTGGCAAACTGTAGTCTTTGAACCACTAGTTCAACAAAATTAAGTGGTGTCCCACTGGCGCAAGGACGTAGCAGATATGCTCACATCTTTAGAGTTTGATCCTAGGCATGCCTATTGAAAAATAATCCCATTACGTTCAGTGGGGTTTACTCACATGAAAGTGTGTATCACGTTGCAGACTAAGGGCCCAATCCTATCCTGGGCCAGCCCAGACCATACAGTGGCATTGACACGGTCTCCACTGGATGCTATGAACCGGCCAGTCGACTGCGGTCCAGATAGCAGCAGAGAGATAAGAACAGAACTATTATAGTTCCCTGCTCCACCACTCCTTGGTCCCCAATGGGCCTACTTGGATCTACACCAGCTCTTTGGCTGGTGTAACTCTGAGTAGGTGGGGGGGGCGGTACAAGCTGGAGACATTTTTTAAAAAATTTATCACAGTATTTATATGCTGCCTACCTCTTAGACTCAAAGCGGTTTATATAGGAAGGATGAACATAAATTCCATTTTTTAATGAGGGTTTTACAAGTACTATTTTTCCAGGTTCTCCCGTCATAGTGCTGACATCATCCTGGCTGCTGCCTTGTGCCCTCCAAGCTCTCACAGACAGTTGCAAACCAAGCTTCAGAACAGTTTGCAAGATATTATCCTTTTTTCCCAGCTGACTCCTCCACACTCCACCAAAGAGATACGCCTGCAGCCTGTGACAGTCTCTCTTCCAAAGCAGCTCATCCTGCTTAGCTTTTTCAAGCAAGGCAGCAGTTCATCCTCCAGAGTCCAGACCATACCTCCTGCATAGGTGGAAATGTAGGCATAGGATATTGACACTGCCACTGATGCCAAGATCTGCCCCCTGCCTATGCTTGACACGTCCCTGACCTGGCCCAATCCCTGCACCAAAGCTTCCATGGGCTGCTCCCTCCCCAACCTTACCTGCACTGACAGAACAACCAGGCAGTTCTAGAGCACGTGCCAAGCCACCAGCTGTTTGCGCTGGTAGCTCCAAAGCACGCGATGACAGCAGTGGCATATATGTGGCGGAACCATACGGCTCCGTTTCGCTCCCCCCGCCGGGAATGGCTCCAAAGGGAGGGGCCGCTTGCCCGCCTCGCTGAGGCTCCCTGCCAGCCTGAGTGCTCCGCCCCCCTCCAGCTACGCCACTGGATGACAGTACAGCTTTCACCGCCGCGACAGGTCCGGCTGTAGGAAATTACAAGATCTGCCACCATAGATCCCTGATAGGATTGAGCCACAAGTTGCATGAGGTTGGGTTGGTCAACAATGCACTGTCTGAGCCAGCTCTGGGGGACATCAGTTTGGTCAGCTTTACCTGCCTCATGAGATCTTTGCTTTCCCCATAAAAATGGGGAAGGACCAATGTCCCGTCCAGGCTCATTGGAGGAAGGATGGCATTAAAAGGGAGTTAATAATCTTTTAGGAATAAGCAAGTGCCAGACTAGTGAGGCCAACTTTGATTGTATAATGTTGGTATCTGAGCAGGGCTGTCGGGAGGAGATGAGGACAGGGCAGGAGTCAGACCCTGGCAGACCCCAGAAGGCACAGAGCTAATGGCAAAAGCTTTCTATTAGATTTGATGTCCTGTGGTGCCAGATGTGGACTGAACCTCTGCTCGAGTTCTCTCACGGGGTGAACAAGCTGTGCAGGGAAACAGGAGCAAGAGCAGTTCCCACAGGCATCACCATGAAACTAACACCCTGTTCCACCAAAACCCACCCTTCACTTGAACAGAGCAACAAGTCTGTAGGGAGGATGGCTGGAGGAAGTACCCGCACGGGCTCTTCAGTGTCTCCCTGCAGCAACACAAACTGGGGAGTTTGTGAGTACCAAGTTCATTGACTGGCACACGCTTCAAGAACGTGACCGTAAAAGTGACACGGCCAGCTCTCCCTTAAAAGATGTTTGGTTTACAAAAACTATTCTGTTCCGGAGGCCAAAGAAACCCCAAACCTGGCCATGCCAGCTTTTTTCTTTCTTTCTTGAAAGGACACTGTAATGAGTCTCTATGAGTCAAGTAAACTCCCAAGTATAATCATGGGCCACTGAGACCAGTCTATGGCTACAGGGTTTTAGCTTCTGTCTTCCGGAAGTGAATGCATTGGTCTCAGGGAGGAAAGTACCGCACTCTTCAGTGCCAAGTGATGCTGCAAATGCAAACCTGAAGCACTTTGTTGAGGAAGATGCCTCAAATGACATAAGGACTGGGAAGTCAATGCTGTTTTTCAGAAAACACCCTAGGGGTCTTCTTCCTCCCCACCCCCAAGCTGACACATACAACATTGAACAGCTAATATCCCATTGCTTTTGACCTGAAGGAGGGGGGAAGTAACTTGTCTTCATCTACATGCTAGACACTAATGTCATCATTATTCATTTCTTAAGGGAAATCAATGTTATTTTGATTTTCTGTGACTTCAATAAGCCAGCAAATGTTAGTTAAGGGGTTCTATAAAGAAAATAAGCCGTTAATGCCCAATCCAACGCTGGCCGGGTGCCAGCATACCACGCATTGTGGCAGCAGAGGCTGCTTTATGGCAGTCACAAAGCAGCCTCCACTGACACATGGTATCGGGCCACTGGCAGGGAGGATGGAGTGGCCCCCCACATGCCAGCAGATGGCCAAAGACCAGGTGAGGCAGATAAGGCTGTGCAGGGAGAGAAAGAGGGGAGGGCGAAACAAGCCCACAAGGGGAGGCGTGTCAGCTGCAGCAGCACAACCAAATCCTGACCCCTTTCCTGGGCCTGATCCACCTTCCCAGGTCAACACGGACTTGCACCAGTGATTGAGCTGGTGCCAGTCCAAAGTTGATCCATAACTGCTGCTGGGGCTTACCCTTACAAATGTCCCCTACCCCTAGAAGGCCTCAAGCAGTCCAAACTTCCCCACGTGATACAATGAAAGCTACACTGGCGCCACTATCTCACCACACTGGGATTTAGTTATAACCGGGCTGCCTGGTATTAATGAAACTTTAATCATATTCTGAGTTTTCAGTAGAATTTCTTTTTTCCCTGCCACACAACTAGATTATGAATGTCTGCTTACATGACTAAAATATGATGCGCTTCCTTGATTTTAAGAGTTCATATCTGTGTAACGTAAAATAACCCCTTAAATGTGATACCATGTTAGAGGGGGAAAGAAACTACTATTATCTCCGGTATGCTGAGGCATCATCAGGCATTTTTAATCTAATCTATAGTTCTGCTTGAAAGCTGCTACGTTCTATAGAGCTTGACAATATTTGCACATCAAAATACACTCGGGTTTTCCACTTGGGATTCTCTAGCTTTGTAAGAGAAACTGGGAAAAACAGTAAACTTTGAATCCTGGTTTCTTCAGGAAGCAGATATTTTTTTTAGCCATGCTAAATTTTTTCTTTTCTTTTCAGGGTGACCTTAACTTTCATATTTTGGAAATGTTTCTGTGTATAATTCAGCTGTGTCACAATGACTATTCACCGCCTTTAATGCATAAAACAAACATTTTCAGATAAATCTCTTTTCCCACACACACACACACACACACACACAAGTTCACTTGAAATTCTATTTATTGACAAACAATCATGAAAATATTTGCTAGAAAGTCCCTCTTCCCTCTGCATTTGCCTCCCAAAATGGTTTCGGGCATCAGCTACAATTTCACACATCTGCATATTTTTAGACTAACCAAGACATTGCTTAATACAATGGAGAAGGTTTTGTACCTGAATGTTTTATTACTCTGGCTAATGTGTCTGGAAAAGTAAATCGTGACATATTTCTGGATGCAAATTAATACAAAATATGTTGTTGTTTTTTAAAATACGTTTTATTCCTGCCAGTGCAAGGAGGGGACTTGGTCTGAAAAAGTTGGAATATTAAAATACAGTTCAACGCGTCGACATTTCGCATGGCTAAATGTGATCTCAGCTGTTTCCCACTAGGTAATGACCGTAATGAATAAACATGCTACACTTATGAAGACTTGCACCTAACAAGCAGATCAATTGTTAATTCTATAAACCGACAGCAACATGCCTTCTCTATCAATAATAAATCAAACCCTTTTGGCAGATTAAGACACCACACCGTCTTGATAGCTGCCACTTTTCCTTGTACATTTTTTCCCCTAATAATGCAGTTAGCCTTATTTATAAAGCAGATGCAGAAGTGGCCCAAACATTTCAAAAGCAACTGTATATGAACAAGAACAAGAAGGGACTGTTGTAGGCAAAACGCTAATTAATAGGACAGACACCTGAAAATCTGTTTCTCTAATAACATCTTTCGTTGAATCCTGTCGCCAACAAAAGTTTCCAGAGCACAATTAAAGTATGTCCCCTCATTTGTGACACCGTTTGCTTGAAGCCACAGCAAAAGCCTCAGCAAAACCCAGAGCACATTTTGCCCAGAAAGTGTTATTTGTACTGAGAAATGTTTTTTCAATTGTTTATATCTAGCAGGGAGGAAAACTCAAATGGGCAAGATCCTATTTCTCGAGGGAAGAATATTCTGAAATGTCTCTTTTGCAAATAGCTACCATCACCTGCTGCAATTGCAAACTAGATTTAGCACTCATTGTTTATTCGCTGCCAACGGTCCAATTTAAAAGAGAAATGTATACATTCAACTTGCGGGCAGGGGGAAAGACATACAGGTGAGAAAGAAAACAAATGCATTTCCACTCGTCTGTGTATCCTGGTGGGATGATAGGAGTTTGACAGCACAAGCCTATGGACGTTTGTGCAGAAGTCCCATCGAGTTCAATCAGGGTTGCACCCAAGTAAGTGGGCAGGGTTACAATCTTAAACCTAACAAGCAAAACAATCTGCAAAAGCTGAAGGAGAGACTCGCTGTACAAAACTGATCACAGATTTTAACAAATATTAAGAACACCGAGCAGTAGTAACAGCCTCAAATATAAGTAGACTTCTAACTTTGGCTCATGATTTTTAAAACCGACAAGATGACGTGGTATATTGATTCAGGGCTTACAAGGTCAAAATCTAGCATCAGTATCTGGTGCAAGATTTTCAGAAACATATTTAAATAAATAAATGTTTAGTATTAAATACGCAGTATGGCATTCTTCTTGAACATGCATTTGTGATTGACATCTAAATATGCATTTTTAAAAAAGAAACAAACAGCTAGGACTGGGAACCCTATGACTATCTGCTCTGTAAGCTTCCTGAATAAATACAGTTGTCAAAACAGAGAGGGAAAGAGACACGAAGATTGCTGAGAAATACTTAATGCCCTTTTGTAGCCCAAATGGAAGCATTAAAACTAAATATATAGCAAATGGGATTCTCTTAAAAAAAATCAAAAAGCGGGACCTCATTACAGTTGAGCTCTGGGGCAAACTGACCTGCTGGAGTGTGTGGTGTGGAATTAACAGCAGAACAACACTCCTGAAGAAGCAATTCGTCCTCACCCACCCCAAAGTTCCCCATTAGCACAATCTATAATTGTATTGCAGAGAGAGGCAACAGTTGGTGCCTGGAGAACTTGTCATGGAAAAATGCACGGAACTTTCATTTATTTATTTACTTGACATGTCCTTCCTTTCCTTCATCGACAGAGCAAGGCAGCTGGCATGCTTTGAAAAGAGCAACACCACAATATTAAACTTGTAAGAAATAACCCACAATATGGATATGCAGATGGACTTCTCAGGGCTGAACATACCATACATTCAAAAGCCCTATGGACATCACTTAACAATTAGAAGGGAGCCAATTTAGGGCCCAATCCTATCCAAATTTCCAGCACCGGTGCAGCCACAATGCAGCCCCAAGGTAAGGGAACAAGTGTTCCCATATCTTGAGGAGGCCCCTGTGTCTGCCCTCCCACCACAGGATGCAGTGCATGCCCCATTGGCACAGCTGCACTGGCACTGGAAAATTGGATAGGATTTGGCCCTTAACCTCTCTAGGCAAGGTGCTGGAAAGGTGTCTTCCAGGCCTCAAAAGCTTCTCACGGGAAGAGTGCCATGGAAGTCAGTTGGACTACTCTGGTGTAACCTGTGAGGAGCCCAACTATGCGATGCACATGCAAATTAATTCACTCATAAACAGGTTTTGAAAAAATATGCACTTAGCAAATTAAATCAACATTTCATAATCCTCTAATACAGTGGTTCTTACACATTTAGCACCGGGACCCACCAGGACAGAATGAAAATCTGTCGGGACCCACCGGAAGTGATGCCACAACTGGAAGTGACATAAACAAGCAGGAAAATTTTTAACAATCCTAGGCTACAATCCTACCCATACTTACCCAGGAGTAAGTCCCATTTACAATCATTGTTAAAAGAACATACATAGTAGTTTGTTAAAACTACAGGTCTATAACATTTCGCCAAATGCAGTCACATACCATGGTAGCATCAAGTCTATTAAAAACAAAGTATTGAAATGAATGGGGAACCAATTGAAATTGTCTCACGACCCACCTAGTGGGTCCCAACCCACAGTTTGAGAAACACTGCTCTAATCCGAACACCATCCAAAACACACTTGGGGTTCCACTGTTCATCAAAGCACCCCAATTCACCTCAGTGTAGGGAGCAATTTCATACATGCAAAAGAACAGATGTATGAAGGTACACCCCCCACATATGGAGGACACTGAAGGCCTACACTTGGGGTTGGTGATCTGGATGAGGTGCAGCAATGCAGACTAAATAGTTTGGGCAGGGCTGACCCAAGACTTCCTGATGCCTGAAGTGACATCCCAAATGCTGCCCCCATTTATCCAACAGTGTGCCAGTCTCTGTCCTAGTGTTCTAGCTCAGCACTCTCCTTCTCTTCCTCATTTCCTCCTCCCCTCTTCCTTTTCAAATACAAGGAAAAACCACAGAGGCAAATGCATAAAAGGCACCTGCACACACACCAACCAATCTGCTGCCTGAAGTGATCACTTTAGTTGGCCTCATGGATGAGTCAGGCTGTGTTTGGGAAGCAGGTGAGTGGGCAAGCAAGGGAGTCAGTTGGCTGTGAAAGGAAGGGAAGCAGGTAGTAGTCTAGTCATTATGCCCAAGGCCTGGTTACTCTTAAGATATGCAAGGTAAGAGGCTTTAAAGGGCTAGGTGAAACTACAGGGTCTCTTGTATGTCACCTTACTAAGCTAGGAGCAGGTGTTTGTGATGTCAAATAAGGTCCCTATATCTAATTGCCAGACAAGGAACCTCAAGGGACTCCAGGTACCTTCCTCCTACCTGCCTCCTGAGGCAAGAGAACAACAGGTGTGTGTGCCTGTATATGCATAACACTACTTAACATTTGTACACCACTTAAGGTATTTAAACCATTTCAAGTTATTATCTTGCTACAATTCTTACAGCCCTGTAAGGTAAGTGCAAATTCTTAATCCCATATAGCCAGGGCCAGGTTTAGGGTGATTTGCCTAATTTCTTCAAATTGGGCCCCAAGCTTTGCCCCCTCCCCCGCACTGGGGTGGCAGGCAAATCACCTGCTGCCACAGTCAGCATCTTGGTGCCTGGGAGGGCAATATGGTGAGTGGAGGCTCCTGTGCACCCACGTGCCTGCCCTGATTTCATTTGGCCCGAAATGGTTCTCCCAGAACCAATTAGCAGCAATGTCATCATGTCACCACCAACTATTTCCGGGTGCCACACTTTGTTCATGGCACCACAAGTGTATAGCTCACCATGGCTGCCAGGTGAGTGGGCAGGGGCTGCTGGAAGGGGTGATCTTACATGAAAGTTCCAAATTGGGCCATGCTGCTCCTGCATATGCGGAAGACTGAGAAGCTTTCTAAGACCACATGATGTGTTCATGGCAAATGTGAGATTCAAACTGGGCACATCCTAGTTAGCTCAATCCTCTAAGCCAGGGGTCTCCAAACCCCGGCCCGGGGGCCAGATGCAGCTCGTGGTGAGCCTCTATTCGGCCTGTGGCCAGCCGCTTTTCTCCTGAAAGCTCCTGGCCCACTTTGCTGAACATGACTGGAACTATGCTCTAGTTGCATCTGGAGGGTGTTCTGAGGGCCAGAGAGGTTAAATGAATGAGCCCATTCATTCATCTAAGTTACATCTCTAATGTATTTATATAACTTTTATACTTAAATTTTTTTTCCAGCCCTCAACATCATGCCAGACATTTGATGTGGCCCTCTGGCCAAAATGTTTGGAGACCCCTGTTCTAAGCTAACCAACACCTCTTCACCAACATTCAGATCCAGAAGATAACCAGCTGAGAATGAAAGATAATGCATATGTGAAAAAAGCAGACTGAGAGGTGCGAACATGACTCATACATAAGCTACTTTGGGGTAAGATCTTATTTATTCCTGGGAGATTGATGCACATTGAAAAACATGTGACAACTCAGTGAAGCAAGTTGCCCAGCAAATCTTACATTTTATCCCTGTGAACTCTTGCCTGAGATTGGGGAAGAAAAACTTCCTTATTATTTCTTTCTTTCAACATCTTAGTGGGGGGAGTTTGATTATTACCTCTGATTATTTAGTGCTCGAGGCAAGCAGAATTAATTTCTGTGTATATTATTAGCATCTCACCCTGCTGAGATATTCCCATTGTTCCACAACGGCACATTGTACCCAAACTGCTCACAGATGCTGCACAGGCTTTTAAAAGAGGTAAATCTAAATAAATTACATTATTAATATATTATTCTTATTGCGGTAGCAGCGAGGGGCCAATTGAAAGCTGAACTCTACAGTGCCTGGGATTATACGGGTAGAAAATATTAACTCCTACCCAAAACAATACAGAAACCATGCACAAGCAAACAAGGAGGCAATTTTGCTTCATTTTGCAAATGTTCCGCCCATTTACAAATGCATACCCTGCATAATCTTTTTCTAAAACCTATTCATTCAAACTCCCCATTCTCATCCCATCTTCTGCTGACAAAAAAGCATGGCTTTTGTCATGTGTTGTGTTGCAAAATTCTTGGAAGAATTGCTCCCCGTTTTCAATCCAAATATCTACATTCTTCTTCTTTTAGGGAACATGTTGCTTTAATCAAACATTTCATCTTTTAACTTGAGTGGCACCCTCAACACCCTATAACTACATTACAGTTTAGATATACAATGAGGGGTTAACAACAACAAGACTTTCATCCCAAGAAAGGTCCTGAAAGCAAGTTCGCAATAATATATACAGGTTGCAATCCAGCATCCCGTTATTCATGCATTAAGTTCGGTTGATTATCATGCGTGCAGAACTGGCAAACAAGATCATGGACAGAATCATCAGTTGAAATAAAATGCACTGATGAAAGGTGCAAAACAAATAACTCCGAGATGCCCCTGACCAACATACAACAACTTCTGACTGTACAGCATCAAACCAGTCATTTCCCCTCAACTCCTCAAATCCAAACTCATGTGGCAGTGAGAATATGACTGTAGTTTCAACCACAAGCCCTAGCCCATCTGCAGAGACACCCACTTCCTCCTCCTCCTTAAATTAGGTTTGGTTTGCATGGAGAATGCCCTGGTGCCAGATCTGAATCTCTGCCCAAGTTTAGCTCTTCTGTTTTCTTGGGTGAAGCACCCTTCCATTTCAACAGGCCTTGCACAAGAGAAGTTTCCAATGACTTTCATGCTACAAATCTCATCCCTGTAGCTCCTGCAGAATTCTGAACAGATCAGGTTATTTTGAAAAGAAGGCTGCATTAAGTTTGTTGTTTTGCTAAATTCCTGTTCTAAACTTGGCCTAGAGGACTTATTCCCACTTTAATTAGTTCCCCTGGCTCAAGCACCTCTAGCAGTGTACTGCTGAACCCCAGCACCAGCAGGAAGATGACTAGTACGTGGCTTGCCTATAGGACTGCTGAGTCCCTCCTCCCAGTTCTCCAAGCATCAGCTCTCTTAAGTACAGCAGCACCACCTCAGCACTCCCTGTTTGGTTAGTCAGTCAGCTACTCCATGAGTCAGTCCACCAGTTCGTTGTCTGTCCGCCAGCCCATCAGTCAGTCTGCCAATTCGTTGTCCATCCACCTGTCCGTTGGTCCGTCAGCCAATCAATCAGTTCCTCCTTCCTTCCTCCAAGCTCTACTTCTCCTACTATCCACGAACTCTCCCTTCTCCAGGTGCTCCTTATATCCTGTAATGACCTGGCTGCCACTAGTAGCTACAGCTGTGCAGCACACCCTCTTCTAATTAGAGCCCTGGGGTTACCCTAGGTTTCCTGGTTGTCCTTGAGCAAGGGACCACTGCTAGCACCATATCCTATCTCCAGGGGGGGCGCTCTTCCACAATTTCCCCTACAGTTGGGGAGGAGAAGCAGGGATGCACAGAGGCAACTATACAACACTGGCGTACCTGGGGGAGGTCAGGGGGGCAAATACCCCAGGATGCCACCCGGAGGGGGCCGGCACGACCCCCTACCCAGTCACGTTTTTTCTTCAGGCCCATTTAAGGCCCCCAGAAGGTCTACTGAGACCTCTGGGAGGCCTAAAAAGTCACTTCCAATTTTTGGTGAAAACCAGAAGTGAAGTTCTTAGGCCTTCCATTAGACACAAAAGGCACACGGGCTCTCCATTCCTCAGAAGGACTAAAAACATCACTTCCAATTCATTTCTCTGGGCTGCATGGGGGGGGGGGTGGTATTTTGCAGTCCTGGTAGGCACAGAGGCCAGGATCGCAATTGTGTACAAATTCAGTATAACTGTTAGAAAAAATATTAACACACTGTTTGCAATTCTATGACTGAAGCTCCACCAATGCTGCTTGGATAATAACAAAAATAATTCCTTTCTTGTTTTTATTTTGTTTTTATAATTACTCCTCAGTCTTTTAGGATCCTAAAATCTGGTAAAAGTTTGGCAGACATGCTAATTATTAAGATTACTATTTGACTCATATAGCAGACAATTTTTGTTTAATTGCTACACTTCTACTTCTGGTACCAACAGAAGAAGCTGACAACAGAAGAAGCTGACAATGAGATGTAGTCTGCAAAAGAAAAAGGCTGGGCTCCCTGAACGTAACATAGTAGGTTTTCATAGGATCGCAGAAGGTTAGCATTGGAAGGGATCTTGGAGGTTATCTAGTCCAACACCCTGTTCACAGCAAGCGACTGCTATAGCATCCCTGATAGGTGATCATCCAGCCTCTGCTTGATAAAGCCCACAACTGTAAGAGGCAGACTGTTCCGGTATTGGCTCTCACAAATGGAAAATTCTTCCTCATATGTAGCCTAAATCTAATTCCCTATAGCTTCAACCCATGGATTCTAGTCCTGCCCTCAGGAAGCTCTGAAAGTTATCTGATATGAGAGCTCATTGAGTCACCCCCATGGTGGACCTCTTCTCATATTAGACCATACAGAATAAATTACCATATCATACGCACAACCTAAATGCAGTGGCATCACTAGGATTGGTGTCACCTGCGTTAAATTTATTTAAATATATCACAGTACAGGTCACCCAACAAACTGATAACCAACAAAAAACCAACGGCCAACTTGATGACTCTCATATAACTGAATAAGAGTTCTGGTTTTAGCTCTGATACAAAGAAATGAGAATGACTCATACTAACATCTTATTGGTTTCCTTGTGTCATAACAACACCTCAATGGCTCTCAGAAAGATCAGTCTCATTGGTCAGTTTTAAGTTAAGGAAATCTAATTCTGCTACAAAAGGACAGCAATGTATTCAGGTCAATGGGCACACAGGACCAATAATATTTTCCAAAATTGATTTAAAGGATTTAAAGATGGAAGGACAGGCAAGAAAATAGCCAAAACAAATGATAGAGTGTGACGTCAGATCGTGTGCAAGAACTTCAATTTTTCAAAGTGTTACAGATCAAAAGATACAATGGCTGTATGCGTATCAAATCATGGTTTGTTGGAACCGGTTGAGCCAGGAGTTGCCAATCAGAATATCGAACTATAGTTTGAAGCTGTTTCGTAAATCACCGCTTACTAGGAATTTGCTAGGTCTGAATTCACAAACCATTGGCAAGCCATAGTTAGAGTCATCACTCTGCCTCAAGATCCTGCTGCACCATGAAGATGGGAGTGAACTTCTGAAGCTGAGTACTAAGCAGATGAAAAACCAAAACAGAAAAGTAGCTCTAAACCATGGTTGCCTGTTGTCTGCTTGTAAGCTCAAAAGATACCATGGGCCTGTAACTATGGTGAGAGCAAAACTTTTGATGCACTGTCTGAACAGAATCTATAATGACAATGCCCCCACCTCACAGGATTTTCTGTAAAACGTTGAATGAAAACCTTTATCTAGACATAGGATGATACAGACCCCAACCATAAATCCCATAGGAATTTGAGGTGGACAGTTTTTTTTCTTCAGATCCTGTTAGAGCAGTGATTTTCAACCTTTTATCGTCTCACGGCACACTGATAAGGTTCTAAAATTGTCAAGACACATCATTAGTTTTTTGACAAGGCACACCATGCTGTTGGTGGGGGGCTCACATCCCCTAATGGCCTTATTAATAAATGGCCCTACCCCAAACTCCCACCTGCAGACCATTCACGGCGCACCAGTGTTGTGCTATGCATGTGTCACACACATACTGTGTTAGAGCATGACAAAAGAAAGGGTAGAACCTTGTATAGACATCTGGTAACCCAGGCATAAAGCAGCAATCCTGTGTTCATGTTCCTGGGAGTAAGCCTCACTTGACACAATGAGACTTACTCCTGAGTAGACTTACTCCTGAGTAGACATGCATAGGATTGTGCTGTAAGTTGTATATGATATCTATGCATACGTATAGCTATGTAGCTGTCTAACCCCACGTCACATGAGAGTGCAGCACATGTTATTTGCAAAATGCAAACTGACAATTTGATAACTGGACCTATGGGCTTGTTTATTCAGTTGCAGGACTCAGTTTGTTATTGCTTCAGTGACACAACTTCTTGCTAAAATAGGAAGATACATTGCTGCTAATGTCAATGCCAAGTATATTTTTCAACAAATTATTTATACACGACACTTCTGTCTCACCCCTCAATGCCCAGCTTCTTAGGGTCGCTAACAAAAAATAAAAATTAAAAAGGAAGATTGAAAGATTAGACATTAGAAACTCGTCAGCCTAAAATCACAGAAGGTAAAAATTGGATTCCTTTAAAACCCTGGGAAAATAAATCCATCTTCTCTGGCAGAGAGAAGACAGTCACACAGGTACCAGGTGAGCCTTCTTAGAGAGAACATTCCATGCCCCAACTGAGTAGCCTTCTCTCTAGTCATCACTTGTCTCCACTCAGCCAGCAGGGGCACCTGGAGGAGGACACCTGAGGGTGACCACTGAATACGGCAGGCTGGTGCAGGAGTAGATATGTCTTTGCGTATCTTGACTCCAAGTCCAAGAGGGTGTTAAAGGACAATACAAGTACTCTGAATTGTGCTCAGAAATGACCACCCATTTCCTTTATTATACCTTAAAATGTTCATTTTCTGGTCTTAGGGTTCAAGCCTATATAACTTTCCAGCACTGATACAGCCGTGCCAACTGGGTGTGCACTACATCTACATTTTAGGCTTACATCTTATGGTGGGGAGCAATTGATGGAGGCCTCATCAAGGTAAGGGAATGTTTGTTTCCTTACTTAGGGCTGCATTGTGATTGCATCAGTGCTAGAAGGTTGGATAGGATTGGGTTCTTAGCACCCAACTCAACCGTCAATGTGTCTCAAACACTACCACCTTTTTTGAGGTTGTGCATTCATCATGCTGGCAGGTAACACCGTGAATCACACAAAGGTGTGTCTAAAATGACAACACTTACCACATTATCGGCAAGCATGTTCCATTATTTTCAATGCCAGGGGGGAGGGGGGAGACAGAGTCCAGACAGACAAACACTTGCCAAGTTTAGCTGAGCTGCTACATGCCTGCATGAGGTCTGCATCACCCCAGAGACAGTATGAATCCGCCTTCCATCTGCATCAAATATAATAAGCAAAAGCATTAGACAAATAAATCTGACAGCACAGGATCTAAACACCGAAAAGCATGCAGCAATTAAAAATAATTTCAGTTAAAAATAATTTCAAACAGGTGAAAAAATCATTACAATCCTCTTGACGTTTTCTTTCTCAGCAGTAGCCCCTCTAATTTTCTAACTGGTTAAAAAAAATGTAAATCAGAATAGCACAAGATGGTGACATTCACCTCATTTGAATATTCTCTAATCAAATAATGACTTGTTTGCTGCCTCCAATATAAGTTAATTCATTATGTACCATGTTGCATGCTATTGTCGACTCAAAACAGATTAGAGCCCTGTGTGCCCACACACCGACTCTCTGATCTTCTAATGACAGTAGACATCTTTACACGTCAGTGATATTATAAAGCACTGTAGGAAAATGCCTCAGTAGGGCTTCAATACTGTACACAGTTATCTGGGAGTGAAGCCCAATGAAAACAGTGGGGTTTTCATCTAAGTAAGCACAGTAAGATTGCACTGTTAATAACATTCTAAGGCTGAAACAATCCCATGGATGAACCAAGAGCACAAGTATTTTGAAAAGAACACACTGAAAAATGCAAACACAAGAGAATGAAGGACTAAGATGCCTGTCCCTGCAACACTGAGTGATCCATCTAAGTTTCCAACTTCCATCTGCTAATTTTTCTTTCTACAGCAGCTATATGCAGTTTCTTCCTGGAAGACACCGTCTTTCTGCCCTGGGCAACCACATCATCCCAGGTAGAGGCTGCAGCATCTCCATGGCAGTGGCCTTCTTCTTTCTTTGTTTTACCCATGCTACCCCATGTTGCTTCTCAGGACAGAATATGGATATTCAAGAGGCACCCAACATCTTGGTTCCCAATGCTGCCAATACAGGTGAAAGCAAATACAGTAACTACTTGCAAACTTAAGGAATTTTTTTTTAATTAAGACAAAAATGAAGAGTATGAATGGGGGAAAAAATGAACACAAATCATTTGGGGGGGAAAAATGGGAGGTGATCTGAATGAGCCATTTGGGTTGGTTCCTATTCATTACACTATCCATTGCCTCTTCCTGAATCAGAACACGGGTCCATCCAGCTCAATACATTGACTGGAAGCAGTTCTCAAGGATTTCAGTCTGAAGGTACCTGGGAATGAACCAGGGATCTTCTGCGTGTGAAGAAGGTGCTCTACAACTAAACTACAGCCCGTCCCCCATTTTTCCCCCATTCCAAAAAACAGAATTCACACCCCTACTTTGCACTACATTATACTCCTGTTACCTGGCATAACATTGGATGGTATATCCTGTAGCATTTAATTATTTAACTATTTATGGGAAATCATGATCTCGTCCAGTGTAGATATCACATTTTTATATTGCCCTTCCTCCAAGACGTTCAGGACAGTGTATATAGCTCCTTCCCTTCTTTTGTCCTCACAACACTCCTATGAGGAAGATGAGGCTGAGAGATCATGACTGGCCCCACCTAGGAGGCTCCAAGGCCAAGCGATGATCTCCCAGCTGTAACTCCAACTTCCAAACCAGTACACACATGTTTTTATTAACCATTATATAGCTCTGTCACAATGTAAACAGCTTCACAGCCCTCATTCATCCTGTGAAGGAGCCCCTTCTCCTCATTACGGGTAAAGATCAAAGGCAGCAAGTTATCTAAGGGGTCACCAAGTGGTATCATGTCTGAGTCGGCACTGCAACCCATTTCTTCACCATACCACATCTGCTTTCCATTCCCACTCACATCCACAGTGGGTAGAATGAGATAGCAGCACTTCCAGGCACCAAAAACAATTAAGTTCTCCAATAAACTGGAAATAAAGTCGTGAAAATAAAGTGCAACACGTTCACAGAATAAAGTCTACGGAATAGCTTTCAGACGATCATCAGTGGCACTACAATAAATATCCTTGTCAGACTGCGTAAGTTAGATCACGGCCTAGGATCAGACAACACAGGTGCAATTTAATTATCTCCAAAATAGATTATGTGGATAAATTGAATTAGAGAGGATGCTTGAATCATGTAAGGTAGATAAAACTACCTTCATTTATTTAACATTCTCCACTTTACTCATCACTATAACTAAAAGAACATTAAAGTGTAAAAAGGCAGTATTTTTTTCTTAATCAAGCAATGGCATCTTTGCTCTGCCGTTTAATCATGACAACATTAAGCCTGCTTATTTTAATGTTCTCACAAATTCCTGAGGCCTCCTCCCATGTAAATGCAATTAAGGTGCCAGGCATATATGTTTTGTTTTCCTTAGACTTCTGAAAACAAAACTGGGACCCAGTGGGAACAGCATTTGGAACCTGTTAAATAATGAGGTTGGTCTGTCTAAGCTTGCCTGATTCATAGGAAGTGGAGCAAAACCATCAAAGTGACACGACTGTACAGTTTGGTCAGTGTGCATCTAACACACCTGATTGGTTGACGATGATGTCACACACATACACACACACGCTTACTCTCCAGTGGCCGCAAAATCAATTGTCTCCTCTGAACAGCAAGAAAGCCCAAGCATTTGCACATGTACTATGAACAGAGCAGGCATGAGATCCTTAAGCAACTTGCTGAAGCAGTCAGGACAGTGTGGCATAAAAGCAACTTATTTTGAATTATTATTTTCAATGTTGTAAAAAGTTTTTTTACAGTTTTTTTAAACAGGATCCCATTCTAAAAAATAATTCTTGTAGAAGACACTAAGACATTCCAAGGAATCTTGATATTTAACAATAGAAGCAATTATTTTGTTTAATAGCATTGCAAACACAGAAACTTGCATACTGTAATTCCTTTCTCCCCCTATAACAGTGTGTCTTGTATAACCAAGACAGCCACATCAAGAACATTAAAGAGTCTAATTCTTTTTCACGAAGTGGCAACAAACCTACAAAAAAAGTTAACTTCAAAGCTAAGTATGTTTTTTATAGTCTACTTTTTGAATAATGAATTATTACAAGAATAACTTTTCACACAACCAGTGGACAGATTGTAAGCACTCAGATGGCCACTTTGGAACATGTCTTTATTGTTCATAATTAGTCTGATAATTGTCACCATAAATATAAGCTACAGCACAAGATTCAATTGTATTTTTCCTGGGCAGAGGGATGACTGTTTCCTCTGTCAAATGAGCTGATGGTTAAAAATTACATCATTTCATATGTCTATAGTCATGGTTCATCAGTAGGCAACGGCTATTTAGAAAATGGTAGGCTCTTTACTAAAAAATTTTTTTAAAAACATTAAAACCAAATGCAGCCACTTCCCTTCCCAACAGGCAGGAAAAACAGGCAGGAAAAAATGCCAGCTCTGCAAATACCACATGTGCCAGGGAAAATATATGTCAAAGCAATTTGAAAACACATCTGTGCAAAGGTTTGCGCACAATTACTGAGTGCATACCTTGGAATACATTGAGCGGCATACTGGGAATATGCTGTCATGAGTTATTTATTTTTACAGCATGTGGATCAGGAAGGGGGGAACAGTCATCCTATCTCAGCTGGCTACCTAAGAGTTATGGAGATTCCTGAAAGGAAGTATGGTGGACAGGGAATGTGTTTCCCCAATGACAGACACTTGTGCTCACTTGTCAGGTAGATGACACAACTTAGGGCCCAAGCCTATCCAACCTTCCAGTGCTGATGCAGCCCCAAGGTAAGAGAACAAATATTCCCATACCTTTAGGAGGCTTCCGTGACTCCTCCCCCCCACCTCAGGATGCAACGCAAGCCCCATTAGCATAGCTGCATCAGCCCTGGAAAGTTGGATAGGATTGGGTCCTAAGCTCACCTGCACCGAGGTTGACAGCTGGGTACTGAATTGCTGATACAAAAACAAAGACATCAAAATTGTTAATAGTTTGTGACCCCCACATCCACACTCTCTTTCACACCCATCCTAATCTAGTGTCCTAATCTAACTCAGAAGCATCATTGTCTTCAACTGAGCTTACTCCAAGGATTGTAGACTTGTAAAAATTGGATGCCATGATGATTGTGATACCCCAATCCTTACTTCTTGGAAGTGAGTGCAATGGATTGACAGTATATGGAATTTGTTGCACATAGTAGTCTGTTTAGGGTCAGGTAGTAAGTGGACTTCAGGGGTACATGAACAGCAGTCCCCATCTCAATAAACTGGCATTCATCCTGCCTGATATTCCTTGTTTGAATGGCAATCCCCTTTCTCTGTTAAAGCCATCACCACATCAGCATAGGCACTGTCTCTTTGTGAAGAAAAATCACCATCACTTCCACAGTGCTGATATGGTACCCCCACTATAGACAAACCAAAAAGTTAGATAAATTTTCAGTTTTTTTAATGTATTTGCAAAAGGGGTGCAGGGAGAGAATTAGACAAAAGGTGTGAGTCTCTTTGCCCCATATAGAGACTCTGTGTTCACTCATGCCTCTCCTGGGTGAATCTTCACAATGAATTCTAAATACAGCTCACTGTCCCCTGATAAACTGAATTGATGCACACATCACGATCAGCCACATTAAACAAGTCACAACCAACATCTCAATGAAATCCACAGGACACCCCCCCCCCCCATTTCAGGAGTCACAGTGTTATTTACTTTTCTCAGCCCATTGTGTTCAGTTAGACTTAGGTTGCAGTCCTCTCTTACAGGAACCAAACATCTCTACTCGAGTTATGGATGGATGCTCAGCTTTGATGTGGCCTTTCCAGAGGCCCCTTCTTCACATCTCCCAGCCTATCTGCTGCTGGGCATGGTGAGAAATCAGCACAACTTCCAGCAAAGCAGAGGAAGAGATGGGAAGGGAGGAAGCCCACCCCTACCCAGTTAAGCAGAGTCAGATCTCAGCCAGAAGATGGACCATCCATCTCTCTCTGTCTCCCCTTCTCCAGCTAAAACTTTACTTCCTATAGTGCAGCAATTTTCAACCAGTGCGCCTTGGCACATGAGTTGGTCCACAGGTATGCCTCAAAAGTTGTGGGGGATGTCATTTATTAATAGGGCCATTGGGGGATGTGATCCCCATGCCAACAACATGGTGTGCCCTGTCCAATGTCAAAAAACTGACGGTGTGTCTTTTTAACACCTTGTCAGTGTGCCATGATATGAAAAAATTGAAAATTGCCGCTGTAGGGTTTTCACCCTACAGTGAACTTGTAAGGGAAGGCATTGTTTATGCCAAAGCCAGGGGAGTAAGCAGATGCAAGAAGGAGACTACTGACCACTGGACTGTATACATCAGACTTATGGCCCAATCCTATCCAATTTTCCAGTGCAGATATGCAAGTGGGATGTGTGTTGCATTCTGTGGTGGAGGGGCAGTCTCTGGGGCCTTCTCAAGGTATGGGAACATGTGTTCCCTTACCATGGGGCTGCACTGTGGCTACACTGGAGTTGGAAAGTTGGATAGGATTGGGCCCTTAAGCTGCAATTCTATGCATATTTACCTGGAAGTAAGCCCCACTGACTATAATGGGACTTAGTTCTGAGTAGCCATGTCCAGGATTGGGCTTTTGGGCTGCAATCCTATGCAAACTTACCTGGGAGTAAGTCCCATTGACTACAATGGAACTTACTTTTGAGTAGACACGCATAGGATTGGGCTTTAGACTCATACCACCACCACCACCACCCCTGACTGACTGGTGTGACCAGTCTCCACCTCCGGGAAGATACCACAGTGCATCTTCCTGTGTCTCCCAAAGAGGTGCCAAGGATCGCGTCGCTCCCGGGACAAAGAGGGCGGGGTGGATGGGTGGGCATGAAGGTGGGAGAGATCTGGATCGGGGCCATTGCGGGGTCGAAGGGTTGAGTCCGCTTCCCCCCCCCCCCCCACGCGTTGGGGGAAGCCCATTCAGTTCAGGAGACAGGCAGGGGCAGTGGGGCGCTGGAGGAACGGGTGCAACGTCCCCAAGTGGAGATCCGGGACTGAAGCCAGCCTGCCTGCACCCAGCATCGTCTGTGGACCGGAATCTCCCCCCCCCCCCCAGCCCGGCTCCAGATGCTGCTGCTGACGCCGTTCATCGGAAGGGCGCAGTCTCGCTTTTAGAGCCCAATCCTAGGCAGGTCTACTCAGAAGTAAGCCCCATTATAATCAATGGGACTTACTACCCACAGGTAGCCTTAGCCTATCCATCCTTTCCTGGGAGTAGGTCTCCTTGAACACAATGGGATTTACTTCTGAGTAGACCTGCCTAGGATGGCGCGGCGAGTCTGCTCCCAGCCCGGCGAGCTCCGATGGAACCCCGCAGCTGCAAGAGCCGCCCCCAGCCCCGGGCCTCTCGGTTCCTGGGGGCTGTCTGATGGCCAGGCTCTCCTCCTCCTCCACTTCGCACCCGCAGCGCTCTCGCCGCCGGCTTGGGCTCTGCAAGCGCCTCCTCCAGCCGAGTCGTTCGCGAGCCACGCCAGCCTGCCATTGTACCCACACTTTCCCGGGAGTAAGCCCCATTGACTATAATAGGGCTTACTTCTGAGTAGACATGGCTAGGATTGGGCTCTCCCCTTCCTTCGTGGACCCCAGAACCCAGTCGATCGTCTCCCCACTGTCCACTGCCCCACCTTGGCCACCTGCCCATAGTAGCTGCTACTACTACGCATTCCTAGGCATCCAGGTTGCGCTCTTAAGTACACTCCGAATATACTCCGGAGTAAACGCGCATCGAGGCGGGCAAGGTCGGTTCGCCTTCCTGCCTCCCCCCCCCCCAAACCCAGCGTATTCCATCGATTCCAAAAAACAACCCACTAAACCAACCCAGTAACAGGTTCAGACGTGTTGCCTTCCGACAGCTCAAGTCTCTGGGATAGGAGAGGAATGAACACTTGGGAGGTTTCAGGGTGACACGGGTCTACCTGGCAGGGCAGGCGATCACCCAGGCGCCCTGTGAATTCCTGGCTGCTCCAGACACGGGTCCCCACTATTCACACGCGCTCGCCAGTGCTGCTGCTTCCCTTTCCACTACACGGAGCACCGCACGCGTTTTACTCTGGAGGAATTACTTCGGAACGCCCACCACCAGACGCTGCTCCTTCGTGTATCACTAGCGCCTACTCGGATCCCCCCACTTCACACATGCGAGGAGGAAGGGAAGAAACCTTGTACACGTAGAGGGAAAAAGTTTACGCACGCAATCCTCTCGTGATTACTCAGGAGTAAATCCCACCGTCTTTAGTGCAGTAAGGGTGCAAGCCTGTGCATGTCTACTCAGAAGTCCTATTTCATTCAATGGTTCTTATGCCCAGGAAAGTGTGTATAGGATTGCAGACTAAGAGCACAAGCCTATGCTTGTCTACTCAGAAGTAAGTCCCATTGCCTTCAATGGAACTTGCTCTCAGGAAAGTGTGCATAGGATTGCAGCCTTAGAGCCCAATCTTCTCACAAGTAAATTCCATTACAGTCAATGGTTCTTACTCCCAGGAAAGTGTGGATAGGATTACAGCCTCAGTCCGTAGGTATGTTTAGGATCGCAGCACAACAGCGCAAGCCCGTATAGGTATGTTCAGAAATGAACGCTACTGTGTTCAGTGGGGGCTAACTCGTGCGCAATCCTATGCATGGCTACTCAGGAGTAAGTCCCTTTGTCTTCAATGCGGCTTACCTCCAGGGGAAAAAAAAGTGTGCCTAGGACTGTAGGCTGATAGCCCAATCCTATGCGTGAATACTCAGAACTAAGTCCCATTATAGTCAATGGGACTCACTCCAGGTAAGTGTGGACAGGATTGCAGCCCGACAGCCCAATCCTATGCATGTCTACCCAGAAGTAAGTCCCATTAGAGTCAATGGGGCTTACTCCCAAGTAAGCGTGGCTAGGATTGCAGCCCCGGTCTGTGATTGCACCTGGAGTACAGGAGGCGCACACCCAGAGCTGCGCATCCTTCGTCGTTCGCTCAGGACACCAGCAAGAGGGTGCATTTGCCCAGCAGCCTGCCTGGATCGCTCGCTTGCGGGGAGGGAGGCGACGCTGGGCGTGAGCGGACCTTACCTCTGGAGCCGGGCTCTAGGAGCTCCTCCAGCGAAGGGCGACAGGCACCGGCGGCCCCATCCCACGACTCGCCTTCTCCTTGACTTCCAGCGGCAGGCTGGAGCAACCAGGCGAGCGCCAGGTAAACAGCCACCTGTGCCTCCAGCCAGCCAGCAGCAGGAGAGCTGGATGGAGCCCCAAAGGCTCAGCAGGGGTCGGTTCAGGGGCTGGGAAGAGCCCAAGCAACATCCATAGGAGGAAAGGCGGCGGAGGAAGAGAGCGCACGAGCCCCGCAGACCAGCATCAGAAAGTTCTCCACCAGCAGCAGCCGGAGCCTGCTCGGATGGCACGACGCCAGCGCTCCCTTGACCGTGGCTGGCTGGCTGGTTTGCCGAACGAAAGACCTGGGAAACTGCAGAGAGGACTCGCGGCCGGTTCTCCCACGCCTGTTTCAAAGGGCTCCAGGCACTGATTGGGCAGCAGAGGCTTGGCTCTGCCCGCCCCTTTTCCAGGGGTCCGTCTCCCCCCTCCCATGCTCGGGAGGCTCCTCCCCGGGAGGCTGACCTTCACGTTGAGATGATTGGAGGGGCTCACCCTGTTGAAGGGAACTGGGAGTGAGCCGGTGGGAGGTCAGTGAACCAGAACGCAGGAGTGAGATCCTAAGTTCCTAGCAGGCAAACTGGGTTTTATTGGACACACTAAGTCTGCAATCCTATCCACACTTACCTGGGAGTAAGCCCCTTTGACTATAATGGGACTTACTTCTGAGTAGGCTTGCATAGGCTTGGGCTCACAGGCTGCAATCCTAGCCACACTCACCTGAGAGTAACCCCCATTGACTATAATGAGACTTACTTCTGAGTAGGCATGCCTAGGATTGGGCTGTAAGACAGTGATTTTCAACCTTTTTCATCTCATGGCACACTGACAAGCAGGACCTCTGAAAGGAATTCTATCAGAAGGTACAAAGTTCCTTTCCAGGCGCCTTTGCAAAAGGGGGGGGGGTGACAGGCAAGCAGAATGGGGGAAGGGAGGGGCAAAACAGGGTGGGGGGAGGGTGAGATCGCTGGAAAAGTCTTTGGAGCACAGGTCTACCCACCCAGGTGGCATCAGCAGCTGGAGACAGTAATACGGAAAACCAAACACACTCCTTAGTCTCTCTGAAATCTTTGAAATGTAGAAAATCTTGCAGAAAATTAGCATCATCCTATTTAGGCTCCCACTAGAATGGAAAGTGACCACCAAAACTTGCTTCTGTAGCATCTGTAGTCCCAGAGCTGTGTCCCTGAGCTCCTAGACATCCTTCATGGTAAGCAATTCCACAAACCAAGGAGCTCTTGTAGCAGGCCAGTTTCCTCCCAGAGTTCACTGTATTAAGAAGTGTAATTTATGCATTCCTCAGCCCAGCTGCAGCTGCACACTCATGGTGGTGTTCCCAGAATCCCATGCAGGCAACAAGTCTGAGTAGATAGGAAAATGTAAGATCCCGGGAAATTTCTGGGCCCCTTCCTTTGGCTCCTGGGCCCCCTTTTTTACCCTGGGCCTGGGTTCAAATTTACCCCCCTCTCCTAGGCCCTGCTGACAAGGTACTAAAATGATCGATGTGCACCATCAGTGTTTGGGCAATTGACAAAGCACACCACACTGACATCAGGGGCTCACGTCCCCCAGTGGCTCTACTAACAAATGAACCTCCCCCAAAATCTCGTGGCACATCTGCAGACTTTCCATAACACACCAAGAGTGCCATGGCATTGTGGTTGAAAATGGCTGTGCTAAGATGAGCTGGCTCAAAAAGGTACAGCACTCTAAGAGGCACTCCAAAATGCTTAGATGACCGAGCAAGTAAAGGGCCATTATTATTTATTTCATGTCATGAGGTTGTCCATGACTTTGTGTACCTTGGCTCAACGATCTCCGACACTCTTTCTCTCGATACCGAGCTAAACAGACGCATCGGTAAAGCAGCTACCACATTTTCCAGACTCACAAAGAGAGTCTGGTCCAACAAGAAGCTGACAGAACATACCAAGATCCAGGTCTACGGAGCTTGCGTCCTGAGTACACTTCTGTACTGCAGCGAGTCATGGACCGTTCGCTCACAACAGGAGAGGAAACTGAACGCTTTCCACATGCGCTGCCTCCGACCCATTCTCAGCATCACCTGGCAGGACAAAGTTCCAAACAACACAGTCCTGGAATGTGCTGGAATCCCTAGCATGTATGCACTGCTAAAACAGAGACGCCTGCGTTGGCTCAGTCATGTTGTGAGAATGGATGATGGCCGGATCCCAAAGGATCTCCTCTATGGAGAACTCGTGCAAGGAAAGCGCCCTACAGTTAGACCACAGCTGCGATACAAGGACATCTACAAGAGGGATCTGAAGGCCTTAGGAGTGGACCTCAACAGGTGGGAAACCCTGGCCTCTGAGCGGCCCGCTTGGAGGCAGGCTGTGCAGCATGGCCTTTCCCAGTTTGAAGAGACACTTGGCTAACAGACTGAGGCAAAGAAGCAAAGAAGGAAGGCCCATAGCCAGGGAGACAGACCAGGGACAGACTGCACTTGCTCCCAATGTGGAAGGGGTTGTCACTCCCGAATTGGTCTTTTTAGCCACACTAGACGCTGTTCCAGAACCACCATTCAGAGTACGATACCATAGTCTTTCGAGACTGAAGGTTGCCAACAACATGTCATGACTATTACTGTCTGTCAACCTCACCTACCTCACAGGGTTGTTGTGAGGACAAAAGAAGGGGAGGAATCACGCACACCACCCTGAGCTCCTTAGAGGTAGGGTCATATAAAAATGTGAAAAATATTAATTAATTTAATTAATTGATTTTGTCGTATGGGGGTACCGAAAATGTATGGGCCCCAGGTGTCAAATGACCTAGTTACGCCACTATGAAGGAGAGCAGGGACATGTGTCGTCGACTGTGGGTTCTCCCTCTATGACTGATGTGATTTCAGTTGGGAGTTCGCTTCCAAGTCTCTGTGCCCTTGACTTGGGATTGCAAATGCAATTTAACACCTTGCTCCAGCCATGTTGGGAGTGAAGCCTCGCTGGATTCCGAATAGGTTTGGCTTGGTGTTTTATATCACAGCCCCTGCCTTCAGTGCACACGTAACCAGATCCTGGGGGTAACAGTGTTTACCTCTAATACTTACCTTACAGGGTTGTTGTAACAATTACATTCAGGGACACTAAGAATGGGTTCAGGCCCTGATGAGCGGGTGAAATTCTGCTGCCTCCGCCCCACAGCAAGAGAGGACCTGCTAAAAATCTTTACACGAGACAAAAACATACAGCATAGTTAGGCCCAGGGTCCTTCTCTAAACGGTTGGGTCCTGGTAATTTGTACTGGCTTCCTCCCCCCCTCCCCCAACATCATCCCTGATTACGTCAAGACCATACACATGAAGCTCTTTTTATACTCAGAAAGCAGTACACAAAGGGTGATTGTTGTTTTTGTTGTTATCCACTGCATGTTTATCAAGTATGCACAAATAGTTTTACAGTCCCAGTGTGACCTTTCTTGTACAGTTTGAAACCCTATAGGGGGGAATCCTCACTTCTGAATATAACCAAGGAAATTATGTTGATTAATTGTACTGTTTTAATTTTAGATATGCTTTTATCTGACTTCATTCCCCCCACTGTGGCTAACGTGATGACCATTGATTGCATAGTCAGTACAATTCCTGTCTTCATTCTTTCTGATAATCTTTCTGATATGGCCACCAAAATATGTTTTTATTTTATAAGCCACCTTGAGGGCCCTTGCATTCGATTGGATCTGACCAAAAGGCCTCTAGTCCAGCACCCGGTTTCTAACATTAACAATATATAACTTACAGGCATCAACAGCCCACCCTTGTTGACTGTCCTCAGCATCCTGGTCTGAGAGGTACAGGACCTCTGCATTGGACAGACGACCATTTCATGGCACCATGTGTCTGGAACCAGCTGCCAGAAGATCTGAGAGCAGCTTTCTCGGTACATGGTTTCCAGTGAGGTTTGAAGACCCATCTGTTTCGACTAGCCTTTGGGAAGGGAGGTACTCCTTAGGGGTACCTTAACTTAAACTTTTATGCTGCTATTATTTTGTCTCTTATCTGCTCTTTTATTGTTTAAATTGTTTTATGGTTTTTTAAATGGTTTTATTTTAATACTTTATCCTGACAGTTTGATGCCTTGTAAACCACTTTGGATTTTTAGAAAAGTGGTATAAAAAGCATTTAGATCAGTGTTTCTCAAAGTGTGGGTCAGGACCCACTAGGTGGGTCATGGGCCAATTTCAGGTGGGTCCCCATTCATTTCAATATTTTAATATATGAGACTTGATATATTAGACATGGTACGTGAATGCATTTGCACAAATGTTACAGACTTGTACTTTTAACAAGCTGCTATGTATGTTCTTTTAACAATGGTAGTAAATGGGACTTACTCCTGGGTAAGTGTGGGTAGGATTGCAGCCTAGGATTGTTAAAAGTTTTCCTGCTTGATGATGTCACTTCCAGTTGTGACATCACTTCCGGTGGGTCCTGACAGAGTCTCATTCTAGAAAGTGGGTCCCGGTGCTAAATACGTGAGAACCACTGATTTAGGCAGGGGTGCTCAATAGGTGGATCGCGATCTACCGGTAGATTGCGAGGCAAAATGAGTAGATAGCGGAGCCCTGTCTCTCCAAACTGTTAATATGTCAGTTTCGTCTAGTGACTAGACGAAACTGACATATTTAGCTGACACTAAACTGACACTGAAACTGACACTTTAGCTGCTCTTCAGGCATGCAGCAACAAAACTGACGAAATTGACTAGACTCCAGCAGGGGCTCCATACATTAAAGGGGGTGTCTGTCAGACGCTTCCTTCCCCCCTGGTAGATCTCTGGGCCTTGCTGGGTTTCAAAGTAGCTCTCGAGCCAAAAAAGTGTGAGCACCCCTGATTTAGAGAGAGAGAGAGAGAGAGAGGTAATCATGGCAAATAATGTTATGAATTTGCCTACTCCTTTAAAAGAGACTTCTAGGCCATGTTTATGTTAGGCATCAAAGCCCTCTAACCCTACCTTGACCCCAAAGAAAGAGCAGTAGCATCACTTCATCTTACAGCTGCTCTGTGCTGTAAGGATATTTCTATTTCAAAAGCAGAATGTGAAGCCCTGATCTTGGTGCACCTGCTACCTACCACTTGGGAGTAATGAAAGTGGAGCAAATGCCATGCCAGAGCTGTTGCATTCAAAGTTTGCTTTTGTAAAGAAAGAGATGGCCATGCTAGCCACATTTGAAAATGCATGACAATCAGTGCATGAAGCTGCTGGTTGTGAAATGTGGAGCTGTCCTTGTATCAAACCTTTACAAGGCTGTGCAGGATGCAGCGTCTGTTTCTGGTAGCAAGAGTAGGCATTCCCCGTAATGGGTAATATTTGGACAAAGGAACAAAATTGTGTTCACATTGAGGTACAGCATCAATGCAAATTCAATTTTTGACATGTATTGTGTTGACTTCCATGATTATGTAAGCCAGCAACCAGAGTTACTTGAGACAGTTTTAAGGAATATAAATTCCAATACAATTTTCATGGCGTGTGAAATTGTGTCACTTGGATTCTGTTTATTTTTTTATTTTAAAAAATTGGAGGCATGACCCTGGTCTCTTTAGAATATTTTTTTAATACTTAGGAGTATTAATAGAATATCAATGGAATGTGCTTTAGACCAGTGTTTCTCAGCAAGTGGTATAGGCACACCAGTGGCGGTGTCTGGGGGTCCTCGCAGCACCCCAGACACCTTCCGCGAGACCACAAGACCAGATATATGACACAACAAATAGCAGGAGGCTTGGCCGACAGAGCTACAAAGCATGCTTTTTCATGCTCAAAAAAGTTCTCCTATTCACCCTGAGCCTCTTACTAGTGTTTGTCGCATCACATCTGGCCTCACAACCCAGAGGTGACTGGCGCAAGATGACATCACAAGTTACCCTCAGTGGTACTTTGAACAGGCGGACCATGCAAAGTGGTCCGGTGGAGGACAAACCTTGAGAAACATTGTTTTAGACTGCACATCTCATCCAAAGCAGCAGACATCTATGCGCACTGCTTTGCTCATCCAGTTTGTTCCCAGGACTCCTGAGCCAACAAATATGCACAGATTTCTTTAGCTGAACTGAACCAGATGTCCAGGAAAGCTTGGAGCCAAAGTAGCAACCCTATGTTTCAAATTTCATTTCAACTTACATTAATTGCAGAGTCATAAAACCATACTTATTGCTCCCAATTTCCATTTCTCTTCCTTTTTCTTTTATAATATCACTTCTTTTTCTTTCACTCCCTCCCAGTCCATTCCAAGGAGCATAAAAGAGCCCCGCTGGATCAGGCCAAAGGCTCATCTAGTTCAGCTTCCTATATCTCACTAGTGGTCCACCGGATGCCTCAAGGAGCACACAAGACAACAAGCGACCTACATCCCTGTGCCCTCCCTTTCATCTGGGAGGGACCAACACTTCCCCACACCCACATCATACCATGTGACCATGGCAAGGCATTTCATTGTAAAGAATGAAAAACAGAGGTGCATCTTAGTTCTGTGTACTGTCCATGTAGCAGCCCCAGAGCCTGGCTTTGCAAGAAAATACCGTCTGATCCAGTGAACAATCTCTTTAGTTATACATTTGAAAAGCCACATTGCAAAACTGACCTCCTTCCTGATCAGTCTCTGTTGTTAGTCAGCAGTTCCATCTAAACATTTATTTGGACCAGTGGTTCCCAAACTCTTTAGCACCTGGACCCACTTTTTAAAATGACAATCTATCACAACCCACTGGACAAAAAAGAGATATAGAAAGAAAATTTTATTAATTAACAATAATTAATAAATTATTAATTAATAATAATTGGGGTCCTGTGCTCCTGAGGCTGCTAGAGATTTTACATCTAGTATGTGTGTGTTCCCCCAAACCTTTACAGTCATTCCAGCGTACCCAGAAGAGTGAACAAGTTGCAAGATGTGCAGTTAGTGATGCCCAGGCCAGCCAAAAGGCTGAAACTGGGTTCATATGTGATCTATGGCCCACTAATTACTATGAAAAAAACCTGGAAAATGTGACATTTTAATTTGGGGGTAGGAAGATTACTTCATACCAATCAACTTCAGCTATTTTTTTCTGCAAACCAGGCAAGGGTACTTGTAAGGTTCTTTTAATGTTTCGAAAACTTTTCGGGATCCGCAAAAAATTAACTCAGCTGGTGGGTCCCAACCTGAAGCTTGGGAAATACTGATCTAGACATACATCGTAAAGCAGGGTGAGCAGAAGGTAGATCACAAGCTTCTGGTAGATCACTGGAGGATTTGCAGTAGACTGACAAGTGTTTTCAATTCCCAATTACTTAACAGACACAGTTGCAAGAGGTCTTCCTCCTGTTAGAATACCTGATCTTTAGATGTAGATTTGGACTTGCACATGTTAGCCCAGTCAATGGCTCATGATCAACCCATCATTCTGCATTTTACTCCATCACCCTACCACTGTTTTTATCCGAGTCCAATTGGTGGATATTGGGCTTCTGGTAAAAAAAGCAAAGTGGATTCTCCAACCCTGAAGTCTGCCCATACCTGTGTTAAAGAGCAGCCCACAACAGTCCACTGTTAAGCAGTTTCAAAAACTTCGACAAATTCACAATTTATGACCCACACACCCAGAAGATGCCTGTCAATCATGTCTTGCAGTCCTGCAGGGACTAGATAAATCTCCTGTTTGCTTTGCCAGCATCTGGCACAAAAAAATTGCATGGGTGGTGGCTTGTGTTGGCATGATGACTTATACATCAAACAGAGCTGGGATAGGGGTTTCAGGTAAGGAGAGGACTAGCTTACAGTCTTCAGCTTGCAGGCTTGAAAAACTTCCCCATCTGAATTTGGAATTTTAGGAAAATAATATTTGAAAGCAGATAAGTCATTCCTTTAGGTGGTGCAACACTCTCAGGGAGGATGTGGGCATCTAATAGTTAAATTATATCCCTGTTGTTGCTGTCAGGGGCCTCTGTGAAATTACTGAAAATCCAGCCTTCTGTTTTCAGTTAGATAAGTAGGAAGATAAGGCACAGGATAGAAGATAAGAGGGAAGCAAGGGGTGAGATGAGTTTGTGTGTGACAGCTGGACAAGGAGTTAGACCAGGTCATAGCAGTCACTAGTTTGGGCCAATATTGCTGTAATCAAAACACTCCAGAAGGGCCTTCCATCTGCACGTAAATCTGTGTATTTCTGCGTAGATATGTCGCTTGCGCTCTTACGATGACATTTCTAGGAGTTCTGCTAGCTCATCAACGGTAAATGCTTTTCATTTATGAATTAAAAGATGGCAGAATTTTCTGCTAATGTGCAGATAAAGAGGGCATCCAAAAAGGCTAAGAAATTATGCACGTGCATGTTGCACACTGTACAACATGACCATTGCTCAGCAGGTACAGTTTCCATTTCTTGCACAGATGACTTCCTCATACAGTTGACATGACCTGACCAATGGCAAACAAGTTTTTTCTGCAGTCCTTTGTTTAGCAGTGTGTTGGTCCTGATGTAACTGACCAAACTAAGGTGCCATGGAGTGAGCTACAAGGGTGTTAGATACAAGGCTCAGGGGACAATTCCCTATAACAAAACCATCTCCTTGATGAGCAGGTCACAGTGTCCTCCCCCCCCCCCCGTTTTGATTTCATTTGTTAAAGAAAAAAATGACTTGCAACTCCTTTCAGTTAAATAAAACTGAGAAGCACAGTTACATGCTTGGAAAACATCTGCACCCCAGTGCTAAACATGCATGGTTGTTGGTACCATTAATTCCAGGGGAGTTCAGTTCCACAAAATGAACTGTAACACAAGCTCTGTGTGAGGCAGTGTCTTCCCGTTCAGCATGAGGTATAACTCTGCTTGCATCACCACAGAGCATTCTTTGGCCCTGTACTCAGTAAGGCACAGCTTAATCTCTAGGCACAAGAAAAGTCCCCATGGAGTCCCTAACTTGTCTCTAGTGGACATCAATAGCTACCTTATGCTGAGTCACACCATAGAGCCATCTACTATACTCAGTAGTATCAGCATTGACTGACCAAGGCTGTCCAGGGTTCTTTCCCTGCCCTACTTGAAGATGCTAGAGAATGGTTCAAGATCCTCCTCCACCCACCCACAAACCTGCCCCTGTCTGACCTGCTCCTCTTCCAAGAACCACTCACAATTCTCCCCCCAAATGCCACTGCCACTGACCTACTTACTCTAACAGGGCAACTGCAAACCACTGTCATGAGCCCAGAGTCTTTGGTCATTTGCAGTGGCCGCCCCAGCACACACACAACAGCGGTGTGGGTTCTACCCCAACAGTCCAGGACTTAGGGTAGCATATTCCAAGATCTGCCCCTGTAAGCCCCAGGTAAGATTGGTCTGCAGGTTTTTGATACACACCATGCTGGTAATAAGGTGGAGATACATCATGGGATTGAAAACTCTAAACCTGCAACATAGCAGTTACATAATGATGCATGATGCTGTTGCAGCTGTACTGGGATGCCATTTTTGGAACCACTGCAGCTATGTATATTTCTAGGGTTGTGCTGCCTGCATTTAAGAAGATGCAAGGGAGGGCACCAGGATGAGGTCTCTTGTTATCTGGTGTGCTCCTTGGGGCATTTGGTGGGCTGCTGTGAGATACAGGAAGCTGGACTAGATGGGCCTATGGCCTGATCCAGTGGGGCTGTTCTTATGTTCTTAACTACAATTCCCAGAAAGCCTTGCAGGTCTCTTGTTATCTGGTGTGCTCCCTGGGGCATTTGGTGGGCCGCTGTGAGATACAGGAAGCTGGACTAGATGGGCCTATGGCCTGATCCAGTGGGGCTGTTCTTATGTTCTTAACTGCAATTCCCAGAAAACCTTGGAGGTCTCTTGTTATCTGGTGTGCTCCCTGGGGCATTTGGTGGGCTGCTGTGAGATACAGGAAGCTGGCCTAGATGGGCCTATGGCCTGATCCAGTGGGGCTGTTCTTATGTTCTTAACTACAATTCCCAGAAAACCTTGGAGGTCTCTTGTTATCTGGTGTGCTCCTTGGGGCATTTGGTGGGCCGCTGTGAGATACAGGAAGCTGGACTAGATGGGCCTATGGCCTGATCCAGTGGGGCTGTTCTTATGTTCTTACTGTCACTGTCATAAAATTATGGTTGTCTGTAACTCACTATCCATATACAGTCTGAACTTTAAAAAAAGGTTTTGCAGATTATCCTAACCACAGGGCGCATCAGACACAAAGTAATGGTACAGCATGAGGTAATTCAGCATTCTTAATATCAAAGCCCAGACACTATGTCAGTGTTCTCTATACAGCTGTCAAATTATTCCTGAGCGCATCTTTTGCATTGTCACTCAGTCGCATGCATTGCATCTTTTCACAACGCAAGGCTGATCGACAGTAGGTATCTTCACAGTGCCCTCCATATGAATGTAGGTAGGCTTTCAGAATAACATGGGCTTACGCTGCACAAGTTTTTAACAAGGATTGTGATTTAAACAGAAAACATGACAATGAATCAAGCACCTGTCGTATCCAAGAGACGATTGGATCACGGCAGGAGGCAGCTGGTCTATATTTTCCCCCACCACTAACTGGGGATTAGTGCCTTCACCAACGGATCATCTTGCAGTTCTCAGCTGGGAGGGCCCCCAATGTAGTGGAATGTTTTATTGGTCTATGAAGAAAGGAGGGTGTTAATGGTCCTTCTGGGGTTCCATGTTTACCATGAAAGTTCCCTTTCTCAAGCCCTGCAGTCACTTGAAGGAGTGTAAAATTGGCACTGGTGGGCCAGATCAGGTCTTTTCACTGTAGTGCTCGGGAGGGTGAGTCCACGTTAGCAAGAAAGAGCTGGTGATGCACACTGGCTAAGAAAGACTTTGCGAAATCAGGACTGCCCCATTTTGCACTTCACATCTGCCATGAGAGTACCAGCTGACTTTAGGCAAACCACTTCCACTCAGCCTCAGATTGACGGGGGATACGACTACTGTACTTACTTTGCAGGGTTATTGTAACAACTACAGCAAGTCAATACATAGGAAACTGCCGTATATGGAACCAGACCGTTGATCTCTGTGCATCAGGATGGTTACTGAGGACTGATTTCAGACAAAAATTTTCTCTGCCCTGCCTGGAGATTTCAGAGATTGAACTTGGGACTTTCTGCATGCATGGGACTTTCTCCATGTGCACTACCACTGAGCCACAACCCTGCTCCATGCAAAGCACTTTGCACACTCAGAAAGTGCAGTACAAATGTTAAGTATTCAGATAGGTTAGGAGACAGGTTCAGAGTCAATATCAAACTGCAGTTTTGCCGCTACATTGACCAAAACAGCTGCCATTCTATTCAGAATTCCTGACTATTTCTTAAAAAAAGAATTTTACTGATTGATTCAGAGTGTACATAATGACTTAGTTTATAGGGGTTCGGACTAAATGCGTTTGCTAGCACAACTGGAAGGTTTCTTTTACATTCATCCAATCATATTAACCCCATTTAAAGGATTAGGAATGAAGGTCACCTTCTTAACTCACAGGTTTCATCAATGCCTATTTCCTTTTCTTTATATACCTTCCAATTTCAAAGTGGTTTTCTCTCTGGAACTGAATTGCTCCAGATGTAGAATATGATGGTAACATCCTAGTTCCCCTAACAAAAGAGGCAGGGTTAGCAACAGTTTGCTTCCCTAGCCATAAAATGAGCAGTGAAAAGGGGGGTGTCCAGGTCCTTAATATCTTCTTTCACATCAAGAAAGCAGGCCGGAGACACTTCTCTCATCACGTATGCAGAAGTATCCTTCATCAAAAGATGATGATTTAGAGCAAGAGAACATATTCCTGTAGGCCTATAACAAGAAGTCTGGTCTCTGTACTGTCCAATTAGGATGACAGATAACAGGAGGTCTCAGAAATTATCCCATGCTGCATACATGACAATCTAACATTGATTAGTCAGGCTCTCACTTCTAAAATAAGAGACAGTGGGGCTCAATCCTGCCTGATTTAGAAAACTTTGCCAATAATCCTAAGAATGTGAACGCTGGCTATGATTGCTCTGGGGTAAAGGGAAAGCATTCTACATAGGCTCAGAGAATCCCCTTGCTTACAAGTGTCTGAACTCAGCTCAGAACCCAAAAAGGGCTGGGTCCTGGTGAGTTCTGGCTGGTTCAAGTGAAGCCCTGTAATTAGGGTCCATTCCCCATCTGCCCCACTCCCTATAAATATCATTATGGGTTCACACAGATAATAGAAAGACCTCTTAGTAGCACAGAAGAGGAAAAATGTCTACAGAAATTACATTTTTGAAAATGGAAGTGTCAATCTCAGCAGGTCTGCCCTATCCATGTACTGATTTCCAGTTAGAAATTTCATTTTTCTCAAACACATAGTCACAGACGCTCTTCTGTGTATGCAGAGTCCACCACTAAGCAAAAAACCTATTGCACACCCAATGTTGGATTGATCAACGCTCAAGTGACTGGGGCAGTCTTTTGTCATGCAAGTCTCCTTAAATACGAACGCAAGGGGCTTTTGACTGCGTGCTGCTAAATTTCCCCTGCTTCAATTCTAAGGTTACTTGAAAGTAAGTCAGATGGATGTCAGTGAAACGTATTTGAGAGTAAACATGCTTAGTACAGAGTGACATTTGTAAAATGTATTTGGGGAGAGGGGATTCTAGTCAATTGACAGGTTAGATAGGGCATCCCTTTCAAACCTTTCAACAAACATGTAGAGATTGGGGTGAGGCCAATGGTCACCCCAATATTAGCGACAGGCACCAGGTGAGCGCAATGTTCCTTCCACATATTTGCCACACACCTATGGGACATGGCCTTATGACAAAAGGAGTTCAAGTCATTTGTATGTACTATGGCCTGGTGGTCTGTGAATAAATAAAGAAAATGCATTACACAACACCACTGGGCCACTCAAGAAAGAAACAAAAAATTTTGTCCCAGTGTTGGCACAATCCACAATCTCTTTTGCTTGTATTATTTTACTCCATGGTAGTTAACTCCCACACTGCTTACTAAACCTAAAATGTCGTGTTTTTGTTTTATTTCTTCAAGGTTATATTGGTCAGAATATTCATCATTACAAACGATTCAAACCCCCTTCTCTCCTTGCTAACTGAGATGGTGCCCATGTTAAGTCAACAATCATTGTGAAACAATTAATTGCCAATTAATAAACTATTAACGAAAGGAGATAAAAACCCGTGCCTTCTTTTTTGTATGCTACTTTATTCAGCAGCCTAATTTTTGTGACCTCTCCAAATGCTAATGAACAGCACAATAATTGTAAGGGCTAGCAGGGACTGATTAATTAAGAACAGAGAGGCAGAATTCAAAAGGTTTGGAATATACTTACAAAAAAAAAATGCATTTAGACCTTATATAATCAAAACTTGGTGCAACCCACCCATCCAAGCAGATGTCCTTGTGTCCTGTATAAGACATAATTTGGATTCCCAGAGATGATATTTCCAAATAAAGGGATGAAACATCTCCACCCTTGTTGTCTATTTACATTCCATCTTTGAAAAGGGTTTGAGAACCCTTGAGAATGGTTACACTTGGCTGGACATAGTCCAAAAATGAAAATAGCGAGGGCACAAAGCCCAAGTTTGTATAGCTGCACATGTACGTATTTGTCCCCTGTTATCCTCTTACCACTGGTTCCCAAACTTTTATGACTGGCAGCTCCCTTGACCTACTGGGCCACTGGCCATGGCTCCCTATTAGAGCTACAATCCTATATAGGATGGTGGGTTTTCTCAAGGATTCCATGGCTCCCCTGACTAGTTTCCATGGCTCCCTAGAGAGTCATGACTCATTTTTGGAACAACTGCCCATGCCTCTCTCTTTACTCCCTTCCTTCTTTCTCCTCTCTTGTTGCGTTTTAGATTATTTTCATTAAAACATTTATATCCTGACTTTCCACTATCTGTTTCCAAGGTAGCTGACAACACTCCCTCCCAGCCCATAGCCATCTAAAAACAACACTTCCATTTAAAATGTCACTCTAATATCACTTGCAGTGATAAACAGTTGCTGTATCCTGCAGATGATCGATCTTGTCTGATCTCGAAAGCTAAGCAGGGTCAGGCCTGGTTAGTACTTGGATGGGAGACCGCCTGGGAATACCGGATGCTGTAGGCTTATACCATAGTCTTTCGAGACTGAAGGTTGCCAACCAAAATGATAAACAGTAAATGACAGCTGGAAATCAACGATTTGCATTAATAACACAGGAGAATAAATTTATAAGTAAATTTAAAGGTATGTAAGACAAAGGGTGCAATCCTAAGTGCTACAGATTGGCACTTTGGGGGTTAAACAGCTGCTTCAAGAGGGCAGTTTTTGAGGGATAACAGCACAGAAACAAAACTTCAATTGCCCCCTTCTTCCACACTGCAGCTTTGGTGCCAGGTGCAGCTCCATTTGGCTGCTTATCGTAAGTAAACTCAAGTCCATAACTAGACGGTGACACATCTAACTTGGCCCTAAGAGAAGATGATCAAATCACAGCCCTACATAATATCTGTCTGTGCAGCGGTTCTAATGCTGGACATGATCTGAGCACAGTCAGCCATAGGATGTGTAACTGGGTGTCCTTTTCATATGTATGAAAAGCTACTGGGTGTAGCTTCTCATATGTATGAGCTTTGGGGGGATGGGGATGAAGCCACAGCTTTAGATTCCCATGTTAGACAATGGGACTGTTTGGAGAGGCCAAGCCCTGTTCACTTGCTCACTTCTTGCATACACTGATAACATTGGGGAAGGAGCAGAGCCATTGTGTATGGACCAAACTTAAGTCCATACGTTTGGTCAAAGGTATGGACAGGCCATGCTGACAAATTTGGCTGTACCTGCATAGGAGCTCTATGCAATCTGGGACTCTGACCATGTAGGGACCCCCCTTACAGACACTGCCAAATACTTGCACATTCTAGGGGGGGGGGAGCAGAACTAACAGCTGCAGTGATGTCAGGAGGGAGGTCGCAGGCAGAGTCTCATTCTTCCTCCAGGCATGAAGTGAATAAATGCAGAAGACCACTGAAAAGGTCTTCTACTGCGGAGGTAGTGGTTGGAGGGTGGACTAAGACCAGAACTGAGGACAGTGAGGTTCAAGACCCCACTCAGCCACTATTTCACAAGGTGACTTTAGGTCAGTCACTTTCTTTCTCAGCCCAACCTACCTCAGCCTAACCTAGGGTTGTTTTGAATATAAAAAGGAAGTCACATGCACCCTGCGCCAGTAATTTCCAAACTGTGAGCCATGGCTCCCTGGGGGAGCAGGAGAAACCAGCCAGGGGAGCCATGGAATCCTTGCGAAAAACCCACCACCCTATACAATCTATAAGATTTTAGCCCTAATAGGGAGTCGCGGCCAATGGTCCAGTAGGTCAAAGGAGCCGCCAGTCAAAAAAGTTTGGGAACCCCCTGCCCTAAGCTCTTTGGAGAAAGGCTGCATATAAATGCAAATGTTTCATCCCAGTGGGCTACTTCTCCTGGCCTAACTCTTTCCATTAATACCTTGTCCATCATCTACGGAACAAACTACGGGGAAGAACAAAGTTGTCTCCTCTTGAAGGGCTAGCAGCAGCTTCTTCTCAAGAGCCTTCGCCTAGCCATAAATAGAGCCACATGGAGACGGAAAGAAGGCAGCATTTAATTTCTCATTTCGTTTATTACAGTTCCGATTTGATAAACAAGTAGGGAAAGACACCGGAAAGGGCTTGTGTATGTCTGGATCTCAATGTGTAATTAATGACTTAAAACGTAAAGCATGAGTACACTTGCCCACCAGAGAGTTAAGTAACCAATGCACAAATGAAATACACCATATCATCTGCATACCGGATATCGGAGGGGCATCCACTCACCATGCTTGTTGATGCTGGATGTCGAGGTCTATGCTTGTTTTGCTCGGTGAGAAATTAATCAGGATCCATCTGTTTCCTTCTTATCCTGTACAATTTCATTACAACTAAACCAAAGATTAGAGGATTCTCATATCTGTTTTTTCTCCCCTCTGCACCGTTTTGGTGCTCTCTGTCCTGGGTGATTAAAGCTGCTTGGTTTAAAGAAAGATTATTTCCAATCTTCCTTTCTTAAGGGAGAGCCATAATGAGAACAGCCAGGGATCAAAAGCCAGGCTCAGTTACTGCATGCTCCGCAATACTGCAACTTCATTTACAGGAGCAGAAGAGTTGTTCGCAGAAACCAGACTCTTCATTTTAAATACGTCCCTTCCCAAAATGAGCTCTGGCTTGGTAGCAGCTGGGATATGAAGACCCCAAAAGAATATTGCCACTATTTAAATGTTATCACATTTTTTTCTATTAATTTTTTTTATTCCATTGTTAAGACAAGCAGAACATCACATGTGATTGTGTGAGACACTAGTCATATGATCAACTCATTGCCACCCATTTTCAATCCCTCACACTAATCTTAAATGTAGTGCTCAAGCAACTGCAGGGGGCTGAATTTGAATCATGACCATGGTGAGGAAAAGGGCTCTTCCTCTCTCACTCTATGGTCCTGTTTTGGATCATGTGCAAGATCATGTATGCATGCACACACGATGACCCACAACTGTTATCTACAAATAGACATAGGGCGCAATCCTAACCCCTTATATCAGTGCTTTCTAGCACTGACATGAGGGCAATGCAGCTCTGAGGTAAGGGAACAAACATTCCCTTACTTTGAGGAGGACTCCGTGAGTGACACCCAACTGCAGCATGCAGCACATGTCCCATTGACACCGCTATGCCAGTGCTGGAAAGCACTGACATAAATGGTTAGGATTGCACCCATAGAAAAACAAGCAACATATTTAAAGTTACATCTAGTTTGGCTCAGGGAACTATCCCAAAACTATCAGTAATATCATATTACCGTATAATTCTTTTAAAGTGACGTTCCACTCACACACCTAGTTAGCCTGAACTACTTTTCAACATACTCTTTAGTGAAATGAGCAAAGAGAGGCAGTTACCCATTTTTGGAAGCCATTCAAGGTTAGAAATAGGGGTAATGTCAGGTAGGCCAAGCCAGGCACTGGGTGAAGGCCTCTGCTGATTAGAGGGCCCACTTGGCCCTGAACCTTCAATACCTGTAATGGCAGTCATAGCACTCAACACACCATCAGGGAGGTGTGCAGAGCACTCCATGGGGCCCCACTACAGGGCTTTGCTCCAGGGTCCCCAGCAACCTGCTGCTGACATTGGTTAGACCTGCTATTTTCAATATTTTTCCTCTCACAGCACACTGACTTCTGTGGACTCCTCTATGGTCTTCACCTATTGTGATGTCACTTCCAGCTTTCGGGAGACTTTTCCAGGTTCTGTAACTCTGTTTCTAAGGTGTCTGTAGTAATGAATTGTCTGTACCTGTTCCTCCACCAGCTGTAACCACAGAACCACAGAGCCACAGAACTCAGAAAAGTTTTTCCCTGCTATGTTCCAAACTCCCACACCACACCTGAGGACCATTTGCAGCACACCAGTGTGCCACGGCACACCGGTTGAAAATTGCTGGGTTAGACTCTAAGGAAGCTGTGAGCGAAATAAGAATCCTGCTTTCTGAGCAACTATTTTTTCCTTACAACCTGCTGATATCTTAGCCATTTTTTACTGGCTGTTCTATATTTTTGATTGTTAATACTTCTTTTTATTATTTTTAATGATATTTAAATTATGATTTATCTGTCCATAAACCATCTGGTGTGGACGGAAACATGGCCATAGAAGTGTTTAACCAACTAAACATAAAACAACAATTGGAAGGCTTTGGTTCAATGTAGTTTAAAATGCAGTCCATTCAAAATGATGGACACAAATCTGGCTTCCTCCCTTCTCTGACCTACCACAAAACAACGTTTTCTAATTCAGAAAATTTACAATTCCAAAATATCTTCACTGTGCTGATTATTAATACAAAAAAATTATACAAAAAATACAAATACAAAAAATTATACAAAAAAATAATTTTTGTATGAAGACACTTAAAACCATTTGTCTGATTTGTTTGACTTTATCCCTGTAAGAGCAGAGAAAGTGCTGTGGTCATCTTTGGTCGTCATCTGGATGAAATGTTCCTGTTCAACTCATTTCCTAAGCATGTTTGTCCTCTTACAGATCTTTTTGCTTCCATACTGTTTACATCCCTGGCCTTCTATTGTGAAAGCAGACCAAATATGCCTGATCTTGTCCTGTTTTGACCTACTACCAATCCATAATCTTATCATCCTCCCCAAACAGTACAACTGCTTCATTTTCTGTCTCATTCTCCTTCAGTTGGGTGCTGCCTCTGTATGAATGGATTTTTAATGCTTGACAGTTGCATAAAAATAGAACCAACCCCTGTTCCACTTATCTCATTGTTTTATACCAATCAGCCAATCTGAACACTACTTACCCATATTCAAGTCTTTGGGCAGATCAGGTCTGGAAGAATGGCAGGATCAGTGGCGCCAGCTTTTGTCATATTCAAACCTTCTTCCCAGGCCCGATCCCCCTACATGGATCAATGTGGACCTGCCCAGAAATATTACTGCTGCAAGTTCAAGTTAACCCATTGCAGCAACTGGGGCTTACCCTGGGGCAAAGGGGACAGATGTCCCCTTACCCTGAAGAAATCTTCAGCAGCCCAAACTCCCCCATGGTGTGTGGCTGAGGCCACACTGGTGCATCACCACGTGGCAGCTTAGGTAGGACTGGACTTTAAGATAGGTTGTGGAGCAAGCAGAGAAGGAAAGCACAAGAAGTCTGTTCGGCAGTTTTAGTGGTGATTTGCTGAAACTGAGAAGTTAGCTCAAAACACTGACATTTATAGGGCCTGGTGGATATGTGAGGTCAGTGGACCTCACATTAGTGTACCAGCTATGGATACACAAGGTACTAGAGTAGATTCCTAAACACTTGTGGAAAGTTTTTTAAAATTAACCACTGTCCATTTTTGGATATTGAAAGCCACAAAAAGTTTCATTTGCTATGTTAACCCCTATCTTTTTCCTCCTCACAAGAATTTTACAGCCTCAGGGGTTCACTTGACTCTCTGTAGCTCTGTCTGCTTGGCTTGCCAATGAACCAGGGGATAATATCTTAGTAACTACTGGAGAGTTTGATACAACCCTCCCAGCAGCTCGTATTTACTCAAAAATTAGATCTGGGAGCCGCAATGGAACATTCTATCACTGGCTAGACTGAGAGAGTTTTAGTTCAATCTGCTTCAATGGAATTTAGCATGAGTTTAACTTTCTTCCACTTAAATCAATGAGATTTTAAAATATTTAATTACGGTCAGCTAATTTCCATCGTTATGCCTCTTTTGCTCAACTACAAACTGACAGAACTACAAACTGACAGAAGAGAGAGAGCCTGAAAGCAAAGAGGAAAAAGTTGTAAAACTACATCCTGTAGTATCTTAAGAAGTTATGACAAAGCATTAGTGGCTCTGGATACACAGGCAACTAGAGTATAGATCTAAGCACTTGTGGACAGTTTTTTAAAACCGCCACTGTCCATTTTTGCACATTAAAAACCACGAAGAGATTCATTGACCACATTAACCCCCATCTTTCCTCCACTCATGAGATTTTTAACTATTAAAATATTCATCACCTAACCTGAACCTTAATTCAAGTGCTGTTTTTTCTCCAGTGTTTTTAAACGGAGGGGCATCCTCAAATATATCTTCAAGTGCAGACACTAGTTTGCAAAACTGTGCAACATGAAAGTAACAAACAAGACATGAGTTACACAGAGAGAATGACCACATGTGAACTTATTAAGTACAGCCATCCATCATCCCAGAGCTAGCAAATAACAAACTAATGTGTTCTTAGTTTAAGTTAAGAAGCAAAAATAAAGTGGGTTGTTGCTAATTCTTGAGACTTTGATGGGCATCTCGGGGGCTTTAGTGCTTTGTTAAAGATCCGTACAGCTGAATCTACAAAATCTACCACTCACAGATCTTGTTGGAACAAAACCAAGTTTCTAACTCGTATGCTTCGAGCAGAGGTGTCAAAAATAATCCCTGCGGGCCAGATGCAGTCCTCAGAAGCTCTTTATCTGGCCCTCAGGCTCTCCCAGCACTACCATCAGCCACAGCTGCTAACGTATGCTGAGATGTTACTGCTGAAAGGGCAACCCTCATGATAATTGGACTCTCCAATATGTTAAAAATATTATCAAGATTTTGTGTATTTTCTATTCTGTCATTCTGTGAGAAAAGGTGATTATTTCTGGTTGTGACCTGTTTAATGACATCACTTTCTGCTTAATGACCTCACTTCCAGTCCTCAGGAGGCATCATGAATACTATTCAGCCCACTGTATGAAACAGGCTTGACAACCTTGGCTTACAGGAATAATACAAATATTTATCCCAGTGACACAAACAAAACTCTAAAATCATCTTCCATGTTTGAGGTTCTTGAGCTTGTAGGCAACCAATGAATTTATATGACAACCAACACCTAGGTGCTCTAATTACAAGAAAATGAGTGCTGGAACATTCTAAACATAAGGACTCTGTCTCTCTTAACATCACAGACGCTGGACAGGAGCCAACACACATTCATTAGATCAGACTAGTTTTTCTATGCTGTTCTCCTGAACTCTGCCCTTCCGCTCTTCTGCCTGCCATCTGTCAGCTCTCTCCCTGAGGACTACCTGCAGGATCCCTGGCATGGGGAGCAATTTTGTCTGTTTCATGTGATGAAGGAATGTTGCATTATGATTGCTAGGACTCTGGACCATTCTTTTTGGAAAGGAGATGGACAACTGTTGTCCTTCTCAGCATAAATAATCAAGATCTCCCTTCTACAAAGTCTAAAGATTTAAAATTGCCTACCTCAGAATTGTCATATCGACTTGGCCTCAGGATGGTATTTCTGATCCATGAGATCTTTGGGATCCTGGGGATGAACTTTCGGATCTTCCAAATGCAAAGTGAGTTGGTTGGCAACCTTCAGTCTCGAAAGACTATGGTGTAAACCTACAGCACCCAGTATTCCCTGGCGGTCTCCCATCCAAGTACTAACCAGGCCTGACCCTGCTTAGCTTCCGAGTAGCTACAGCAACTGTTACCCTGCACACGCCCGATCACATCACCAAACTATGTCCATTCTTCTCTGTTCTCCAGGGGATGGGTTCATATCATACTATGACATGCATAATATCAGTAATAGACTAAGAGCCCAATCCTATCCTCCTCTCTCCCCAAAACAGCCGCGCAAAAAAGGCTTGCACTGCATTCTGGAAGGGGGCAAATCGGAAGGCAAATCAGAAAAATATTTTCCCTTACCTCCTTGTAACTCCCAGTGGGTCTGTGACTGCCGGTGGGTCTCCTCAGACCTGCAACAGCCCTTTGGTTGGTGCACATCTGAGGAGAGAAAGGTGGTGTGTTGGGAAACAAAGAAAGGGATAGCATTCTGACACAGGTTGCACATACCAGGACACTCCCCTGCACCCTGCATGCTCCATTCCACTCTGCCCACCAGCTTACCTGCACCCCCTGTGGAGCCAGGTGCAGGAGTGCGCTTCCATCACCATTTCGAATTGCGGATCCAAAATGGCCACTGGCAGCCTGCTCTTGGCGACGCTGTAGGGTCTTTGCAACATCATCATGTTCTAGTATCATGACATCACAACTGGCCCTATAGGATTGGGTTGTTAGTTATTTTTTACTTAATAAGCAACATTTCCTTTGGTTCCTCCCATTCTGTGTGCTTGTCTCTTTTCTTATCAGACCATTGGCGTCACTGGGCCTTGCACCAGTTCGGTGCCTTGAAGAACAAGCTGCTGCCTCTACATTAATTTTCTGCAAATCCATGGCTTACAACAGTTGCATTGATCTTAGTGCTAGAGCCTGCTACCGAAGTTGCAATCTTCAATTTCAATGACATTATCTTTTAATTAACCTGGGGGAATTAATGTTTATAGTATCACAAACTAGCTGGCCTTTCTTTGCACCTGCTTATTTGAAGCTTATTGGCTGCAATCCTGCACACTTTCCTGAGAGTAAGCCCCATTGAAGACAATGAGACTTCCTCCTGAGTAGACAAGCATTGGATTGTGCTCATTATCATCTAGCCTTTCATACAGGAAAAAATTCATGGATCTCTTTGTTATTTTACTTATAATTATACACTATAGTTGGCTGGCAACCTTCAGTCTCGAAAGACTATGGTATAAGTCTACAGTACCCGGTATTCCTAGGCGGTCTCCCATCCAAGTACTAACCAGGCCTGACCCTGCTTAGCTTCTGAGATCAGACGAGATCGGGCATGTGCAGGGTAACAGTTGGGTTCATTATTAGGACTTCTTGCACACTAAACTCTACCCAGGTACACCTGTGTACCCAGGAGTAATCTCTACCTGGGTATAGTTATTCACATGATCTGTTAAATGATAGGTACAGTCTGCGTACAAAGTACATGGATGGTTGAACTGTAAAAATGAACCCAGGTATGTCATTAACACAAATGTGTGTGCCTGGATACAGCAAAACATGGGAACAGCCTTATATCTACACAAAGTCAGGAAATAAGCCCCTGGATGGCTTTCAATATATCCATCAAGAATTCACAGATAATTGTTTTTCCTTCATCAAGAGTTGATCCTGGATTATTCACTTTTCTGAGGGATGCTTCCACAAAATATTGAGTTTTACTTCTCAGGCAGGGTGCTGAGAGGTCAGTTCATGTAGCAGTTCTAATCTGTGAAGAGATACCAGATCATTTTGCCCTCTCAAAAAAATGATATGCAGCCAGATCTGAAATCATGGCTGTCAGATTTCCTTGTGCCATTTCTTCCTAGGTGTAACGAAATAGCCTATTTCTACCATGAGTATTGCATATAAAGCTGAAACACATAAAGTTTCTAGAGCATATGAAGAATTTTATATTTTCGGCAGCTTTCTGAATTGCTGCCATCACCGACAGTTGCTTGCTGAATTGCTGCCATCACTAACAGTCAATATCAAATCTGGACTAAAACAGTTTTACAGCAAATGACGGGAATATCATTTTTTTCCCTTTTTTGTTTCAAAACATCTCAGTCTCTCTCCTGGATTTCTCACTTCAAAGAAAAGCATTAAGGTTATTAAGTGTAGTAGTGATTGATTTATTACATAACGTTCCGAAGTGTTGCCTTTGAAGCCCGAATTAAAAGGTCTCACATTCCCAATTTTTTCTAAGGGCTGAATGCTTAAAAAATGCTGAGCAGATAATATCAAAGGCAATATTGTAACCAAGGGCATTGGAAGGAGGTTCTCGAGCATCTGTGCTCCTCTGCATTTACTTAGCAGTATTTTAATGAAATGTTTAATATTCTGTTGAGGATCCTGGCTGTAGCTCTTTTTCACTGGATTGGGGGGGGGGGAGGGAAGGAGACAAATGTAGGAAATTGAGATCCAGTTTGAAAACCTGGTTACATACATGTCCTTTGGAGTTTTCATGTCACACACCACTAAAAGGCGAACTGCATTCCATGTTGGCACTCATTCAATCACCCCGCTCAATGGACTAACAGATTGCTCCCTGGAATTCCAATGACAGCATAATGCACTGCTCTCAGACTTAATAGTGTACACATTCAGTGCAGTACTCACTTGCTCTTGCCCCCCACCCCCACGTCGATGCATATTAACTTACTGAGTCATTAATTACCACAAAGCATAATGCTTTTGTACCTTGACAATAATGCCTTCCAACCAAAGATCCTGGTCCACTTTGCAAGCATTTAGTAGTACACATTTCCAGACAGTCTTGCTTAGGTTAAGAATGCTGACCAAGATTCACAAGTGAAGGGGGGATGATGCAAGAGAGCATCCAAAGCATCTTAAGACATCTCAAGCACACTCATTTACAATGCTCTTACATTAGCATTGTAAGACCCCTGCTGAGGCCCATGGATAAGAACATAAGAAAAGCCCCACTGAATCAGGCCAAAGGCCTATCTGGTCCAGCTTCCTGTATCTTACTCTGGCCCATCAGATGCCTCAGGGAGCATACAATAATAATAATACATGTAAGGTCGCCAGTTCAAGGCCACCGGCAGCATGCGACCTTGAAGCAGCTGACAAGCTGAAGCTGAGCTATTCCATCTGCTCTGAGCATGGGAGGATGGAGGCCAGGATGGAGGCCAGATCAGAACGAAACATCTGAATTGTTGTGGCTCTTGAAAGATAGAGCCTTCTTTCAACTGTAAAAATCCCTACAGGGATTTAAATAAGCCTGCCTGTGTAAACCGCCTTGAATAAAGTCTTGAATAAAGACCAAGAAAGTCGGTATATAAATACCTGTATTATTATTATTATTAAAATACAAGACAACAAGAGAGCTGCATCCTGGTATCACTCCCTTGCATCTGGCATTCTGAGGTAGCCTACTTCTAAAATCAGGAGGTTGCACATACCCATCATGGCTTGTAACCAGTGATGGAGTTTTCCTCTAGAAATCTGTCCAATCCCCTTTCAAATGCATCCAGGTCAGATGCCGTAACCATATCCTGTGGCAAGGAGTCCCAAAGACTAATTACATGCTGGGTAAATAAATATTTTCTTTTGTCTGTTCTAACTCTCCTGCCATTCAATTTTAGTAGGTTCTGGTGTTGTGTAGAGGGAAAAGAACATCCCTGTATCCATTCTATCTATCCCCTGCATAGCTGTGTACGTCTTAAGAACATAAGAAGAGTCCCGCTGGATCAGGCCAAAGGCCCATCTAGTCCAGCTTCCTGTATCTCACAGTTGCCCACCAAATGCTTCAGGGAACACACTAGAAAACAGACACAACCTGCGTCCTGGTGCCCTCCCTTGCATCTGTCAATCAGAGGCAGCCTACCTCTGCCTTGCATCATGTCCCTCCTCACACCCTAGCTGGGGGCTCACAACTAACTTCTGCAACCACCTGCTCTCACGCGCTCTCTTGTCCAAAGGAATACAGTGAACATGGTTCCAGGGCATGGTGTGAGGGCACATGATACAGCCACCTGCTGAAGCAAATAAGTGTCTGCATGTGTGTGTGGAGGAGAGATTTCCTTGTAAACTCTCACATTGTAATCTTTCAATTGAAAAGATCAAAAATACAGAAATTGCTTGGTGAACCTGTTGTGCCACAGCTCCTCCCCACTGGGCCTTGTGCCCGCTTAAGGCTGATTAGTTTCCCTTGTTAAAGTCACAAGTGCAGCAAGCAAAAGTCAGAGTCCAATAAATGCAGATTGCCAACTCACAGTCCAAAATCAATATGCTGGGTCACAGTCCAAGGTCAAAGTCCAGGTAAGCCAGGTCAGGTCTCCTCTGGATCAGGTAGCATCTCCCTCTGAGTCAGGATAGCCTTTGGTCCTTCTGAAGCTGCCTTTTATCCTTGAATGTCTCATAATCCAAAATGCAGCTCAGCTGTGAGCTACCTTGTTAAGTCCAAATTAGGCTCAGCTGAGGCATCTCTTCAGTCCATGTCCAGTCAAAGTCCCATCAAGGTCAAATGAAGCTCAGGTGTCCATCAGAGTCCCATTGGCCTTGATTGATTACAGCTGTGGAGCCAGCCCTGCCCTTCCCAGAGCTGTCAACCAGCTGTCAAAACATGGAATTGCTGTCAACACCACATCATCCACCTGATGATCTTCTGATCTTCCATTACAGAACCTCAGAACATCTGTTGAAGCCTTTTGAGCAGGGAAGTCCGTTAGGAGCTTCACTGAGATGATCATTCATCATTTGATGAAGAGAAAGCCTTAGCAATACTCAGATACAGTGTGGGCTTGACCCAGGGAAAGTTACTTATAACTAATCCCCACTGAAACCAAAGGAATGGAACTTAAGTGATGATATTACTTTAGCAGGCTGGGGGCCAGCATGTTTATTAAGCATGGCTGGGATACCAGGGATCTCAAGAGGCAATTCCACATGTTGCTGTCAAAATTTATTTTAAACCATTCCCTGCTTGCCCCCACACTATGCGGTTCTAGGGGCAAACTCTGAAGACACGCAAGCAGCTGTGGGTCTGAATAAAAGAACCCAGAATCGAACTCTGGATCATGGCCTATAGGTACACGTAGTTAAGCCCATATCAAAGCATTCTGCTCCCAAACTGGGGTCTTGTTTCCCTGTATCAAAGACATTCTGTTGCAAGCCCACTGCTATTTCTTCACAAGTTTTAACTTTTTTTTCCCCAAAGGCCTCTGACCTCATTTCTCATTTCTAATGGGAGATATGCAGGCAGGCATCAGGACAAGGCAGGTTAAAACGAGTAGGACATTACAAGCCAGCTCTACCTGTTGCTTACCAAAACACTTTTGACAGAACTATGCAAATTCCTAGCGATAACATTAAACTACAAGGAGGGCAAAGCTTTAAAAAGTCAAGTAGGATCCAGGCCTCTTTAATAATGAATAATGATGCATCAAAGGAAGAGGATGTAAGAAGGCCAAAGAGGCAGAACTGATATTTTAATGTAGCTTAACGCCATAGTAAATAAATTATAAGAACAGTTTAGTACAACTCTGCATGCAAAGGAAGTTAGTGAGGAGGAAAGTTTGAAGCTCCGATGATGCCATTGTTATGCTCCAGGATTTGTTTTTAAAGGGATGCTGGGAGTATCTGCACATGGGAATGGCATCGGAATGTGTTAGCACTTTTCTGGAGCAAAATCCTGAATAGCATCCTGGCAATTAGGAACATGTTTACAGATCGATCTGGGGAAAAATGGCCATTTCCACGCTTCCCTCATTTTTGTGGCCTAACTTGAAAGAACAAATGGAAACTACAAAGTATGTTGCAACAGCTGGTGTGTTCTGCACACAATCAACTGTCATGCTAGGTGAAAACAATGCTGCCCTCCCTCGCCTCTTTCTTACACACACACAGTTACCCACTGCCTTAATTGACAGCTAGTATCACCCAAAGAAGGGAAGCTGCAAGATTGCTAAAAAGGGTTCCCCACATTCATAATTCAGACTTGCAAATGTGTGACACATCTGTGGTCAAACAGAGATTTTTACTCATTCTTGACATGCATCAACAGATGTTTGCTCATTAAAGTTAAGAAAGACACACACACAAAAAGGTAGTAATCATACCGCCACTCCCAATGGGCATTTTGATGTGCCTCAGTTTCTCCTCTATATCCAGAATAATTGCTTGCCAGTACAGGTGTAACCTATTTATCCACAGATTTTTTATCTGTGGATTTGTCTCAACACGAATCAGGTGGGGGGAACCAAAAGTCGAACACGCCTTCGCCCTGCACTGGCATCTCCCTCCTTCAAGGCAGCCCAAAACACTGCAAAAAGGCTCCTGGCACAGGCAGGGAAATAGCCCTGAAGCCATGGAAGAGGTTCCCCTTGTGAAGGAACAGTAACACTCCTGGAGACCCTGAGCCAGCAAAGAGGCTGAAGAGGGGAAGGGGGGGCGGAAAACCTTTGTAGCCAGCAAGGTGGAGCGCTCGCTCGATTGATCTCTCACACACACACAGGGGCAGGTGTGGTAGCAACAGAGGGAATTGCTTTAAAAAACCCAGGGAGCGTTTGCCAAATTTCCCGCACCCCAGACTGAGATGGTGCAGGCTCCAGCCTACAGAAACAAAACAGTCCAGCAAACAAGTCTTCCCAGAAAGCCAAAGCAAGAGATTTAAGCTACAATCTGATCCACACTTTCCTGGGAGTAAGCCCCATTGACTAGAATGGGACTTACTTCTGAGTAGGCAAGCATAGGTCTGGGCTCTCAAGGCTACAATCTGACTCACACTTTCCTGGGAGTAAGCCCCATTGACTAGAATGGGACTTACTTCTGAGTAGGCAAGCTCTCAGAAGGGCTCTCAGGCTACAATCCGATCCACACTTTCCTGGGAGTAAGCCCCATTGACCAGAATGGGACTTACTTCTGAGTAGAAACGCATAGGACTGGACTCTTAAAAGCTCAGCATCCCACCTGTGAAAGAAGTGGGGAACAGCTGGTAATGGGAGGGCTGAGTATGGAGCAGAGGAGGGGGATGCAACTGAGAACAGCTGCCTTAGTTTCCTTCCAGCCGCAAGTGTCAGGCTGCAGCGTATTTGCATAACTCTATGGAATTTAGCACAACACATTTTTTTCTTAATCGCAACAGGTCACAGAACGGAACTCACGCAAATAAATAGGCTCCATCTGTAATATACAATGCAACAGTATTACACAGAAAGTTCATAACCACTGAGCATGTAGGCAACTCAGAATGCTCAGAGGCACATCTTAGAGCCCTAGTTCAATCTAAACCAGTGGCAAATCAGAAGCATATGTTGACTTGCTAGCAATTATTACAATAGAGGTTAATCTTCACCCTAATGGTAGCTAACCAATATGCAGTGAGCTCACTGATACCATAAATATCACCACTTGGAAACTGAGAAGAGTAGAAGGCAGGAACATGGTAAAGGTCACCTTAGGGCCCAGTCCTATCCAACTTTTCAGTACTGGTACAGCCTCAACGCAGCCCCAAGGTAAGGGAACTAATGTTCCCATACTTCGAAGAGGCCTCTGTGACTGCCTTCCTATCACAGGAAGCAGTGCATACCCCAATGGCACAGCAGCACCAGCACTGGACGCCTTTAAAAGGGGATTGGACAAGTTTCTGGAGGAAAAATCCATTACGGGTTACAAACCATGATGTGTATGTGCAACCTCCTGATTTTAGAAAAGGGCTATGTCAGAATGCCAGGTGAAAGGGAGGGCACCAGGATGCAGGTCTCTTGTTATCTGGTGTGCTCCCTGGGGCATTTGGTGGGCCACTGTGAGAGACAGGAAGCTGGACTAGATGGGCCTATGGCCTGATCCAGTGGGGCTGCTCTTATGTTCTTATGGACCCTGAGTGTACAATCAGGATGCATCCAACTGGCTCTCCACATGGTTAGCCCCCACCACACAGTAGCTACCGTGCGGCAATTGGAGTCATATGATTCTACCCCAAACTTCCTGCCACTCTGATTTCACTGACTTATCAATAGAACCTTAGGGTGGTACAATAAGATGCCACTCACTTTTTGCCAAAAAGCCCAGTTGGGATGACTCCAGTGGTGTCGCTAGGGAAGTGTGGGTGGTGCAGGATGGCACCGGGTGACATACACAGGGAAATGACACCACTATTGGTCAAAATTTTTAAAATCTTGGTATTTTCTAATTATACCATCACTTTATATATCATTTGATGCATAAGACAATGAAACAAACTGCACTGAAAAGTTTATTCTTTCAAAGGTTATAGCCAAAAAAAACCAGTGGGGTGGGGCAAAGGTGCATCACCATGCCCACCGCCTGGGCGCTGGCTGCCCACTGCATGGGAAGGGGTCCATCATAGGGGTGAAGTGCTGACCTCCCACACAGGGTGACACAAACCCTAATGATGCCACTGGATGATTTTAAGGCAATTTTGTTGCATTGCCATTCACTTTAGGAGCTTTGCCTTTGTTTAAATCTCTGCAGTATCTCTGCCATGTTCAATGTGCTTTAGCGGTAGATCATGACAGCAGGAGTAGCTCGAATAGCAAACAGTAGGCTTGCTTGCATCCCTAGTCAATGCCACTCACAGCTTCACTCCTTGCAGCTTGTGTCTGTGTGAAAATCCCTGTTGCCAGTAAATCAGGATCTATTTTTAATTTTGACTATTAGAGCCAGTCTGTTCTTCTTGCTTCTCCTCTCCAGGGTTTATCATCTGAAGTGTGGCTGTTTATCAACTCCATCTCCTTGGATCTATAGTAATTGACTCTGGCAAGTAGCCCTAGTGACTCCAAGCCATAGATACAGACCAGCCTTCCAGAACATCACCCTGGTGCCTATATGACAAGCCTACTCATCAATGGCTTTGATTTTCTGCTATTGAGGATTAATCAATTAAAGCTTCAGTTGGTTAATCAGGAAGATTTTAACAGGTGAGGGAAATTTGGTAGCTCTGGTATCCAATGCATTTGTATAATAAGAAATGATAAAGAACTAAAGGGAGTCATACCTTTTAATGAGTGGGCATCAATATTGAGGCTTCGATTACAGTGCATGGTTGCTAACAGCAACACAACAATTTAAGCATTCTAGATGGCTGACTGACCATGCCAAGGCATTGTCTATATGAGGGGTGTCAAAAATAAGGCCCACAGGCTGGATGCAACCCATGGAAGCTCTTTATCTGCAGGAGGTCTGGTCTAGAGGGTAGAGCCTCCGTCTGCCTGAAGATAAGATCCACAAGGTCGCCAGTTCGAGGCCACCGGCACCCTGTGACCTTGGAGCAGCTGACAAGCTGAAGCCGAGCTATTCCATCTGCTCTGAGCGTGGGAGGATGGAGGCTAGAATGTGAAGCCAGATCGGAATGAAACACCTGAATGTAGTGGTTCTTGAAAGAAAGAACCTTCTTTCAGTTTGTAAAAATCCCTGCGTGGCTTTAATAAGCCTGCCTATGTAAACCGCCTTGAATAAAGTCTTGAATAAAGACCAAGAAAGGCGGTATATAAATACCTGTTATTAGTATTATTATTATTATCTGGCCCACTGGATAATTTGAGTTCTCCCAGCACTGCTCTTTCAGCACTTCTGCTGAGGCACTGGGAGGCAGAGACAGAAGGAGACAAGGAATGCTACGGGGGAAGGAGCTGACCTAGAGGGTGAAAGAGGAAGACACTGCTGAGGTGCTGGGAGAGCTCAATTGTCATGCGGGCCACTCTTTCAATAGCAGTGCTTCTACCAAGTCATTGTGGAACTCCTGATGCCTTGGCAGAAGCAGCACTGCTGAAAGGGTGGCCCCCATGGTAACTGGGCTCTCCTACATCTTAAAAGGCAATATGTCACTCAGTAAACTAGTGGAATTCCACACCAGGGGCACACAGCATGAGCAACTATCCTCTTATCGATCCTAAAGAGTTTGTTTGACAAAAAACAGTATCAGAAAGGTGAGCTCATGCTTGTTGACCAGTAATGTGTTTAACCTGATCAATGAAAAGACAAGCAATTCAAGCAGTGATTATCAGAAGATGGTCGTCTTTCTCTTAGCAAACAGCACCTCTGCTTTCTAGCCTGCCGTGTTTGGAATCCAATTACAAAAAATAAAAAATAAAAAATGAATGGCCCTGATTAAAGTGGGTGGAATCTGCAGCTAGGTTGAGCATCCACTGAACCCTGCCAGATACAGCCAGGCAACAGCAGTCAGGGTGTGCAGAAGCCTGGCTAAAGATACATTCGCTGTCAGAATGACCGGATGCAGCGATTTGTTCCGATAAGGCAGGTGGCAGGAAAACACAATGTCATGCAAAATTGGTTTCTGGGCAGCCACATGATTTGTGGGGGGCCTGATGCAAAGGAGGGGAGGGGGGAAAGAAGAGACAAGAGGGAGAAGACCTTTTCCCCTGCAGCAAACAGGGCTGCCTGATGCAGGTGTCAACTTAGAGGAAGGGGCTAAATATATTTGAAGTTTATGTAGCATAAGTTAGCATGGCAACAGATTTACAGTTGGGAACAGCCAAAGAGGCTGTGCTGGAGTTTCTACCTGTTGTGCACATTCCAGTCTTACTCTTTGCTCTGCGTGCAGTATCATTCCCTCCCTAAATTCTAGATCTCTGCAGAACGACAAGGGTTGTCAATGTCAAGGCAAATTTGCCAAGGCAAATGTTGATTGGATGTAATGTATAAGAGGCATAGGATGCTTCAGTGTTGGCTCATGGATAGGGACCTGCATCCTTTGATAACTATGGTGGCTGCAATAATGGGAGAAAACCTTATGACTCTGTACAATTGTATGAGGAAAGGCCACAGTGTTTGGGGCTCTTCAGTCTAGAGAAAAAAGGCACCTGAGGGGGGGCACGATTGAGACATACAAAATTATGCATGGGAAGGATACAGAGATGCTCTTTTCCCACTCACACAACACCAGAGCCAGGGGGCATCGTTAAAATTGAGTGTTGGGAGAGTTCGGACAGACAAAAGAAAATATTTCTTTACTCAGCATGTACTGTAGTTAGTCTGCAGAACGTCTTGTCAGAGGATGTGGTGATGGCATCTGGCCTTGTTGTTGGCAACCTTCAGTCTCAAGAGACTATGGTATCGCACTCTGAATGGTGGTTCTGGAACAGCGTCTAGTGTGGCTGAAAAGGCCGATTCCAGAGTGACAATCCCTTCCACACCGGGAGCAAGTGCAGTCTGTCCCTGGCCTGTCTCCCTGGCTATGGGCCTTCCTTCTTTGCCTCTTTGCCTCAGTCTGTTGGCCAAGTGTCTCTTCAAACTGGGAAAGGCCATGCTGCACAGCCTGCCTCCAAGCGGGCCGCTCAGAGGCCAGGGTTTCCCACCTGTTGAGGTCCACTCCTAAGGCCTTCAAATCCCTCTTGCAGATGTCCTTGTATCGCAGCTGTGGTCTACCTGTAGGGCGCTTTCCTTGCACGAGTTCTCCATAGAGGAGATCCTCTGGGATCCGGCCATCATCCATTCTCACGACATGGCCGAGTCAATGCAGGCATCTGGCCTAGATGCCTTTGAAAGGGGATTGGACAAATTTCTGGAGAAAAATCCATTATGGGTTATAAGCCATGATGTTATGAGCAACTTCCTGGTTTTAGAAGTAGGCTACCTCAGAAGGCCAGATGCAAAGATGGCACCAGGATGCAGGTCTTTTGTTGTTTTGTGTGCTTACTGAAACATTTGGTGGGTCACTGTGTGATACAGGAAGCTGGACTAGATGGGCCTATGGTGTGATCCAGTGGGTCTCTTCTTCTTCTTCTTCTTAACAGTATTTATATACCGCTTTTCAACAAAAAAAGTTCACAAAGCAGTTTACAGAGAAAAATCAAATAACTAATGGCTCTCTGTCCCAATAGGACTCACAGTCTAAATCTGATGTTCTTAATGATACTCAATCTGAGATCGTCCCCATGTGCTTTTCCTTATGAACATGTTAGTCACTTCATATTTGTACATAACAAGCCAGAACTCAGTTGGATTGTATCTTGTGTATGTGTTTGTGCAAAAAAAGAAGACAATATAAATAATAAAGCACAGCAGGGAGGGATTGATCAAGCCAAGTAGAGGGCTGAAGAGATCTAGCCTCAAGAAACTCAGGGCCCAATCCTATCCAACTTTCCAGTGCCAGTGCAGCTGCAATGCAGCCTTGAGGAAAGGGAACAAATGTTCCCTTACCTGGAGGAGGCCCTCCACGATTGCTCCCTCTCTGCAGGATGCCGTGCATGCTCCATTGGCACGGCTGCACTGGTGCTGGAAAATTGGATAGGATTTGGCCCTCAGTCATTTCAGTCTTCCACTTACAAAAGAGACCAGACTGTGGGTAAAATCACAGTGCCTCAACTAAACCCAGAGAGTAGCATGGTCACAGCTGCCACCTAGGAACAGGAAGAGACAGAAGCAGAGTTGTCAAATGTCTGTACATGTGCATACACTCAGATGGGGGCGGCAAAGCAGGAAGCTCTGACTGTAGGTAGTAAGAAGGCAGACCGTAGAGCAGTGTCTGTCTTGTGGTGACTGGTGGCCACACAAGGTTTTCCAGGCAGATGCAAGTTCATGTTGGAGCAGGTTCTCTAGAATATTGCAGGTTCAGCCTGCAGTTGGAGAAATATTGAGGACTTCTTCAAACATGGCTTGCTATTTCCTACACAGAAAGCATTTTGTATACACTACGCCTTAGTGTTAAAGTGTTTTTGGTATCAGAATTGGGGCCAGCTCTCACTGAAACAAGTGGAGCTTGTCCAGTTAGATGTGTTCAGGATCAGGGTGTAAGATCTA